>NC_056590.1:7429598-8129598 GCF_018340385.1 Cyprinus carpio
TTTTGACGTCTGCCACTTTAAATGCTTGAGCTCTTTCTGATAGGCTGTCCACTTTTTTGTTGTTTGTTTGTTGTTGTTGTTCATCAGCTAGAAAAAAAATGTTCCTCTGTGCTGTTATCATTAAAGTTGTGATGTGGACTGCTGTATTCTCATAGAACTAGAATGATTATTAAAGTGCCCCTATTATGGATTTTTGAAAATGACCTTTCATGCAGTGTGTAACACAGCTCTAAGTGAATGAAAACATCCTGCAAAGTTTTAAATCTGAAAGTGCACTGTGTATAAAGTTACTGTCTCAAAGAAAAGTCGACTCTAAATCATTGAAATGAGTCGTTTTTAAATCGAATCCCAAGCGTTTCTTGTTGATGTCACTTGTTGGTCTTTTTGTGTTGGTCTGAATGAAAATGTAAAATCATTCTTTGCCACTAGGTGCTTTTGGAGCGGTAAAAATAGCAGTTTCCCCGGTAACGCTGTACACAAAGCAGCACTGCGCTCACAAACACAGCTTTATCAGACATTATAGTCATGATGTAATGCAAATAGGACCAATCACTGCAGGTTAGCATCACGCAAAGGCGGGGTTCGGAAAAATTAATTGTTGAACGAATTGTTTGGGAGTCGATGAGCAAGTAAGGTAAAAATAAATGCATATTATAAGACAATTAAAGTGTTTTTTAAAAACTTGTAGCACGTCAGCCTGTTGTTGGGGACTCCCAAAACCAAATATGAACCTTTCATTACCCATATTAGGGCCTTTAAAGTTTTAAGGCCTGTTCACACCAAGAACGCTAATTATAATGATGACTATATTACTGTCCACAACAAAGCATGATAACGTCAGTTTGCTATAAGTGCACTGCAGCTGAAACTTTAGTTATTTTTACAGTTATTGTCTTTTGTGTGAATGGGCCTTTATCATTATCATTTATAGTTATCGTTATAGTTTTTTTTTTTTTTGTGAACAAGCCTTTATTGTTATAGTTACTGTCCTTTGTGTGAATGTACCTTTATAGTTATCATTATAGTTATCATTCTTTTTTGTGAACAAGCCTTTATAGTTATTGTTATATTCTGTCCTTTGTGTAAATTTACCTTTATGTTATCTTTATAGTTTTCTTTTTTGTGAATAAGCCTTTATAGTTATGTCCTTTTTGCGAACAACCTTTTAATTTATTTTAAAGTTATTTTTCCATTGGTGAAGGGACATTTATAGTTATCATTTATTTATATCCCTTTTTGGAAACAAGCTTTATGTTACGCCTTTTTTACAAATTTATAGTTATTGGGGAATCGCTTAAGCACCAAAGTGTAGAGCAAGTTATATTTTTGTCCCCTTTTAAAAGAAAAAAAACCTTTGAGAGTAATATACTTATATTTGGTGACAGTCAATAAAACTTCACATCAAGAATAGACCAAAGAACTCTAGAACATAATTCTACAACTAATAACAAATGGGCCTTTAAGCAAACAGGGGAGTCTTTTGTGGGTAGTGAGGGAGCGAAAACCCGATGGCGAAAAACCAATTTCCCGGCCAGGATCGGTTTTACCGTCACCATCGCGGAGCTAGCAAAAGGGCCCTTTGGGCTTTGGGAATTTTCGAACACAAAAGGGGCATCTTGTTGGCCCAACTCCCCACATGAGGGAAAGAAAACAACAGCTGTGCACATATTCCCCTTAAAAAACCCAAGACGTGTTCTGGTTTTGCGGAAAGGTGGGCTCGGTTAAAATTCTTATGTGACGCTGCTTTCATCAAAACGTCCCTCACAGACTTCTTCCACACACCCGCTACGATTGCCACCAATGCCCAGAACGCCAGAACCAAGGCCATGCGGACTGCTTTGAGAACTGATTCCTAGAAGAGGCCCAGAGGCGGCCATATTGAGACAAGAGACGCCATTGCTGCTCAGGGAATGTTTCGGAGAAAAACGGGAATCCCGCTTCTGGCACCAATGCTACCTTGATTGGTCTCGTTGGCTGACGGGAGATTCATGTGATGTTGCGGCGAGATGCCCGACCTTTCGGATCCCGATCTTCCTTTGGCCCTGCCGCGCCTCTCGCAATGCGAGCGATGCCTCATGAAGCTGTGCGCCCACATGAACTTCTTCCCGCAGCCGTGGCAGTCGTAGGGTTTCAGGCCGGTGTGGGTCTTCATGTGCTCGGTGAGGTGATGCTTCATTTTGAACTTCTTGGCGCAGACGGGGCAGTGGAAGGGCCGCAGGTCCAGGTGCATGTTGATGTGCCGGTCCCGCATGCTCTTGTGTTAACGTCTTCCCCCCAATGACACATGAAGACCTTGCCTGAATTTCCAGCCGCGCCGCCGTCTAATCCTTCCATCCCGCTACCCAATGCACTATGGCCACGTAAATGTACCGCTCCGTGTTCGATGCTCCCTTTTAGAGACACCCCGACATGCCTCCTGTGAGCCCTAAAGGAGAAGTTGGCTCTAGAGGCGATTATACAGGAGAATCTGGTTTCCCTGCATGTCCAGAGGAAGAGCTGGCTCTGGTGGCTGTCGACTGAACCCGAGCCGAGCAGGGTGGCCGCGGCCCTACTGGTGCATTGGCCCGGGATTCTCAGGAGGGTGATGAGGACGTCTGGTCGATCAAACCCCTCTCCACAACTTGATGTAGTCTTCCGAGGAATGGCATAGTTCAGCCCTAGTATAAAAAAGACATTTGAGTAAATGGTGGATGATAAGTTGTTGTTGGTGCACCTCACAAGTATACTTTTTTTTTTTTTTTTAAGTAGTAATTTATTTTTGTTCACTTCATCTTATTATCTTTCCATCTCTTATTATAATCCAGTTTTATCTATGGGTATAATCTGTCACTGATTTGATGAGGGTTCTTTCATTGTCTGAACTGTACCACAAAAGTCCAATGTTTGACAATATTGATATACAGAAAATTTAGACACAGTATGCCGGCAATTCAATGCAATAATATTGAAAATATCACTGTGCTTGAATAATATAACAAATACAAAACAAGTTGCATTTTTTTTTAAATAGGTGGCACAAGCACATTTTTTATCAAATCTCAAAAATGAGTTTGTTTTGGAGTCATGTTGGTTTCAAAATAGAATCGGGAATATATCTGTTTAACTATAAAGACATGATCCTGGAAACTTTGGTTGCAACCCTTGGAAGCATAAGCTTAACTGTTATGTGAGATTAACCAAAATCATGGTTATTCTGTTAGGACACCTTGGTGACCTGAAGATTAACTGACTTCATGCACATCCGTGAGAGAATTACGCTTGAGAGCCAGTCGGTTAAACAATAATGTATGGAGTTGGCTCACCAAGGGGTAGTTAGTTCTGCGAAACTCTGAGTCTTTGTTTGCAGATGCTACTTGAGTTTATCATTGTTGTATTTAATGCAATGAAATTTCAGATACCTTTTTGTGTCTAGTCCTAAGGTGGCTGCATATTTTTAAGGTCCACTGTAACTGTGTATGGGCTCTTTTTTTTTTTTTTTTTATGGAGGTTGCAAGCAGTGGCTGAGTGATTACCAAAATAGGCAAAATCATAACTGGCCTAACAAAAAACCTGCTATGTTATTCTGATTGCATTTTTTTATTTATTTTTTTTTACAAACCAATTTAGTCCCTAGGACGCTCGTCTCATAAGGTCAAGACCTTAATTCACTGCAAACTAAATGCATATTCACAGTCTTTTCAATGAAAATATCAAAAATCCTTGACACTACTTAATCAAAGTACTTGAAAGCAAGTGGATAATATGAGACTTTTTGAGAAGATACGTGTTTTAAAGTGGAAATCTACCGTACAAGGTTTGTTATGTGAACTAAAAAATATTTCAAAGTAAACATTAAAAAACGTTTTTTTTTTTCCCAGGTTCAAACTTAACTGGAAAGTAAAAGCATATTAAATATTGCAACATTCTTAAATAATTATAATTGTATATTGCATGTAAAATTGTATTTATCAATTTTGACCCTGGAACCCCCAAACCAGTCCAAAGGGTAAAGTTCTTTTTTAAACTAAATTTATACATCATCTGAAAGTTGAATAAAATAAGCTTTCCATTGATGTATGATTTTTAGGATAGACATATTTGGCTGAGATACAACTATTCCTTGAAAATTTGGGAATCTGAGGGTGCACAAAAAAAATCAAAATACTGAGAAAATCGCCTTTACAGTTGTCCAAATTAAGTACTTAGCAATGCACATTACTTATCAAAAATTAAGTTTTGATAATATTTATGGTATGGAAATGTACAAACATATCTTCATGGAACATGATGGTTTACTTAATATCCGAATTATTCTTGGGTATAAATTGGCATAAAAGAAAAATAGATTATTTTGACCCATACTATTTTTTTTTTGGCTATTGCTAAAAATATGCCCCAGCGACTTAAGATTGGCTCCAGGGTCATATTTATCATCCAGCCCTAAAAAAGAAAAGTTAAGTTGATGCAAAACGGCTGGACCTGTGCCTCCATTTCAGCATCTCTCTAAGTCCAGAGAGTGGTCCTAACACATTGAGATGTTAAATGTCCTGTCCCTCACTCTGACCATCTCCATCTCTCGTTCCTCTTCATCCTCCCCTCCTTCCTCTCCTCCGGACACCACGATCAGATCGTCATCTCTCGAGTTCTCTGTCTTTACCACCACCCACTGTTTTCTTGGCATGATGCTGGGCTGACTGTACGGCGGGCCGCTTCTATGCCGTGGTGAGGAATCTCCATCTTGATACGACGAAACTCCAAAACTGTCGCTCACCCCAACCCCCTGATCGATGCAGAGGCTTGCGCGACTTCTGCTTGCCTCTTTGATCTCTCTCTTCCTGTGAAACAAGAGCTCGTCGTCATCTTCTTCGTCTTCTTCAATCATGAAACCTTCCTCTCTCCGCCGAGGGCATGCAGTAGGTCGGGTGGAGTGTACGGCACCCTCTCCTACCGTTCGTGGTCACCATCACCGCCAAAAGTTTGCATCTCTAGGACTGAAGTACTGGTGCTGCTCGGGACTGGCTTCTCGCTGAAGGAAGGTCGGCTGGGAGGTTGAGGAGTCGGCGGTGTGTCTCCTCCGTCCTCTTGGGTGACCTTGTTAGCGCGCCCGCTCTGCCCTGCACTTGTCTCCTTGTCTCTGGATCCCTGAGGTCCACTGGAACCTCCCCCTGCCCTCTCTTGAGGAGCTCAGTGCATTTGTCCACAATGTGCCACATT
This sequence comes from Cyprinus carpio, assembly GCF_018340385.1. Classification (NCBI taxonomy): domain Eukaryota; kingdom Metazoa; phylum Chordata; class Actinopteri; order Cypriniformes; family Cyprinidae; genus Cyprinus; species Cyprinus carpio. Next base: position 7,434,792 of record NC_056590.1, read on the forward strand.
TGAAGCACACTGCCAACGGTGAGGTAGTTAACGATGTCTCGGCGCGAAGTCATGCGCCAGCTGGCCGGGTGCACGCCAAACTGAGGACGCTCTCAAAGGCCAGGGGGTCCATGACGGCTGGGATGGAGACAGTGGACATGTTCTTCAGCAGCACCTGGAATGCAGAAATAAAAATGTGGCTAATAAACACTGCACAGATGAATCTGATAGAAACTATTATGCTTTTTTTTAATTACCTTTTAAATGACTGTGAAAAATATTTTGTCTGGGAAATCTTACAGAACATATTGTCTAACAAGATTTTGCAATTATCTAATATTCCAAATAGAACTCATAATATGGATAGATAGATAGATAGATAGATATGGGTTTTTATTGTTAACTATAAACTAGAATTAAAATCATAAAAACATTTGTTTTAAATAAAATAGACATTTACTATACATTTACTGAAATATAATATTAAAAAACTATTTATTTCAGCTAGTTGCCAAGTGCACATCTCAATTTATACTACTTAAGTAAAATAACTGAACTGAATAAAAATTATTACTAATTAATTACAAAAAGTCTAAATAATAGCAATTACTTTTACTAAACGTTAAAAGGTAAAACTAATATTAGAAATGATTTTAATTAAACACATTTTAAAAATAAAAAATCAGGTCAGTTACAGAAACACGTAATACTATTTATTTTATTCATATATATTTCAAATTTTATGGTTTTTATTTATTTCCTATCCAAAATATGGCTCCATAAAACACATTCTTGTGTTTCAAAAGATAATTATGAATTATTTTTATTTTTAATAGGCTTTTTCCCTCAGTTAATACTTACATATGGCAATTAATTTTTCATTAATGCAGAATTTCATGTAATTAGAATTTGAATAAAAATTCTATCTTATATTTGTCGAATTCCATGCAACAAACGGTCTTAATAGATAATCTGAACGATCTTGCTAGTTTTTAGGTAGAGTACAATACTCACAATATGCAAGGAATTGTATTAATCAGAATATTCATATAAATTAATGTGATTCAAATGTTATGTACGCTCTAACAGAACACATAGTCTGGTAATGACAATAGAGAATATTATTTAAATAACTCCTGCAGCAATTCACTTCAGTTGGAATTGCTTCTCTTTCAGGTGTTTGTCAGCAACTAAAGTAGGAATTTCCCTAGTTGGAGATGATCGCTTGTCAGACCTACAAAAAAAACACAGTTTTAAAAAACCAGGGGGCGTGGGCCAGGGCAGAATTTGAATGAACGCCAATACAATGTTTTAAGAAATCGTTTTAAAGCAATCTAGGCCTCAAGGTAAAGATGTAACTGGTCATGGAAGTAAGGTGACGATGCAGCACCAGCACACACCGATGGGTGGCCTTGAAGACCTGGACCCTGAACGTGGATGGAGAGGTCGCAGAGATGGGCTTCTTCACGCTGCCGATTCAGGCTGTCCAGCACTGAGGCCTGCACACCACTGGGGAAGCACACCTCGCACCTCTGAAAACCAGCGGCTGAACCTGCGGAGTCACCATAGCCTTGGTCCGTCCGCCGTGGCCGAGCTGGGTGCATTCCTGCAAGCAAGGGTGGTGCACTCATCACCCTGCAAGGGGTGAGCATCACAAAACAGCTAATTTAACGCAAATTTACTGTGCGTCCCATTTTGTGTACTTTTTAGCTTTTATATTGTGTTTTTTTTGTTCACAACTAGTTCCAAAAAGAAAAAGTGCACAGCACTTCCAATTGCCCAGATGATGTGCTTAATTAACAGGAAAACACAAAGTGTGGAATATTGGACCCTTAAATGACATTTAACTATCGCAGCTTTAAATTACGTACTTGAAAGAGGATGAGCTATGGAAAAAAAAACTCCTTTGTTGGATAAAAAATAACCTTATATTATTCATACTCAAGACGATTGAGTACAGTGCACAGAACAAGTGCATAGTGCATCATTTGGAACATTACACGGGCTACATTCACACAGCAGAAGACTATAGCTGCGTCCCAAATGATGCACTATACACTAATACACTATGTACTTACGCACTATGTACTCAATCATGCAGTGTATGAATTATATAAGGTTATTTTGTCATTAATAATCAGAGTCTGATAGTTATAGTAAGTTAAGAGCTGCGACACTTGAGTGCATGAAGTGTCCAACATTACAACACTTCCCTTTTTTTTTGGTTAAGTGCATCATCCGGGTATTTAAAGTGCACTTTTTCTTTTTGGGAAATTTCCGTGTGAACACACTACTAGACTATTTATACTACAATAGTGCAAAAATACGCGATTTGGGCGCATCTTATTATGGTTGTTAGTCCTGTTTTTAAATTTCTGAATAGTTTTACGTTTTCACAAAACAGTTCACTTATAAAATAGTGTGAGAACCGCATTAAATAATCAAACTGACTCCCAAAACATTCTGGACTCACGCTGACCTTTTCTATTTTGCATAGAACTTACTTTGAAATGAATTGACTTCCAGGTCGCACTGAGTATGAAAAAATGTGTTTGTTTTTATAAATTAAATATTAATAAGCTATATATTTAAATATTAATGTTACCAAAAACACACGTTATATGTAACAAACGGCTGCTAAAAATAGGTATTTTTTGATTTTCCTCTGACATAACACAACTAATTTCGATCAAATATGCTTTATTTCGCTTTGTAACGTTACACAGCAAATGTTATTATTGCAGGTCCAAAGAACAAGGGGCACTGACCAGGCGCTGCATGAACACTTTATTTATTCACTTTATTGGCGTGTTTAGTAGCCTTTTCGATTTTTAATAAAGACGAATATCATGAATATAGCTTCCTCGGATCCTGTAATAATAATGCCTCGGATGACGAATATTTCGCTATCCGTTAAAGTTGCATCGGTGTGTGATAAACAATCACTCCGTGGCTTTCGCGCGCGCGCTCAGCTAGGATTAATATAAAATCGCCACGTACGTTTATAAACTCAGAGCCCCGTTTAAAAGTGTTCGCGTCAGAAACGGGGTTTATTTACATTAGCCAGCCGCTGCGAAACCAGCCCGTGTGGCCTTAAGAAGCACGGAAGCGGATCGCCTCATAAATCAGACCTTTTTACGAGCAAGATATCTTACCGATTGAAGTTATCTCCGTCAGGCTCTCAAAAGAGGGATTTCCATTCCGATAAATCGACGTTTCCAGCGTTTCGGGAATTCCGAGCGCAATGGTGGACTGACATCAGGGCTTGTCTGGATTTCTGTCTGGTTTAAACAAACCTTTAATGAAATCCCAGACAGCTGCTCTAGACTCGGCCGACTAAAAAGGGAAGCAAACACTGGAGCCTGTTCTCTATTGTCATGGCAACAAGTGCTATTTTCGAGTAACAAACCATAGAAACCGTAACCATGTGCTGTCTTACTAAAACTGTTCTTCAAACAGCCGAGCAGTTTTAAAGGCAGTAGCTATGCTTCATCTATAACAATTTTACCCAGAAGTGCATTAAATTTCCTTATATATTTTATTCTGATGGGTTTTGATATATATTTATCTATACATATATATTTCTATTCTAATTTTAAGATTTAAAAGGTAAAAAAAAAAAATACAACCAAAAATTATGGAATATTTTCAAAAATAAAAATCAATGGTTGAAATCATCGAACCGAAGATTAATATTATATATATTTAGTCCCTTATAGGAGTTTAATGCGAACATTTATTGTAACAACGGATTATAACTTTAATTATATTATGTGAATAATTAACAAAGGATATCTATCGAACACTGAAAGAAGCTTTCAGTTCGTGAAATTTTATTTCTTATGACAACAGTGGCAAAGTTCAAGTTATCTTAGTTTTTTACAGTATTTTGACAAACTATAATTACCAGGATCATTTAGTTGTAAGAGAAACAAATCTCATTTGCATTTCCATAACTATATCCACAATAACAAAACTGTCCAAACTTTGTCAACTTGGCATCATAATGAGGCTCATCAACTGCATTACATGCCAAAATGGAAAATTTATTGATCCCCTTACAAGTTTAAGTACAATAAGCATTTGGTGGCTGTAAAACATTAATAAAAAATGTGTCTGCCAGTCATATTGAACATTAAAAATGCATCATAGAAATATATAAAAATGCAGAAGACAGGAGAGATGAGGCTAAAGATGAAATAAGGGAAGTTCAGATAGTTAAAAACATTTAAAAATGACCACAGAGGATGTTGGGAAATGACAGCTGAACTACTTCCGATTAGCGGAGGCTGTTCCGATGACACAGTCGTTCACCTGCAACACAGTAAACGCGAGTTAGTGAAGATGCCGTGTTAAAAAACCTGCCGTGTGATCGCAGGAGATCGCTCACCTTGCTGGCGAAGCGCAGAGAATTCAGCGACTCACTGAAGCTCTCCTCCTCAGGCGATATATTCACAAACATCAAACTGAACAGAGGAAGAGAAAGAAGATATTCCTTTAAAATACAGTATTTACATTCTGCAAACCTCTAAAAGGAAATAATGCCGTATAATGCACGTACTTGAGCATTATACTTACGTTTTGCTGTTGCCTCCGAGGCAGTTCTGGAGGAGATAGGTGAGCTTTGAGTTTTTTTTTTTTTACGGTAGGGAACAAAGCTGTCCTGTAGAGGTCGAGAAGGAAAATGAGTGTGTGAAGTTATTTCTTTTATATGAAAACATCATCTATGGCTTACTATTTTGAAAATCAAGTATGAGGATGAGAGCATTACATTCTCCAATAACTCCACATTGCTTCCATATATTCAGGTGAAAACGTACCTTGTTGGCCAAAGCGGCGATCACGATTCCCAGGTTGGTGAGGGAAGAGTTGATGGCGGTCATTTCCTTGAATCGATCTCCTTGAGACTGACTCTTCTGCACTCTCTCACTACCGGCCAAATCCACCAGACACAGCGTGGCTGAGAATAATTGTGGACAAACTCAATATTACTTTTGAAAACTTCGAAGACCTTAAACTGGGCATCTACTCCCCTTTAAGAAGAGCAGTTTATCCATTAAATCTAGTTACTGTTGATGCAGGTAGTATGTGATTCTTACACTTGCACTTGGTGCCTCGATCAGAGTTCTGCCCCTCTATGTCCAGCTGGAACACAGAGTGAGAACGTGAAGAGTGATCGTTCATGCCTGTGCGGGCTGTGGACCGGTTCTGGTTTGCCAGCATGATCAAGTTGTGCACCTGAGATATGAAGAAAGAGGCACATTAATGAACTGCACAAGCATGTATGAACCAAGTGGCAACCTCTTGCTCTCTCTCATGAAGCCAACAAGGAAGTGAGTGATTAAAACTGCAATTCATCAACTGGCCGCTAGAGTCTGACTGGAAAAGGGAGTCAATCCCATAATTGTTAAAATGCACAACTTTACAGCAGAAAACAACACGTTTACAGCCTGGTAAAAAAAAAAAAAAAATAGAAAAAGTAATGGTTTATAAATATTTTGAATTGCTTTTTAATTTTTTGTTTTATTTTAGGTTTAAATTTTTAGCAATTTTGTTGTGCGTTTGACATTTTTATAAGTTTTAGTTTTTTTCTTCTCAAATGTCTAAATAGTTTTTATTCACTTGTTTCAGTTTGAGTAGGGTTTGGTTAAATCATGTATAATAAACACTTTATGATTTCATGATGACTTTAAATAATAATAATAATAATGTTGATGATAATAATAACAAATGTAATTATAAAATAAACCACAAAAAACACAGCCTCACATTTTAAATCTTCAGGTTTTAGCAAGCAAGTCCATTATAATAATTAGGGCTGTCATGATTATGAAATTTGCCTGAGGGTTAATTGTCTAAAAAATAGTCCCGGTTATTGCGATTAATTGTCTGTGTATTTATTTGTTTATTATGTTATTCTATTTATATTGATTTGTTGTGTTGTTTTTTTTTTGTTTTTTTTATTTATGTGTGTGTGATTTTTTAGTTGTTTAGTATATTATTGTTGCTTTTTTAAAAAATCTTTTTTGAGTTATTATTTTGCAGTGTAAGATTAATTCGAGTATTCCAAATTCTAAGAAACGGCTAATAGCGATCCAATGCCGGCGCTATTTTTTTCTACACCACTACAGAATATCAATACTGTGTTTGTGGAACTAATGGTCACTCTTTTTTTAAACCCTTTGTTAAACAGACTCCACTAAATACTCACTTCCTCATTACAGAGGAAAACTATATTTGAATAAAAATATATAAGCTATGAAATTAACAATGTAAATATAATTCTGTCCCCTCACATTAAGATATGCAATGCTTCTGATGATACAGTGCATGAAAAAGCAAACTGGTGCTGGCCTCTGTTTCTTGTTGTTGTATGACTCGGCCCCCTTGTGCTGTATAAAGCACAATAATCGGGTAGATCATATAATCGCGATTAGACAGTTATTTAAATAATCGCGACAGGCCTAATAATAATTATTATCCAGAAAGAAAAAAGGCACAGAAAAACTTTAAATGAGCAGTACCTCATCCTCATTGTTGACTTTTTGGTAGGTCAGGTTGGTAACTGTGATCTCATTGCCGGAGATCTCCTGATCTCATGCTCCGGTCTCTTATTTGGCTTTCCTGTGTAGAGAAGATCTCGAAGAGTCTCATTGTAGATCTCCACAAAGCTGGCAGTGAAGGTGTACTAAAAATACCAACACAGAAACAGTCTATTAATAAACAAAACCATGAGGAGGCCATGGAAGGAAAAACAAAACCAAAAAAACTCAACGTATTTAACTTCATTTGAACAACATATTTCATACAAAACATACACGCTAAGCCCGTACCTGCCATCCTTGCTCTTGGAGTGCTTTGGCAGACTTGAAGATTTGCTGGACAGCACGTGGAATGACTCCCCACAATTCCTCCAGATCGCTCCCTTCCATAGTAAAGGTCTTCCCGCTGCCAGTTTGGCCATAAGCAAAGCAACAGACGTTGTACCCATCCAGAGCAGACTGCACCAGCAGGGAGATCTCTTCGAAAACCTCACGCTGAGCGGCATGCGGCCCAAACACACGGTCGAAGCTGAAGTTATAGCTCTTCTGAGTGTCAGCCGTGCGACCGGTGTGTGACTGGGGAAGAGAAGAGGAAATTGGTCAAACGCATACCAACTTAATCTCAGCTGTACTGGTTGCATGCCGCTCTGTTATTGTAGGGACATCAACTCTACATTTTCATGCACTAAACATGGTACTGAACAAAAACTGTGACTGGCAGGTTTACATGTCAGTCAGACGGTCTATATCAAAGATTATGGCTGCATCGGAAATCTTTTAAGTTTTTGAACAAGTAATTACTTCGCGACCACAAAAACAGTTTGTTCTATTTTGCCACTGTCATGTGTTCTACCAGCATCAGTTGTGTCATGTCACTGCCATTCATAAATCCTCTCCAGTGGTCACATACTGTTTTTTTGCCTACTATATAGTAGGGAAGTATTCGATTTCAGATGCAGCCTATAACAAACGTAACACCCCTAAGACCAGAAGTATGATGGGAAACATTTACCTCTTCCATTTTGGCAAGCGTAAGAGCCTTGTTGTCATGGGCCGGCAGCTGGATGTGCAGAATATCAGATTGTTTGCCGGTCAACAGTGGGCGACCCTACAAAAGACTCGGATGGTTGCCCTTAAAAATGGAGTGAAGATTCATTAATGCATATTTGAACATACCTGACTGAATACATAAGTGGGATTTTGGACAGTCTCAATTTGAGCAAAGTTACACAACACAATGTGACAAACATTAGTGATGGGGTATTGGTTTTTGTTTTAATCTTAACTGTTATGTTGTGGGTTCGAGTCTCGGGCTGTCAATACCACGACTGAGGTGCCCTTGAGCAAGGCACCGAACCCCCAACTGCTTCCCGGGCGCCGCAGCATAAATGGCTGCCCACTGCTCCGGGTGTGTGTTCACAGTGTGTGTGTGTTCACTGCTGTGTGTGTGTGTGTGTTCATTTTGGATGGGTTAAATGCAGAGCACGAATTCAGAGTATGGGTCACCATACTTGGCTATATGTCACGTCACTTTCTTCTTTCTTTCTTAAATATCATATATGTATTTTTGCTTATTTCAGTCATAAATTGCTTTGATTTATCGCTTTATAGTGTCACACATACCAAGTAAACAACATAGTTTTATATTGCTCTCCAAAAATAACAAAATTCCATGCATCCTCACTTTGAGCTCCTGAATGGTGTTGTGGAGTTTCCTTCGCTCCATTTCTCCAAGGTGGAGCTCTTCTCTTTGATGTGGGGCTGTTGTCCTCATCAAGTTTTGTGGAGTTTTTTTGTCTCTTTTTAAATGTGTTGTGACAGGGGCAGTGTGGAGGTGTGAATGTGGAGATGTGTCTGAGAAAGACACAGGGGGAGTTTTTGAGAGTATCATTACACAAAACAGATGTTAATATGAGGTGTAAATGAGTCTGTGTAAATGTTTACCTGTATATTGCGGAGCTCAGACTCCAGATGGTCCCTGAGTCCTTCCAAAACCTTATGCTCCTCGGTTAGCTTATTGAGGTCTTTCTTAAGACCATCTCTCTCTTTAGAGGTCTGCTCCAGGTCATCTTTCACAGTAGCCAGCTTTACCAGCTCCTCTTCACAATTCCTACAAAATAATCAAGAATATTATCGGACAAATAAATAAAAGACCATCAGGTTCTGATTCATTATGAGTTATTTTTAACATGCTTACCTGAGACGCTTTTTGAGACCGCTGTTCTCCTCTTCGATTTCAGCCTTATGCTTCTGGGCTTTGGTTATGGATTCTTTTAGATATTCATTTTCCTGATTTGCAGATTTTATTTTGCCCTGGTAGCTCTGGACTTTGGTCTCCATGTCACTCACTTTGCCCTTCAAGTCCCATCCTGGCCTCCGTGACATACCTGGACCAACGGCAGCTAAAAGCGGATAAATTAGCCATTAGTCATCTACTGTATTATACTGTATCATAATATTACAGTCCAAAAAAAGGGGAGAATATTTGATCCACACATATGCATGTATGTTCTACCTTTAGGGACTGCTGCAACTGGTTTTCTCTGGTCACCTTGATGCAAAAACAATGTTGATGTTGAGTTGACATTCACGTCTGATATTACTGCGGCTATAATTTTAATGGGGCTCATTGAAATGAGCAGATTGAATATTTACAGATGGATAAATAAGAAAATATTTTAAGTGTTAAGTGATGTTTTTGGTGTTTATGATTAGTTAAAGCATATGTTTTGCAATACCTCTTGCGGGGGCAACGGCAACTGTTGCGGCTCCAGTTGGACGAAGAGGTTTGGCTGAAAGAAGAGAGACAACATGAAGACCCCCATCTGATATTTTAATCAAATGGCCCCTCAAAATGAAAACATGATGTTAAATTTAAATATAACTTACCAGGAGCTTTGACTGCCACTGGACGTCTCGGGGGCGCGACACTAGCCGCGGATCTGAACCTCTGAGGCGGCTCTATCTCTACCTTGCGCATTTTCTTCTGTAGAAAATTGAGGATGTTTTTCCATTTAATACATTCAAAATAATCCAAAGATGAAAATGTGTGATGAAAGCAGGAGGAAGGGCAATCTGAATGGACTAAAAGCACACCTGTGCAGGCTGCTGTTGCTCTCCATCTGTGCTGCTGGTGTGAGCACGTTTCCCAGACATAACAGGGAGACGGGAAGTTGTATTCTGCAAAAGAACCAAGAAAATACAATGAACAGACTCTGAAAAGGTGCATATGACAGCAGAGCTATTTCTGAGATGTGCAATACAAAACAAAGCAGCTGTAGTCTAAAAATAATGCATTCAGCACTCAAACGTAAACTGCTGATGAGATGCATAAACATTTTGTACTGTACTGAACTGTAATGATAAATAGCTTTGGCTGCATGTGGATATTAACTTGCATGTTAACTTCTAAATGTTTATAATCTTACCTCTTTGTTCATGGATCTTGTTCAGATCTTCAAGTCAAGCCGAAAAAAAACATAACATTTAAAAAAGTAAGTTCGCGCTGTTTAGTCAAATTATTTTGACTATCAAGTGCACATTTAAGTTAATAAACTCCAAATTACCAATAAACACATTTAGTGTATTAATGAAAACAAACAGTTGCTGGAAACCGTCGCAGCTTAGCCGACGTCATTCACGCAATTTAGCAAAATAACCGTACAAATCCATACGATCTGATTTATCTTTAAAAATATATATATATATATGTAAATCATAAATGATCATACTCAACGGTTGATGTGTGTTAATTAAAACACAAAACAACAAACCTTTTATACACGGGACTGAGAATAGCAGAAAACACAGCCCAGTAATAATCTCTCGTAGCCGTTTGGATTTCAAATCGAAAAGTCTGCGCGTAGTCGCTTTTCCCGCTGATCTCTCATTGGTCGGCTCGGGACCAATCAATACAAAACATTAGATAACCCCGCCCCAAATGGGCGGAGACACAACCCTACAGCATCAACTGTCAAATACAATATCGAAAAGATATATAAACACAGAGAAACGTATATCTATGTTTTGTTTTCCATAACGGGCTTTATTAAAGTTGTTTTTTTTATTTATTTACCAAAATCTGCAAAAAGACAGCAGTACAATTAAATTCAAAGGAAATTTTAAAATACATTATATAAAGAATAAGTACTTACATAAGTAAAATAAAAGGTTGTAACATAAATATAAAGCTGTAAAATAAAAACAACTATTACATGCACAGTACAAGCATTGAAAAGGCACTCATGTCTCATATGGATTTCCATATAAAGTTGATGGAGGTGGCAATGTGTTCACATTTCTTATTTCCCAATTATATTTATTAATATGCGTAATATGCACATACATCGTGATCCTTATAAAAGTTAAATTAGAAGCACACGAACGCATATTTTAATGTTTTTTTTTTTTTTTTTTTTTTTTTTTTTGCGGAAAATATGTGACCTCACATGTTCGGAAGTGATTTTGGCGGTATGCTTGCTGTCATTTTGACCTCATTCACAGGAGTGTTAGTCGAGCGGAGTTTCGGGCAAGCCCTTCACGGAGAGAAAAAAAATAGAAAAAAAATTAGGGGAAAAAAAATCGGTGAATCCAAGGGGTTCGGGCGGATTTGGACGAAGTTTTCCGAACTGTTCCCGGCCCCCGGAGGAGCCCTGGGGGGTTGAAAAGGGAATCGCCAGCACCGGTAATTAACACAGAGTTATCAGTCAATTGTGCATTATTTCTCCAAATTTGAGCAACTCACACGGGCGCTTCTCCCCCTGTCTCGCCAGCCGGAAGTCTGCATGAAGCTGCGTCTCTCTCGCATTGGCGTCGACGGTTTTTTTTTCTCTGTTGTTTTTTTTTTTTTTTTATCCTCCAGGTTTTTTTTCTTTTTTATTTTCTCAGCGAGACTAAGCCGAGAGAGGCATGGAGGCATGTGGGGACGTTATGGTTTGCAAGCGGAAGTTTACATGTTTGCATAGCCTTTTGGATCGGCTTTCTTTCTTTGCGTGCCATAACAAAAGCTGACCATTTTAATGGAGGCTGGTTGAGGAAGTCCTGATAGATCATGAATGGATGGTTTTGTTGACTTCCCAGCTAAACTTTCCTTGTGCTTATGCTATTAACATTGTCCCCACTCGATAGCAACATGCAAAGTGAGCTGTCACTTGCAGCAAAAACACCGCATGCAACCATTACAACACGAAAAAAAACGCGACGTTGTTTTGCCTCTCTTGATTGTATTTAGGCGTGGAGACGAAATGAACGACTTGTTGTCAGATGTGCACAGAACCTGAGTAAGGTCTACACATTTTTGGTTTTTTTTCTTTTTATCAGCAATCGCAGACAGGTTTGGTCGCAGGATCGCGAAGCTTTTGTTTTGATATCTATTTATAGCGAGAGCCAATCTTCATGCAAGTTTCTGCATCTGTCTGCAGCTAAACCCACTGTGCGCTTGCTGTTGCATCAGAACAACAAATGTGTGTGTGCAAAAGAAAATCAAATATATATAAAAATTAAAGTGTTATGGTTTTATTTTGCCTTTTTTTTTTTTACAACTTTTTTTTCTTTTTCCAAATTTTACTAAAATGAAAAAAAAAAGCCTAAATCAGTGTAAACTGGTCCGCTGGATCCTCAGTCTCGTCAGGATGGTCTATTGTCTTATTTAAAGTCTGCATGAAATGAAGATTCACCCCATATATTTCCTAAATGCATCAGTGTTTCCCATAGACTACATTGATTTATCCACAACACATCAACACTGACCTCCACAAATAGATATTCCTTTTTCCAGTAAATGTTTTATTTTAGTAATAAAAATTGGTAAATTCTTACTTCAATGTAGAGTTTATTTTTTTAATTAACACAAATATCAGCTAATAAAAATTATAGACAATGACAGCAAAATAAAGAAAAAGGGTGTGTTTAATACATTACACAGTGAAGAAGAAAATAAATATATAAATGAGACTTACATGTCATTACAGAGTTACAAATAAGCTTTTTTGTTCTTAGACAATTGGATCAATGAAAGTTGTTCATGAAATTCTTTCATGAAAACCAAAAGAGAGGTGTGTAGTTTGGATATTTGCATCTGTGAATGTGGAGTTTTGCAAGCAGCAAAATCAGATTCACTACATAAAACTATTTTTTGTTATTTGACTGTTCATATTCTGTAAAACCCAGCACTACGTCCTTCCAAAACAGGACATGTTCATTATAAATTCTAAATCCTAATGAAACGTAAAACATCTTGCCAAAATTTCTTTGTAAATGGAGCGTTCCAAAATAGATGATCAACAGTTTCAACAGAAAGAGCCACTCTCTGGAGGAAATATCACTTTTGAATTTTTTCATGTAATGATTTGCAGGATAGAACTTTATTTTGTAAGAAATGTCCTTTATTTTGTATGTAGTGCTGAAATTGACTATAGCTGGATGTCTTAAGGGATTTCCTGGAACGTTCTGTTACATCTGTGAGACGTATTTGGAGTTTCTGCACGAGAATGAATGAAACATACATTGCATGAGTGCACTCACTAATGCTCACACCACCCTATTTTGGGTAAAAATAGGAAAAATAATACTTCTCTCTAAAGAAATTTTAAATAAACATAGCCAAAGCCATAAGTTTTTCTCCAGTGTTTTATCACCTCAAGTTGTTTCTATTAATGTAAAAATAAACCTCATTGTCTTCGTCATGTTCTAGCCTTGTTATATTTATCTTTCAATTAAAATCTAAAATTTTATGCTCTTAAATGTTTGCCCATGGTGTCGATATCGTATAGAAGTTATAAATTCCCCCGGGGGAAGTGCCACCACAAATAGAGTGTAAGTCTGTGGGAAACACTGATGCATGTGTTAAATTTTATTGTGAACAATTATCATTGCATGTGTTTTTAATTTTTCCTTTTTTTTTTTTTTTGACTTTGTTATGTTTAATCCAAATGTAAACTGGACCTTCAAGTGGAAATGACAGACTTTTCTCTGGTGACATTTGCAGGACTTGCACTTCAAAGGTGACGCAGAAGCGCTTCTGACGTGGCATTTGAGTGTCTTTACACACTGTTTTAATGCTGCTCAGAGGAGGCATAAAAGCATTTACACTGCATTCACAAGTGTTTTACTATAAAACTATTGGGCTTAGGTGGGTCAGGGCTGCACCGGTAATTTAGTCTAACTTTTATATGACGTTGCATCTTTAAACTGGATTTTAGCAGGTGCAGCCTTAACTCAGATGTGTAGAGACATTCGAAAATCATGAAAAAATTCTTGAAATTCAATAAAAGTCAACTGGAATAAAACAATATATATATGTTATATAATATATATATATATATATAAAGTTTCTGAGGTTAATATTTCTCGTTTAGGTTTAGTTTAAGTACTAAAATAACTAAAACAAAATAAATAAATATACAAATGATAATATAAATTTAAAATAATAAAAAACACAAAAACACCACAAAAATGCTAAAATTTTAAAGGGGTGGTTGATTGCGATTTCACTTTTTTAACGTTAGTTAGTGTGTATTGTTGCTGTTTGAGCATAAACAATATCTGCAAAGTAATGACACTGAAAGTTCAATGCAAACAGATTTAAAATCTTTTACAATTCTGTCAGTTTAATGCCTACAAAAATGGCTTGTAGGGACTACAACGAGTTACGAGTTACTTCCTGGGTTTGTGACATCACAAACCCTGATAAAACCCCGCCCCCGGGAAACACGCTTTAGGACAAGTTGCGCTGCTTTAGAGACCAGAGGTGGTTGCCATGCTGTTAAATCTGTGTTCAAAAGCAGCGGTTCTTAATACTGTTCTTCCTAACGCGTCGCCTGGATTCACCTGCTCTAAAGCAGCATTCTCTCTCATCTCTCTCTCTCAGCCCTCTCTCTCTCTCTCTCTCTCTCTCTCTCTCTCTCTCTCTATCATTCAGCTCATCAGCTCGTCAGCTCCATTAAACTGGTCCAATTTATGCACTTATGTGTATAGACAGACAGATATTTTTCACATAGCTATGAGAAGCGTTATACATGGATGCGCATGCGGTTGCCGAACTGTATTAAAGCTTTAATCAGGATACAACCGTATATTAAAAGCTAACAGAAGCAGTAGCATTTACAAATAACAGCGTATCTAAAAGAATGAGACAACAACACACAAAAAACGTATCATTAAGAGCCGTGCTTGCTCAGGTTCTTCACGATACTCTTCACCAGTATTCTCTGCGTCTCAATCAGGATCAAAATTGATAAGCAATAAAGACGACAGCATTGTTTACAATACAATCGGAGCACATGCCGCTGAGCTGAGGGTGGGACGTTTAGACACGTACTAGACACGAATCTAGCAAATCTCAACCAATCTCAACCCATCGTGTATTTATGAGGAGGGGCTTCATGAAACCAGGAAATGATCGGAGCGGCCGTGTTCATAGGAGAAGAGACAGTGCGGTGTAGAATAAAGGTAAATTATGGGAAAAAGAATGCATTTTTTTTTAAACGAAACATTAACATGTTAGCCTGCACCCCATAAACACAATAAAGCCTAGAAAAAAAATCAGTCAACCACCCCTTTAACAAAAATTAAAGTGAAAACAGGAAATCTAAAAATAAAATCGAATTCAAAATATGAACAAAAACTAACTTAGTATATCAGTGATACTAAAATAACACTTATTCCAATGTGTGTTACAATACAGAAGAAAAGATTGGTCACTAATTCTGTTTCATTGCAACTTTAAGAGGGGTTTTGTTTGGTCATTCTGCTGGACTAGTTGGCAGACAAGTTAACCCAGCCGAGCACCATCTTGGCTAGACTGAGAGACCCGCAATCCTTCTTAGGCTGGTTCAGTCTGTTTTTCCTGGAGGGAGGTTGTTTGTGCGGGCTGAGCTGGCATGCATGTATTTTTTATTTTATTCATGTCAGGTATGTTTTAACACTGGGTCGTGCATGCATCAGGATTCCTAACCCAACACGCCTCTTTGCCCAGCATCCACCAGAAAATTGCTTCTAAGTCTTTCGCCTAAAGAGAAATAAAGTACTTATTGTCAAAAGGATAAAGATGCATGACATTTGGCAGATGTTCCAAAGAGAAAATTAAAGCCTTTTTTACGTTATGCAAGATACTTGACTGCCAAAATGAATACGGTCTTGACCAAGTGAGTGAATAAACCTTCCGGCCACACGAGAAACATAAAGGCGAGGTGTCATTTCACAAGTGTTGCCAAAGGCAGAGTGGGTGTTTTACAAGTTATGTTGCTTTTCAATTGCAGAAATAATGGAAGATTCCCATTTCAACTCATCATACTTTTGGTCTCCCGTACCAACAGTACAAGGACAGGTAGACACCTTATTATTGGACTCTCTTGTACAGTAAATCCTCGTGTCTTTAACAGACACGCCATGCTTTTAGAACACACAATCTAGTAAACCAAAAAAAATAAAAAATGAAACATGCATACCAGTCCGGGATGGCTAACACCAGCCTCGCACTGATCCATGTCAAAGTAACACACTGGAAGCCCTGCAAAAGCATCCAGAAAAAGTAACCCCTCGCTGCTCTCTCCTTCTTCCCCTTCATCCTTCATCTGCATTTATCTCTCAATCCATCCTCCTTTTTCTCTTCCTCCTTCCCTTCTTTCCCTTGTTTGTTGTTTTTTTTTCTCCCTTGTTTTTCTCCATTCATTCCCTCTTGCGAGTTTAGATTGAGAACGCCATGTTTCTGAATAAGATGAAAGAGCAGCTGGGGCCCTTTTCCTCACTCATCCGCGGCGCATTACCCTACGGCGGTGCTGACGGTGCCGGGCTCGGTCGCCATGGACACAGGAACCATCGGGAGGTTGCCGAAGCAGGAAGGTGGAGGAGGAGCAGGTGGGACATCAGGGGCACAAATAGCTGGATTGGGATCACACCTGCACCCACCTCACACATCCCAAAACATCACGGTGTTGCCCGTCCCGTCTACGGGCATCATGACGGCAGGTGGGTGTTCAAAGTTTTGAAAAATCTATGGCATATATGAAGAGTTCAAATGCAAAAGCCTCTAAAAGCCATCTGGGTCAAAAATGAGATAACGTACTGAGTGAATGCTCTCCATACATAGTACATGTTCATCAAGTACTTTTCACTTCAAATGCGCTAAATCCCAGCCTCAACCCATTCAGAAGTACCACTACTTACATAAGGGCCTTTCGCACCACAGGAACCTTTTCATAGAACCAGAAACTCATTGTGGAACTACCCCTTTTGGGTTGTTTTCGCACTGCAGGAACTGGGTGCGATTTTAGTACTGGACTGCACTGCCTTTTTCGAGAACCAAATTAGCTCTTACCTCCAGAGAAGGGTCTAACCAGCACAACTGGTACTACCCGTGACGTAAGTAGACATTCATTGGCCAAACATGTTTGAAAACGCCCTCACCCGCCATGATTTAAAACGCTATGTAACATACTGTAAACATTGTGTAAACTTATTTCACAAGTATGACAAACAGCGATAAATATACGGACACTGAAGTGCAGGTACTTGTAGCAAATGTAGCACTGCCAGTTGTCGTTGGAGATTCTTAGTCCTCCTTTCCGTTCTTTCAATTGCTTTACGTATACGTCGACATTCCATGTCCATTATTGTGAAACTCATGAGACACAACAAAAACACAGCTCCGATCAAAGCGTCCTCCATCCTCCTGTTCTTCTTTGTTAACGAATGTTGTTGAACGCCGCACACAAATGACATCGCTGTCGACCGGCTTACGCCACTTACTAGTACACACTGTCGGTGCGAATGCAACCCTTTTAATGGTACTGGGAAACAGTTCATGCAAAATCGTCCCAGTACTTTAGTACTGTACATTTAGTTGTGGAACTAAAGTTGTGCGAAAGGTCCTATAGAAACCTATGCATAGTAGCCAGAAAGAAATGATCATTTTAAAGAAAAACAAAAATGTACTTAGAGGCTTTTGCATCTCTGAACTCTTCTTATATATATATATCGACATATAATATATATATATATATATCTATATATATATACACACATATCAGTAGGGGATATGGCGGTATCAAATTTTCATGTTGCGATTAATTGCTAATGCTTTTATCACGGTATACTGTATTATCATGATATTGAAATTTAGTTAAAAAAAAGTGGTCATAATACAGTAAAACAGGTTTAATAACTTTTTTCTTATAACAAAAATAACAGAATATTTCAATACAATAAAGCAATACAGAAAAATATATAAAGTTAAACGTTTTACACAGATTAAAGTGCAAAAGAACTATAAAGACCAATAGGGATCACTTTAAAATAAGACCTCATTAATTAGTTAACCATTAACATTCACAATGAGCAATAGCTACATTTGCTACAGAAGTTTTAGTTCATGTTAGCTCATTAAATAACACAGTTGCAACTTTAGATTTTAACGACTTGTTATTAAATATTGGAATACCTAAGATGAATGAAAGTTCAAAAGAATTTTTCATTGGAAGTTTGTGTTAACTAATGAATTAACTAATGTTAAATAAATGAAGGCCCTAATGTAAAGGCTGTGAATGAACAATAAAAAATTCAAAACTTTTTTTAAAAATATCTAGGGCATGTTGTAGGCCAGATTAAAATGTAAAAAAAAAAGTTTGAAAATGAATAGCCTATTAAGTCAAAATATTTAAGTATTTGGTGCTGTGATGAACACCATAGCAAATACACATATCCTGAATGGCTATTTAAATACCCTTTTAGAAAGTAGGGCAGGTGCTATATTTATGGGGTTTCCAGGGTAACAGCTGCATTTTCTGTTGTTTAGCGCCATCTGCTGTCAGAGAGTGAATGTGCTTTCATTCAGCGCGTCTCTCATGTGCTTCTCATGCGTGCTTGTTTACATCAGAGTGCACACATCTTTCAAGCAGCATACAGCAGTGTTGTGCATTTTGACCAGTTGATGAGAAAAGTATTCTTAAAATGCATCCCAAATTCTGAATAATTTGTAATGTATAATTATTCATGGTATTAAGAAGTGCCCACAATAACAATATCATGCATATTCATTGCCGTGATATATCGCATTACTGAATATCGGCACATGCCTAATATACACACACACATCAAATGAAATCAAATGTTAATGTAATGAGGTTATCAGAGTTGGTCAAACTGATGTGTTTGTCCTCTGGCTCTCAGCGGGGTTAGTGATCACGACTCCTCAGGGGGCGCTGGTCACTCCTTCTGCCTCCTCTCCGTCTTTTGTTTCTGGAACCGCACCACAAACAACCATGATTGTGTCCGCTTTGCACCCAACAAACACAGGTAAAGATTTTCACTCTGTCTACACACAGGTACAAGACCATTCAAGAGTTTGTAAGATAAGGTTTTTTGAACGAAGTCTCTTCTGCTCACCAATTCTGCATTTATTTGATCAAAAATACAGTAAAAAGAGTAACATTGATTTTTATATGTTACATTTTGTTTTGTTTGTGGACATATTCTAAAATGTAATTTATTCCTGTGATCAAAGCTGAATTTTCAGCATCATTAATCCAGTCTTCAGTGTCACATGATCTTCAGAAATCATTCTAATTTACTGATTTGATTTTCTGGTAATGTTTTTTTTTTTTCAATGTTGAATGATTTGCTGCTCAAGAAATATTTATTATTATTCAATGTTGAAACAGTTATGCTGCTTAATTTATTTTTTATTTTTTTAGTAGAGCATTTGTTTGACATAGAAATCTTTTGTAAGGTTATAAAATGTCTTAACTGTGCTTCTGATCAATTTAATGTGTCCTTGCTGAATCCAAAAGTGTAACATCCCACTACCAGCCAAAAACATGCTTTGTTACATTTTGTTCATTCAAGTTTTCTGCACACAATTACTTATTTAATTTCTAAAATCGATGTTTCCTGCTATTATGCAAAAAATCAGTAGCTCACCATTTTTCACACAGTAAATATTAACCGTTATGTTAGCATTTCATAGTCACAAATGATTCATGATGGGTGTGTTCTTATAATCGTTCTTAATCATTGTGCTTGATTGAGCATTTCCTTCTTATTTAATAACAGATAATATGCCACACATTCCATGATACTGATTAAATCTAATTGTTTTCATGTCACTTTTACTGTTTTAAGCACCAGACGCCACACACATATGTTTGCTTACTCAGTCAGTCTGACAGCCAAATGAGCTGTAGGAAGTGAAAGTGAGAGTGACTGTGGGAGGTAGTGAGAAGGGATGGATGATGGATGAATAGAGAGAGGGACAGCGAGCTCTATATGTTGAGTATGTTCTGCTCTTTTCTGTCAGAGGCTGTCCCGGCCCCCTTCCCTCTATCTCCACAGCCACTGTAAGTATAATAGCACGTGTACATCTCTACCAGAAACCTGCAGTCAATCACACTCACATCACTAAAGTGAAATAACACTTTATGCAGTTGCACAGATTAGAGCAAATTTGGTGGCTGTTGACTTGAAAGAGCAGTAACACAACCTGCCAGCCACCACTTTTGCTTTGATTAGATTTTGGATATTTTTATAAATACAAATATCAAACCAGACATTATTTCATGTTATAGACACATTTGACTTCACAGTTTGGGTCAGACATATAAGATTATTGGTTTGGGAGCCACAATGGTTTGCCCAGATAGACCTATAAAAAAAGGTGCTGTAGTTTGTATTTATGTATTTAATCATTTATTGACTGTACAGAAGCATAAAAATACCTTAATATGTTATGTTATGTAGTATTTTTTATGTGTATATTTATGTATGTTTTCAAGATCACATACTATTTTCATAGAAAATTAATATGCATATATTTAAGAATACCTGTTAAAAAATGACTGGTATTTGTTTGGTCTGTGTGATTTGGCCCACTGCCAACTTAACTAATAGTATTTCCACATCCCGGGTTGCCAGTTGACTGAAAACACAGCGTATTGCATCCATGGAAGCCAGCAAATGGCGTGGATCATAAATCACAGATTCCGATCTAAAAAACCTTGGCATTCATCTAAAAATTCTCTTTGATCTAGCAGAGGCATGTTAAAACATGACAGATGATGAACACTATTAACAGCAGTTATATGATGCAATCAAACTTTGTAGCAAAATGTGGTAGTTCTGTATGTTGTATTCTGGGGTTAGCATCATCTGAGGTCCTCTGAGGGGTTGGCTTCATCTCTTCTCAGGTGTTCTGGATCCAGACTGGAGCTTGTGTAAATCCTAGTTAGCACGGGATGTAAATCCCGTGGCAAAGCAGAGAAACAAATAGAGACATAATTAGCGTAGCTGCTGTTCCAACCACGTTAAATTAATTAGTTTAACCCAAGCTAAAGAATAATAATGCGCATTTGATCAGATATAACTGCAGTCCAAAATTCTGAGATGCATTATTTTGATGCTTTGCCAAAGAGGTGGTGGTTTTTAATCTAGATTTAAACAGAGAAAGTGTGTCTGAACCCCGAACATTATCAGGAAGGCTATTCCCGAGTTTGGGAACCAAATGTGAAAAAGTTCTACCTCCTTTAGTGGACTTTGCTATCCTAGGTACTACCAAAAGTCCAGAGTTTTGTGACCTTAGGGAGCGTGATGGGTTGTAGCGTGGGTAGAAGACTAGTTAGGTAACGCAGGAGCTAAACCATTAGGGCCTTATAGGTGTGTAAAAATATTTTGGTAACTGATACAGAACTTAATAGGTAGCCAGTGCAGAGACTGTAGTGTGTCATTCCTGTTGTGTGTCGTCAATCTGGCAACCCGCGTGAGTCTGAGGAGGAAAGGGCGGTATAACCGAATTTGGGCTGCAATGCCCATTTCAACCACTAGTGGTCAATACATACAGCACCTTTAAAACTGGGACATTACAACGTTACTAATACATGATTAAAAGGGGGTCTTAGTGCAACGTTTTAGGTTCATTTAATTGAAATTCATAGGAAATGTTTACTAAATAATCGAGTTAATCATATCAGTGGTGAAGGATTTAATGTCAGACCTTTGAATTTCAGAGATTTCTTTGAAAATAACAGTAATGACCTTCACTGTCACAAGTTTAAAACTCACAAAAACACAAGCCTTTATCCTTAGTGCAGAATTGCTGGAAGAAATTATACAGATTATGTTTTATAATCTTTTTTTTTTTTCTTTCCCCCACTGACATGAACAGACAAGAAAGAGGATGGCAGTATTCCACCGCTGTAGTCATGACGCCACTTCCCTCATCAAAGCGAGGCAGAAAGAAGAAGTCAGGGGGGGGATGAAAAATGCCGAGGGCAGGTCCCGTTTCAGCCCACGCACATTGCCACAGGAAGTGATGCGCTGATTCTTGCAGCACCTGGCCACTGGGGGACAGGTGAGACATCATAATTTTACCTTCATGTACATAAGTTATTGTTTATATAACACCGCCCTGCATCAGATTTGCTAAATGAAGTCCAGTACTTGCTTCTTAAAAGGGTCATATGATGGTGATAAAAAGAACATTATTTTATGTATTTGGTGTAATGAAATGTTTATGCGGTTTAAGGTTTAAAAAAACACATTTTTTTACACATACTGTACATTTACTGTTTCTCCTCTATGCCCCGCCTTTCTGGAAACGCGTCATTTTTTACAAAGCTCATTGATCTGAAAAGTAAGGTGTGCTCTGATTGGCCAGCTATCCAGTTTTTCGTGATGTTACGTCTCTTGTCATGCTGTGATGTGTGTCCCTGTTAGAACACCGATGCTACAAGACGATAACAATAAATAAATGAGGCATTTGTTGCATCCAGATAAGGGGGACATAATTACGGATTATAATGACTTATACCTTTGTTTTTACCTGTTGCGTTGCATCGCGCCGCCGCTAAAACCCACATAGAGATTGGGAAACCACGTCTGCATTTGTGATCGGAGAAACACCCACAAACAAGCAAGCTCTACTCTACTCACCAGCGGTTCTCAGGTCCAGTCCTCGCTCCCCCCAGCTCTACATATTTTGCATATCTCTCTTGTTAACACACCTGATTCAGATAATCAGCTCATTAGAAGTGAGCTCCGTGCATGAACTGTGTTCCGATTGACATGGTCTCTACACAGTGTTCATTGCTCCCTACTCCCTGAGCAGGGGAAATCTGTTGAAGTTTACCTCACTTCGGAACATTCATTCACGGATTTTCAGCTTCGCAACCTCTTCACACACGGACAACTGTGACATCATATACCTCGTTGGGGGTTTGTTTTTATAAAAAAACATATCTCTTTGGGTTAGAGACTTTAGTCTTTGCAACTTTACAGATCTTCTTTATGCACCACTTATAACGCTCCAAAGGAAAACTTGAAATCGCATCATATGACCCCTTTAATAATTTTGGGGTGCTGATTCCAAAATCAGTGCCTGTTTTGCATGAGCACGTCACATTTTTTTCTCAAAATATGATGCATTTCGTAGCATTTCAGCAATTGGCAACCATTTGTAAGGTGAAGAAGTCTTGTATTATCCATTAAGCAGCAGAAAAACTGCCACACAGACATGATTTCCATCTTCCTCTGAGCCAGATTACTTTTTTATGAAAGTCAGCCCCATTTTCACATGTATGAATAATTCTGAAGACATTATTTTTATTGGCTAAACCCTGTTTTCAAGGTTAGAATTATGGCCAGTGACCAGAAGAAAATGAAAACATGAACCCAGATTTTTCTGTGGGTGTTTTTACTACATCCAAACCGCAGATATTCATAACTCAATGCTAAGGATTTTTTCTAATGGCCCGTCGGGCCAGTGCTTAGAATTTTACTTTCCCCTGCCAACATTTTCACTGGCCCGGCCACAAAAAATAAAATAGTAGTAGTTTTTGTTGTTTTTTGACACGTTATCTTGTATTCGTATTAAATATAAGCGTATATGATATCAACATTTTAAATACCAGTTCAATTTTACAATTCTCGATTCCTATTTCAATACCACAGCAAAAACTACTAGCCTAACAAATATAAAGTTCAAACACTATTAGAGATAAGCAAACATTCTGTAAATAAGAACAGATGCATATGCAACAAATCACAAGCAATAGCACTAATAAATAAACAGAACAAATAAATAATAATGTTTTAATTTTTTTTTTTTCAAAGACCAGCAGTTGGTAAAATTATGGTGCGGTAAAGTAGAGTCAGTGCATGGATCAAACATAATGATACACATTCGATTTCTTTCTCAACTCTTCACGTAAAGACATAATTCAACTGAATGTAGTTGTCTTTTGTGTTGTCTTGTGCTTGAAATTGCTGTTTAAAAATTGCTTGATTGTTTACATTGGCAAGACTTTTACACACATGCAAATGATAAATCGTTGTGACGACACAACAGTGGCACAGTCGCCCCAGTGAAAAACCCATCAACTGTCCCAAACGTCTTTCACGCTGGTGCCGAGCCATCGGACAGTCCTAATTGTCAAGCCCTGATATTACACGATTTTGTGGGGGAAAAAAAAATTCAAAAGATTATTTATTCATAAAACTTATGTGTGATGTAAATGGTCAGTTGACCATATAAATGGAGTATTTGTGCATATTTTTCCACTCTTTTGCAGATTGTACGTGAAATTAATGATACATACATAATCAGTCCAAAAACAGTACATTTTAAATATGGATATTTTTCTTAAAAAAACGCATCGATTTGCTACAGGAGGACTTTGTTCACCCCCCGGAGCTGTGTGAAGACACTTTTTTATTATGGATGGGCACTTTTTATTTCACTTCTTTTGGACGGATGCACTGCAGCACCTGCTGGGTGCCATTAAACAGCTTGGAAGATCAAAGTCAATTTTTAATATAACTCCGACTAGATTTGTCTTTTTTATTATACACCTAAGATTCCTTGGTTGGTGGGGGGGGTAATTTATGGGAAGATTTTCATTTTTGGGTGAACTAACCCTTCAAGTTGTCCACTGATGCATAAGTAAAAATTTACCTGTTTTTTTTTTCTCTTTCAGCATAACACAAGTGACCCATACGACCTTTCCAATGATGAGGATGATCATCAAGGCAAAGATGGGAACAAGTCCTACAGGTGCCAATTATTGCTTAAGGACTCTTAATTTAAACAGAATTATAGAAATAATTAGTTATTTTCTTTCATATTTGCTATTTTCTTAAGTTTTGTTGGTCATTTAGTGGTTTTAATTTAACACTTGATCATGAGATTTTTAGTGTGTATTAAGCACTGAAAAAAACACACTGACACTATTTGAACGGGTATTAGTGCTTTTATTTGAACTTTAAAGTCATGACATTTCTGCCACCTTACAAAAATATCACTTTATTTTCCCTCAGCTTGATAAATGTGATACAAATGGAATTCATGAGCTACATTGTGATACATTTTTCAGTATAAGTTCTCAAAAGGCCATTTTAGTGTTTTTAAGATGATAATTTTGGGCATCTTTCAAATGCACATGCTGATTTTTCTCTGTAGGTGCCGGATGTGTGCGGTGACGTTCTTCAACAAATCAGACATGCAGATTCATGACAGGTAAGTCACGGAGGCGAAGCCACACAAGTGTCCTCACTGCTCCAAATCACTTCGCCAACTCCAGCTATCTGGCGCAGCACATCCGCATCCACAGCGGCGCCAAACCCTACACCTGCTCCTACTGCCAGAAAACCCTTCAGACAGCTCAGCCACCTACAGCAGCATACACGGTACATATGTGTGTGTGAGACTTACTGAAGGATGCACTACTACACCTGCTAGAGGAAGAAGCCAGATCTTGCCAGGGATTTGTGTAGTTGGCCTAGTTGTGCTTTCGGTTAGAATAAGCATGTTTATCTTTCATTTTTTCCATTCTCTCTTTCTCTTGATACCTCCCTGTTTTTCCCACCCTGATGCGGGGACATTTGAGCTTATAAACTGGACAATATATTCCCTGCTGATAGATCCAGGTGTATTTTTTTTCTCATGCTAATCTCATCACTGATCTTTATGTCTTATTTCACTCCACAATGTCTAACTTTCTTTTGTTCCATTTAATTCTTTTGGTGCCTTTTAGGTCTGTCAATGTCAAAAATATTGTTTTTCCAATTACTCAATCAATCTACATTTTATTCTTAAAATCCCAAAATCAGTCTTTTACTCTATGCATGTGCTTAGCGTGTGCAGCTGTGTTGATTTTGAATAGATAGTATTGTTTCTTTTAAAATATTGTTACTTTTCTACATGAAATCTTTTGATTTATCCATATTAATATGTTTTATAGACACATGCAAAGCTTTTCTATACTCTTTTATGGGCGTTTTTAGGTAGTTATAATAACAGTCTTACACAATAAAATTTAATTTTATTTAAGTTGATATGCATAAATAGCAATTGAAGTGCAGAATGTATATAAATTATTTTTTAAATTCCTAGATCATATTAATTTTATATATATTATATTTTTGGTGGTTGTTGTTATGAAAATAATAATATTATGTGATTTTGTTTCACTGTAATGATAAATATATCACAATATAGCCTAGTTATTTTTCCTTTAAATAAGGTCTTTATGATATCAATTTGATACCATAGAAATGTAATAATTTTTGTCTGTCAATATCACACAAAAAAAAAATACTAGCTTTAATAAGAAACTAATTACAGACAACAGGACAAAAAAATACAGTAGAACAAATAAATAAGAAATGCTACATACATCAAATGTATAAAAAACACTGCATATTCTTATCTGTGTAAATTAAATATATATTTCTTCTTATTGAAGTTACAAAAATGATTTAGTCAAGTGCAGTGAGAGATCTTCTTGTTTGATTAACATGAATGGCAGACAGCAGAAATATTAGACTGCTGTCACTTTAAGAGCTGCCCGGATCCAATATACTGTTACACATGTTTTCTTTCTCAGCTGTTTGCTTTCACTTAAGAACTGAATTACTGTGTTTATGAGGATGCTTGCAAAGATGGGCATTTTCACACATACAAGTGTGTATTTAACCGTTTGAGGCCTATAATTAACCGTATACACGTGCACGCGCCTCCATGACAGCGCTCAGAAACAGTCTCTCAGACAGCACGTCCATACATCGAAATGAGTTCTCTTTCGTTGCTGATTGAGTTTCAATGGCTTAAAATCACTTGTTTTTAAACCGCAGGGCTTAAAAACATGTGCAAACAATAAGTTTTCGTGACCACGTAGCAAAGCCACATCACATGAGCGTGTAACTGCGATAAAGATGATAGTCTAAAATCTCTACCGTTTGACAAATTTCTACTGGTATAGGCCCAACCCTATATCATATATATTATATAAAACATAAAAACTATATATGCATGTTTTTGTGTGTGTTTATATACATCTATATTGTTGTGGTCGAACGTTTACATAGATAGACCATGCAGAGTCTGACAAATTCATACAAAACGCATGTTGTTTTTTAATTAGTACTGTCCTGAATAAGATATTTTACTTAAAAGATATATAGTCCACAAGACAAAATAATAGCTGAATTTATGAAAATTGTACATTTGTGTCAATACCCCCCCACCTATTTCTTGTTTAGCTACTTGACATCATGTAATGTAATATTCTGTTATTGCGAAGTATGTTCTTGTTTAGCTACTTGACATCAATGCGAAGTGTGTGGTAATATTTTTTGTATAAACTAACAGTAACCGTATTTACAGAAAATACACTTTATTTAATGGAAGCCTAGCAGGCTGAAAGGCTTAAAAGCATGTCTTTTTGTCTCCATTTACTTCTGTATTATCTGTGTTTCTTCTCTGCATTATCTGGTTTGTGGCATGTCCTCTTCCTCTGCTTTCCATGTCATTTTTATGCTTTTGGACAAGAATGAGTCTTTAATTTAATTCTGTCTCACTCTGTTTATCTTCATCATGTCTGGTTTAAAGGCTCTGGGATAGTTTGATATAACCTGATAGTTAGGGAGGGGAAAGGAAGCCGGTGAGAGAGAGAATGAGAGAGAGAGGATAAGATGAAGTGGCTTATGTTTTTGTGTGCTGTTTCGTAACTCAGACACCACAATGAGCACCGTCACATTGTTAAAAGCATGAAACATATGACATGTTTTCTGATACAATCATGATTTGATCCAAGGTAGGACTCGTTTAATGATTCATTGTTAAATCTCTCTCTGTTTTTTTTCTCTCTTTTCATCCCCTTCCCTTCATCCCTTGTTAGAAACCACACAGAGGGCAAACCGCACAAGTGTCCTCACTGCTCCAAATCCTTCGCCAACTCCAGCTACCTGTCCCAGCACATCCGCATCCACAACGGCGCCAAACCCTACACCTGCTCCTACTGCCAGAAAACCTTCAGGCAGCTCAGTCACTTACCAGCAGCATAACAGGTAACAGACAGGGCCAGACAGAATCAGTAATGAAGCATATACAGCAGCAGTCCTGCTCTTCTCCTTGCACCCTTTTCCCTCTTTGCTTCATCTTCCTTCTTTCATCATCTTTCATGCTATATTGGGAGGGATGTGGTAGGCTTCCTGGAAACATATTTTTAGAGCCCTGCAGAATGTATTCCAATCATGTTGATTTTGATGAAATTTAGATCAAGCATTCTAATGAGAAAAACTTCTGTTTTGTTTTGAAGGATTCATACTGGCGATCGGGTTCCCATACAAGTGTTCCCATCCCGGCTGTGAGAAGGCTTTTACCCGCAACTATGCCCAACCTCCAGGTAACCATCTTCAGCTGATTTCACACATTTCAGCGCTTTCTACAGAAAGTGATTGAAACTCTGTGGTTCATGAGGAAAATTGCATCCGAGTTTGTTTTTTGTAAAATACTGTAACAAAATGTTTTTTTTATATGACCTTTGGTTTCATTGCAGACTGAACACTGTACTAAAATACACAATTACTATTCAAGATGGCCAAATGCAAATGCAAGTCCAGTTCCAATTCAGTCTGGAAATGAATGATCTTTTGGTTAATTTTAGTGAATCAAAAAACTTTAGAATTTTTTTAACTGATTTACTGAACTGTACATTAAATATCATGTGGCTTGTGAGACTTAAATTAGTGTAGTAGCTAGATGTTCATATGATATTTTGTCTAAATAAATTGTTTCATTCAATTATTATATTTAGTATTTTTATTTAATATATGCACTATTCAAAAATTTGGGGTCGGTAAGATGTGTTAATGTTTTTGAAAGAAGTCTCTTATGCTCACCAAGGCTGCATTTATATGATCAAAAAACAGTCAAAACTAATATTGCGAAATATTACTAAAATTTAAAATGTTCTGTTTTAATGTATTGTATGTAATATATTGCATGTCATTTATTTCTGTGATGCAATCCTTAATTTTCAGCATCATTACTCCAGTCTTCAGTGTCACATGATCCTTCAGAAATCATTCTAATATGCTGATTTGTTGAAAACAGTCGTGCTGTTTATATTTTTGTGGAAACTGTGATATATTTTTCAAGATTCTTAGATGAATAGAAAGTTCAAAAGAACAGCATTTATTTAAAATAGAAATATTTTGTAACATTTTAAATGTATTTGCTGTCACTTTTGGTCAATTTAATGCATCCTTGTTGAATAAAAGTATTATTTTCTTTCAAAACTTCTGAAAAGAAGCTGAAAAGAAAAAAGACCCCAAACTTTTGAACAGTTGTGACCAAATATTAGACTGCATTTATGCCATTAAAAAGTCTGTAAACATACATTTTGCAAAAATGTAAAATGTGAAATTATCTTATAATTTGGCCACAAATTAT
Organism: Cyprinus carpio; assembly: GCF_018340385.1. Classification (NCBI taxonomy): domain Eukaryota; kingdom Metazoa; phylum Chordata; class Actinopteri; order Cypriniformes; family Cyprinidae; genus Cyprinus; species Cyprinus carpio. The sequence goes on from NC_056590.1 coordinate 7,464,030, forward strand.
GTAATTGCATTACAGTCCTTATGATGCCCATCCAAAACTGACACTTTGTTGTACTGTAATTGCATAAATCATAGCCAAATAAACTTTTTTTTATGTTATTTCTAAGTGTTATTTATTAATTCAGACCAGTATACATATTTTACAAATATGTAGCTGTAACTGTCTCCATAAATCTGCTTGTGAATTTCATGTTAACATTAACATCAGAGCCGCCCTCATGACATTTATTTGTTTTTTGTTTTTCAGTCTCATCGAAGACAGCACAACAAGGACAAGCCATACAAATGTCACAATTGTAACCGCGGCTACACAGATGCGCCCAGCTTGGAGGTTCACTTGTCGACACATACGGTGAAACACGCCAAACTCTTCTCCTGTGGCCTCTGCAACCGCGCCTACACATCTGTAAGATCCCACCCACGATACCTCAGTCCTGGATCCTCTGTCTTGTCATTGTTCTTATCCACCTAAAATTATAGATACAAGTTTATTTGTAGGGATGTAGCGATTTACTCCACTCACGATTAGATTCGATTCACGGTTTTGATTTCACGATTCGATTCACAATTTTTTTCTTTTTTACAAAATTATATTTAAGACAAATGATAAATTAACTGCGTCTTTTTATTTTTGCTTGGACAAAATGCTGCACATTTCTTAGTTAAACTAAGTATAAAACTATAATAATATACTAATAAGCACTTGCATATTATGCTCTTTTGTTAGTTTTGATTGCTTCTATTGTCCTCAATTTCTCAAAAAGTCGATTAGGATAAAAGCATCTGCTAAATAACAAAGTTTAAATGTAATGTAAATGTAAATAACAAAACTAAATTAAAATTTTAAAACAAGCCCCAAATCAAATAAATAACACACATAAAAGAAATCTCTTCAAAGAAGTCTCTGCTCTTTCCATTTTAAATTAGAGGCAACCACTGCATTTTAATCCTGATCCAAAGATGCTGCATACATACAACATGAGCAGTTTTTTTTTTAATCTTAATTATATTGTATAATTTCATAATTTGATGCAAAACCAGAATAGTTTGACTTCAGTTTTGTGAAACTATACAGAAAAAAATATCTGCATGAAACAGAAACAGCAGACGAGCTGAACGAGACGCAGATTCACTCTCTTGCCAGCAGGTGGAGCTTAAAGTGTTTCCTTAGTTTCTGCTGTAAACAAAGCAGCGCTGCACTTATGAACTTTATTATGCATTATACAGAGGCAAGATGAAAAGAAAAAATACAATCTAAACTTTTCTAAAGATAGTAAGTTTCCCTCAGACATACATTCATATAAACTCCTCCCCCTAATTGAATCGCGATTTGTTTAGCATCTCAACCGTTTTGAATCGATTTTCAACCGGATCGCGGTTAATCGTTAGATCCCTATTTATTTGTAATTTCATCAGAATTATCGCAGTCGATTTTGCTTAAAAAAAATCGAGGAGAAGTCGCCATTAAAATACGATTCATCGGGCAGCCCTACTTTTGACACATTTTTTCTGTTTTGTGTTACTTTTCTAGGAGACGTACCTGATGAAACACATGAGAAAACACAACCCAGACCCTCTGACGGTGGCAGCTGCTGTGGCTGCCCAGCAATCCCAGCAGGGCCACAATCCGGCTCAGCCCTCGGGCACGGGAAGCGGCAGGGGTCGCGGGCGAGGCAGGGGTGGCGGAGCTGCAGCGGCACAAGCGCAGAACCAGCCCAACCCCGCCCCGACCAACCAGTTACTCTGTTACAGAGGGAATACCCTGCCCTTTCGACCTGCATCAGTACAAGACCGTGTACCGGCTGGAGAGATCCAGTACAAACCGGTCACCGTGGCCGACCTGACGGCCCACAAAGACCTCTGCCTCACCGTCTGCCACCTCTGCCATCCAGGTGGAGCACATGAACTCGTAGAGGAACTTGAGGAGAATGAGAGCGAGGAGGTGGGGTGAGGAGAAATGGACCATGGAATTGGGAAGGAAATAAAACACTGCCTTGGGACAGAGGAGGATGTTCCAAATACAAACTGGCAGGAGGGGAGGGCAGGTTTGCAAAATTAAGAGAAAAGGAGAGATGAAGGGGGAGCGCATGAGTTGTCTTTCTTTAGACTTACTCTGCAGTGTCACAAAAAAGGCCTTAAACTGTCATAGTGGCCATTTTCAGTTAGCAGCTAATTGAAATGTACAATTCCCAGCCCCAGCTGCAAACTATAGAGTGCACCAGTCGGGTTACGGAAGTTAAAATCCCATTCGTGTCCTTCCATAGAAGAATTCTTTTGATAATACTTACAAACCAGTGAAGACAGATCAACTGTGAGCTACAAGGTTGGTTAAGGGATAGTTCACCCAAAAATGCAACTTCTGTCATTGTTTATTCTCCCTCACGTTGTTTCCAAACCTTTTTGTTGAACACCAAAGAAGATATTTTGAAGGAATGGTCACCAGACAGTTGCCAGTAGCCGTTGACTTACATACTATTTTTTCCAAATACTATGGAAGTCAGTGATTACCATCAACTGTTTGGTCACCATGAATACAATTGATAGTAATAGTAATTGATTTGCATGATATTTTTTAATGATTCGATTTCAGAATGACAGAGAAATATAATAGAGCACGTCAGTTGAGAGAAAGGATAACTGAGCAAATTTATTTTACATTAGTGATCTTTTTTTTTTCTTTACATGGCACATTTTTCCATCCAAAAACAAAAGTTAATTTTGTTGCAGGGATTGTGCAAGATTAACTGAAAAGGACACTAGCTTTATTAATGGGTGATGAAGGTTACGAATGCCAGCTAACAAAGACTAGCACATGCTTTGAAACCAGCAAGTTGACATTTTTTTCTATATTGATAAATGTTACAAATGCGGGGGTAAACAAGAAAATATGAACAAACTCCACCAAATGAAATTGTACAGAACTGCAACAAGTTAACATTACAAAGTATTTCACAGAAAGAGACACACATCTGTAGCATTTGAGCAGGTTTATAGTAATAGTTCACCCAAATCAAGTTAAATTACTGATCTGCATGACTTTCTAAGCTCTTATGAAGTTTTAAAGCCTTTTATGACACTGCTTTGCAGGCCTGCTGATTGACATTAAAGCCAACGTTGCAAGGTTTGTCACTATCAGCCGAGAGACCTGTTTGGAAAGAGCTAAGACTTTGCACTAAAGGGGAGAAGGAATAAAACAGAAGCTAATGGTTTATGGGAGATGTGCACGTAAATGAACTTTTTTTATTCATTGTTTCTGTTTTCGTCATTACATGTTAGCCATTTATCATATGTATTTTTCTATCGTCTTGTGTATGTATGTTTGTATGTGTTTGAGTGTACGAAGGGTTGGTTGAAAGAGCATGTAAGAGAACATTTAAAAGGAGATGAATGTGTGTGAAAGCATCTATAAAGTTGTCTTTTTTTTTTTTAAGAGTTTAGTCATTTTATATTTTCTTGACCCTCCCCACAAAGAGAGTTTTTTCCAGAGAGGAGGTGAGGGAAAAAAATCTAGTAGACGACAATTTGTGTTACAAGGTACTATTTAGTAGTGTTTTTTTAAAACCTTTAATACCGTTATTATATTAACTTTGTTTTTTATGCAGTTATTATCATCATTATCCATTGGGAGTTACTCTGTGTGTGTGTGTATATATATATATATATAGAGAGAGAGAGAGAGAGATGACATGTTCATTCAAAAAGGGGAAGGATTGTCTTTCTGGTCCAGCTGAAATGTGATTTTTAAAAAATGTATTAAAGGCAACATTAGAGATCAGAGAATGGGATGTTAACATATTGCTAAACCATCTGATCCCTGACCTACATGATGCCATCTGTCTCCAGTAAGCAGCCAAGTGATTGGCTGATCCCCACGTATAACCTTGTTGTATCCATATATATGTCCTTTGGAAAATAACACGGTTCTCTCAATATTCATTATTAATGTTACTTCTGTCGCTCATAATACTTATTATTAACTACTCTTTAAGATGACTTTGCTGTCATAAGATCAACCACTCCCTTCATCTTGACGTAACTGTTTCTCTAATGTGAACAATAAAAAAAACGATAAAACATTTATCTGGAATAAGTGTTTGTTTACTGTCCAGTGCAATTTGATAATCACAATTTGCCCCCCCCCCCCCCCCCCCCCCCGGTGGTTTGACTTTATTTTGGAAATTTATTTTAGCGAGAATCGAGGTTGAATATCTTTTTTGAATGCCTTTCTTTTTTATAGTTATATTTTTCCCTCTGAAAAAGTCCTGATGGAAAGGCCTGATTTAATGTATGTATGTTTTTTTTTTTTTTTTTTGAGCTAAAACTTTAACTGTGTTCATTTTCATACAGTTTGTATAAACCAGTATTTAGGTTAGGAGAACTTGCTCGTGGGTGTCTGAGTCTTGTCATGATCCTGTCTCTATATCTCTCTCTTTTTCTCTCTCGTCTCCCCCTGCTGGTCTTCTCCCATCCTGTCTCACACGACTCTTCGCTCTCTGTGTCACAGCTGACCTTCACTTATCATTAAGATAATTGACCATCCACCTGATTTTCAATATTGCCTTGTTTATTGGGGCTTAATTCTACCCTCTCGTTCTCGTGTCTCTGTTGTGAGAGTGTTATCTCCTAATGAAGCTGTTGCCGTCTGCACAAGAAATTAGTCTTGTCCTGTCCTGTCCTGTCTAGCTGATCGGGGTTAGGTTAATCATTCTGCTATCACTGCCACGTTCGGCTCTTGTGCTCACCCCTTTGCACCCCACAAGAAACCTTACTGCTGTCCAAAGCCGCGGCCTCCCCGCTCTGCGAGCTCCGATCCCCGGATCTCCCCTGAGCCGGTCAAGCCTCCGCCTCGCAGCTGCTGGTTGTTTCCAGACACAGAGGTCTCCTGTGTTACTTATAACCAAGCTGCGGTATGGCCTTGGTTTTCACAGTTTGTGACTCCTATTGGATTTTCACGTTGGACTTTCCTTGTTTGATTAAACGACTGTCATTTTGCCCCTAGAAGTTTGAGTCCTCTCCCATCAATACCAATCACAGAACAATCGACCATATGATGGACTCTACCAGCGAAGGTGGCAGCCCGTCCGACCGCCGTGACACCAGGGAGTCCTATCGGGAAGCATGAGGAGGACATCTCGCTACCCGGGACACGCCGTCGGTTTCTTTGGCCGCCCAGATGTCGAGCTGTCAGCCAGGTTCACAACCTCCGTCTCCGCGTCCGCCTCTCAGTGTCCTCCTGTTCAGACGGAGCCTCGGATAAAATAATCCTCCGGCCTATTCGGGTGAGCCAAACACAGTGCCGCCGCTTTCCATTACCCAGTGCGAGGTGGTCTATACTTGCTCCAGCACGTCACATATGCTAAGGAGAGGGCCAAGGTTGCTTTCGTTCTTTATCCACTCCTCCACGGGCGGGTTCTGCGAAGTGGGGAACGGCCAAACTGCGGAGAATGTAGGCGGAGTGAATACCTCAAAGCTTTATGAGCACTTAAAGGAGGAGATGATCCGGGTTCTTTCGACGCTCGCCTCCCCCTACGGAGAGAGGAGGCTTCCCGTCGGCGTTCCACAATGATCAGGGCAGGGGATGGCGATCCGTTGCCGGACTTCTCCATAGAAGTCCGGACCCTCGCTACCACATGCGGAATTAGGAACCAACCGCCCGAGGAGGTTGCATGGATTGGTGACACACCGCGACGGCTTCACTGGGAGCTGCTTGTCTCCAGAGGTGCGGGACGAGGTCCTCGTCCGTGAACGTTGAAGATCCCTCCGCCCGGACTCGACACGATCTAATTAGACCTGGCCAATGCGTTTGTGGAGGAGACACGTTGTTGACTGATTCAGACGGCTGGCGCGTCGAGGTGCATCAGCGAGTCCAGGCACGGATACTCTCTTCTAGCGCCTACGTGTCGAGGCCCCTCCCACTACAGAAGCTGAACCTCTGCCGCTGGTATGTGAGCCAGTCTGCCGTATTTCGGTTCATCAGGAGCGTCAGCGGAAGGGATTTCGTAGAACACATGCAGTGCGCCGTCGAGAGTATGTACTGATGCTAGATGCTCTTCCATCACTTTAGCTGATGCTTTCCCTCTGGGGCACTGTCCGAGTTAGATTAAAAAAGCCAAAGACGCTTTCGTGCAGGTCCCATGAAGAAAGACCAGCCCGTAGAGAGGAGAGGGTTGGTAATCTGGCGCGGCAAAGAAGATGAATGAAGCGCCAAGTGACCAACCACCAATAAGTACACATACATCCCTTGCCACCTTCCACTGCACGCGGAACGACATAATACTGCCATGAAGCATCGTCCAGTGGCGGCTAGGGGGAAGTCTGTCAGGAGCAAAAGGCCTCCTGTGCAGGGCCTTTTCAGGCGGATTCTGGGGCCGAGGGAAGAAATTTGCTGGATGAAGAGTGGGCGCTCCAAACAATGGATTCAGCTCACACCGCCAAGGAGACTCCACCCTTTTATTTGCCCTTGATGGCAGCACCCTACTAGGGTACGAAACAGACGATCTCATCAACTCTGACCATCTCTGGGCAACCATAAAGAGACAATTTCCTATTTTATTTTGTTCAGTCTCCTCCTTTTACTCCTTTTAGTACTGGGGCACCACTTGGTTAGAACTGCGACATCCATTCACAGGTGAGCTGGGCGAAGGGGATCTGTTTTGTCTGGAAGTGTCATGCTGTCATGTTAAGTGTTTAGCCTCGGCGTTGTTTCCCCCCGTGTCTTCTGTTTCTGTGTTGCATGGAGGAGACGGGGGAGATCTGACTGGGGTACCGGAGGAGAGTATCACGATTTGCGGGGGGTTTTCAGCCGTTCTCCGAGCCATGTCTCTTCCGCCCCATCGCGCCGTATGGACTCGCGCTATTGATCTCCGCCCTAGGGAGGACCATCGGCCCCCTCGGGGTAGGCTCTACTCTCTTTTCCGCTACCCCGAACGGGAGGCATGTTTAGAGAATTCCATATTTATCTGAGTCCCTCAGTGCCCGGCACAATCGTACCTTCCTCGTCGCCTGCCGGCGACGCGGATTCTTTTCACTTGTGTTAAGAAAAGAGACGGCTCTTTGCGCCCATGCTTACGATTATCGGGGGCGCTGAACGACATCACTGTTAAGAATCGTTACCCCACTGCCGCTGATGTCTCAGCCTTTGATATCATTGCAGGGGGCAAAGGTCTTTATACCCAAGCTCGACCTACGCGTAACGCTTACCATCATCGTACGCTGATTCGGGAGGGAATGACGAGAGTGGAAGACCCGGCCTTTAACACACCCCTCGGCCAGCCTTCGAGTATAGGGTTCCTTCTCCTTCGGATTGGTTAAAAACTCCCGCCCCCGCAGCGTCTTTCAAGCCCTGATCAATGACGTCCTTCGGGATATGCTCCATTTATTCGTGTTTTTGTCGTATCTCGATGACATTTGTTGATTTTTTCGCCCTCTCTCAGATTCAAGCGTGCAGCACGTTCGACGCGTTGCTCCATACGTTAGGTTTGCGGTTGAGAATCCGACTCATTTGTTAAGGGCTGCCCCGAGAAGGTGATCCTTCAATGCTTCGTCTATAACGTTTCTAGGCTCCAGTTATCTCAGCAGAGGGAGCCCCGGAGTCAGTATGGACCTCCTGATCCAAGGTTCAGCGCCGTGGCTCACGATTGGCCCGTTCGTTGGATTCTCTCGTGTCTCGCTTACGAGCGCTTTCTCGGCGTTTTGCTAATCTTCTATCGCCGCTTTATACGCAACCTTCAGCCAGGTGGCCCGCGCCGCTCACCGCCCTTCACTTCGGTGTAAGTCTCGTTCTACGGTCTTGGTCCGGTTCTGCGCAGGAGGCGTTTGCGTTTGACCGGCTAAGGGGACCCTCTTTTTACGGCCGCGGCCTATCCTCCACCACTACCAGAATAAGCTCAAGACAGTTTATCGTTGAGGTCGACGCCTCCGGGTAGGGGTGGGAGCCGTTTCTTTCCCAGCGGTCAGCGTCGGATAATAAGATACACCCTTGCGCGTACTTTTCCCACGCCCGCCTTTTTTCCCCCGCTGAACGTAATTACGATGTCGGGGAATCGTGAGCTTCCTCGCCATCGCCTGGCATTGGGTGAATGGCTGGCAGTGTGGTTAGAGGGTTCCTCTGTCCCTTTCATAGTTTTTGAACAATACCGATCATCGCAATTTGGAATACATTCGCTCCGCCAAGAGATTGAATTCGCGTCAGGCTTCGTTGGGCCCTTTTCTTACGCGTTTTTGATTTTGTCATTTCATACCGTCGCCGGGCTCTAAGAACTACGTAAGCCGGACGCGTTGTCTCGACTTTTCGACTGCCCTCGATCGGTCCGCACCCCCCGAGAGGAAAAAATTATTCCTCCCGGTCGGGTGGTGGGGGCTACGGTCTGGGGAAGTCGAGAGGAAAGAAACAGGTTAAGCGGCGCAGCACATGATCTCTCACGTCGCACTACTCCCCGTAACTGTCCCTAGGGGGCAGCCTCTTGTCCCCGTGCACAATTCCACACGATTGGCAGTTCTACAATGGGCTCATTCCTCTAGACTAGCGGTTCATCCCGGTGTTGTGTTCGAGGGTACTATCGCATTTATCCGCCAGCGTTCTTGGTGAGCCCTCTTTAAGAACGTGATGCGCGCCGTTTATCGCCGCCTGTATCTATTTGTGCCCAGACCAAGGAGGGGCAATTCACCCACCTGCTGGCCTCCTCCGGCCGCTACCTGTTCCCTCTCGCCCGTGCGGTCCCAGTATCGCTCTCGACTTTATCACCGGTCTTCCGCCCTCGGCCGGTAATACGGTCATCCTGACGGTGGTCGACCGCTTTTCTAAAATCGGCGCATTCATTCCCCCTTACCAAACTGCCCTCTGCTAAGGAAACGGCCCGATTATGATTGATAATGTGTTTAAGTTTCATGGCGGGCTTGCCCACCGACGGCGTCGTGTCCGATAGGGGCCCGCAATTCGCCTCGCAGGTTCTGGAGAGAATTTTGCCCGTCTCATAGGTTGCCACTGCTAGCCTGTTTCCTCGGGTTTTCACCCACAGACTAATGGCCAGGACCGAGCGAGCCCAATCAGATTGTTGCCCCGCATCTCCGCAGTCTAGCCTTTTCGCAATCCCTCGTCTTGGGCCGAACAGCTATCTGGGGCTGAGTATGCTCATAATTCCCTCCCTTCCTCGGCCTCTGGTATCTCTCTCCCTTTCAATGTTTGCCTCGGCTATCAACCACCCTTATTTTCATCCAAGGAGAGACCGACTCTCAAGTACTGCCCGTCCGTTCAGACCTTTATCAGTGCCGCTGTAAGCGAACCTGATGAAGAGGGTGAGATCTGCACTATGTCGTTCAAAGAGACGCATGTGCGTGGCTGCTAATAGATCGCGTGTCAAAAGTCCGTCGCTATGTCGCGGGTCAGAAGGTTTGGCTATCTACATCTAATTTACCCCTTTCCAGTCTGACTCCCGTAAACTAGCCCCCCGCTTCATCGGTCCCGTTCCGCATTATCAAGAGTCGTTTCAACCCTGTCGCTGGTCAAACTCCGGTTGCCGCAAAATCTTCGTCGTGTTCACCCGGTGTTTCACGTCTCCTGCATTAAACCGGTCTCTCCCGCTCCCCCCCCCCACTTCTTTCTCTGCCGTTCGTATCGAAGGACTCCCCGGTCTACACCGTCCGCAGGATCATTAGATATGCGCGGCGTCGGGGTCGTGGTCACCCAATAATTAGTCGATTGGGAGGGGTTATGGTCCTGAGGAGAGGAGGTGGGTCTCCCCTAAGGATATCCTGGACCCCTCGCTCATTGATGATTTCCTCCAGTCCTCGCCCGCATTTCCCCGCTGGAGCGCCGGGAGGCGCTCTTTGAGGAGAGGGTACTGTCATGGTCTTGTCATGATCCTGTCTCTATCTCTCTCTTTTTCTCTTCTCTGTCTGTACCCTGCTGGGTTCTTCTCCCCTCCTGTCCTCCCCCGCCTTCTCGCGTCTGTGTCACAGCTGACTTCACTTCTCATTAAGATATTTCCCCTACCAGCCTGCATATTCTCATACTTGCCTTGTTATCTGGGCTACTTCTACCCTCTCGTTCTCGTGTCTCTTTGTCAGATTGTTACTCCTAATGAAGCTGTTGCCGTCTGCACAAGAGATTGAGTCTTGTCACCTGTCCTGTCCGGTCTAATCGGGGTTAGGTTAGTCTTCTGCTATCCCTGCCCGTTCGTCTCTGTGCTCACACCCCTTTGCACCCCACAGAACCTTTACCTTCTGTCCAACGCCGCGGCCTCCCCCCGAGTCCCCCCGCTCTGCGAGCTCCGATCCCCGGATCTCCCCTGAGTCCCCGGTCAAGCCGTCCGCCTCGCCAGCCTGCTGGTTGTTCCAGCCACAGAGGGTCTCCTGTGTTACTTATTACCCAGCCTGCGGGTCTGCCTTGGTTTTCACCTTTTGTACTCCTTATTTGGATTTTCCTGTGGCTTTCCTTTGTTTGATTAAAGACTGTCATTTTGCCCTCGCATTTGAGTCCTCTCCCTTCAATACCCATCACAGTGGGTAGCTAGAAAGCTTAAAATTAAGATTTTTGCCTTTTAAAATAACTTTAAAATTCAAATGTATTGCAAATTCAGGGATTTACATCAATTATTCCTTACATAATCTTAATTTAAGTGATGAAGGGTTTTGAATCTCTAACAGTAATCAGTGCTGAGTACTACTGTAAGTTTAACCCTGCCTGCTTTAAATGTTTCAAAATGATTAACAGTTGAAAACATTTGTTAGAAAGGTAGATGACAGATTGTGAAGCAGCTGGTATGTCAAAGCACTTTACCGTGTTTACGTTTCCAGGAGTTGGGCATTCTCCTGGCCGGGAATGTGTGTTTGAGATGATTTTAAACTAATTTAGACTGAACACATAATTTAGTAAATGTTTATTTTAGTAGGGAGGTTACTTAAGGCATCATAAGTACAGACAGACATACAGTGGTTTGGTTTGTTAGTCTTTGCATGCATGCTCAAACAGATAAAATTCTAACAGTTAAAATATTTGATCAGTTTAACATAATTGTAGATACTTTGTATGAAGAATAAAAAAGCATCTATTGACAATACAGCTTTTCTTTCATAGCAGCCCTAGCCTACACAGAATATCAGCAGGTCTACCTAATGCCCCAGCATACTAAATCAATCCAAACATCACTGCATAGGCTTAACTAACATCTGCCCACCAATAATAATAATAATTAAAAAAAAATTAGCCTTCAAGGGATGCATCCCACTTCACATGTATTAGTCATAAATCATTAAATATGAAGATTTTTCAAAACAAATACAAAAGTGACATAAATGTGTAGTTAGTTTCAGTCTGCATTACACACAAACATCTATAAAGTACCGTAACATTGTTCTGTCAACATATCATTAGTCATGTTATTAATGATAAAATTAGTGAGAAATTATGTAATTAGTGCTTATGAATTATGCATGCTTATGTATCTAATGACATTTAATCATTTGAAAAGAAAATGTTTATAATGCAATCAAAGAACAATGTAGTATAACCAGTATTAAATACTGTATAATTATGAACAAAACATATTTTAGAACTCCTTAAAATCCCCCGTTTTTATGACACAACTTTGAAATTCAGCTTCTGTCTCATATAATGAATAGAACGGTCTAAAGATGGAACAAATAAGTTCCATCCTAGGCATGGTAATGATCATGTTCAACATCTGCTTTAGGACAAAACAGTACAGATATATATATAATATATATATATATATATATATATATATATACATATATTATATATATATATATTATATAATCGCACACTTCAATCGGTGCATGAAAACACTTCAAACTATACAAAAAACCTTCAAATGATATTGTGTGTAATAAATAAGTTACTAATAGAATAATTACTGACCTATAATTCTGCATAACACATATAGACATCTGACTGTTGACTTGAGTAAACATTTAAAACACAGATAATGAAGATCTGACATTATTGGCAGTATCTTCAGATTTCAGAGCACAGTACCATTTGAAGCAGATAACTGCAATAATTCCTACACCATTACGTCTAACTAATATAGTGAAAATACACTTTTGAGGTAAAGTGAATGTATATCCTATTCAAGACGTCAGCATCAGTCCTTATAAATCCCGTCATGTTACTTTGGCTTCCAAAAGGTTACTAACGGAGAGCTCAAATATAACGAAATGCTCATAGTGAACTGCAGCATTAAAAAGTACTCTAGAAGAAAAACTAAAGGTGTAACATTTCAAAATGTCAAAAGTGGCGGTGTAGGTAATGGCGTTTCGACAGATCCTGGACTTCACTGTCTTCTTATTATTGCATTAAAGATATAAAGTACAGCATTCTTTTCCCTGGAGTTTTAGATTAAAATGCACTTTGGGTTTTGGCAGCAAGGCAAGACAGACAGGAAGTGTACGTCGAGAGAGAAAGAAGGGAAAACAAAAGAGATGCCGTGTGGAAGATACAGTAAAAGGAAAATAAATGAACTGTCACAGATGGAGGAGAGAGAGTGTCGGAGAATTTCTTCAACCAGTACGGGCCACCTACAGAGGAAGAGACATTCTGTCAGTTATATCAATTATGCATGTGAGAATATGCACACAAAATAAATTCATGATCATGTGAATGACGACATTTTCTGCATTCACTTAAAATACAAAAATAGATTGTTTGAAATACTGAAATACGGTTTTTTACCTGGGGAAATGCTGACCCCAGTTAGTTTTTCTCAATGGTTTCGGGGCAGTCTGGTCATGATGTCAAGCACTTCACCTGTCAGCTTGGCTGCACCAATCTCTGAACCTCCACTGGAAACCATGGTGACCTTATTGGCAGCTGACAGGGGCTTACTGATCTCCTCTGCCATCTAATGGATAGAAAGAACACAATTAACCATCAATATAGTACTTCAACTTAAACTGCTTTTTCTCTATGCAGGATCATCTCTTGCAAGATGATTACTATTTTTGCAGTACAATGCAAAAATCTTTGATGAGGTTTGGAAATAAATGTCTGGATTTGTTTGGACCTGGAGTGCAAGTTTTGATGAAAAAATCTGGCCTACACATTAGAATAAAAAAATGTTTCTCCTCCAGCAGCATGTCCACCATCGCTCTTCCTTCCTGTAGTTTCTGGAAGGCCTCGGCCTTCTTAGCCATCTGCTCGGCTTCGGCACGACCTCTAGCCTCCACAGCGTATGCTTCGGCCTCTCCTCTCATCTGCAGAGACACAGTATGTATAACACAAACTATTTTGTTTTGAATATAGCCAAGATGGCTGATCACTTACTTTGATAGATTCGGCCTCAGCTTCTGCCTCCATGATTAGCTGAAGACTGTTGGAGAGCACAAAATGACCAGATGGTGTCAGACAGAGAACTCTTTACAGTCAAAACCTAATTATTAACATATATGAACAACTATTGATTTAAAAATATTAATACAAGCGGAGCCATTTTTGCAATTCAGTATGGTGACATTAGTGTGGAAATTACACACTTTTTAAGACAAAATCAACTGGTGAATATTTGTGGAGTATAACCATCATGTTTTATGGGATTTTAAAACCAACAGGGCTCTCACCGTTCAGCTTCCGCCAGTTTCTCTCCAGCCGGTATCGCTCAGCATCGGCTGGTTTCTTGACTTTGGCCTCCAGCTCTTTCTCCTTGCGTGTGATCTCCTGTTCTTGCAGCATGATTTGCTGCGAGCGCTCCACCACCATCACCTGCATCTTCTCCTCTTCGATCTGCTGCTTTGTCTTCGCCACCTAATGCAACAGTTACACAGGAGGATGAAGATTTACTGAATAAATGTAAGTAAATTTAAATTCTTTTTTACCCACACAATTATGTCACAGTTATGTTTCTACAATTAAAGGGACAGATCATCCAAGTATGTATTTTTTTTATTCTGCTGAACACAATAGAATATATTTGTGACCCTGGAGCACAAAAGCAGTCTTAAGTCGCTGGGGTATATTTGTAGCAATAGCCAAAAATACATTGTATGGGTCAAAATTATAAATTTGTCCTTTTATGCCAAAAATCATTAGGATATTAAGTAAAGATCATGTTCCATGAAGGTATTTTGTAAATTTCCTACCATAAATATATAAAAACTTAATTTTTGATTAGTAATATGCATTGTTCTGAACTTCATGTGGACAACTGTAAAGGCGATTTTCTCAGTATTTAGATTTTTTGCACCCTCAGATTCCAGATTTTCAAATAGTTGTATCTCAGCCAAATATTGTCAGATCCTAACAAACCATACATCAATGGAAAAACTATTTATTCAGCTTTCAGATGATGTACAAATCAACTTCTCATCTCTCAAGTTTTTGTGGTCCCAGGGTCACATTTCAGATTGATAACCATGGTGATTTCATGGTACTTTTTGTCCATACAGTGGTAATCAATATGAACCAAAACCGTTCCACAGAATAAAGAAAGTCTTACAGGTTTGGAACAACATAGCAGGGGACTAAATGATGACAGAATTGACATTTTTGATTGGAATTTTGCTTTATCATAAATTAAATGAAGTCTCTTTCACCAATGCTGAATCTTCTTTCACAAAAATGGTTTAGCTTAACAGGTTGTAGTTTGTGTTTACTACCTGGAGCTGATAGGCCATTTCAGATGACTGAATGCTTTTTGGTGAAGACATTCAATGGCGTAGACCAGCCTTCTTCATCTCGTAGTCTCTCTGAGCCTTAGCTCATTAGCCTCGATCTTCATTCGTGTTACTGAGCAGAATACCTTCATTCCTGAGCAAAATACCTTTCTGTATAGCATTGGCCTCCTACAGGAGAGAAAAAAGAGAGAAATGAGAGAGAGACGTTAACAGGGAATGCTCAGTGAGATTTAAAAAACATGTTGTATTTGGAAAAGGAGTTCAGGAAAGGCTCACCCTGATCACTGCATCTCTTTTGTTCCTTGGCTTCTCCAATCCGTGCATCCTTCTGCACTTGTGCCGTACGGGCCTTTTCCCAAAGAGTGCAGGTAATCCTGAAAGAAAAAACCTTGATTTCACCGCTCTCACAGATCTTTCTTATATATTTAAAGCATTTAAATTATTAAAGGGGACAGATATTTACTAACAGCTCGATCCAACACTAACCCTCTTTTACACTACTGTCATGATTTACTAAAGAGACGCAATGAAAAGGACACATTATTTTTTGCTAACCTTACTGTAGGAGGAGAATATTTAAATGAATCATGCTATGTGATTTACTAAGGTCTGTGGTAGTCAGTTTACTAGTAATTGCACCCAGAAAAAATCCTTAACCCATTTTGCACCTGTGTTGTTTGTAGATTGATGCAACATGATTATCATCCGCTTCCACATGTTTGCAACCCTATGCTTTTTTGTGCTGCTCTTGGTAGATTGCAGCGGTCATTATGAAGACTGCATTTTGTTCCAGGAAATCATCTGCAGAAACTTCTATCTTCTCATCTGTGCTTTTGTTGGATTGTGTTTCTCATGCCTAATTGGCCTTGTTTAATAAGGTCGATAAAAACACAACACCACAAATGGATGGGCCTGACAGACCTGGTCATCGTGAACATCTTTGAGTGTGTAGCTGACCACACTGATGCCCATGTTGACGAGGTTCGTGATGAAGCCACCTTGAACACCTGCTCGGAGAACTTCTTGCGGTCTTTGTAGATCTCCTAAAGAACAAAGACAAAACCCACTTGCTTAGTTCCTTATTTGTAAAGAAATATCAAAGTCCCCATGCTCAGTGAAGTCAGGAAGATTTTAAATACTATATCTAGTTTTTACTGCGTGTTTGTGATGTTGCAGAGTGTAGTACATTTGAGAGGGTGAGCATTATCTGTGCCTTTTAACTATGTCTATTTACCTCCACGGTCAGGTGAGCAATCGATGGCTCTCTGGTGACCCTCCAGTGTTTAGCCAAGGCGATGTGCGCAATCTCATTCTCTGAACTTTCCCCAGAAACATCTGACCATGACTGTGCAGCCAACATCTGCTTATTCTGCCCTTGAATCTTCATCTGTTGGAGAGAGTTCAGGTTCAGTTTAATCACATAACAATCAATTATTATTATTATACTTATTTTAATTTGTTTTTTTTTTTTTACAGAAAAGTTGTTAAAAACAGCACATATAATCGGGGACAAAAACATTTGTTTTATGGTAAATGAGACTGAAAGCAAAAAAAAAAAACAATACAGCGACAGTTCTGAGTTTTTCTGAAGAACCTGCTTTGGAATCTTGTTTAGCTGCAGCTATATTTAGAGTCTGTGATGGACAGTTAACCTTGATGTGGTGCGATTCCAGTGACAGAGATGGGCACTCCATGACGTGTGTAGACTTTATCACTCTTTACATTCAGCGTCAGGGTGTTCAAAGAGATCCTGTGGGGGAAGAGAGAGAAAAGGCTGAGATTTGTTAATGCAAACCATGCCACCACATATACACAAACACAGAGACTGGATGATAACCTTTGTATCTGCTGAACGCATGGCGAGAATATAACAAACACTCTCCCGCCAGAGATCATGACGGGTGGAGAGCGCCGAAACCTGAGACAGGGAGTCACATCACACACGTGAACATGATTTCATGATTTCTACTGAAAATATCTCTCTAACGTATTTCTGAGATGTTTAGTCTTACCCGACACCACCATTGCTTCATTGGGGCCGCAAGTGTAAAACATTTTCACACTATGGAGAAACCAAGAGGAATGGAGAAGAGCAGAACACTATTAAAATCACTTGAGAACCATATGCGCAGGGAAAAAAGCAAGTCAGTATGGATTAATTTTTTCACATAACAACAACTGTTATTATTATAGATATATATAATATATATATATATAGTATAAAGATATAGCTATATATATGTTGTGTGTGTGTGTGTTTGTGTGTGTGTACATATTTTTTCTATAACTGATGGGGACTTAAACCTGAATACACACCAACTCATGAGGACTTGTGTCCCCATGGAAGCTTCTAAATAATACAGGATAAGTTTTTTTTTTTTTTTTCTGAGATTGTAAAAATGCAAAAAGTTTTCTGTGAGGTTCGGTTTTAGGTGTAGGATTGGTGTACAGTTTGTACAGTATAAAAACAATTAGGCCTATGAGAGTACCCCCCACAAAGGATAGTGAACCAGACGGTGTGTGTGTGTGATTGTGTTGTGTGTGTGTGTACTTACCAAATATGCTGAAACGCAGAAAGTGAAAATATCTTATTTATATAGGGGGTCCAATAACTCAAATAAATTAAGGAAATAAAATGAAATCTATTCAAACGACCTGAAATCGAATTCTGTTTAAAGTATGTATTTACTAGTGTATACAGAATGGCACAATATGCTTACAATCTGCATCATAAACCCAGTAATGCCTTTGAAGTAGTATCGATTGATTGATGCGTGTTCGCTTCTGGGCAACGGTGGGGCTTGTGGTAGCTTTTATTAAATACACATTTACTGATACATTTCTGGAGAAAAAGCATCCAAGTCTATTAACTTATTAAATTGTAGCCTACTAAGTGTAACAGATTGTCAAATAAAAGCATCTCTCCCGTTGTTATTCATAAATAGTTTTGATTTAAATACATATTAGCCTACATACATTTACGATTTTTTTAATAGGCTATTGCATTTATTTTTTTATTTATTAATTTTGGACGGTGGAGATGTCTAAGCGCGCAGCGTGCATTAGGAGGTGTTCCTATACTGTCATTGAGTAATATAATAACATTAAAACCAAGTACATTTTGCCTGTTATCTCAGCCTACTGAAGCAACATCATCAGACTGCACTGTTCTAAAGTCAGAACGGGAGAAATAACAGATAAAAACAATAACATCGCCTTCAAACTTCGCAACATGGTATCGGGCGATTGTTTTACATAGCAGGCACGACAGACCTAATAGCTATTGGAACGCGCGTGCACAGGAACCTCATGACGTCAGAAAAACTCTTACCGTTGGATGAAGGGATAGAAAATAGTAATTCGAGGTAGACTAACAGCACGATACTGGGTGCTTTTCAACAATGCGTAAAGGCGCAGTAATCCGCGGCTGTGACTATAGCATGGGTTATGGTGACGGATAGATGATGATGATGATGATTTAGCCCCGCCCGGACACGCAGCCCGACTGGCGCCATCTCATGGATCACTCTTCCCAGGTGTGGAGCACGCGTTCGCATGGGTCTGTGTGTGGCACTATATCCTATGGCCACTACATGTGAAATCAGTTTGCAGATTTACGTTTGCGGTATTGGAGCACAGGAATGCGATTAATCGATGAATCCCATCACCACCTCAAATTGAGAATCCAATCAACATCTATTTTGTGAAATAGGGTCTGTTCACACATAAGTAATTTTTTTTTTCGCATTTCACTTTTTAGTTAAACATGCTCCTAAACGTCTTTGACAGTTGCTCCTTTTATTTATTGCATTATTAGAATTCAAATACGAAAGGAAACAAACTGAATACAGAACACCATGAGGGCAATCCAGATGGAGAGAGGGAAAAAACTATATTATAACGAAATATTTTTGACGTGACCGACAATAGAAAACTGTAGAATCAGAACCATTATTTTGCAGCTGTGTTTTAAATCTTTAGTTATAGCTTCCGTGGATATGGGATTTCCCAATCATACACATAAATTTTAAGACGTCATCTAACTCCTTATACATCAGAAAATATCAGAAGTGCGAAAAGACCTTAACGATGGAAATGAACTACAGAAGCGGTGGAAGTAGCTTAGAAATAGGAGGCGCTTTAATGAAGCCCGAGGTGGAACAGAAATAAATAATGCTGAACTAGATGTCCTTTCCCTCTTGGAGAAGGGAGCAGAGTGGAGAAATATGGTTAAACTGACTTCGAAGCTACTTAAATTACAAGTGTGATAATGAATGTAATGATTTTAAAGACTGTTGCTCCGTGTGTCTTTTCAGCTTGTCGTGCAGTAAGTTTAACTATTTAAAAACCTGTACACAATCCTGCAATTTAAATCCCAGCTGTCATAATAATTTAAACACGCTGAACACAATGTATGGAGTTTGAATACATACTTTGTATTGTATAGGCTTTCATGTTGCTTTGCTACATATTTTAATAGACTTTCTCCTTCTGTGGTGAACTAATGTCGATAGTGGCTTATGTTAGAGCTCGCTTCGTAACTTATAGCATAAGCGATAATGTGCCCACACCTGAGGAAGTACATAATAGGCCCGGATAGGCATACTGAGCTGCCATAGATGAGGTTGCCATTCAGTTTCGTTCAGGCGGTGGTCAGATCTACTTGAGAGGGTATGCGTTAGCAAGAAATAATGTGATGGACAAAATAAATGCTAAATAATAATTATATTCACATGAATTTAAAAGTTGTTTAACTAATGTTATTTTTATAGCCTACTTACTTTTAACGAAGAGAGATTTTTTGTGTTTAAGAAAAGATACATAACTTATTTGGGGGAAAGCCAATAAAGCTTGTTTGTGAAATTTAGCTACTGTAACAGGCGGCTGAGCAACAAATCAGCATATTAGAATGAATTCTGAAAATGATTATAGATATAACATTCACAGCTGAGAGAAGATGAGACCATTATTATTGATATTTTTGTATTTAGACACTGAATCACAATTAAAACATTACACAGAATTATTCATAATTCTGTTTCCAAGTGTGTAGCTGAAAAAAAGTCAGCATCCTCATAAGTGTGTCAATGCATTTCAAAATCTGTTTTTCTTCTTCTAGACTGTGCACTAGAGAGTGTGGTGAAATATGAAGACACGTATCATATTCCAATCAACCCTTCGATTGGTCTGTACTCCCTTGAGTTCAGGCCTGAAGCTCAAACTGCATTTTACCAGACCACAGAAGAGCCGCCTGTGCTGGTTCTCAACCAGACCGGCATCCCCATGCAAGAGCACCGCCTCACTGTGTGCGAGAAGAGGGTCAACCTCCATCTGGTTACCGGAGCTGACGTGGGCAGCTACGCCATCGTGGACAGTGACGAAAAGGTTAGAATGAGGGCCTGCCTCAACATTGAAAGGTGAAAAAAATCAGTGTTTGTGAGTGCATTATATGAGGAGACTGTTTCAGCAGGCCTAGATGACTAATGTGCCAAAGTCTTGAAATAGTGTAAAAGACAGAAAATAAAAGATCAAAAATAGGACAAGCGGCTAAGTAGACTCACATTGTCAGACTTTAATCTATCAGTATTGATTTTGGTCCACATTGCAGCTTATTGCCAAGAACAGTTTACTTAGAAAAAGGACCATCTGACCATATAAAGTGAAAAGCACAATTTAATGTGACATTTTGGCAGGATAAATCTAAAATCAGCCCTAAAACAAAGCTGAACATACAGATTTCGGGTACTGGCACAATGATGGGGATATCAGTATTGACAATAATACATAATAAATGCTTATTATTACCAATAATAATAATAATAATAATAATAACAAAATACATTTATTATATTATAACATTAATAATACTTATACTATTAATAAAAGGTTGTAGAATAATAAATTTCTATTTTGATATATTAACTACAATAAAAATAGTATTCTACTCACCATCTATAGATATCTACAAGGCCCTTATACTAAGACATCTAGTGGAATATGCAGTTCTAAGTTTTAAGTTAGCCTTCATTTAGGTGTTATTATATACTATATGCGGTGATGTTTTATTATTTACCATGTACAAGTGAACATTTAATATAGTGTTATATACAAATTCTCCCTCCCATGTCGAAAAATAATCCATAACGAAAATAATATTAAATGATCTACCCTTTATCATCTTCTGTTAAATGTTTTCTATGATATCGTTCTTAGGAATCATGTGACTTGCTTCCCGGAGTACCTTAGTGGGGGTTTTGTGGGGGGATCTTAGCGGTTCTCCTGTTGGGAACTCTCATTTTAATTTCTTTTTTCACTTGATCTATTCAGGCTTCCATGATCTTTGACCACTTGGAATTGTAATTATCAATTGGGAACATCAATGGCTTGGTGTACTAACATGATTATTTCCGTACAATGCCAGTCGGATTCCCCGTCTTATGCCCCCCTTCGGTTTTTTCTGGCCTCGTACTCTTGTACCTGTAATGTTCAAAAGTGATGGTGAGTCCATCTAGTGCACATTAATAATTTTTTTTAAAGAAAGATGTCCTTCATTCATTCGCCTAATTACGCGGTTTACATTGCACTTGTACAATACAATCTAGTTTATTCCTTATTCCTATTTGAAAACAAAATTAATGATGTGAACTATCAGACATGAAAACTTTTTTAGAGCCTAGGATAGCAACGCGCGATAAAAATTTGCGAATACAGCTCTCTTAAATCTTAGCGAGCAGCGTTATCTCAGTCTTTCACATATCTCATCCAAGTCGGTATTGATGAGAAATAATTTTGACAAGATTTATACACCGAATGGGTTGTAACTGTGCGGCTTCCGTAAGCCAGGCTGGTCTCAGTAAGATATTTATTTGTCCTCAGAAAAACAAAGTCAAAATTAGCAATTAAATAAAACGAGAAACTTCTTTGCCATTTTCTTGTGGGAAAGTGTTGTTCAGTTTGTATATTATTTTTTCTGTTTTATGTCTGCTTAAAAGATACTTTAGAACTTTGACCCCTAGATAACTACCCCTAACAGCGCTCTAAAAATATTCTAATTTAAATAAAGCTATTCTCTTATATCTGTAGTGCTTTTTATGTCCCAAAAAAAAATCACTTATACATTTATTTATCATAATTTATTTGTTTTTAAAGTAAAAAACTATTCCTGAATCTTGAAATCCGTTATTACCCCCTTTTTACACTATGGAGAGAAAACGTGTTAAAAGCATAATGCTGCAGTACTTTACGAAAATATTCCCTTTTTTTGATGTACTTGCAAATCATCGCGTTGTCCACTGTTGTGGTTTCTTTGTATACGGTTACCTATTTTCACAGTATCTGTCTATTCAAGTTATAATCTGCTCCTACTATAGACGTGTTATTTTAGGTTGAATGATTGTATTCCTTGAGTTTCACACTAACCACATTTGTTTGGCAAAAAAGAGGGTTTTGTATTGATGGTTGCTCATATACACTTTCCATGCTGCGTTGCATGTCTCCCTCCTAAAGGATCGTCAACGGCGTCACCTGCGGGTGTGATTAGAGCTTGACAATTATGGTGTCGTACTTTTTACCCATCGTGCTAAACTTCATGAATCTGCTATTTGGTGTCTGCCTAATAGCACAACGGGGAGACAAAGTCTTTCCGGTCACTCTTAGTGACATGTGTATTCTGCTCCGTTATTCCCTTCAGTTTCCTCTCAGTTACCTCCTGAGATGAGATAGCTTCTAGGTGTATTGCACGTGATCTGCTAGTTTTGAACTCTTAATAGGACAATAGGTATAACAGGTACATACACACTGGGCATCTTTAAAGGCCCTTCTGCCGTGTTAAACCACCCAGCAAATATATATGGAGCCGTGAATAATATTTCCTGGTGTCTATCTGTGCCGTTTGTATGCTGCTGTGGTGAATGTGTATTGTGTGGTTGGAAAGATGTAAGAAACAAAGGGTCCAGATCTTCTAACATAGCGTGTTCACTTAGGGTCAATGAGTTCCGGTTCTTTCTGCAATTACTTTTTTTAATGAACACAATATAAACAAAAACTGAGTGCTATGCAGCGGTCCATTCCCTAAGAGCTCTGTTTAGCCAGATACTGCTCTTTCACGCCACTATACAGAGTTTTTCTTAAATATTCAGTCATTGAGAACATGTCGTAGTTGTCAATTGTACCCCAATTTTGTTTTGCCTCCGCTCTGAGCGGGGTGTGAGAGTCAGGAAATATTTTGATGTTTAAAAAGTACCAGAGAATGAAATCACGGACGCAGCAGACCCCCTGACTACCAAACACCCTTTTTTGCATCCCCTCTCCGGGGGCCACGCTCCTTCTGAAAATCCCATCTGTTCCACACATAGACAGCGTCAACTTTTTTTTATGTCTCTATTCAGCATCAGTGTTGAATTGTCATTTAGCAGACACGCTCTTACGAGTAATTCAGCTAGTTAGGATAACAGGGTGGTGTGCAATTAAGCAGCCTCATGTTGCAAAAAGATAATAAACCACTTGGGAAGAGAGCAACTTCTGTTTGTGCTACGTGTATGTGTAAGGAGTGGAAAACATTACCATTAGAGTATAACCAATACATCCCTTTTGTATCTACTTTAATTAGATATATCATGAGTATACCATAAGCTCAAGATTCCCATGTTTGTTCATTCAAACAGTTATTCCACGTTGTCGGTCATTGGGAAAATGGGGTCCTAACTTTGCTTATGTGGGTGGTCTGCAAAGCTCTCACTGGGGAAAAACTTGAACCAAAAGGCAGCGTTTTATCGGAATTTTCCTTGCGGCGGAATGAAGCCACAGATGTAACATAAGTGTTTATGTCCGCGCTTGACTCAGTGAGCCGTAGTCGTTATCACATCTGTTAAAAATATTTGGCTTTCAGTGCATTCAGGTTTAATTCAAAACTTAATCTCTCAGGCTTATCAATTAAGTGGACAATTGCTGAACATGTGAAAACTCACAGTTTCGTCATAACATTTCCCAGTTTACCTGACCTGATACAAATTTCATGCTGCCTCTATCTCTACTGTACCACCGCCAGACAACTGCACACTATGCACAAAATTACATATAAGTCAAAGGTAGTTTGCTATAAACAGAAATAAATCTTAAGTCCGCCACGACTCTAGAAATTAATCGTTGACCAATGAAACAATGGAATTCATGATTGTTACCATAGTTGATCTGTAAAGTCACCTTGTCACTTCAAATGCACTTATAAAGAGTCACAAAGGGTTATGTACAGTTGTGTACGTGAGATGAGTGCACATGTGAAGGATCAGACAGTACATTCACGAAGGCAGCGTCTATTTGATGTTCTTCATCGCATTACACTCTGCAAGACGTATCTGTTCTGTGAAGATTTTTATGCTAGATTGACGATTTTAAACAAGCAAGATGCTTCAAGACTGAAATCGCTGTATACAGACATCTTGCGACATACGTGTGCTATCTATAGTCAGTCTTTGATTTTTTATGCTGGAATCATTTTGATTTGTCACAAAAGCATCAAAATACACAGTTACTTACACGCACTTTTAGTACTTTAAGTTAGGAAAATCATATCAAACTGCACTTTAGGAAGATACATTATCGTCCGTTCTAAAATCTGTTTCACATCATAATTTAGTTAGCGGAGTTGGTGTTAGAGGTGTATCCTCCAGATGTTTTAGCCCCCCCAATTACAGACAACAATCACAAGCCTTCGCAGTTCAGTCATGGGACACATAATAGTCTTCAAATATATAATATTATGGCCGTGGAGGAATGTGAGCTGCTGTAAATATTTTTTTTTTTGTAAACAGGTTCAAGTACCTGCATTTGTCTAATCCCCCACACTGACACTGATACTACAAAACATGGTAAAAGAACATGTCAGCGGGTTTGGAGGTATAGTGTGAAACATTCATTTATATACAAAGATTAATCCCTTAACTGTTCCCCTGTACTAGGCGTGAAATTTTAGTTTCCCACCCCCCCCTGCACTATCCAATACCCACTTAAATAGTTGTAATTATGAAACACTCTTCTTCCCCTGGAATACGACCCTAGAAAAACCAGCAGATATGTGGAAAAGTGGAATTTCAAAAGGCTTAAAGTATATGTTAAAAAGTTATAAAGTTTAACTTTACTGTGAAGAACCAGAAAATACATCCATGGGCTAATTTCTTTTTATATAAAAAATAAATGTTTCACAAACAGGATTTTTACTCTTAAAATTTGCTATAAAAAAATCCCAATTATGTTTCCCATCAATTTGAAGTGATATGAAAAAACTGAGTTGTCCTGTGAGATTTTATTTTAGGGCGGTTTATTCCCCACAAACAGCCACCCCGGGTTGCAATCCAAACTCCATGAAGTTTTTCAAAAGCTTTTTCGTCCAAAATGTCTAGATGTCTTGTTCGATGATTACTTCCTATCACAAAATACCCACTAAATATGGAATCCTCACTTAGACTCGACCGTTCCAATGATATGATTTTTGCAAGATTATAAAAAGTTTTGATTCTAAAAAGACCGTAATGCATTTTGTAATTATACATTTTCCAATTTTTAGATTCATGCACGATTCTTGGGCTTATAAGCTTTCAAATGAATATAAATTTATGATGATTACTAAAAGATTTTATAGAGAAAAAAGGACAACAAAAAAAAGAGCGCCAAGCGGTCCACAGGTTGGGACGTGACAGTTAAGGGAGTTAAAACAAACTCGTCACATGGACTCAAACACACAAGCTTTAGTGTGAAAAAGCCCTTGCTATGATTTTTATTTTATTATGAGACCCCCCACAGCACAGTATGCTGATTCACATGTGTGTGATGATGTTTTTCAGGTGGTTCATGAAGCTTATACTAGATTCACAGAGGATCCCACCATACAGTCCACATGGGAGAACAACACCAAAAACACAGAGGCTTGGATTAGATTAAGTGATTTTGTTTTTCTTTGGAAGTTAGTTAGTCTGCCAACATGATTTTAAAATTATAGTTCACCTAAAAATTAAAATGATCTCACCCTCATGTGATTCCAAATCAAGGCTATTCTTATTAACTAAAAATAAACATTTTGTTAATTGAAAACGCTAAAATGAAATTAAATGTATAAGTATTAGATGAAGAGAACCGTTAGACTGAGGAATGGAAATGAAAAATTAGAAAATATGCCCTTAAAAAGTTTAAGTACTGAGCTTGGATAATAAAAAATAAAACTGAAATCAATCAGGTTCAAACACTAAAATAGTAATATTTAAGGAAGAAACTAATTAATATAGACAAAATTATAATATGACTACATATAATAACGCATATGATATACAAAAAAAAAAGATGATACAAAACATTAAGAAACACTGTAATAGTATGTATAATAATGCTAAACATAACACAAAACATGGAGGCTGTTTTTCTCTCTATGGAACCATATTTAGTTAAAATACAATAAACAAATTGTGGGAAATTTAAGTAAAGAGTAATTTTCATATTTGGTTCTTCTAATTCAGTACCTCTAAAGCACAATATGTGGATACTTTTTTATACATCAATATTTTTAATTTTTGCAGTAATATTCTGTTAATATTTAAAAGAAGTGTTCTATGCCACTCTTATGCCAAAACTGTTGTCATTAGTTCAAACGCTCCATCAAAATTACATAAATACAGTTAAAAAAGGCGGCAACATATAAGGATAATAAATAATGACCAAATTTTGGTGGTGAACATTATTGGTCTGTTTTTTTATTTATTTGTTGTTTTATAGTTTATATATAGTTTTTTTTGTATTTAGATATTTGTATAGTTCATCTTACAATTTTTGGTTTCTGATTTAATTCTTGTAGGGTCGGTGACGTATCAAAACCAGGTCGAGTACCAGGCCCTCCAATCTGAGGAACGAACCTCAGGACCATGACTGACTCAGGCGTTGAGTTCCGCTCGTGTTGCACTCCATCTGCGACCCAGTGAGACATACGGACCCATTGTCAATTTCGCCTCTCACCAGCTTCCTAACAGTCTCACTGGCGTCCTGCCGGCATTTCTTGTGAGGAAATGGCAAAAAGCAAATGAGTTGGATGCAAAGATGAGCAAGATGCTTCACCACCATGCTGACGTTGGATCCAAGTAATTTTCTGTGCGTCTACCAACCTATCCACGCCTGAGCCAGCCTTCTCAAATGTAAACTAGAGCACTTTAAAGTAAACTGAGTCACACTAACCAGTGTGGCCACTTTTCATTCGTAACATCTCACCGTTTGACGTCTAAAATGACATTTGATGTTTATGGAATAGTTTGTCGAACAAGCAGAAACACTGATTCTAGAAGAACAAAAGAACAAATCCAAGAGAAGTCAACAAAATTCACAAAGAAATAACTTGCCTTTGAATTACTGAGGAGTTTAAAGACTGGTTTAAAGCCAAGGGCTTGATTAGAGTGACCATGTAGTGCATGTGAAGAAGAAAAGCACATCTTAAGACACACATGTAAGACTTAATACTTTTTAATTTTTACTAAGCAATGAACTTTTATGAGAGAGTCCAAATGCCTGAAACTCCACGGATTCTACAAACAAACACCTGAAGCAGATTTGCAGTGGATCTTACATCTACAAAATAACACAAGAGAGATTTTGAGAATTCCAAATCAAGATAGATTTATTTCAAAATCAGCCTGAATGCATTGTTACTGGAGAACTGCTCCCCAGCGCTACACCTGGTGCGAATGTTTCCCTTTTGACCGTCTGCAGTTACGCCGGCTTTGTAGTGCTTTACTGCTAATCCTTGCCAACACCTTGATGAATCAGGCGTCGTATGGAAGACAGGTATCTGATCACGGGGCTTACCACTGTAAATAGGATCAGCGGCTGTGATGGAGGTTTTGGCCCCACAATCAGAGGAACACCTCTGAAAGGAACGGCTTGTCTCAGCAGTTTCAGGTGCTGATTCTGCGGGGGTGTCTCCCCAGATCTGGGCCTTTCCGGTGATCTCCTTTCTAGCGCTTCTCATGCGATCCTTTATTCTCAGGTCTCATTTGAATATATTTTAGCAGGTTTGGATTGTGTAAGGCTTGCAGAAAATTGCTTATTGGAAATCTCAGACACTGACATTTATTCATGAGAAATGAGTTGCCAATAAGACCCAACTTCTATAGTGCAGGAAACATTCTATATTCATATTCAAAATATTTAATCTGGTTTCATTATGTAGGTTTGAATCATTTGTGTTTGACTCATTTCTACGAGTCAGGATAAAACACATCTATATTTCCAACTGTAACATGCTCAAACATTTTGCTTCTGCAGTCTTACTGAAAACATTTAGAAATTATTCAGATTTAATAATTGGACAAAAGGATCATCTTGACATACCATACACTCTTAACAAATAATGGGCTCTTTGCTTGGCAGTATGCATGTTTCCATGGAGGAATCCTTTTACATTCATGCACTTTTAATTGCCTTCTGTGGTTCCATGAAGATCCTTTTATGTGCCTGAAACCTTTTCATTTCACAAAAAAATCTTTATTGTGGAAAAAGGTTCCTTAGATTATTAAAATATTCTTCAAAAATTGTTCCACGTTGGTTCCTTTTGGAACCTTTATTTTTAAGAGTGTATAGTTATAATATCTCTCTTTTTAATGTTCTCACAGCACTTGATTTTTAAGTTAACACTACTCGTTACTAATACAACTCATTGTAAGCATCCTGGACATTTAGAGAACATAGTGATGAATTGCATTCCTTCAATATATTTCTTATATTTCTTTACTACTAGTCGTCTTACAATAGCCTTAAATTTACCTTTACAAAACCTGCAGAAACCCTTCTGAATCTTTGCACTTCACTGAGACTATATTATTGCTAATTATACTCTATATGTTCTCTGATGTTATAGATCTACTATATACACAATTAAAAGCGTTGCAGAAGCATGCTGAACTAGAGGTTACCTATTAGAGATGAGATTTCATTGCATTACTTTGTCTTTATTAAGTTTATTAAGTCTACAGTATACTGTCCCGCGCATTTTTTTTTCTATAACCTTATTTTATTCTTATTTTTGTATCTTACTTTTTCCATATCATATTTTTTTGTATAATTTTCTTGTGTTTGTGTTCTTTAATAATTGCACTGTCCATGGAGTGGACCTGACTTACATTTCACTGCTGGTCATATGCTCTCCATATAACCATGTATGTGACAAATACAAACCTTGAATCTTGAATCCCTGATGAGAAGTATTCTTAACGTCAGTGTTATTTTAGCAGCTAATATGGAAATGTTTTCTAATTTGATTTATATTTTGGTAAAAATGGATGTCAGATTTTATGATTATGCAATTTACAATCATGGACAGAAAACAGTTTTTGAGTGGTGCGCACATTTCCAATCCTCAGGCATAACTGAGCACAATCACAACTGGTGAGCTGGTCATTTAGAGGAAATGGATATAATTTTTTATTTCTTACTAGGACAGAAATCACGTCTACAGACAGTTGTATATAGAGTTTAAGCTTGATTATACTTGAACAAATGCGTTCACCCCTCAGTTAAGTGTGATTCAGATTTACAAAGGATATTGCTTTTAAATGTGTTGAAATGTGAGTGAACTTTACCCTGATTAGTTTGAGTTGGATAAATTATAATTCTGCATTGAATATGCACTTTTCACACTGAAAAGTTTGCACTGAAAAGACGTTTTTCGATGGTATAGGAGGCGTGGCAATACAAGTCCATCCTGTAAAGTCTGCTCAGGTTTGAGCAGTGGTTTACACACACATTAAATGAGTTCAGGAGTGTGTGCTTTCTTCATCCATTTATGGAGATTTCATTGTTCAGTTGATCTTTTGTCAGCTTACATGTAAGAATTCTCAGGAGACAAGTTTCTCAAAGTGCTTTATTCATCTTAGCTATCTTGGAACATTTGTGATTTTGAAGATGATTTGTAACATTATAGCATTTTTTTCCTTTTTCAGATGAGCATTGAAAACCATCTCTCACGACAAGATATATTAACAGATGAATAACAGACTTGCATAAAACACAAGAATATTAACTATACTTCAACATTCATGCTCAAAGTACAATGCAGAGGATCTTGTTGTCAGCTGCTTTGTTAATTTAGTACTATGTACATGGGGCTTTATAGTTTTACTTCAAGCACAGCTTCGATTTTCTCTCTTGACTGAAAGAGAGGAAAAGGACAAAACGATGACTTTAAAAATCCTCATGGTTGGTGTTCTTGTCTTTTTTTCTCTGTTTTAAAATGAATGAATTTTAAACCCTTTTATATAGTGTGTGTTGCATCTGTATTCAAATTTGTAATTCCAATTAAAAAAGTATATTGAATAATCCATCAGTGCGTGACAGTTTAGAAATAATTGCAATAATTATGTTAAGAAAAAAAAAACTGAATATGGTAAAAGCTCTGCTTTGTCATTATTGACGGTCTCTTTGACAACACGGACGGAAGTGGAAGTGGAAATTTCGCGCAAGGAAACTCGTTCTTCTCCTGGCGCGCCAAATTTCAAAGCACTTCCTGGGGAGAGGAGGAGATAAGAGTTACCACGGAGCACAAATAAGGACTTATGTAGCGTTTCGCAAAACATATACCTTGATATTGCGGGTATGTCACGCTTTTGTAAGTGTTTTATAATCATCGAAATGTTCGACGGAATGAAGTGGTTGCGTTTGTAATGCAGCTGTTTGCAGGTCGCTTTGTGTGACTGTGTTTTTATGTGCTCGCGATCACTGCTCTGCCTGCACGCGACTAATTTCCTTTAGCGACGAGCGAATATCTATAAACAAACAAACGAACGACGTGCTATGCTAAATGCTTTACACTTTGGAAAACTGATTTGACACGCTTTTTAAACTAGCATTTGTATCGGAAGGAAATCTTTAAGCTACAATGCAGTGTACATCAGAGGCGTTGGTAGACGATGCACAACTGTATCTTTGGTATTTGGGCATGCATAAGTGTCAATGTAAAGAAATCTATGTATTGTTGGAGAAAAACCATGTTCCAGTTTGTGCGCGCGCACACACACACCAAGTCTTTGTATATATTTTGTGTATGTGTGTGTGTATATATATATATATATATATAATATGTTTGTGTGCATATACATATGGGTATTTAATGCAATAAATGTATTTCTTACATGCCTTTTTATTATATTTTGTATTAATCTGTATAAAGAGTAATAGCATAATATTAAAATGTTTATATATATTATACTGTAATATGCACTTTTAATAAAATAAATGCAATTTAAAAAACAACTATTGGTTGATATTGATAGTGCCTCTAAAAGCCCTGCATTGTTCTGTTTTCCAGAATGAAGACCAGCAATTGAGCATCTGGCGGGGCTGCTACATATCCACTTTTAATATTTCGTCTACCTAGATATTTAGTGCTGAAATATCTGTGCTGCAGTGTTTTAGTTTGTCCTCCAAATATTTTAATAATTTGTTTTTAGCATGTCAGATTTTATTTTACTGGGCATAATAAGCATTCATAATACGGGTCATATTCGAAAGTCTTTGTAACTGGAGGATCTTCGATGGAGGACGTTTAGCCCAGTGTTATGTGAGAGGCTCTGCGGTTTGCCGGGTGTGTTGCAGTTTTTCCTGCACATTTATTTGTGGGATGTCAGAATGTCGTTAGGAGTCCAGCCGTGTTTTCAGCTGTTGAGATTGGGTTGTCTGACACAAACAATAGCAACGCTCATGGAAACGAGTGCCCAGACTCCGTCCGTGACCTGTACACTTTCCGGCCCGCACTGACCCAGTGTGTGTTCCGTTTGGGACGGGCCCCAGAGCTGTGTGACGTCACTCTGGAGTCCACGATCGTGTCCCGTATCCATGCAGAGCTCCATGTGGAAAGAGAAACTGATGTCTCTGGAGAAGAAAGCTGGAAAGTTCAAGTGAAGGACCGCAGCAGCTATGGTGTGTTAGGAACGCATATCATATACAATATATTTATTATATTGATTATTTTTATAATTACAAATATATATATATATATATATATATATATATATATATATATCCATTATAAGTAGTTTCATAGTATAAATATGTATGTGTGTATGTATAGATTTTACCATTTTAAGAATGATTTCAATATATAAAAAAACAATTATATATTTTTTATTTTCCCCCGACTATATTGTATATTGCAAATTTAATTATAACTGGTTTAGAAATCTTTATCAAGTTTATATTTTTGTATTTACATATATAATGTGTTTTACATTATTAATACTCTAGAGAAGTGGAAGTGAAATTGAGTGAAAAAATATCAGTTTTTATATTGTAATAAATTTGTATATTAACTGTTTATGGTACGATGTTTTTAGATACCAATCCTATTTTTTAATGATGAGATTTCAGAGTATTTATAGTAAAATATAATTTTAATTTTTTAATTTATAAATCATTAATAGTTGTAAGATAGAGTTTGCATATATAACAGTTTTGAAATAATAAACTTGATGAAATTTTCAATATCTAAAAAAACTATTCACAAATTGCCCGCAGTATTGCTGGAAACGAGTGTTATTTGTTGGGTTTGTTTCAGATAATTCCCTGCTTGTACTGTCCCCTAAATTGGTAGTTTTTGTATGTGTGGGCAAATGAAACTACACACCTTGCAATTTCCTGGGACAACGTGTAAATTATTTTATTATGAGTCCGGGCTGGAAGACAAATAAAGCTCCTTTCTTAAATGTATTCGTCTCCTGTCCCCCCCTCCAGGTCACCATGTGGTAAATGAAATGCCGCCTCCAAGCAATGGGTCCCCCTTAAAAGGAAATCTGTTGATTGGCGACAGAACCCTCTCAACATTGGGTGGGTCCCAATCAGGACGGGCCCTAGCTCCAGACTGGCAAGACGTCAGTCGTTCTCTTTGTGCTTGGGCACTTCCCCTCCTTCCAGAACGTTTCGTGTGCACAAAAATAAACCGGAAAAGCGGAGGGAGGAGAAAACCCATTATCGAAAACTAAAAAAAAAAAAAGGGGTGGGTCGGGTCGGGGGACAACAAACGCCATTCACTGTTGGCCCAAAGCGGGGGGGCGTGGTGGGTGAGAGGGGATAAAACACACTTGCTCAACGTCCAATTCACCAGAGTCGGACACTAACGACAAACACACCGTGGCAGATCGCAGAGCGGTGAGAGGAACTGCCAACACTAAAGAAACAACAAACTACCAGAAGAAAAAACCACCGTAACCAACCCCGGCGGGACCCATTTTCAAAAGCTTGGCCATCACCATAGCCCCCCGGTCCCCATCCTCCAACTCCAATCCGGCCCCAAAACCTGAAGGCCAGATGAAACGGCAAGCTGCCTCGACCCTTAAAAAAGAGCCAGAAAGCGAAGCACCTTAAACTACGCCCTTTGTGTTTTGGGTCAGGCTGGCTCATTGGGGTGTGGGGCCCCACAAAACCGAAGCTGGACGGGGGCCACCCGGACCGGCTGGTGGGCCGTGTCGACGTAGGGGTTGGGAGGTGTCGCTGGGAGGTAACAAGTCCGAAGCGGAGACACTGCTGCACAGGGGTGCGACGAAGCGGACAAGTAGACACGGGAAATATCCGCAAATGAGATGGGTCCTCTTTTGGTCCATTTTTCTTCCCCCTTTCCCTTTTCCCCCCCCCCTCCCCTATCCCTCCCCATATCCGCCTCACTTTCCCCTGTCCCCCACCGTTTGTCTTCTTGATTCCGCCAAGTTTTCTTACGATCCCTCTAACCTGCAAGATACCCTGGGATTACGGACGCAGTTGGAAACCAAGGCCAGAGAAAGACGCCCTCCTTTTTACAAAGTCAGATTCACAAGGGTTTCTGAGTTGTCCTAGTCCCCCCCTCTAGGGGGACCCAAAAAGCAGCGATCATATACTGCCGTCCCCCAGTTACCGATGTGGTATGCAACACCAGGGTCGCCCCGGCCCCGGCACGCAAACATTTTTTCAATATGCCCACCCAAACAGGCAGTTTCAATCATATGTGTTGAACATATCGGTTTCCACCACCACCCAGAGGCCAAAACGGCAAATCAGTTTTGAACTCCCCTCTCCCGCCAGCAGAGCTTCCCCCTTGCATGTTCTGGTTCCCCCCTGAAGGAGGACCAAAGGGCAAACTCTCTCCGATATACACAACCCTCGGTGATGTGGGGAAAGTTGAGACAATTAACCAACCTTACCCTCCCGCCCCGTTCAGCGAGGGAGAATGCCCCCAATAACCAGAGAAAAGCAAGGGTCAAATTGTTTTTTTTTTCCTCAGCCTTTCCAGGCCTGCCCAAAAAAACTGGGGTGCGTAATAATTTGATAGTTTTTACACACGGGAATTGTCCACAGTCCAGGAAGAACCTAGTGCAAAAAAACAGTGATTTTTGTGGAATTCTGTGGCCTCTCTCCATTTCAAAAAAAAAAAAAAAAAGTTACAAACACTGTTAATTGATATTTCTAACCAGGTATCTATTACTACATTTTATTTAAATTACATTTTAAATAAGTCGTTAATGCTGTGGTTTTTGTTTCCAAGTCTTTGGGAAAAAATTTTTATGGGAAAGTTGATTCTAAATTCTTTTCTTCTTAAATTGGTAATTCTATTTTCTTGAAAGATAATAAGGAAAAATTCTACAAATAAATAGTGAGTTGTACTTTGCTATAACCCTAATGCTTATGAAAAGTTGGGACTTTTGTTTAAAAAATGCAAATAAAATTCCAAGAAATTCATGGTTTACTTGTTTATTTCTCACTTAACCTTTAATTTTAAATTGGGGGGGGGCAAAACAAAAATACACAAGAAAAAAAAGATTTTTCAAATTTGTTATGTACTGACCAAACCTTTAAATGTTATTTTGTAAACTATGGTAAATTCTTATATATATATAGAAATAATATTATGTTGAAACTGTCAGCCATCCACAACGAGTCCAAAAACATTTGGCAAAGACGCATAATAAAAGTGAAAAGATTTTAGAATATCCATGTTAAACTGTTTTGAAAAAGTTTGCAAAAAGCAGGGTGAATTGGTACTAAGGTGGGATTGGGGTGTAAAGCAGGATCTCAGGTCTTTTGCCAGGAAAGCTGGATCACGGCTCGTTACTTTGTGCCAAAGAAAATCAAAAATCACATTTCTCAATGCAAAATTGCAAAGAATTTAGGTCTTTCACACAACCTGCCATGCTAATATTGTGAAAAGATTCAGGGAATTCCAGAAATTATCCTCTGAGTCTGTGGGGTGAGGCAGGAAACCTCAGCTGAATGTGTGTGACCTTTGACCCTCAATGGCCCTGCAATAGACACCGTCCGTGCTATATATAGCCACATGTTCTCAGGAGTACCCTCAGAAAACATGCTGCATCAAGAAAGGCAACTTGAATCTCTATTTACGCAGCAAGGAGAAATCTATACAATATCAATTCTAGGCAAGGGATTGTCAGCAAGTTCATCTTAGGTGGCCCCAAAGACAGTGGAAAATGGGTGCTGTCTTCAGATAATCCCATGTTTCAGCTTGTGGGGGGGGAAAACAACAACAGACAGGCACACGAGGGGGGTAAAAGACAAAAGGCATGCCATAAAGGCAAACCAAGGGTGCATTTCTCTACAGAGCAAAACTCGACGTCTATGGCCTGTACTCCAGTGCGAAACAGCAGTGTGGTGCACTGGCATGGGTGTG
The DNA here is from genome assembly GCF_018340385.1 of Cyprinus carpio. NCBI lineage: Eukaryota > Metazoa > Chordata > Actinopteri > Cypriniformes > Cyprinidae > Cyprinus > Cyprinus carpio. Next base: position 7,499,331 of record NC_056590.1, read on the forward strand.
AGTAAGGGATTCATTGAGGTGAGGGCAATACTACGAAGACTGAAGTAACTGTATGAGGCAGCTGCAGTCCTGTATCAAGTGATATTGGGAAGAGACGATAAAATGTGTCAATTCGAAAAGGAAGTTGATTGTTTGACCGTCGTTATAAACGATGCCCTCTGTCCCAACTTTTTGGAGTTTGTTTATAGCTATCAAAATTATTCATATTACAAAATTATTTAAGTTGGCCATGAAGTCATTGGAAATCTGTTCTTTGTAGTTGCTTTTATCAGTAAATAAAGAGAATGAACACATCACTATTCTTGATTTTGGTATTGGGGTTGTAGTTTAATTCCATTCATTTAGATAAAAATATTAGGGAAGTTGGTGATTTTCAAGGAAAGAAAAATATATGGAATGATAAGCAAAAAAGCTATATAGAAGTACATATCATTTTTTATTCTAATATTTACTAGCATTAGAAATATACTAATATGTTTATATACTTATGTGTTTAGTCATTAATAGTCTAATATGAATATGTTTAAAAAAAAAAAGAAGTATATATTAATATAAAAATGAAGGAATTTGTGATTCCAAGTCTGGGCAATTTATGTAAATTAATCATAAAAATTGTTTAATTTTTTTTTTTTATTAATTTAAAAATAAAGATGTTTTATATATATATAATATATATTAGATATAGATATATTTAATATCGATATTATAGATCTATATCTCGGATCTGTGATTCTAAGTCCTGAAAAATGTGATGGAAAGTAAATATTTTCCTTAAAGATTAAAATGTATAATATAATTTTTTATTAAATAAAAAGTACAATAATAAATATAAGTCAAAACATTTTTTAGAAAAATAAATCCATTAAAAAATTTTATCAATAGTTTCCTTTTTATGAATTAATTGCATTTGTTAATTTTTTTTCTTGGCAGGGCGTCGACGTGGAAGGCCTAGAAAAACACCCGCTACCACAGCCTTCCCTGCCGTCTCCCTCTTCATCATCTTTCCTCTAGCTCCAGCTCTTCCTCCTCTTCTTCATCATCAGCCTTCTGAAGAAGACCATGATGAGATGGCTGTGGCTCAGGGCGTTGAAGCCCTGTGCAGCGGCTCACTGTCGTCTCCCGCAGCAGGACCACCGTGCAGTGGATCCAGGGTGACGACTGCGATGCCTGGTACCCACACCTCGACATGCTTACGCACAACCACAACCGAGACTCGCTGCTGTTCGACCCTAATGCAGACTTCCACTGCGGCTGCCACCGCGCCAGAAACCGCTGAGTCCAGCAATCAGTCAGAACCAGCTTGGCTTCCTCTCTTGTTTGAGGTTCTTTAATAAACCAAATGCTCTCAAACATTGTTGTTATTACTGTCAAATTCACGGGACTGGCAGTCATGTAGCTTCTTGGCATTCACCGTGCAGATCTCTGCGATGATGGCGAGTTCATGTTTTCTTGCTGTGGTGCTAACTGCTCTGAATGGTGATTTAAACTGATTTGGGATGAAATGAGGGTGTTGGATTTTCACACAGCTTCAAGAGCATCAAACACACTTCATCCCATTACAAACTCAACTCTCGATGCGTTTCTACCGTTTATGATATATGTATTCAATATACGCAAGAATGAAATCTTCCAAAAAATTAAAAATCAAAAATAATTTTGATGTTGGATTGGGGGAAAAAATAAATAAATAGAGATGGGCATGAATTCCCCCCCCCCCCCCCCACCCCCCCCCCCCCCCCCCCCCCCCCCCCCCCCCCCCCCCCCCCCCATTCAAATATTGAGGAGGATTCGCTAAAGCTTTGTTTACTACATACTGGTTGTAAACAGGCTTTAGCAACATATTAGCTGGTATATAACATGTTATCATTAAATACTTTATGTGTTGTTTTAAATGGGCAATGAGGATATATGATGTGCTAGCTTATTCGAGGTTTCATAAGCATTATTTTATGTCATTTAAGAACATTTAATAACACTAATCGTAAATGCACCCCTGAAGCTTTGAATTGATTCAGAATTGAGGTGCAAACATTTGCGTTTGGTCTTTTTAAAGGTAGTTCACCCAAAAATGGAAAATTTGCTGAAATGTACTCACCCCTCCAACATGCAGATATGACTATTTGTTTCTTCATGGGAATAGATTTGGAGAATGTTAGCATTACATCATTGCTCAACAATTTATCCGTGCAGTGAATGTGTGGCCGTCAGAATGAAGAGGTCCCCCCCCCAAACAATCTGCTAAAAAATCCTTGTGGATAATGTTTTTTTGGGAGTTGTTTATCACAGCCTGTGTTGGAACTTTTCAGTAAATTTTTTGTTTTTTGAATGAACTATTTCCCTTAAGTTGATTATTTCCATTGCACACACGACTTGTCATTTGTATGTTTTGTAACTGTAGTCTGTTATTAACATAAGCTTTCTGCATCTTCGAGCTAACCCTGTGTAGATGTATCTTATCTATAAGAACAGAAATTCTGGTGGTATGAATGTTAACAAGATCCTTTCCAACTGTCATCACTTTAACTCAACATTCGTAGAAAATTACAAATGACTCCTGTCCACAATGTTTTGTCATGTTTGACATCACGGGCTAGAATAAAAGCAGATAATAATAATATAATATGTTCAAGCATTATTCCATTTTTGCAGCCTTGCGTGATCCCTATGATTTGAAACCAAGCGAGAAGATGTAGTAATTTGTTCCAGCTGCTTTAAGTACATTTAAATATCGTTTCTTAACATTGTATTTTAAATAGTTCTTTTAAATTTTAAAATTCCCTGTTTTTAAAACACTTTAAACTGTCGAGTTTAAAATTTTAATACACTTTCTTTTTTAAAATGTAAAATTCGATGATTATAATCTAGATAGTTTTTGTATTTACTCTTTTTTTCTCCCTCATTGCTTGTCCTGCAATCTTGCTCCAGCCCCCACCTGGCTTTGTATTTTCAAGTAACCTTAAAGACACCTTGCTTAACTGAATTCAGGTTGCATTTTTCATTAGAGTTGGCATTACAATTCTGCAGGAAAGATGTTTCTCCTGGAGCCCTGCATGAAGCGACCCTGATTTAATGCCTAAAAAGGTAAAAGGCCATTATACTTTTGTTATATGCACTATAAAACTAACACCACCACTAACGTATCATGAAAAAGTCGTTCGTTTAAATATACTTTCCTCCCTTCCCCCTTAAATTTGATATTCATTTCATGAATTTAAAATCAGACAAATCTTGAGTTGATATTTTGTTAGTTGTTAAACACTAACATTGTTTTAACTTAATTTGTAATTTAACTATTTAATGCTGTCCCATAGTGCAACCGTTTTTCTTTCTATATATATAGATCTATATATAGCTATAAAGAAATACTAATTTTTGCAAATACACACACACACACACACACAACACACCCACACCAACACACACATATCTATAATATACTATATATAGTATATATATATATAGTATATAATATATATATATATATAAATTAAAATACACATATTATTGTTTTCTAAAATTATTTTTTGTTTTATATGTTTTTAGTGCTATAAAAATAAAAAAAAGCACCAATAAATTTTAAACCTTCAACTTTGGTAACAGTGTTGCAACAATTACAAATCCATATTAGTACTTGTTACACTGAATTACTTTGCAAGGAAACCGCACCAAAAATGCTTAAAGGATGAATAACTACCTAAAACACTTACATGCAAAGTTAAATCCAACCATCCCAAGGTATTCAAAATGAAAAAAGCATGTTTTGTTGCAATCGGGCGGCACAAGCGGAACAGGAAGCATGGTTAGGCTGTTGTTTCTGCTGTTATAAATCTTCGTCAGCTGGATGGATTGTCAGGTGGAATCCCGTACAATTGCTCGGGACCTTTATGAAAGTCCTGGTGACCTAAAAGTCCGGAAATCACCTATTTTATCACATCACATCCCGTCACAATCTGTCTATTTCCCTGAACATGGCTGTGGGTCTGGGAGGCAGTTTAGAGCACCGTGTGGTTTTGAGGTTCAGTGGAGACTCATTCATACCTGAGTCTTTGTCTCTGATGGATGGCTTGTAAATTAACTCTTATCTGCTCAGATAGCGTCAAACTACGGCTAGTGCTGTGAAATCTCAATAACTCTGCCTATTTTGGGCGTTCTGGGGGGGGGTTTTTTAAAGCTGGGGTGCATGGGTGGGACTGAGGGCGTGTCAGTGTTTGGTATCATCAATATATGAAATATATCTTACATTTTAAACTCCATATCATATTTTTATATATACCGGTACACTATATCATATACTTTGTTTATTCTAGCATTACATATTAATTGGTTATGTTATATTGCATTTTTGAGTTGTTGTCCTTCAAGATATTCTCTTAATATTAAATATAGTCTATATTAAATATATATTAAATTCACTATCATAGATGTATAGATAGAAGATAATCGATAATAACAAAAAAATCCCTTAGACACTTAAATACTTTAGTAATAGCTCATTTTATGTGTCACCATTGTGACAGAGCTCGTCCCCATTGATTTTTCAATGTAAAATTTAGTATTAGCCCTTTTGTTTTAAGAAGGTGGACTCGGGTCCTTTATTGAAAGTATGCTTATATATATATATTTATAGTATATATATATATAAATATATTATATATATATATCTATATATATATATATATATATTTATATATATCTAAAAATCTATAAAATATCCAATTACATATATATGAAACTCATTTAAGATACATTTTTGCTATTCTAAATTACATATTGCTTATATGTGTACATGTAACGTGGGTATAAAATAATTAAAATGTTTTATATATAGTAATATATATATCTATATATATATATATCCTATATATATATTTATATAGATATTATATATATTTATATATAATTTACTCCTAATCCCATATATGACCACACATTAAATAATCAAATGTATGTTCCCTCAATTATGTTAATTGGGTGCCGTGAAGTGATTGTGTGTGTGTGTGTAGTGTGTGTGTCCCGTTTTTTGGAACTGTCAACCTGGGGCATAAGTTAAACAAAATTTAACATAATTTTGTCTTTGAATGGAATAATGAGCATTTTCAACAACATTTAATATATTAAGCCAAATTAATACAGTGAGTAATAATTATATTTAAATCACTTGATAATGAATCTAAGTTTTAAAAATAACCGGCATAAATAACATTTTGCACTGCCAGAATAAATCTATTAGTAATGTTATTTTATGTCCTCCGCATTGAGCACGGACAAAATATGTCCCTAAAGTCCATACTCTCTAGTGAACGCTATCATTTGACCTGGTCCGCTGGGGTTTGCCATGTCAAAACCTGACATCGGTGGTAGGTTATGACGCAGAGGAAGACAAACAGAGGTGTGTGACATCTTTTTCAGGGTTCTTCCTAATAGGTCAATGGGATTTTGCATTCTGTCCGTGTTTGCCATGGCGATGCAGTTTTGCAGTCAACGGAAGTGTGTTGTCAGTCAGACTGAATCAGCCATCAGGGCGGCGAGACAACCAGAGACTAATGCTTGGAACAAAGCAAACCGAGCGCTGAAACTGCCTTGCGATACCCAAGCGCTACTCATTCGGATTAAGGCAAGATAGCCAAATATACTGGTCTACAGATGAAGTTAATCCACGTGTTGTGAGTGTGTGAGTGTGTTGCTCTGGCCAGCAGACGGCAGTCTTGTCCCGTTATCTATCTATCGTTCGATTTTTCTATATAAAAATATTTGTACTCGGTATTTAATGTAATTTTTTATATAAAATAAATAGCTATACGTAACATATGTATAGAAAAATGTTATACATAATTTCATATTTGTAAATAAAACATAATGAATGTGTATATATAGCTGAATTTTCTTTTTTTTCGGTATAATATTATTTATATTTGAAATTTTTATATAATGATTTTGTATATATAGCTTATTTTTATATATATATATATATATATATATATATATATATATATATATATAAATATATAATAAAATATAAAACAAATAGTTATGTTTTATATGAAGAAAATACAAATAAAAAAAAAAATGACTATATGTTTTATTACATATAAGTATTGTATATAGCTGCATTGTGTATAGGTAAACCCCCAATATCCTTTTTTATCTCTTTATAAAATGCAAAATTCTAGTTTTGGTCAAACTTGTTCAAACAAAAATGTACTTTTGAAATATGTATGTGAAAACTAAAAGCATTGAAAAACTCACTTCTCAGTATATTGTCTATAAGTTGACTTGATGTTATTTCGCAGAATCTTACATTATTCGGTTATATTCATTATTGATTAATATGGACGGCAGAAGTTCTAGACCATAGTGCTGCTTAAACATGCAATATAAATGTATAATGTAGATTTGAACGCAGTTTAAAGCATGTTGGACTGCAGCCAGATGGTTGGGTTATCTGAACACGGCTCTGCTTCAGATCATCTGGGTGATTGACAGGGATCTAATGGGATCGTAGTGCATGAAGATGCTTGAAAAGTCATCCATTTTCTGCTGAACCTGAGTGGGTGGGCTGCCAGCACAGAAAACTCCAGAAACAAATTCACTCGGCCCCACCTCCGCAAAACTTTATGTGCACAGCCTATCTGGGCACCGTCCGGCCCTGAATGAAACATTAGTTTGGGCTATTGTTTATAAACATGCTGGTGAACCAATTATGGGCTGTGCTACCTGCGCTAGAGCATTTCCCCCCACTAAAATCTACAGTCCCTAACAGTACAGATAATGCATTTTAAAAAACATTTTTTCATAGTTGTTATTTATTAAAACTTGATTTAACAATCCCCTAGAAAACCCTGAAAAAACAGTTTGTTCAATCTCACCATTGTGGCAGATCTTTTTCATTTCTTTTAAATTTAAAATATGTATTTTTTTTCAGAGGTTGAATCTGTCTTCCATAAAGAGGCATGCTTGAGAACAATCTTCTTAAGATAACTAAAATTAAGGTAAATAATCACTTTTTTTTCTTTTTCCTTTATTGCCTAGTTCAATCGAGCTGTAATTTTTGGGGTTGTTAAAGTTGAAAGTTATTAGTTTAGCTTATACAAAATATGAAACAAAAAACTGAAAGACTAATTGAAATCCACTACATTTTGCAACGCGAAAAATAAGCAATTTCTCATGGTTAGCATCATAGGTAATAACTCTATATAATACTGCGTAACAGGAAACCTAATTGCACTACAAACCAGTGTGTATATTTATAATTATAATACATTAAAATAATATGCTAAGACATACCTGGGCTGTTTCTGATATCAAGCAGCATAACAGACTGTTTTTACAGCTACAATTACAATAAAGGTCTTTAAAATCACACGGAAAGAAAGCATATCCCGCTACAAAAAGTCTCTGAAAGCAGCCAGGGATGAACATTTTTGCAAAGTCATAGAAAATAACCAAAACAATCCAAGGTATTTATTTAATACAGTCTCTAGACCAGGGATAGGCAACTTCGGTCCTGGAGGGCCACGTACTTGCAGAGTTTAGCTCCAAACCATAATTAAACACACCTGAACAAGCCCCATATTAGTGTTTTTAGGATTACTAGATAGATACAGGCAGGTGAGTTTTTATGAGGGCTGAAGCTAAACTCTGCAGGATAGTGGCCCTCCAGGACCGGAGTTGCCTATCCCTGATAACAATCCAAGGTTTTTATTTAATAAACTGACCATAACTGGACAATAAGAACTAAATAAGCTAATCATTACATCTAAATCAACATGTTTATTAGACCCCATTCCCACTGAATTATTGAAAGAGTTATATAAAGATGTTTATTGGACATAATTGGAAATTAATTATTGAAATCTATCACTAGGTCAGGTTACAAAATTGTTTAAGTTGGCAGTTAAGTCTCTCATATAGAAACCACAACTAGATCCAAATGAATTTGGCAAATTACAGACCGATTTCAAATCTTCTGTTTATGTCTAAAGTACTGGAAAAAAGTTGTATCAACTCAATTGTGCTCCTTCCTGCAAAACAATTTCAGTCAGGATTCAGGCTCCATCATAGCACAGAAACTGTGCTCGTTAAAATTACAAATGACTTACTTCTAGCTTCTGACAAATGATGGGTGTCAATACTAGTTTTACTTTATCTTAGTGCTGCACTCGACACTATAGATCATGACATACTCTTAGATTGACTGCAAAATTATACTGGTATTCAGGGACAGGCATTATGTTAGTTTAGATCGTACTTAGCAGATCATTGCCATTTTGTCTTATGAAATGGTGGAAAAAACCCATGTTAACATTAGGTAAACTATGGGGGTGCCACAAGGATACGGTGTTAGACCCTCTGTTATTTTCAATATATCTGGCTGCCACTTGGCAACCTTATTAGTAGAAAATTGAGATCACTTCCGACTGCTCTGCCAATGATACTCCCTTCTATATTCATATATAAACAGATGAAAATCTCTACAGTTATCCAAGTTGACAGAATGTGTTAAAGATATAAAATATTGGATGAACGGTAATTTCCTTTTATTAAATTCGGACAAGACTGAGGTATTACTTATTGGACCAAAAACCTGCACACAGAATCTCTTAGGAATACCTCGGTTGATCGAAAAAAAACTTAAGTTGACCAACGTAATTAGTAGGTGGTTAAAGGCAAGCTGACGAGCTCGGCTCCCTTGTTGTGGACTGACGGGAGCCTTGACCAATTCTTCCAGTTGCTTTCATCCGACATAAGCTGTCATTTGCCGTGACTTTAAAACGGAGCAAAGTTAAAATTTGAAAGATACGCGCTGGAAAGTTTCAACTTTGCAAAAAAAAGCGATATCAACAAAAAGTTTTTTACACTGTGCATGAGGTTGGTTTTTCAGAAAATTCGAAAAAGGAAGGATTTCCACCAAACCGCAATGGAAACGATTTTGTTCACATTTAGGGGCACCTGGGTATGTAAAAGCCAGCATGATATTTTCTATACTGTAACTATAACCAAGAAATAAGAAATCACCTTATATATGACTCCGAATTTCAAAGAGTATAAGGTGAGCTTCCCTATGTCGTTAATGATGTTTGGCTACACCCCTTTATTTCCACTGCACTCGTCTGCAGTTGCATTATGGCCCCCCCAGAACATAGCTCACCTTCTAGTCAATTCGACTTGTGTTATAGGCAAGCAGGGCACACGCCTGAGGCACAGTTTCAGAAACGGCTCTCCGCACTGCTTACGACATTAATAGATCGCGCACATCTACGGTCTCCTTTGATTAAAACTAATGGTTAGTGCGATGGTTGTGATATAAGCCAAAGCCTACACCACAGGTTGATAGCCACTAAATTAGTAAAGGAGTCCCCATTTTTAATTTCAGAATATCTTCGGTCTTCTTAGCCCACATCAATATGCTATAAACCCTTTAAATTAGCCTTCGCACGACAAGGCATTTAGCAACATCCTGGAACCCACTGCGTTGAGTGTTTGCATGGGACAGCACCACTCAGGCGTGCATTTTCCACAGAGCTCTTACGACAAAGCTGGGGTTATGAGATTCCATGAACTCTATTGGTCACTAATGGAACTTGCGACCCTATAGTTGCTTTGTGCGAAACTGCATCCCACGAATTTCTATCTGGAAAAAATAAACGTCCTGTTAAAGATTCGCTTCGTAAGTACAAGATCGAATGAGAACACAATCAAACAAAATAAATACAATTAGGCGAGATTTCGCACAGCACTAGGTGCACATATACTTTAAGCACAGCAGATTGGAGTTTACATGAGAAAATCGAATTAAATTACGCAAAACTGATCTGGAATTCATTTGCTTTATTGATTGTGTTATTGATACAGTTCGCTGGGTTAGTGGTGGTTTGACGCACGTTGTCATGGTTGGTAGGATCAGGACACAGGTGTCTTGTCTCCTGTTGCTTATGCCAAGATATCTCTCTCCTCCGTCCAGTCATGGCAGGGCTGATGTGAGTGGATGGCTGATAGCACGGCCGTTGGACGAAGCGTTGGAGTGCGTGGGTTCGATTATCTGCCAATTACCATTACTCATGCCTAAAATTTCAGATCAGGTGCAGCAAGGAAGCTAAAGGATTTGTGTCTATCGCCATGGCTTACACAAACCAAACTCTCTGGGAGAATTTATGACAGGTAGCCCACTCATTTCTCCTCCAAGCTATATACATAAAACGGCGTACAGAGGTCTTTGCTATTCAACAATGAGAGCAATCTTTTGGCTACGTGTTTTTACAGGGTGATTTTAAACAAGGTAAAACTAAAAATGAGACTAAACCATTATCAAAAAAAAACATTGTCACTTTACCTGGAAATAAACATTTAAAAATAAACAAAAATCAATAACAAAGCTCAAAAATTAATGTGACCACATCAACTGCATTTCAGGTTATATGAGATTCGGCTCATTATTAAGGCAGTTTAATCTCATTAAAGTTGAAATGAGGCAGCAACTGAACTTAGTTTTGGAAGTACAGGTAGGTGGGAATTTTTACAGTGTAGAAAACTACTAAAAAAAAAAAAAAAACTACTAAAAATGACATGCACAACAACAATTACTAAAACTTTAAAGTGAAAACGGAAAATATAAAAATAAAAATAGATTCAAAATACTGCTTAAAAACTTAAATATTATCTCATTTATACAATTTCTTACACTTTCATGCCTTCATATATAATGCCTTTTTAAATGTGAAATTGATCCAAAAACATCTCCCAATAATTTTTTCTTTTTCTTTTTTTCAGAAGTTGGTGAATCTGTTCATTAGTTATCACACATGTCCATGAAAAGCATATCTTCAGAAGAAATGATCTGTCAAGGATACAAAGAAAAATCAAGGTAAATAACCCTTTTTTAATTTTTTTTTTTACATTTCTAGTAAAGCTGTAATTTTGTCAGATGTAAAAAAAAAAAAAAAGAAATTCTCACATATTGTCACTGTTAGACATTATTAGTGTACAAATTAAACAAGATCGTATGAAAGTGTTTTTAATATTGCTTATTTTTCAAAAGTCATGGCCATATGTGATGAAACACCTGTGTTTTTCAAGACATCTGGGTTTATCTCTGATTATTAATGTGTTGCTTACAACAGGTAAATCTGAAATTGTTTCCAGAAAATTTGCACTATAAGAAAAAGAACTCAGTAATTTCGCACGTCTCCTCCAGAGATTCAGAAGAGCTCAGTGTCACAAAAATGAGCTTAGAAGTTTGCAATCAAAAGTCAAAGTTCTCAATGTGACCTCAGTTATTTCCTACCAAAATCTTCCAAGACCAAATACTCTGAGCTCTGCTAGCCACATACAGCTAATAGCTCTTTACTCTTGTATGTCGACTATTGTCTGATTTTGCATTTGTATTTCTCCTAGGGATTTTTCTCTGAGCTACGAGAGAGCAAACCTATAAGCAAGCAGGTGTCCTTGTGGTAATTTCCAGCAATATGAATTATGCTGTGACACATTATAGAGCGTGAAGCTGAGCTGAAGAATCTTCGTTGTATTGGATGGTGTTCACACTAAATTAAACTGCTGTCGATGCAGAAACTACAATGTTAAAATCTTGGAGTCATCGCAGCTCATCACAGAGATAATAGCCTCCTGCCCCCTATGACAGTATGTAACCCTCTTAAATGCATGCTTCATTCAAACAGAAATATTGTCCTTCTACCTTTACTCACCATAATGTTGGTCGTAACCTGTACCAGATTCGAGGCCCCTTTCTGTGAAACATAAGAGATGTTTGGGCCCCCCATGAATGTTTAAGCTGTTTGATTTGCACAATACAGAAGTTAATGAGAACTTTTAAAGCTCCCAAAAATACAAACGGTTTTACTCAAATCTATCCACACACCTGTATGACTCAAGTTTCCCTAACTAAAATTAAATCTGTACCAAACGATTATGCTGTAATATCTGGCGGTGTTATAAATAAACACATAAAAAAAAAACAACAGCAGCAAAATATTTAACTCTTCATCTCTGAAGTCGTATTCCCGCCCGACGCCTTCAGAACACAAGCCAAATATTAAGCTCTCGTCTTAAGTATGTGGTGTGTGAATGGACAAATTCACACAAAAAATTATGTCAACAATCTTGGTAAGTATCCTATAGCAGGACAAAGCCGGCTGAACGTACTGGAGCAGTGCATTCTCGTATGAAGAGACAGTCTTAATATTAATCGAAACAGCAACAACAAATAAATCATTTATTGCTTTTGATTGGATAGCTTTTGTGGACTTGGATAAAGATTACTCTTTAATTTATACAGTCAAATATGCAATGCTGTATTACACATTTGACTACTTTATTCAATTCTGTACCTAAAAACTAATGCTAGACCTACCTAAAAAAAAAAAAAATAAAAAAACATATTTTGGATCTTTTGTATTTTATTTGTGCTGTGTGCTGTTGTAGTAAGATAAGAATATTCTTATTTTCTTGTTATTTTTTTATTCGAAAAGTATAGTTTTTCCATAAACACCAGCACACTAGCCGAAGTACCAACCACCCGAACACAGTGACTCTAAAAACCATGATATACAAACCGGAACCATGATAAAGTTTAAACCGTTCCACCCGCTGAGTGTGTATAACAGTGATAATATAATTTTAAACAGAAATATCATTAAAATTAAAAAAATTATTAACATACAATAAATAGGACATGTTAAAATGTTATAAGATGTCTTTCAAATACAATTTAAATTATACAGTTAAGAAATATATAGAAAATAATATTTAAAACTAAAAAAGATCTAACAATACTAGTGAAAGAAGTACTGGCTTACAACTAAATAAGGAATGTTTTAAATATAGTTCATCACTAAAAGTTTTTTATCGAAATATCTTTACCAAGACACCCGACCACACTTTCTACCCCAACTTAATAATAGACAACGTCATAATCACACTAAAATAAACTACATGCAGCAAGCCGCCCATCCTAAAGTGTTTTAAACTCATCACCAACCCCCCCCTTATTGTACAGAACAAAACCCAATTGTAATTGAAAAATACAAATACATCCTATATTGACTACCCATGACACATACCCCCGGACACATCTTAAGGCCGTCATAAATACGGCTTCATTGTCCCTCAGAATCCCCCGCACTTATACCACCACAATACATCATGATGCAACATGGACCACAAGTGAAAAACGCTTACAAGCAGGGAAACGGACAACAAAAATAGCCTGCCTCTAGTTATCTGTTCTTGTAACATGTCTGGTTTTCAGTTGCGAAATTTGCACTTCAATTAAAAATCCCTGTTGAATTTCCAGTTCCACATCCTGTGAACGCTGACCGATTTCAAATTCCGCACTGGAGAACTAAAAAAGAGGAAAATTCAGGGTCTGTTCCTCAAAGCTACCAAATGACGTCATAACGTTCAAAATATACTGCCACGAGTCTCACAAACTTCTTTGCAGCTTTTGTATTCCAAAACGGTGATTTCATGTGCACAAATCACATTGCCTCAATATAATCAGGCACCACGAATGACAGATGAGCCCATGCACTGACAAGCCACCCCCCGCGATCAGACCTCGATTCCTCTCCATCAACACACACATCCAGCGGAAGCCGACGTTTGTCATGTGGCTCGCACTGACGCTACCACGACTCAGGACCAGTCTAAGCAGATCCCGGATGTCGACAAGTTAGACGTCCCACAGCTCTGTGTCTGACAAAATCCCCCATCTCTTCCCTCCCATCCCTGGTATTTTCTGCTCAGAGTCTGCCTCTGCGCGCTGCAGGATAAAGACATGTGCAAGGGCTGTAATCAACACCGCGGTCTTGTAAACCTTTTGATCCTCCCATCGGCTCTACGCATCAGGCGCTTTATGTTTATGTTACCAACAAACGACGTGCTGCTCCAAGGACTCGCAAGAAAAACACATCAGGAACCGACCAGACACAGATGTTAGGTGGTACATGAGAAATGCGAGCTACACGTAACGCACAAAGACGGCTGATATTGCTAGATATTTCTTCATTTTTCGTGACGTGCATTCAATGACAAACACACTGTTTGGTCTCTACAGAAAAAAGGAAACGAAATTTACACCCTCAAAAGGCAAAAAAAAGGAAGCAGAAGTGTTTTTTAATCGACAAGGCCATCATTCGCAAATAGTTTTCCACACTCTGCAAAAGGCAATTACATTTTTTTTCCATCACACCACATGATAGCCCGCTCACATTCTGACTTACTTTGTGTGATGCCCATCTTTGAATTAGATTCTCTGGATTTTAAACTTTAAACACATCGTGCTCCCGGTGCAGCGCCTGACACTTAGCCAGTTCAGATACTTCGACGTACGGACACGCAGTGAGTACAAGCTTCCAGCATCCTCTTTGGCTCGCTATTCCTCCGAATAATCTCATTCAGTGTTGGCCTGGATGTTGTTTTTCCTGCTTGAGGCAGGGCCAGATATTATGGATGTGCAATTCTGTCAACGCATCTCGGCGTGGCAGATACCGCTCTACGGCCAGTCTATGGTAGTTAAACGTATTCACCTGCTAGAAACACCGTTCTCGATCGACTGGAAGTAGGAGCAGTGGCCCTCGCTTCGCCTCCGGTCAGGCTGGTTACTTTTGGATTGTATTCTTATGTTTGATGCGCTAAGTCTATTTTTGAAGCTTTTTTCTGGAGGCTGCTGTGTGCTGTACTCTAGGCTTTAATTTCCTGTCAAATACCCTGTCTGCATTAGCCTCTCATTTGACTTGATCTCTGAATGACTCAAGTGACTTTTTTGCTATAATGTCGTGACTTTTTTTTTTTTTTTTTTTTTGTTTTTTTTCTTTTTTTTTTTTTTTTTTTTTTTTTTTTGTTTTAAAAACACCTGCCTAACGCTTTTTTTTTCATACAAGACCTGATGGATTGAGGTGCCCGCAGAGATGTGTGTTTGCCCTTTTGACAGGTTCCGTTAGTGTCCCAGTAATCTCTTTATGGTTTGATTATTCACCCCTTTTTTCGTCTTAAATATAATAGTTTCCATGTTTTAAAAACTTTTATAATTGCCTCGATGAGAATACCAGGCGGAACTCGATGTCTCATTTAAGAGAAACATTCGCAGAGGGATTTTGCCTAGTCGAAAAGTAATAGACACAAAAAAGGCAGTTTTTGACATACGATAAACGTACCCAGTCGCTGGTGAGCCCTTCTGTAGATTGAATGTGGAGAGCAAAGATCTGACTGAATTTGGATGAGAGACTTCTACTGACTGAGATCACGGCATGATTTGCATCGTTTTTTTGAGAAAAACCCTGATAGCCGTCTCTTTGGAAATCGTCTAAGAAGAACCCCATGTGAGATATATTACGACTCTTTTTCTTTATGAAGAAAAATAATCAGAGATGCAGGAACTTCAATATTAAATTTGTAGTAGCAACAATTGATATCGTTTCCACTGATGCTTTACATATCCTCGCTTTACTCCAAACAATCTTGGACAGGATGCATAAATATTTCTCTGGAAATCTCCCTGTGATTGCTTAAAGATATCTTTGAAAACGTACTCGCCCAGTACTGCATGATTAGAACTACAACTGGAAAAAAAAATGTGTAGACATACAATTTGCAGTCTACAATAAGATACAAAGTCAAAAAAAAAAAAAAAAATTACAAAGAAACGCAAGTGACACATTGAATTAAACATTAAATTTTGAAGTAGAAAGACTGAAATTGTATTTTCTTGTAGAACACGTGCAATATTACCAGCAAATTAAATGGATTTTATTTTATAATTTCGCAACTAATGTATAACAAAGTGTGCAAAGACCAACCTGGGTGTTAGAAGCACAGGTTTCCACTCAGAAATTGCAGATTAAAATGTGCAACAATAAAATAATTTACAACGAAACAAACATGAATTAAACATTGGAAATTTTTGTAGAAAAGACTCGCCCAAAATTGGAGTATCCTTTCTTCTAAAATGTTCGTTTCAATAACCCTTGTTTTACTTTAACAGCTTTGACAAATCATTTGTCTTAAAAAGACAGAGATAACGGTCCCTACTTGGAAGCCCACAACTAAGCCAAAACCGCTATTTTTCTCACTCTATCACCCTTTTAATCCTTTTGTGCTCCAAATGTTGTTTTGTATCAGCCCCGAGGCCGGAGGTTTTTCTATATAGGGGAGGGGTTGATTGAGAGATGTGAGCCGATCACAGCTGAGTCAGTCATTGTGTGACGTATCTGAGTTACATTGGGGCCTGAGAAGAAGGCCACCACAATCAACACACACACCCACACACACACACACGCACACACACCACACACACACACACACAGAAGCAAAACGATGTGTCTTTGAAAAAGATGTGAATGGGCGAACGCGAACTTCATTGAATGTTGTGAAAAGCAACATATAGGCCAACACCCTTTGTTTTATTGCAGTCAAGCAAATCCTTTAAAATCTAGAGCTAAATTGAGATATGTATTATTATAGACACAAGATTTCTGTTTGCCTGTCTTGCTATTTTTCCTTGCTTTCACCCCCCCCACACACATGCCTTTAAAACTCATATTTTAAACAAATCCACAGTGAAGAAGATCTAACTGAAACATAACCACCAAAACCAGCAGCAAAACAAAGTGCTTGATGACTCACCGAAAATCAAGAGCTGAATAAGCAGAATTGAGATAAATGGAGCGATGAGCACACTAAAAAGGAACATAGGTAACTGATGTTGAAAGTAGTCTTAAAGGCAACTAAGTTACCCCTAAAATTCTGCAATTTACTTGTCATTCCAAACCCCATGACTTTCCTTTTCCATGCAATCACAGTGAATGGGGCGCTGAAGCTTTCAAGCTTATATAAAAAAAAGAAGCAAAAAGCAATCTTTCGGCATATTAAAAGTGGCCCAGATGACTTGTGTGCTATATTCAACTTTTATTCAGCGTCTTTGAGTGAGAAATGGATTGAAATTTTTTGCAGAGACTGGATCAGTGAGTTCAGTGGACGCTCAACTCCAGGAAAGAACCGCAATCAAGTGCAAATTTGTGATTGAAAATCAATCACGACCTCGATAGGGTTTTATGAACTGCATCAACTTCTCATCAAAACAGTTTTGACTCAAACTATCGTTTCCTTTTATAGTCATACACATCTGTTTTAACCTCTCATAAAAGAGTTTCTTTGAGTAACAATTTTGCAATATAACATTATAACAAGATTTGTTAGGAAGTATTAGCATTGTATCACTTTGATTCACCAATGGATGCCTCTGCAGTGAATGGATGCCGTCAGAATGAGATAAAAAAAAAAAATGAGGCTTTCTCCAGCTGAAAATGGCTTTGTCTCTGAATAAGGAGGAGAAATCTGCACCGAGCAAGCACAGTTTGGAAGTGAAAACCATTCAAAAGGGTCTTCTAAAAAATATGTTCTGTGGATTTTGATGTGAAGGAGGGACAACCGTGCATGGACTTTTCACTGGAGGAAGCTTTATTATGGATTGTGGACTCCCATTTTGTGGCAAGATGCAACCATTAAAATGTCTTTGCTTCACACAATATGCTAATTGATGGACTGGAGAGGTGTGGATTATTGTGATGTTTTATCAGCTGTTGGGACTCTCATTCTGACGGCCACCATTCTGCAGAGCATTCATTCTGATCAAGTGATGGAATGCTAAATTCTCCGAATCTGTTCTGATGAAGAAACAAACTCATCTAAATCTCAGACAGCCTGAGGATGAGTACATTTGTCAGCATTTTTTGGGGGGGAACCATTCCTTTTAAAAGCTTCATATTCATTGAAAGTGCACATAAAATAGAAAACAAGCATACTGAAAGAAAGAAAGTCATACAGGTTTGGAACATGAGGATGAGCAAACAGTAGCACAATTTTCATTTTTGGGTCAACTATCCCTTAAGAAAAACCTATGACAATTTGAGGCAAATGAACCAAGACCTTTATAGTGTGTGTGTGTGTGTGTGTGTGTGTGTGTGTGTGTGTGTGTACGCAGAATGTACAAGAAACCCTGCTGGGGGGTGGTAGCCTGCTCGGGCCCTTTTAATGTGTTTAATCATAGCGTATTATCAGAAGCCCCTCGGAGCGCCGTTAGCAGAGCAACATTTTAGCGTGGGCCGGTTTAATTGAGTCTTAAGATATACTATAATAATGAAGGGGCAGAAAGCAAACCGGATCGAGACCTGAGGAGAATAGAAAACATAAGGCAACTATAAGGAAGTGGGATGGACATTTCAGTGTATTAATCAGTCTTTCAGGGCCGGGTAAAGGTGTCGACAGGCAAACTGAACATGATCACATTAAAGCAGCCACTGAGCTTAATCAATCTGAGCCCGTCCGGCCTGAGCTAGGGGACAATACATCTCAAAAAAAGCACAGACGGAGGGCTAAGTATGCGAGTGTGTGAAGGAGGTTTCAGGACATCCATTTTTTAAAAGGGTTGTCAGATTTTGCCCATCCTATTGGACCTCTGGTCAGGACAGTGTGTTGGGAGACAATGACATTGAATGCTTGAAATGTGTATCATTTAGTACCAAAACTGTCAGCGGTCATTAGAAGCGACTGGCCTGGGAGTGGCAATTCAAGCTTTTTTTGGGCCCAGATGCGATACCACATCGTCAAGCGCAATTGAACACCCAGCACCAAGTGGGGAAATACAGACAGATTCTAATAGGATTCAATTGCTCTTTTTCTATGGTTTTTTTTTTTTTTTTTTTCCTATGTGCCGTCTGGCCGTGACTCAGCTATATTAAGGATGCATCTGCTAGAGAGGGGGTGACATCATAATCAGGAATCTTACTGAATGTTCTGTGGGGTGGTTAAAATAGTGCAAGTTGAGGTCATGCATTTATAGGCTACCCCACTGACAATACATGTCCTTCTCAGTTCACAGGCTTTTAATAACCCAGCAGTTACATTTGACCTAAAGGCACATTCAGTATATGGACCCTACTAGAAACGCTACTAATGGCATCCCTGAGGATTTTAATATCAGTAATTTCAGATATGGATATTTGTATTTGAGAATTGAGAATTGATAGAATTGAGATATAATTGCAAGAGTAGCTCTACCATAATTATACATCTACTTATAAGAATTTTTAAGTTGTTTTTAATGGTCCATTTTAATGCAGTGTTGTGTGTTGTGGTTCCTCAAAAACCTTTGAATGCCCTGTGACAGCCGTTGCAATTAGACTTAACTTTGAATTACAATTTGGCCTTGATGGCCAAGATATGATGCCACACACTCTAGGGTCCGATAAATCACAAATAACGACTATATTCATTACATTCAAAATGCAAGTTTTCTGAACCCTGTTGGAATTCTCCAACACCTTGAATTTTTTTTCCAATCAAATGCTCTCTAAAATTAGGAAGATTCAACAGGAAATACATCAGTGTAGAAAAGGGAAAAACCATGCTTTTCAAGGATTTCATGGGGTATTAAAATATTCAAAGTGCACACGGCCTAAGAAACCTTCAAACTTTGCAGCTTTTTAAGCTTATTTAAACTGTCAGGCAAAACTTTGTCAGCCAACAACAAAGTTTTCCTTGTCTAGCATAAATTATATAAAACTATAAAATGTATATGCATAACACCTAAAATGTAGACTTTGAGCATGCATAACTACCGACAATTTGACTGTTTTTTTTTTTTTTTTTTTTTTGTTGGTGAATAGGCATGCTCTAGGGCTCCGGAATAAATCACAAATAAAAAAAAAATTTACATTCAAAATAACACCCCCCACCCCCCATTTTCTCTTACCAGCACTTAAAAATAAGCCAACATGCCATCACTTTTAGTCGCCATCTTGGAAACGTTGTCAAATCACACCTTTCACTAGCTAAACTTTACGTGAAACAGCATAATACATATAATCGGACTGATGGGACAATAGGACTGAAAAGCCTTCACGCAAACACCTCAATCCATCTGAATGAAAAATTTCAGTCAAGATTGAAAGTGGGTGATGTGCAGACCAGAAATAATCCAATCAACAACAAACATCAAAAAGAAAAAAAGTAATCATATTGAAAATATACAAAAACGCTTTACCATGATGCGTTTAGCTATGTTTATTTACATCTGGTCAGTGGAGGAGACTTAATATTAAACTAAATATTTGTTTAAAAAGGCTCTTTTGACCATATATAGGCCTATTATTTAGACTTGGGAAAACTTAATGAAATGTATGTCTTCTTGTGGTGAGCACCATGACATTATCCCACGGTGGCTTTCTCTGGTTTCACTGTGTGACTTTTGTCTGATTTTGAGTCGAATTCTGACTCGTGTGCGACTCATTTTTTTTATTATTTTTTTGAGTCAGGGGCGATTTTTAGCTTTGTCATGCAGTGTACAAGGGGAACCGAGACCGAGAGATGATTAACCTCTCCTGACCAGCAGTCGCATGAATTACTGACATGTCAGAAATTTTGGTCACCACTCATGAGGGTATCACACAGTTGATAAAGAGCTACGAATCGACTGCTCTAAACTTTCCCTCACTACGCCAGTGTGAAGACACAAACGAAACCATGGTGTGTTGCTTAGACAGAATGAATGGAAGCTTCACATTTACAGCTTTGGGGGCCCCTTTCTCATGTATAGTGTGAGCAGTGAAGTTGCAGCTCGACGATTGAACGGTATAGTGTGAGCACATAAGTCCTGAGCTTTGGCTTGACATTGCATGTGATTTATTTGTACAGTGAGAGTCGGTAGGATATTTAACAAAAATGTTGCCTGAAATTCGCACAGTGTGCCCGGCTTAATAAACATGCTGACTGTCCCCACTGTGCATTGCTCTTACATTTTAGTTCCCTCGAATACATGTACACATATGTAATTGCATATGTAAACGAACATGTGATCGGATTGCAACATTTAGGTTTCACATGATGAGATCTTTCTTAATTTAAAAAAAAAAATTGCATTGGATGTATTTGAGACTGAAAAAATAATAATTGGTTCATGTACCCTGAACATATACCTACTGGAGTCCAGTTCCGGTGGTTATGGTAGTCATGGAGATGGAAGAATTCCAAGTTCTGAGTTGTCTGGAATGGAGCATCAGGTCCAACTCTATTCAAACACCTGCAGCAGCTAATCAAGGTCTTTGGGTTTACTTAAAAAATTACAGCAGGTGTGCTGGAACTGAGCTCTTTAGAAGGATTAGATCTCAGGTAGGCTACCCGTAGGATTGAGCACTGCAGATATTTTGGCAATGGACTTTCTATTAAAATTATTCTTGCTTTTTAGTTCTTAAAAAGATTATCTTCACTCAAAATGTAGCGGCTTTTAGTACACGTCTATATGCTAAATGAACACTTAGTAAAATAAACCTTTAGCAGATATATATGCACTTAAAATTGCAGTCTCTCTGGGAAATCAAAAGTATTGATGAATCGTGTTGCACTACACATATCTTTGTCCAATCAAATGCTCTCTAAAATAACATTTGGACAGAAAAGAAAACTGCTTTTCATGCATTTCTTGGGGTGAAGCATTCAAAGCGCACGCAGCCTGTGCAACCTTCAAACATAGCAGCTTTTTTGAACTGTCAGGCAATACTTTGTCAGCCAGCTTCAAAGTATGCCTTGTCGAACTTCTAGTCTAAACTATAAACGTAAACTCAAGCAGCCGTTTATGCATAACCGAGGGAACGCTGTATTTCATTTGACAGAGATCCCTCGCGCTCCGAATGCTAATGAACGTGAGCGCGTAATTGCGCAGATCAGTCAACTAGATGGCAGAGCGGAGGTCACTGATTAGTATGCCAGGCCATTTCCCAGAGGAGACGAGCACTGAATTCATCAACCCTGTCCTTCATACCTCCTTAATTTGAATAAATCGCATTGTTTTGACAGTCGATCAACTGTAGTTATGGGCGTCTGTCCCAAGTATGAAGCAAGTCAGGCAATAATGCGTTTAAAATAGATGAACGTACAAGTTTCAGATTCAGGAAAAAACGACCAGAACATGCACAAAGCTAAGTCTTCTGATTTATATTTGTCTGACAGTTTTGCCAGTGTGGAAAATTAACTTTTTGTTTATTGTTTAATATAACAGTCCCTCCTCGGAATTGAATTTCAGAGGCATTTACCATTCACCATTTATGAGGGCATATTTTGAACCACAATATAAACAGTGTGGCGTCCATTTATGTTTATGTTATTAAGATGATGCAATTAATTGAAATAAATTCTCAACTGGAACCATGATGGCAGGAAAACCCTCTGCTATAATGTACTTTACATAATAATCGGTCGTTCTTCGTTAGATCATACAGTTGTTTACTGTCGCAATAGGCTGTAATATCGAATTCGATTCACTAAAATTGTGAATCTAAATAGACATTGAAGTATTTTGTGACTTCAGACATCAAACGTACTGTCACAATATACTCAGACATCTAATTAGATTCACGGAATTAGTTAATCTAATTAGATTTTAAAGTATATTGTGTCAGTTTTGATTCAAAATAGTGCTACAGAATGCCATACATTATAGTACAGCCATAACAGACTATACTCTCTAAATATGAACTATTTTGAGGCGGCACGTATAATTGTACTGTTTATTTAATACAGAATGTTACATATTTTTAATACAGAATGTTATATATTAGGCTACACAGCATCAAACGTTAGGTAAAAACCAGGGGAATTTACCACGGGGCATTTTGTCCAAATCCCCAGTTAATTTCGCATGTTGATTACAATCTCGCACAAAGTGTAAGTGTATCGCGGCAGACCATTCCACAAGTTCTAAACTTCACTGGCGTTCCATTCCCACTTCGGCGTGACGCGACGATGACATCACATCACGACCAATTCTATCGGTCTCGCTAGCGATCGAACAGAACGAGTGAGCGCAGCGCGTCGCGTCAGGCAGGAGGACTCAACGGCGTCCATCAAGGGCACCATAACATACCTGTACACACTCCGGGCTTTACCACCAGTTGGAGCGGACAGTAGACTGAGATTGCAATCTGACGACCATCAACACACCGCCTCCGGTTCGCTTCGCAAAGTAAACGAGATTTTATGCTAAAGTTTCCAGGATTTGTTTAACCTCCCGCGGACGAGAGCGGAATGAGCGCCGTTACGATGATAAACTGTTGCCTGATTCTCGGCGCGTGTCTTCTGTCCAGCCAAGGTAATGTGACACAGTAACTTGTGGGTTAATCTTTTTACTGCTCGTCCGGTTTTAAAACTGTTTAACTAGGGTAATTTGCATGATGTTTACCTTCACTGAGCGCTTAACATGAAGTCGCCCGTCCCAAGTGTGTATTGATACGCAAGTTGCATGCGTGCGTAACGCTGGTGCGCGCTGATTTCTACAGCTTACCTGCTTGTTAACTTAATCAGAGCCACTGATCGTAACCCGTATCCAGGGTCTCGTACGCCATGTTACGCAAGGTGTGGCCTGTCGATTTTCTTAGACTGGAAGGGAGCAGGTGTAATTGGATTATCTTTCTTAATCACCTACTTTACAGTTTGAAACTTTTACATGTATTATATCTTTTGTTATATGTATTATATTGCACAGTGGTGGCAAGAAAACGCAACAGGGTTTAGTTGTCAACACTTTAGACAGGTCTGTGCGTCTGACTGTAACTCTTCAAAATGCAATGATGTCTGAATTTTATGCAAGTCTTCTGCTGTTTTGAGATACCACCGTTATAAAATTGCATTTTAAGTTACTGTTCCCCTTATTTGCCACACTAGTCTTGCATGTGGTGATGGTCCTAGGCATTTCGTCCCTGGTGGTTTGAACATCACAGTGATTCGATGGCGTCTCAGAGGGGGCTGCTTTCCTCTGATAAGGAGGACATGTCTGTGGTTCTGGGTAAGCGAGGCTTCACTGCAGGACTGAAGCTCTGCGCGTAGCCTATTTAAAGACTCCGGTTACATGTTTTGGCAACATAGCGCGTACTTTACGCAACTATTTGCATTGTTGTTCATGATTGTACCTATAATTCCAAAAACATTTTCTCACAAAGCCGTGTCCAGTATCATCTAACAACATGCGAAAGAGTCGGGTTTGAACTAATTTGTGCAGTAAAATCGAAAGATAGAGCTGTTCAAATCAAGAACGATAAATATAAAGATAACTAGGCTATAATAACTATATTATCGTCCACACCAACGAAAGACAATGTTCTGTCTATTTTAATCGCGCACTGCAATTTATTCTTCTACCTCTTTAAATTCTCAAGCTTTTTAATGTTAGATGGATTCTGATTGGCTGTCAATGTTTTTATTGTTCATCAGCTGAAAAAAAAAAAATTGAAACTCTGAAAGTGATTCCAACGATATTGTTCCTCTTGTTAATTACACTATTTATATTAATCAATTATAGTTGTCGTTATTGGTGGGAACGGCACTTAAATGGTAAAAAATATGAATGAGATATGCAGAGCAATTTTTATACTCTTCCTAATGTGTCCTCTTTTGCCCTTTATTTGCACTCTTTGCACTTGCTGCTCTTGTTGGGACACTGTTTTCAACCCTGACAACTGATCAGGTGGTTTTCAAACCAGTTTCAGACCAGTTTCAAACAAGTGTGCACAGTTTTTTTTAAATTGATTTATTGCATGCTAGTCACACAAAACATCAGTTTTCAGGTACATGCATGGGCAGGGAAACTCGACGTGATGCTGGTACTGGGTGGCTGTAAATGAATCCCGATCTTGAGCGGTCCCTGTGCACATATTTCACAAGAAATAAGAGGAGCATCTTGGTCGTTGGATAAATGAGTTTTGGATGGATGAATCGTGCACGTGGCACCACAGTTAGTCATGCCAAGATTCCAGTGCCACTCAACTCGCGTGGGCATACTCTGGGGTTCGCCTCTATTAATTTCTTAATGGGATAAGGCATTTTACACCTCAGGACGAGTGGAGGGTTATTACCATGCATGCAAGACTTTCGTTTGCCCATTAATCTTGTTGGTACATGTCAAAGGTTTGTGTATTAGCTCTCTAAAGGCATCTTCAGGGGTGAGGTGAAGGTTTTTTTCGCAGTTTGTCATGGAGACCCCTTTTCATTGGGGATCTGATGGCATCCATCTTGTTTTAGAGTCTTTGAGGGAAGTTTAAAACATTATTGCTGAGTGCTTAATTCAGTTTGGGATCAAGGGAGGCGCGACAAATGGAAGTAGATACTTTCCTTATTGGCTCCCTTTGGTCTTCCATTACTGTCAAAAGCAACAAATGCAGTGCAGCGGCAAAAGAGCAACTCCTGCACAAAAGCGTGATAATGTAGTTTCCTTTGTACTCCTTTTTCTCCCCCACTGAACAATGCTCCTCTATGCCAACAGGTTCCCAAGAACAAAAGACCTCAGAGTCTGCATTGTCCAAAAGAGAGAGCAGAAGGAACTCATCACACCTTCACAAGAAACCTTTCTCTGTCTTCCCCTCGTTGAGCATGCAAGAGGGACTAAAATTGCTGGCCTTTGAATGAGTGCCCTTTCCTCGCACCCCTCCTCCTTTTTTCTCCCGCCGTGCATTCAGAGCTCCATCTCAAGCCTTTGTTCTGGTGGCTTTAGTGATTGGTCGCCTGTAAGACCCTCTGTCTTTTCCACTTCCATTGTTTATGAGTGTCTGTAGAGTGGAGCACAGGAGAGTGTGTTGACAAAAAACGTTTCCCCGTCTGTCCTCGATTTACCTCTGTCTCACAGTTTATAAATCGTTTTGGCCCCTACTGTCTAGGAGCTGTTTCTGTGATCTCTTTTGTATTGTAGATTATATATTCGAAATGACTTAAGTTCCAGGGTGTACAAAAAAATGAAAATTGTTTGCTCACTGGACTTGAGAATATGCTTCAGTTGTAAATGGGGAATCAGATGTTGCCATAGAACAGAATGGAAAATCTGTTCTGTGTCTCCGTCCGTCTCCCGATTTAGATCTGTTTGTCTCACGTCTCGCGGAGATACTCTCTGTCTCTTTGACTCTCCAGCATCCCTTTTCTCTCTCTCTCTCTCTCTCTGTCTGTCCTCCTGGTGGACATTGGTGCCGTTAGTGAAGGCCAGCTATGTCGTCTTATCACCCACTGTGCCTGATAAAATGAAGGCTAAAGAGAGGTTTTTTTTTGTGTGTGTGTGTGTGTGTGCTCTGAGATCAGCCTTTTTTTGTGACCCTGGGCTCATTCAAAGGGTTTTTCCACCCTCTTAAAAATTTTCAATGCCTTCATTTATTTTAGTCGTTTTAAGCAAAAAGTGACAAGCCATCTCACTGCTGTGCTGCATTGCTATACCTCAAACATTTTGATTAGGGTTTGTTTAAAATCTTTAACTGACTTATATAGGTTTCAGCCCTTGTGCTGCTGGATGTGATAAGTTTAAAGCCACAAATAGTTGGTTAGGACGCAGTGTTAAGTGTGCTAGATTTGGATTTTGTAAAGCTTTCTTTAACATTTTGTTAAACTTTAATCTTAAAGTCCCATTGACTTCTAGGTTGTCATTTACATTTTAAATTGATGTCATTTGTATTTGCATATACTGAATAACAATTGATCTGCACTTTTGTGAGTTTAAATAAGTGTTTTTTGTCACAACAGAGAATATAAACAATTTTATGCATAAAAAACCCCCACTGGTTTCCTGGTAAAAAAATAAAATTAACTTGATTTTTCAGAAGTCAGCAAATTTGCAACAGTTGAATGTAACATTTTGTCTACTATGCACAATATGTAGTAGTATTTACAAGAAGCAGAGGTCCAGGGAGTACATGCATTCCATGGAAAACCCACACTATTTTTGACTATGTCATCACTTTCTGAGGAAATGGTGGCCTGAGGAGCTTCAACATGGTGTCTGTCAGAGGCTGTAACATACATAATACATAAATGACAGGTTATCACTTTTCCAAAGAAAGATGCTACATTTTTACATTATTTGTTACAATAATTTACATTTTAGCAGATTTTGACTTGTATACTTGAGCAAAAAAAAAAAAACAACAAAAAAAAGACCATGACTCTGTTGTGGCATTGTATATGCACAGAACCAAAGCCTAAAACCTAGACTTACGTAAAACATTCTTTTCAATTGTTGCTGTGCAAGTGCTATTTTTTTCCTTAGGAAAAATGCAAATCTAGTTCTTTGCGGCTTAACTTGTCTTAAAATTCAGGTTAGCTGTCCTTTCATCTGTCAGCTGGATTGGTGGTGGGTTAAGCACATAAATGCTGCTCTTTCATTGCTCAGATGACTTAATGGAGTTATTTCTCATTTATGTTTCATGTAAGTAGAACCATCTCATTTCAGTTTGTTTTTATTGCTCATAGGAATTCTTGAAGAAAGGTCTGAATAATTGAGTGTAGAGCTATAGAATTAATGTGCATTGCATAGACTACCCAAGGTAATTTGATCAAGGTAGTTTGATTAGAAATATGAGTGCATATTGAAATCTGACTTTTATTAGTTTAACATGTCCATGCATGCAGGTGAGCATCCATCAGAAGAATTGGTGGTGGGCACTACATGTTAACAGCATTTGCCTGAGCTAGCTCACACTATGCTGATTCATTGAGATCCTCTTGAGGGAGGAGCTGAAATTGCCTTAATTACCGTCTGATCTTCTTCAGAAGCTCGCTGCATGATTGACTTTCTTAGCCCTGCACCGTTTAATGCGCTGCTTTTAATTGTGCAGGAACACATACGAATTTGTGTGTATGTCTTTATGTGCTCAATCTACCTTTTTAATAGAAACCGTGCTTCCACCTCAGCAGACCTCTGTAATTTACAGCAGTGTTAACCTCATTACCAACAATAAATTTGTGTCATCTAAAAAAGGTGGCTTACAGGATCTCATTTTCTCATCTTGTTCTTTTAATCTGAGAGATGAATTTGAAGACCATGTCATTTGTAATTAAACCTTTGTGTTACGCTTGCTAAATTTGGGCCTTCGTTATCCAGTTTGTAAGGAATTGAGGAACAGTACTGGAATGTTTTCTGATTAAAAGCTCTCTTTTTCTGAGGAAAAAATGTGGGAATTGACTGGATTGTAAGTTGTCACAGTTTGATGAAAGATTATGTAGACAACAGTAAATGTTGTCAGTTTTGTTTTCATGGTTTGCTTAAATGACCATAAAAGCAGTAGAGGAACTTTTTTTTTGCTCTGTTTTAGATATTTTTAATATTTGTGGAATGATGACTTGGGCGTTTGAGATCTGTTTGCAAGGAATTGAGTAATAGCATTGGAATGTTTTGGATTAAATTTTTTTTTTTAAGTCAACGCACATTTCAAAGCATTTTTCTTCCATAATGTGACATGTATCTGAAAGAAAAATATTTTACCATGAAAAAAAGGTGGGAATTGATTGGATTGTGCAAGTTGTCGCAGTTTGGTGAAAGATTGTGAAAATGAGCAAATGAGATCATGAGTGTGTATGAAAGTAAATAGTGTCAGGGTGTTTTTTTCATATTGATTTAAGCAACTTGAAAAAAGACCATACAAGTTATTTTAGAGGCAGTAGAACTCTTTTTTTTTTTTTCAATATTTTTTTTGAGTCCCTTGCTTTGAGCCTTTGTGATCACTTTGCAAGGAATTGAATAATAGCACATTTTTTGATAAAAAAAGCTTTTTTTTTTAACAAGCTCAAAAAGTCAACAAGTGCGTTCTCAACTCATTTTACTTCCATAATGTGACATTTTTGAATAAAATATTTAACAAGAACAAGAAAAAAAGGTGGGAATTGTTTGGATTGTGCACGTTGTCACAATCTGATGAAAGACAAACATGTCTTTTTCTTTAGATTGACATTCACCAATGAACTGTAGACAGCAAGACCTTGAGCGCGTAATAAAGTAACTCGCGTCAATTTTGACTTCATGTAGATTGAAAAGATGTTGAGAAGTGACCATACAATTAATGTAGAGTCAGCAGAGGAACATGATTTTTGCCCTGTTATTTTG
The DNA here is from genome assembly GCF_018340385.1 of Cyprinus carpio. Lineage (NCBI taxonomy): Eukaryota > Metazoa > Chordata > Actinopteri > Cypriniformes > Cyprinidae > Cyprinus > Cyprinus carpio. Next base: position 7,528,243 of record NC_056590.1, read on the forward strand.
AATCTCTTTTTTTGATACTAAAGAATGACTTCCAGCCAGAGCTGTTACTCTTAAGACCTTGGAACTAAACAAAAAAAGTTTTATGTCCTGTATGGTTTTTAAGTTCGGTTCGGTGAATTGAGATGACAGGCATGTCTCAAGCCGCTGACTTAAACCCTTGAGAGAATTTTCGGAGTTGCTGGCATCCAAAGCTCTGAGTTGAGAGCTGGAAAGGCTAATGCTTCTTGAGGATTCCTCAGAGCTTCAGTCATGGTGTTAGGGAAAATGACTCTCGTGGGGAAAATTCATAAATGTTTATGTGAGCGGCTGACTGTGATGCCCTCCTTCTGTGTGTATGTGTGGGCGCGCGCGTGTGTGTGTTTCTGCTTTTTAATTCCAGCTGACTTGGCAGTTATATACTACTGTAAGTTTGTTCAGCTCTTTGTAGTGATGGAAATGGCTAAAAAAGGTTTTAGTAACTGAGTGGGAACAGATGGGGTTCTGCAGACTGAAGAATTGCAGAATCACTTGTCTGGATACTGAGACTAAAATTGCAATACATCCAGGCATGGCAACACTCTCCACATTTTTCACAAAAGCTTCGTCCACGTCCATGCACACCTACGTGCTTGCAAATATAGAAAAATACATAGGATTATGTGCAAAGACCCAGACACGCTGAAGAAAATATTGTTGCCCAGAGGTTTTGCTCTTTTAAAGTTAATTTTAAGTTGCAGATGCAGAGTAGTAAAGTGAATTTTTTTGAAAGATAATGGAGTATACGGCTATACAAATCTGCATAAAATTCTCGTAAAACAGATAATTTGGTCTTGGAAGAATGTGCTAAAATGTTTTCAATTAGTTCAAATTGAAATTTTCGATTGTAGACAAATCTAATCACACATATGCACTTGTCGTAGGAGATTTGCGGATCATTTGTATAGTTTTCCAAATGATTTTGGAGTTATAATTATTAACAGCTGATGTCTGTGATTTCATGAACTGATTCAGATGGGATTGGGATGTCTGCTATTTTTTACTAAGATGGGACTGTTTGTTTTCTGGATAAAGGCATTGTGGAAGGTCATGGATGTGTGCATCAAGAAGCCCATTGAAATAAATGCTTATATATGTAATGTGTTGCATATATAATTAAGAGAGTTAATATTTATATATATTTAATGTTTAAGTATAAATTTAAGTTAATTTACTGATTTTATAAGAATTTAGTTTTTTAATATTATATAAATGTTATGTAAATGTATAATATATTTTTTAAAAATACATATATACACACATATATATAGTTTATATATATAGTATATATATATGTGTGTGTGTGTGTGTATATATATATATATGTATCTTCTCTATATATATATATGTATAGCTTGTATATGTATATATAATTAATTGTATGTTTTAACATTATTTTAATATTTAGGTGTAATTATTTTAAAAATTTTCACACATAATTTAAATATTTTTTTTTTGATAACTGAAAAATGTTGCCATACGTTAAAACATAACCTCTTCTGTGTGATCCAGTCAGGTCATCTTCCTTACGTCTAAGCATCTTGAACCACCAGCTGTTATTTTTACCCAGAAAGCTGGTTTAAAATGTCTGAATCCATGATGAAGGTGCACTGGGCAGCAAAACAAGAAATTTAGCTTCAGTCACTGTATCCAACAAAAGTTAAAATAAATGAGAAGTATCGTGAAAAAAGAATGCACCACAATCACAGACATTCCTGTCTGGATGTGAATGGATTCCTCAGAGGACGCCTGCCTGAGGAAGCTGAAAGACAGCAGGTAAAATGCTCCATCATTTTTACACAGGTAAGGAAAACAGATGGATTTTTCTTTGAATTTTATTTCAGATGGAATACAAACCACAAAGTATGTCTGCAAAACACGACTACAGGAAGTCTCTGATGTCTCTCCTGAGGACAAAGTCTCCATTTGCTCTCCTTTTAATCTTTTTTCTCATTCTCGGTCCCGTGTGAGGGGTCTCGCAAAGATTGGCACACTCATTTTCCCTATTCTTCCGTCCGATAGCTATCTGTCTGTCACATGAAACCTCACGGTGGGTTGAGTGTCAGGCACATTGACACTGCACAGGTGACTGCTCTCGGATCTAGACACTGTGCCTGTGTTTCCAAAGCCCAGAAGTTTCCAAAGTTTGGCCGTACTGTCATAACCAAGGCTATTCTCAGGCTCTCTTATTCCCATTTCTCTCTCTCTCTGTCTCACGTTCTCACATTGGAGAGTGTCATACCCTGCACCATTTCTCAGAACGGTGATAGATGGAAAGAAATAGAGAAGAGCCAAAGGAAATTGACTGTAGAGGTTAATTCCTGCCTCATTAGGAAGCGTGGTCCGAATCCTAAGGAGGATGTTGAACGTGAAAGCCCTCCTCAGGCTGGAGAAGAACTCATTTCTTGGAACGACGGTATTGAATTGTGGTGAAAATAAAAGGCGAGGCAAGATTTTCAATAGATGTTTTCAAAGCAAAAATGTCACAATTCCAATTCATGTTAATAATTTAGTATATTGCATTTAATATAAATTTAAAATAATAATCATTTAAGTATTCCAAAAATATATTAAGTATATTCTTTTATTATATAGCATATTAATATATTGTATAGTTTAGTATATTGTTTCCATAATAAGTACACTTTTTACAAATATATAGTCAAATGCCATCAAGTGTAGTCAAATGCCAACATCATTACTAGAATTTCTAATATACTGGTTCTGCTTCAGGCCTCAAAACAAAATCTGGTGAAGCAAAACCAGTTTATGGGGTAATCACACATTCTAATGCTGGCATTAGAACAGGATTTTCTCAGATTTCACGTGCATTATGTACAGTGCCATGTCATTATCGTTCATCAGCTGTTAGCCTCTGGTTAATCACACGATTAGATTAAATTGCGTATGGATGTTGTCGTTCGTAAATACGCGGGTCCGCTTTCACAGTCACATTTCTTCTGAATGTCAACATCCAAACATCCGTGTCCTGTTGAATCCTGCTTTGAACTCTCAAGTATTAACCTCACTCCCATCAGATATTACTCAACACAAAAACAAGCTCGTTATAACATAATATCGCAACCCGTCAGATGTTTTCATTTGAGGTGTTGTTTATAGAGTGGCGGCTCTCTAACTTGCATTGAGCTGTAGATGGACAGTGTTATACCTGCAATAATGTAAATGTGTTAGAAGCAATCAGTCTCTCTGATGAGTCACAATGCTGCATAGCATTAATGCATGAAACTAAACAAGAAGGTGTCATTTCTAATAGCTTTCTTTGCCCAAATAAGGCTTTTTTTGCCATATATTATCAAACGCCCTTCCTGACAGCTCTACTTGAGGAGAGGATAATGAAGGGAGGTGGGATTCAGTGCTCTTGCGCTTTGGTGTTCTTCACTAGTTGTTTAGCATAAGCACCGCCGTAGGCCGCGGCTCAATCATGACATATTTAGACCTATTTTTGAAGACTTGATTACGCAGATGAAGCGTGTCCTGATTAGGCTGTGTATATTGTTTTATTTAAAGCTTTAAAGAGTTTAAAAAAAATAAAAAAAAGAAAAATTTTGTGCATCCAGTAGAAGATAAGGGCCTGTTAGTGAAAACCTTTTATTGTGCAATTCAGTTTAGTCACCTTAATGCTGTTTAAATTACACACTTTAGCTTAAAGGGGGTCTTTAAGACTTTCTTAATTCTTTCTTAACATTCTTGGTGTTATTGTGATCGATTCATCTGTCTACATTGTTCCTAAAATGTCTTTGCAGTCACTTGTCCACAAAGAGACCACTTTTTATTGATCCGGTGCATTATTAATACATACTGTATAGTAAGATCTTCTTTATTTGTGGTGTTCTTGTTGAGTATGCTGTTTTGCTGTGAAATAAATAGCAAAACACAAGCACAGTGGGCTTTAAATGCTGTTTTATCTTAAATTTGGCTGTTTATTGCTTCCAGTGTTCTGTATTAAGACACATAAAGGGAATGTTGCATGTTAACATGAGCAAATGAAGTGCCACTGCAGAGGCGGCGTAAACTTTGCCTTTGTCATGACAATCAGCATGCATTTTTTTTTTTTTTGTGCATGATAATGTTTCTCCCACAAGAGTGTTTTTCTTAATTTCTTCTGATGTTTTTTTTTTTCTTGATAGTTTTTTTCTCTCTTGGTAGTTAGTTTTTATATAAAACAGCGTTTGTAGCCTGTTGTACTTCTATAAACTGGATATTCAATTAAATGTAGGGCAGGAAAAATGCATATAATAAAAAAATGGTCTCTATACATTTTTATTTAAAAAAATACATTTAAACATTTAAAAGTGAGTTAATTGTGTTGTATAAATTATATTTACCTTGTGTTTTTAAATTAGATCAACGCTTTAAGTATTTTGTGAATTTATTTATTATTTAACTGTTACAGTTAACTGCGTGTTCAAAATTCAAGGTAATTTTGAAAAGTGATTAACATTTTTTTGATTTTTTTTTTATTCAAATTTTTTTAAAATTACGATAAATTTTTCTAGCATTTTTGGAGTAAATTTTACAAGAAAATCCTTTTATCAGTTTTTCTACTGTTTAAGTCAATGTGTTAATTGTTGCTTTGTAATTATTTGTAATATTGACTACCAATTTTTGAGTGAAAATTGTTTCAAAGTAAGGGTAAGTTTGTGACATCACTGTACTAAAAACAAAAGTTTTTCCTTTGAGTTTTTGAAAGTTTTTGAATATAGATGTCAATGCTATCAAAATGATCCCCATTTTGCGAAAATGACTAAAAATGCTGTATTATTCATGCCATGCCAGTAGAGGGCGATGTCACTTTAAGAAACACTACGTGTCTGCGCACATACCTATAGACTGAATATGTAATATACATGCGCATGATGTCACAGTTTTCACAAATTTGTGTTTTTGTAGTTTACACAAAGATAATGGTGTCATTTTCAAAAACGTGCACTTTGAAACCCGTTTTCAAAAGTTTGCGTTTTCAGGCCCCCAAAACTCCTCTGTCGTGTAAATGAACAGCCAAACAGCATAAAGTTTTCAGCTTTTAGTTGAAAATAGTGTCATATAAACACCCCCTAAACCTCACACCAGTTTTTTTTTTTTTTGTATTGTATGATGTTTGTTTGGGGGGGGGGGTTTTTTAAAAAGGTGTTTTTTGTGATCATCATAAAAGAAGAGTAGGTTGTTTCAGAGGCGGAGCTAGTTATTGGATTTTAGTTAAACTTGTTTCTTTGCAATAACATGCAGTGGTGAATCATTCACAACAAGACTAGCAATGTATATTCAGTTAATTCATATAGACACAGTTTGAAGTATATTGTAAATTTTCTTCTATATGCCTTTGCAGTGTAAGACTTTTCATTTTGCTTGAGGACCAGCATCAAGAAAAGAATTTTCAAATTCACTTGTATTTGTCAACATTCTGCGTTTTCCCTCAGTGCTGGTTCTGTGGCGTGTCCTTCACAGATGAGCCCACCAGAATCCTGTCAAGTCTTGCTGAGTCTATGCAGGGGTCCTGAGCTGGCACACGAGCCGGGCCGGTCATGTGGGCGTCCTTGGCGTGCCAGGGAGCTGAGGTTGCCTGGTGCCCTTCCAGATGCCCAGCACTTGCAGGAGCGGAGGAGATAGCCAAGACTCACTATGCTGGCGTCCTCCGCCTCATGTCTGATGGGATGAGTCACGCTCGTACAGCACAAAGGGGCCGTAACTAGGTGTTTGTTTGTGTGTGAGTGAGTGTTTGTGGGAAGTAGGTTGTTTCACAATCTCTGCTTTTAAAATACCTGCGTTAATGAGGGTGCATGCTGTCAGCTGTAGCGAATCAGCTCAAAGGGGAAATATGAATAATCAATCATAACTAGTTATGAGTAATTATAAATATTTAGATCCATTGTAAGTATTTACTTGACCTCTCAGTGTCAACTGTCTGTCAATTCTAAGAACGTTAATTTCCTGGTTAAGGAAAATAACTTTCTTACTGTACAATACTACTCAGAGCATGTAGCAAAAAATCTTCATGATTAGGGACTCCAGTTATGAGCAAACAACAACAAAACAACCTCAGGTGTGATACAAGTAAGAACTTTATTAACTACATAAACACTTCCAAAACTAGTCTAACACACACACACACGCATACAGTGGACGTAGGGAAAAAGGGTTAAAGCTTAAGCAGTAAAGAGATGAGAAATAGACATGAAGCTATGATACAATTTGATATTAAGCAGATCTACGGCCTGAAGGAAAGATCAGTTTCTTAGTTCAAACACACCTTTGTAAAAGGTGCATATGATACTTAATGTATCAATTAATAAGACTAAGTTTGATACTTGCATGTCTCGCCTGTTTGAAAAATAATCCTGATGCACTTTGGGGCTGCAGTTGGTCTCTGCTGAAGTGAGTTGATGAGAAATACCAGTTCGAATCAGAGGATCTTGATGAATGGAAAGTCAAGGGCAAAGGCCTGGCACAAGCTTAGGGTGGTTTTTAAGGCTCTTAGCTCAGCATCTTCTCCTGGAATTCTTGAATCTAACAAAAAAAACACTCTGATCTGGTGATCAGTGATCTATATAGGGTGATGATGTCACACCCTCAGGATTTGAGTGAGCCATTGAGGAATGGTACCTTTTGGAGGGAAGTTAAACCTAGCAATAAACCAATAAAAACCTAGTGTTATCAGATAGTGTGCCTTTGGTTGCTATGGATGATAGTTGCATTTTGGGGGAAGATTCCATAGACCCTTTGGTTAGATGAGGGGGCGTTAGATATTATTTGTTAAATATAACAGATAGTGGTGTGTCTGATTGGTCCAAAGGCCTACACAGCTAACGCAATGTAAGCAGAGTGCAGTTTTATACTGGTTGATATTAAAATAGTGCCTGACCAATATGGGTTTTTTTAGTGGCCTGTGCTGATGTCGGAAAAAAAACAGGTACATTAATCCATTGGTCTATCACATGCTTTAAAGAGAACATTACATTAAATCAACCCTGTTGACTTTTCTAGCCACTTTCAGACTTGTTACATTGTGTTACATTTCTGGATAACCTTTTGCGGTAAATATACGTCTGTAATTGATATGCATTGGCTTTCCATCTTTTCTAAACAATTTTAATTCAAACATGATACTTTTGATGAAAACGTGAACATATTTTAAATTAATATAATATTAATATATACAAAATGTTATGTATGTAACATATACAATATGTTTTGGTTTTTCAGACACTTGTCACAATCCACTCACGATTCCCAGTGCATGTTGTCTTCTTGAATATCCTGTTGCTCTTAGATTACAGAAGTAAAATGGGCTGCGAAGGTCATTTTGTGTGATGATGGCAGTTATGTGTGTGACAGTTTTTCTTGTCTCTTCCTGTATGTTAGGAGCTCTTGTAAGGTTTTCCTGTTGAGTGTTTATTTCTGAGTGTCTGTCATCTCATTTCTGACTGTTAATGCGTTTTGTAATCAGCGTGTCTGATTGCAGCATGTGTGGTGTATGTGTGTGTGTGTGGGATGCTCTGGGCTCACACAGGTTACCCCCTCTCAGTCACACATTCTATTACCATATATGGGCAGCAGAGCAAGACGAAGCAATTACTGTCGCCCACAGTGTTCTCTCATCGGATCCCACTCTCTCCCTCTTCTCGCTCGTCCCTCCCTTTTATCTCCCGCTCTCTCTCTTTTCCTTTTTTCTCTGTCTCCATTGTTTTGCCTTTCTTTTTTGCATGTTCTTTCTGTCTTTCGTCTTTCTCCTTCACTGTCTACACCCACATCAGCCCCTTCACTTTGTTCCTTCCTTCTTAATTTCCCTCTCTAGTCGTTTACTGCATTCAAATTTGCATGCCTACATTACACACTTAAAGGGATAGTTCACCCGAAAATGGAAATTGTCATTTACAGAATGACTTTCTTTAGTCGGTGGGACATGAAAGAAGATATTCTGAGAAAGTTGAGTTTTGCATACAATGAAAGTCAATGGGGTCCAGTGTTGTTTGGACTCAGGGATCTTCAACATATGTTCTCAGAGCAAGAAAAGTCATGTAGTGAGATGATGGAGGTGAGTAAATGATGACAGAATATGTGTTTTTTTTTTTTTTTGGATGAACACCTTTTGTGTTATGGGTGTGCAAAAAAGACTAGTCAGTGGGTTGTCTGAACAGCAAGCAGAGTTTATTAATCACAGCAAGCTAATTAAAGCTTTAAGTACTAGGAAAAAAAAAATAAAATTAAAAGCTAAAAAAAAAAAAAAAAAGATTAAAAAAAAGATTAAAAGATGTTAAAGTTATTAAATTTTGCAGGGATAAAAATTAATCTCAAGTTTTGATGCAATATATATTGGTATTTTTGATCAAATAAATGCTAGCTTTGGTAGAGCATAAGACATTTAAAAAAAAACAATCAGTCTTACCAGCTTCAATCTTTTGAACTTCAAAGCCTTCAAAAATGTGTACTGTAGGTTCATGCTTTTGTTCTTGCATTTGTCACCTTTTTTCTACAAGTTAAATTGCCCCTCTCAAGCTTCCTCATCCTCTGAAGCAAGGGGATTTGTGGGTAATATTAGCCTTAAATCATGCACCAAACTGTCCTGAAATTCGCTGAAATATAGTCTATTGCCGGACACTGGGCACCATAACATATTATTGCCAGTGTTTTTCCAAAGTATGTATCCATGGTATGCTATTTAGGCTCGCATTACCTTTATGATTTGAACTCAACGAAAAAAAAATCCCTATATTGCATACTATATAGATGAGGATAGTGTGGGATTTGCATTCACATTCAGTTCTGTCCAAATGCCTGATGCAAAAAAAAAAAAAAAAAAAAAAACCCATGCATTAAGTCCCAGTCCCCTGGTTCAAGGTGTTCTGTTCTCTTGTTATAGAAACAGCGCTCAGGCCCTTTAACAAACTTCCTCCATTGTACACTTTCTTATCAAACGCTTTCCCTTGCCTTGATGGCATTTCCTTGGCGCTTTCGCTCATGAATTGGTTTCGATTTAAAGTGGTTTTCTCTGCTGAGATTCAGACAATGGAACGGGTTTTAATGCATCAGCCTGGAGAAAAAACATAATGGCGCCCCTGTCAGGCAGAAAAAAAAAAACATTCTCTCTGTTCTTGCGCTGTTAAAAGGGCTTAGCAGAATGATTACTTGTGGAAAGACTCAAATTGGCTTTCTGCAACCCTGTCTTCCACTGCCCGCCCCATTCTGTATCTCCAGTCCCTTTGTTTTGTTTTCTCTCTGCCTCGCTGGTCTCGCTAACTCCATTCATTTACTTTCAGTACACCGTAACACAAAAAAACAGCAAGAAATGAAGCCCCCCCACCCCCCTCTTCTTCTGGGTTGGCTATCTGTGTGAAGTCCTATGAGAAGGTCAGGGACTGTGTGTCTATGTTAGTGCTACCCTTTGTACAATGACCCCCATTCACCCAAGCAGATATTCAGTCCCCTTGGATGTGGTCTGACTCAAGTCCTCGCTTCCCGCTTGGTCTCTCTTTCTTCCTCCCTCGTCACCTCCATCATGTCCTTTTTAGTCACCTCTGTATTTTACAACTCCTACTCTCACTCCTTGGATAATTCAAGTTTGGGATTGCCAGGAATGTAACAGAGTGGATGGGTCAGGAGACAGACACTTGTAAGGGTAAGACAGGATAGTCTGTGTACGCATTATTATGGAAAAATAATGCAATAAATATGGGTGCAAGGAAAAATAATTTAGGATGATTCCTATATTATGTATCTAATTTTTAAATCAAATATATCTATGTGTTTTTTTTAATATAATTGAAGTTTGAATTTACAAAACTGGTTAAATTATGTCTGTTACAGTTTAAACCACATTACTAATTTAGGTTAACACTTCAAGTCTCTCTGTATTTGCAATTTTATATTATTAATATAGTTTATGCGCATTTAACCTTGTGTTTAATATTAAAAGAAACTATAGTACGTGGGCATCTTTTATTGGGAATCTAAAACAGTCGATAGTATTTTTCATTTTCAATTTTATAGTTGTAGAATTTTTGTAATTTTTAGTAGACTTTTTACAAAATTATAGTTTTGTTAAATATTTCTTAATTTCAGTTTTCACAGTTTAAACTAAATTAAAATGTTGACTTATGGAAACTACGCTGAAATAATTTTATGTATATTTTATTTTTCACAGCAAATTGTTTTATTTTATTTTCAAGTGCCAAAAATGTTTTTAGGTTTAGTTTCTGAGTTGAACTGGCTTTTCAAGTGAAATCAACCACCATTTTTTTTCTGTGGCATTCTAAGTTAGGTAGCATTTGTAAAAAGACAGTGCCGTGTCCAAATGGTGAAGCTTGAACTTGTAAGAAACGGTCTCTTATTTGGAAAACACAAAGAACCGCGTTATTCGCTGCGATCTTAAGATAACGCGTATGCTCGTACATGGACCCCTAAAATCAGCTTTTAATTGTGCAGAAGCTTCCATAAGAAATACGCCATCCTCTTTTTGTGCTCTATTATGAAAACATAGTACTTACTGTGGTTCTCTACTACACGATCCACAATTCCCTCCCGGTGCGGGTCATGCCCCGACTGTCATCAGTTAGTTGTGACCAAATGCTCCTCGTTTATTATTAACAAAACTATGTAAGATAATATACAATGATTATAGTGATTGATAAACAGAGTTCTCTATCTCTCCCGCTCCTTCTGTTCCGGATATACTAGTACTAAGTATGTCTTTCTGAGGCACTGCTCGCTCCTGGTGCCTGGGTCAGCAGATATCATATGCAAAAAATCGTCAGGCCCGACGACCTATGTTTATTCTCTCTATTTCTCTTTTACGTTATCATTAGGAAGCTCCCTTTTCGACGCTTTTCTTCTCTGCATTTCCTTCCCCCGAGGTGCTTTCCATGAATCATTTCCATTTGTATTGTTTTTTGGTTACGTAGTGTGTACATGTCTGTTTTGTCTGCTGAGGCGACACTAGTGGGTGTTTCGTTGGGAATGGATGCATTGTCGAACGGGAACGGGAGTGAGGTGTAAGAGTGAAGAGGACGGTAGTTAGACGAGGATTACGGTTTCGCTATCATGTGTATGATGATGAACTGCCAAACGCTTGTTGTGTTTATATCAGCTATCTTTTTTTCAGTGGTATCATTTCCAGTGCTTTCTCTGTCTTGGTATGTGGGCGTTGTTTGTATGGCGCCCGCTTCGTTCTTGCTCTTTCTGACTAATTCGCTGGTATTGGTTGTGTGTATGTAAATCGTAATTCAGTTACTGTCGGCTTTATGAATAGCACACCTCTCTCTCCCGTCTGTTTTCTCCGTGCACACCATTGTCGCTACATCTGGTTATGTGCAACTGGCCTTTACCAAATGTCTCAGTACACACCTACTGCCTCGAGATTATCTGACAGGTTTCTCCACTTCTCAACATCAATCTACTGCGGGGAATGACTAAACGAGCTCAAACCGCATAGTCTGTCCCTCTGTCTGTCGGTATATGTGTGTCTGGTATATATCTGTCCCTCTATCTGTACTGTCCCTGCTGTCTGTCTGTGTTTGTGTCCCTCGGTCTGTCTGCTAAACTGTATGTTTGTCTGTCCCGCTGTCTGTCTTGTAGTATGGTCTGTATGGTCACTGTCTGGCTGTCCGTCTGTACATCCTGTATGTAATGCATGGGTACCCTCTGTCTGTCTGCTATGTCTTGTACTTCCTTTTCAGTCAATCGTCTGTCTGTGTATTCGTTTTTTTTCTGTCTGGTCTGGTTGTCTGTCTGATGTCTGCCCCCCATGTTTCTGGTCGGTATCTGGTTGTCTGGCTGTTCCGTCTGTATGTCGTCCTAACCTATGTATGTCTGTCTGTACTGTATGTTTGTCGTTATTTATATGTTTCACTTACTTCATGTCCATCTGGTCCTCAGGTCTGTCTGTAATTCTGTCCCTCTGTCCGCGTCTGTTTGTCTGTAATTTGTCCCTCGGTTCCATCTGTCGTTAAGGTTCCTGCTCTGTCCCTCTGTCTGGTCTGTACGTCTGTCAGCTGTGTCTGTCTGTCTTTCATCTATATGATGTCTGTCTGTTCCTCTTACTGTCGTCTCTCGGTCCGTCCCTATGTCTGTGCTGTCCCTCTGTCTGTCCCGTCTGTCTGTCCATATGTTCTGTATGTTGTTCTATCTATTCATTATTTCATTCTATCCTGTTGTTCTGCCTTGGTATTAATTGTTGGTCTGCCTGTGTTACTATCATTATGTCGTTCTGTACTGTTTGACGCTCTAGCCCGACCCCCAGTCATCTAGTGTTCTGTTGTTGGATATATCATGACTGTCAGTACTAACTGGTAATTCTGGTCTGGCTCGTCTGTTGATTGAGTTATAGGTTGTTCTTTGCGTTTCTCTCAATCGGTTTGTCTATAATTTTGTCTAAGTATATTGTTATTCTTGTCTGCAGTTTCTGGTCACTCTGGAAGCTATGTCTTTCTCTCATTCTTCTATCTACTTTTGTTTTTGATCATTCTGATCTATTGTCTTCTATGCTGCTTTTTATTTTATCTGTTGTTACGGTTGTGCAAACCTATCTTTATGTTAATTGTTTAACATATCTCTCTAATATATAGTTCTGTCATCTGTCCTAGCTTTCTGTGTAGCTATTTCTTCTGCTCATTTTTCTCCTTTAATCCTTATCATGTCATTTCATTCTTGTCTGTCATTTAGGCTGTGGTACTCTTGTGTCTATCTGTCATTCTATCATTCTGTTCAATTACTTCCTATAGTAGTAGTATTTTTAGGAAGGGTGCCTTGCAAGGGGCTAAAGATATGTGGGACGGGTCCGTGGCATCAAAAGAAGTTTGAAAACCCGGACCTAATCGTCTCTAACTGTCTGTGTTAGTAGTCTCTGTTACGTTTTGTCTGACGTCTGTCTAGCTGGTTCAAATGTGTTGTATGTCAGTTTGCTTGTCTGTACAATTTTTTTTGGTTTTGTTATTTCTCATTAGCCGCAGTGTTCAGTCTCTGTGGCGTAGAATTTATTACAGTCTTACTGGTTAACTTGGCAGGCTGTTTGTTTCTCTCAGTGCAGGGGTCCAAGAAGTCAGTTATTTTGCGAGGCTTTTTCTGCCTTGTTTTTACATATCTTTTGCCTGCGCTTAATATGCCTACAGGCAGTATTCTGAATAAATAGACAGATGATGGTGGACCTGGTGCTTTTACCACCTAAAAATTTTAGAGTGGTTACAGCAAGCTTGTGAATCTCTCGATCAGATCAGATATTGAGGTCTCGCTGTGTTTACTGTACAGTCAGGTGTAATGTGATGGACTGTATTGATAACGAGAGCTAATTGGTTTGACTGATGTCCCACCCGGATGGGAAAATAATGCAAGTATATGACTTTCTGGCAAAGTACCTTAAACATTCAATCTCAGAAAACGTATCTGCTCTGGATAGTGTCTGTTAAACCCACTTAACACGGACACTTAAATGTGTCAGAGCCAGTGCTTCTTGGTGAGTTTCTCAACTTGTTCACTATAAAAAATACACATTAGCGGTGGACATGGCGGCTATGGTAGTTTTTAATTTCCTGTGGCAGTCCTTAACCAGGTTGCGAATATAAAATGTGAATTGGGGCGTGTGGGGATGGACTCTATCATTTCCATTACTGACTACAAAAATCTCATAATGTGCCTGAGTGTCAGCTTGGCTGATGGCATTAGCTAGTTACTAATAGAGACCGCACATGTTAAGTATTCACACAAGCTCTTAGCCATTGGTTTCAAAGCGTTTTTGCCGCGACTGTGTATGGATCAAGACTGAGTTTGCTGTGTTTGTGTTTTCCATCAAAAAACGGTTGTGTGATTCTCGTTCCGGAGCTGCCTGCAGAAACTTCATTTCACTGGACCTAACCCGAGTCTGAACGATGGACATAAACCAACCGTGTTACTAGATAACCACCTACATGCAAACATAGTGCATTGCAATCTGTGTTTACTCTTAGTCTTAGAAACAAAACATCATTTGATTTAGCATCTTTATGCTGGTTCAATAATTCATAAGTTATTTGAATTATAATGAACGGACAATGCATTTCAGTCATTTCACACAAGTGATGTACAAAGGGGACATTTGGTAAAAATTGGCCTAGACTGGCAGGTCGGACCACAAATGGGTTGTTTTTTTAAGAGGTGTTAGTACATAAGACAGGTTGTTGGGGTTTAAAAGCAGCTGGGCATCTTAAAAGCATCTGAAAAAGATAACACTTGTGAAAGGATGCTTAAAAACAATGCAAGATCCAGTGGCCAGAGTAAAAGTGCTTTAACTTGGAGTAATAAATCGAAAAAAGAAAAGAAAAAGTAAAACCAAATTCTTTCTGCCTTTTTTTGTTTTTGTTTTGTGGTTAACTTGAAGACTACTGGGGTAAGTGGGTGTTTTTTTTTCCTCTCTTTTTTCTATTTTATCTGATCCAAAACAGTGTTTGTTTATTTTATTGTGTTTATTTTTATAATTTTTTTTTTGTTTATTTATTAATTTGCAGTGATTGTACGTTTTTGTAGCAATTTTACAGTTTTCATTTTTATTTGTGTCTATAATATTAATATTTGTTTATTATTTATCTATTTATTTTTTTATATTTATTATTTTTTAATTAAAACATTATTTTATGTTTTACATAATTACTGCTGTTTATTATGTATTTCATTTACAAAATTATTCATATGAGAAATTTTTTACACAAAGAACTTCAATTATAAAAGGGTAAATTGAGGTTATAAACCCAAACAAAATCCCAAAAACAATTAGTTGCGGTCTAGGTTAGGATGTATTTTAAATATGTTTTATATATATATATTATATAAGTATAATATATATATATATATATATATATATATATATTATAATTTATATGGTTAATTTTATTTGTAATTATTTGTTTGGAAACCATTTAAATTTTTTTTTTTTTTTTTTTTTAGTTATTTAGAATTTAATAATGTATTACTTTATGAGATTGATATATTTTTTTTTTAAATTGAATGCGTATTCATAAATAATTGCTGGTGGTTTGTCTGCATTTAATATGTAAAATAATCATATGAGAATTTTTTTTAACCAATTGTGATGATTACAAATTGAAAAGTTAAAACTGGTCCAAACCCAGCAAAAATCCAAAAACGAATTTGTTAATTAGCTACGTTGACTAGTTAAGATTTTTTTAAATTATTATTTTATTTTAAGTGATTTTGTTTATTTGTACATTTTAAATTTGTAAATTTAAATATTTTTTTTGTATTTAATATGCAAAGAATTTAGCAAATTTTGCAATATTACAAAATAAATCACAATAAAGTATAAAACAGTTGTTTCAAACCCAACATGTTTCATTTTAAAGTGCTGCTGTAGAGCTGAATATTCAATCCCAGGAATGACCTCTACCTGTAAAATTGTTGGCAAAAGAAGGGTGTATGTGGAAGTGTGTGAGTTTAGCAGTGTTTAAAGGGGCAAGTGGGCTGTGGCATTGGGCGGCAATCATCTGAGAAAAGGGAACCGACACCATGGATTTGAGAGACGGTGACTTGACCTTCCCCTCCAGTGAGCCGTGTGTGTGCCGCGCGCAAATATGGATGCTTTCAGATGATCAGGCCTGATATGTCTTCCTCAGAGGGACTTCCTGACTTTTCAATTTCACCAGCCATTTAAACTTGAGCAGCAGCGCTGAAGTCATTAGCAGCTGACCACCCAGATTTCGTCTAAATTTACAAACATGCTAAACAATCATCTCCTGATAAGACCTTTCCCCTCCGGCTACAAATACAAAGCAGACAGATGTTGTAATATTTGCATTCTAGAACCCCCGCTTCTGTCTTAAACGCTTGCGTTTTTTCCCTTTCGCTTACATGGTTCATTTTAATCATCTCTAATTCTCTTTCTCCCACAGTCTTTCTCTTCTGCTTTCCTCTCTTATTTTTTTCTCTTTCCATCTGGCCCGGGAAAATCATGAGGATTTCAGGAAGATGTGGCCGCCAGAGCTAGTGGAGGTTCAGGGGCCGAGGGCAGTGACAGAGGTCACGCGGATCGCTTTAGGAGTGGTGACGTTAAGATTTGACAAAGTTATGGCCATGGCGGGATCCCCTGAGCGAATGTGGGAGTTATTAGGTGATTCAGAGCGAATCCACACAAGGAGTGGGCAATAGCGAGCGCGTCAGCCATCCCAAGAACATAACAGCAGAGAAACGGAGGAGGAGGAGGAGAGAAACAAAGATGGTGAAGGTGAAGTCAAAGAAAAAACACAGAAAAACAATTTGGCAACGTCGCAGTGGCATCCAAAATGTCTCAGAGGATTGTCTAAAAGCCTTGCTGATCTTTGGATGTTGTTATCTATTGTACGGGATGTTACCAGCACAACAAGTATGCTTATATATTTCTAATGTGAATACGGTATGTATTTCACCCTAATTTGTGAATATTTTAATTGTTTTCTGATGAATACATTTTATAGTATGTTCAGTAAGTACTTACATGATGCTATTATAAGTTTATTTAATTTTAGAGTGCAGTAGTTTTTTTTCCCCTTATCATAAATCCCATCCATCCATCCATCCATCCATCCATCCATCCAATTGTAAAAATGTAATAGTTTTGATTTTCTAATAATTTTACAGTTGTTTTTTAAATTATTTTAAATTTATTTTTTAATTCAATTTTTATTTTTTAAATTCAATATTTTAAATATTTCATTGTATTTAAATTTTAAAGTTTTAATTTAATGTGAATGTTTACAATTAAGCTATTAAAACTATTTTACATATTTCTTTTACTTTTTTTATTTTTTAAATATTTACTAAAAAAACTTTACTAAAAAAAGTTATTATTATTTTAAATTTTTAAAATTGTTTTACAATTACTGTCTTAAATTATTTTATTAAAATATTTATTTTAACTTTTTTATTTGTTCACAATTTATTTTATTTTTAATTATTTTATTTATTTATTTATTTTTTTTATTATTTTGATTATACATTGCTTTAAAGGTCCTTTTTGTCGCATTACTTTCTAACTGATGTGACTTGAAAAAAAACAACCCAAAAAGAGGGACATGAACTATATTAAGACCAACCAAAAATAACCTATTTGAACTTCATTCATAAGCAAACACTAGTGAACAACCAAGCAAAGCCTTAGAAATCACACAGCAACCATCTAAAACAACCCTAGCACCCATGTCAGTGAGTTTTTGTACGGGAGCAACAGCACTCATGTTTTTGAGTGATTTTTTTTTCAAGTGATTCTTTTTTCCTACCATTTCCTCAGTACTCTAACACACTAACATACATAATGCAACATGAACATTAGCAGAAAGCAAGCCAGCATATGTGGTAAAATGTGGCATGAGTCAAGCAGATTGAACTGACTGTAATGTTACTTTAAGGCTTGCACATTAAAAGCTTAATGTTTTCTCTCTAAAAATACAACCACATTATGTGAAAAGCTACAGCCTTGCATTCAAAGATAATGGAAGATTTACTGAATCTTCTTATAATGTGCAAAACTAGTCTGTAGCTTTTCCGGCACAACTAATCGACTAATCAGTCTGAAGAAAGTCTTGAGCACTTTAAGTAATTATTATTTTAAAAATATAGTAAAAAAAAAAAAAAAATACGATGTTTGGGGTCAGGAAGTTTTTTTTTTAGTATTATTATTAAATGCCTAAATTAATACTTTTAATGCATTAAATTGCTCAATTGATCTTTTTAAATTTATTCATCAAAGACAACTTTTCAACAATAATAATAATGTTTGAACATTAATTAAATTTCTTGAGCTGCAAATCAGCATATTAAAATGATTTCTGAAGGATCATGTGACACAATAATGAAAGTTCACATATGACATTTTAACATACAGTATATTCAAACAGAAGACAGACAGATCACAATATTACTGTTTTTAAATAAATAACTACTATTTTCTACATTTTTGATCAAATAAATAAAACTTTAGTGTGTATAAGAGACATATTGTGTCTACAAATGTCCATTGAGCAATATTGTGTTGGTAGGAAAATTTTGCAAGAGTAACATTCGATTATGAGGCAGTATAGGGGCGCGTGTTTAAGGTCAGGACCCGTGGATGGATGATCGAGTGAAGTGTGTTTGGACGTGTTTGTTGGGTGGTGAAGGCTTATCAACAGAGCAGCAGAAGAGAGACGATAACAGGGCTTTTAGAAGCATAGCTTGGCTTATCTGTAGTGTTTAGTGTGGCTAGTCCTCTGGGCTTTAGACACTGTCTGCTCCATCTGTCCTTGCTTTGCAAAAGCGCACGGACAAGAATGGATGCAATCTCTCCCGTGGCTCGCTCTACTCGCTTTTCTTTTCCTCTCCCATGCTGCAAGTTCTGGGCTCCTCACATAGAGACCTGTACGCGCTGTTACCCTACGAGGGCCTCATGATTTCGCCGTGAGGCAATGTTTATAATTTGTTCAGTGTGTGTGTGTGTGTTCGGGGTACAGTGAGTTTTTGGGAAACGGGAAGTGGGGGGTTGGATGAGGAGAGGGAGTCATTCTGGCCTTGAATGTTCATTCGGTGCCCAGAAAATTGCTCTTCCCCTCTCGAGCACCCCTTTCTTCGATCTGCATTGCTCTACTTTCTCGCTCGTTCTCGCGTGCTCCTCTCATGTGGGGCGACTCGGAGCAAACTTTGAACAGAAAGAAGCAGATTAAAAGCCTGCAGAGGAGCCGCTCATCTGCTGTGCTTTTCAAGGGTTTTTGTGTTTTTCCTGTAGCTCCTTCCCTCTGTCACCTCCCCGCAGAGAGTGAAGAGGGTTTGTCAGCAACTCATTAGTTCATCTTCATTACCACCATCCCGCCTCACAGCCCTCCTCTCATTCTTTCATTCTTACCTTTCTTTTGTTTATTTGTTTGTTCATTCATTCTGCTGTTCTTCCTTTGCTTTGTATGTTCTTTTTTTTTTTTCGGTGGTTACTTCATTTGTTAATTTGTTTGTTGGTCCTTTGCCTTTGTTGATTATTTCGGTTTTATTTCTTTCGCTCATTTATCATGTTGTTTTAGTCATTCTCTTTCATTGGTCGTTTACATGTACTTTCTTTGGATCTTGTTTCTTTTGTTGATTCATTCATTGTCTTTCTCTTGTTTCCTCATTTATCATTTTGTTTGTTTAATTTTCATTTTTCATTCATTTGTACTTTGATCATCATTTTAAAGGGGTCATATTTTGTTTTTTCACTTTTTCAACTTTAGTTGGTCTGGTATGTTGCTGTTTGAGCGTAATAAAGATCTGCAAAGTTACAAAGCTCAAAGTCCACTTCAAAAGGAGATATTTTGTTTAACAGAAAACTTTTTCAACTTTAGTTGGTCTGGAATGTTGGTTTTGACTACAACGCACTATTTTCCGGGATTTGTGATATCACAAATATGGACGAATGGGACAAGACCTGGTTGAGCTGCACACTAGAGAAGGCAAGGGTTTTTATCACTATGTGGGAGACACGCTAGCTTTGCCGAGGCAGACGAACTTAGAGTGGTTACAATCATAATCGGGTGTAAATTGCGCTCAAATTGATTTGATTTTGACGCAATATTTACACTGAAGCAGCAGGCGGCTATGGTAAGGCCATGACATTTCCCGACCAGGTGCCGAATGCTGTCAATCACAACACACACTGGCCCAGTTGACCAATCACAGCACACTTCGTATTTCAGAAGGCGGGCCTTGATTTGATACAGAAACTTTTCTAGCCGGTCATGCCAGACTGGGGAGAGAGGTGTTGTAATAATGTAAAATATGTGAAAAATTATGTGTTTTTTGAACAACCTAGTATGAGAGCCTGTTCTAGTACACCCCAAAACAAAACCAAGACCTTGTAAAAGAGCATAATAGGACTTCTTTAATTTTTTTTTCTTTTACTTGTTTGTCTTGATTTTTCATTTGTTTGTACTTTTGTCTTTGTTTTTGTTTGTCCTTTTTGTTAATTCATTCTGTCTTTTCATTTGTTTGCTCATTTATCATTTTCATCAAACTTTTTGTTTTTTGTTTATTTGTAGTTTTGTTCTTGTTTTTCCTATTGTTTATTCATTCTTTCATTTGTTTGCTCTTATCACTTTGTTGTTCAGTCTTTTCATTTTTCATTAGTTTGTACTTTTGTCCTTGTTCATTTTGTTTGTCCTTTTGTTCATGCATTCTGTCTTTCCTTTATTTGCTCATTTGTCATTTTTTCTTAAACATTTTTGTTTGTACTTTCATCCTTGTTTTTGTTCATTTATTCTGTCTTTTACTTGTATGCTTTATGTATGTTTGATTTGTTTGATTTTTGCCTGTTTTTCTTTTTACTTTTTTGTACTGTTTTAGTGTCAGTTTTGTTAATTTTTTCATTTATTTGTTTTTTCTCACTATCACTCTCTTTTGTTTGTTTGTAATTTCATTCATTCATTTATTTGTTCATTTTTGTTTGTTTCCTTTGTTCTTTAGTTATTTTTTTTTTGCTTGTTTCTTTTTTTCTTTCTCTCTCTTTCTTTCTGTCTGTCTCTCTCTCACACTCACTCAATCACTGACTGGCTGTTTGGTGTTTGTGAAAATGTGTAAAAGAGACACTGATTAGAAGATAGACGATAGGAAGATGCAGAGGAGAGTGAGAATGTGGTTAGATATGGATGCAAGGTGTGTGTGTGTGTGTGTGTGTGTGTGTGTGTGTGTGTGTGTGTGGTGTGTGTTTGTGACGAATGTGACGCAAGCCACGATTAAAGCTGTAACACTCCCCGATTAAACACACATTTAAATAGACACCGCCTCAGGAGAGACGGATAGAGAGCAAAAGGGAGAGAATGTCAGAACCATGTGCTTTCATCTGCAGCGCTTGCATAAGTTATTCATACAGGCTCTATGTACACGCGACCCCTCTGCGCTCTCTCAACCTCCGTTTCTCACACTTTCACCTTTTTTCCCTGATCTGCCTTCCTCATCTTCCTTTTACTTTTCTGTAATTTTGCTCAGTCTTTCAGCTAGCATCTCCATTTCACCCAGTCTGTAATTTTTCACTTTTTTCCTCGGCACTTTTCAAGTCCTCTTTCTTCTCTATTTCTTTTGCCGACTATATCTGTATTCTTAGAGCCGACATCCGTTCCCCTAATTTTCTCACCTCTATCATTCCTTCATCTCAATCCACTCTCCCTCCCTTCTCTTTATCGCTGCCCCCCCATGTGGTTGGGCTTTCCCCAGATGTGGCCCTGTTCTTTTGTGCGCTCTCTCTCATTTTGCCCGCTGCGTAAATGGCTTCCTATTTCCACATCCAACAGCCCTCTCTTCTCTTCGTTCCTCCATCACTTCTTGCTTATTTGTGTTCTGTGCTAGGAACTACATCTCTGTCTCACTCTTATTTTCTCAGTGGTGTTACTTAGGGCTGCCCATACCAGGTTGAAGTGCCCTACTTTTTCTCCCCTCACTCTTTTTTCCCGCACCCCCTCCCTGTGTGGATTTATTCACATGCAGAGAGCAGAGATAGAAGGATAGAGACCCTGAGAAATGGTTTGGAAAGAGGTCAGTGGAGAAGTGGAAATGGCTGTATCTGACATTCCACTCATGCTAAACAGGGTTTGGAAGAGCAATCAGAGGGGCAACAGATTATTTATCATCTCTGAGGTAGAATGCTTCAAATTTGTATGCTTCTGCTCTGGTATTAACGTGGAGCACACTATTTTGTGATGCATGCATGGTGGCAAGTGGTCAGAAGAGACACATTTAAGATTCATGTTAACATCAAGTGTAAACAACGGGTCTCGGCTGGCCAATTATGAACAGATCACCTGAGGCGGATGGTATTACCAGCCAGTGTAAACAGGGCCTGTAAGTTTGTACTTTGCCTAAGACAGTAAGCTAGTGCAGTTTGCAGATTTAAATTGATTTATATATTAATAATTCACATAGAATGTTTTTAGATTTAATTTTAAATTAACATGTAATAATTATAGATTTTGTTAGTTCATCCATTTTTATTTGTAGAATTTTTTTGTATTTGTACTAATATATATCTATATATATATATATATATATAGATAGATATATATATATATATATATATATATATATATATATCAAATATATCACGATTATACATCAAAAATGTTTATATCACGATTTGATCACATCCATCTTAGTATATAAATATAACTTTGTTTATATAATAATGTAATTGTATATAATCATACTGACAGCATGTATACATTTATATATATAAATATATAACTATCGATGTATTCCGATATCTATTGTGTGTAACGGAATTTTATTATTGAAAAATGAATTATTCGATATATATATTATCTATATATATATATATTCATACAACATTTTTATTGAGCTTTATATTATATTATTTTATGGTTGCAATACATTTATTATTCATGATGTTATTTTTAATACTATGCACACATGTAGTTTAGTTTTTAAATATTTGTAAATAAATAAGACTTTTTATTATAATTATTCAGTAATGTATACTTTTTATATTAATTTTATAACTTACATGAATATAATAATAATAAATGTAAAATACATCAATGTATACATATGATGTATATATTTTTATATTTTGAAACGTGTTTGATATAACATTTTTAATTGATATTTATAACACTGTATTTTTATCATTCATGGTATTGATTTTTGCTTTTATACGCTTATAGTTTTTATAATTTGATATATTGTTTATTCATTTGCCAGACACTCTTAGTCAAAATGATACTGAATTCATGGTGTTTATTTATAACAATATTTTGTTGTTGTTTTGATCTATTATTGTTGTTTTTTTGTGCTTTTTAATTTATTTTCACAAACATGTGCAGCTCTAAGGTCAGTCCAGCTGAAGTCTGGTGTTAGTCTGCTTGTGTTTCATGGTCAAATTGATTTCGTGACATTGCTGAAATACAGACGTGGCATTTTACAGTTAAATTAACAGCTCACTTCTTTTAATAGAAGTGTCTTGACGACAGCTTAGCATTGTAATGAACCAGTTGTGGTGAACCTGAGCACACACCAGTAATGTGTTTTATGTGACACTGATGGCCAGAGACAGTCTGGGTATCAACAGCGGATCATACGGCGGAGGATGTGATGAGCTGAGTGTGAGCATGACAGAGCAGGCTTTGAGTGGAAAGACGCATGCATGGACACACTCGCTCACTGGAGACGGTCCAAGGCCTTCTCCGTAAATGGGAACAGTTTGATGACTCCATTATGGGCCACGGCTACAAGACTTTATTAGGCGGGATTTGTACTCGGGGGATTCTTAGTGGAACCAGCCTTGTGCATGGTCCATGTGCACACGACAGCCTGCGAGGAGTTGCCTAATTAATTAGCTCACTGAAAAGAGCTGGGAAAGCGTGGCTTTATTATTCGCCGGCGCAGTCGTGCAGTAAACCATTTATAACCGTCGAACTGCTGTCAGCATTAACTGATACAAATTTGCTTGGAGTATCTGAATTAAATGTGAATTGTGGCGTGATTGAGGATCAGCAATCGAGTGACGAACGGAAAGTCAAATAGGGCCTTTTGGGGGGTTAATGAGGCGCAGGTGCTCGAGAAAAGCAGGAGGAGAAGAAGTAGAGATAGCAAAAACGATGCTTTGTTCAAGCTAAACAAGCTTCAGAAAGGATACAGGTACTACAGAAAATAGGGCCCTGTGATTTCCTTGATGCAGAAAATTGTGGAATCATAAAAATGGAATTTACTGTGTAACACAGAATTTGGTAATATAGGAAAAATAAATCAAAAGTAGGCCTGCAAAATTAAATTCAAGTCATTATATGAACTAGCATCAGTAATTTGTTTGTTTTTTTCATTTAAAACACCTGTAAAAAAAGCATTTCAAATACTCGTAGAAACTCAAAATCTTTGTTATAATCTACCAAAATAAAAGTCTGGTTTGCTTTAAGAATTTACAATATAAATATACTCCTTTAGAATGGAAAAATGTACTTAAAGTGGTAATAATAATTATAATAATAATACTTAAATTATTATTATTATTTAAAACTATTTTATGATCAATAGATAAATATTGTGACGGTTTTGTGATTACTAAAATGTTCTCATTACTAAAATGTGTTCAGATGGTTTTTATTTTATTATATAGAGCAATTTTGTACTGTATAATGTTACTGTAAACTATTAAATGCATTTTTTAAATATCAGCATGAAGTCCGTAAAGCAAATATTACCATGATATGGTATAAATGCTTTGTGTGTGTTTATTTATTTAAATCATAATATTTTTTATTTTATTTTTTTACGTCCAAGTTTTAATTTACATAGTAAAGCTTTTTTTAAAGCATTTTTTTGGACAAGGTTTTATTGTAAATTGTCATATTTTTATTACATTTTAAAAAGGTTAAGTTTTATGAATTCAAATGATTAGACATGCTGTTTAATGCTAAAAAATGCACAAAAATACAATGTTTTAATGTAAATTGTTAATTTTCATTTGATTTATTCATATAATTATATTTTCATTTTATCTGTTACATTTTCGTTTTTAAAAGATTGCTCACATTAAGTTATATGAATTCAAATGATTAGACATGCTGTTTAATGACAAAAAAATTATTTAAACTATTAAAATGGGGGGGGGGGGGGTATTTTATAGGGCCCTAAGAAAACAGTGGATCACATTGAGTAAGACAAGCTGAAGAGTGAGAAAGGTGGAAAAGAAAGAGGTGAGAAAAGAAAGACAACTGGAGTGAGAAAGAATGAGAGCTCAATTGGTGGAGTCTCGCCGGCACTTACGCTTGAACGAGCTCGACGAGGAGAAGAGGGAATAAAATGTGTGGGGTAACCTCATTATAAGTGTAGGAATCTTAAAACAGGAAAGAGGAGTGCGAGTCTGACAGTGAAGGTGTCTGTAAAGCCTGCTAATGAGCCGATCAGATGTGAGTTTGCGCCAGTGCAGATCAGTCGGTGAGAAGCTGCGGCGAGGTGATGATGAAGATTAGGAAGGCCTGGCGCTGGAGTTTCCCGCTGGAAAAAATATGCACTAGGAGATGGATGAGATGCAGTTCCACTGGGAATTCGGCTCCACACCTGCTCGCATGCTGACATCGGATCTGGAACTCGGGCCCGGATCAATGTCTCTCGGCCTCTGATCTCAGCTGGCTTCAGTGCTCCTCTCCTCCAGACTCAGAGCTCCTGACCTCGAGGTTTAACACAAACTGCTACATCTCGCTGTGTAACTGCAACGTAGCTGCTGCGGGCCACTTTGTTTCGTGGTGGGCCGGTTTAAGTGGTTTGAAAGGAATATCAAATTCGGCCTGCGACCGCACAGATCGGTAGATCTCACGACTCGTGTGATTGCTTCTCACAGCAGATTGCTCTTAGAAGTTGTTAGTTTAGCTACGGGAGCTTTAAAGGCGCAGCTGCGTGAAAATATCAGCTTGTGGTTTTCTTTGAAGGTGGAGATGTGTTTGTAGCTTGTGATTGTTAACAGGAGAGCTTCTGTAAGGCATGCGGGAGCGTCCGCCCATCATGTTCGGTTAGGATATGAATTCCTCTGTGAATCCCAATTTTTTTTTGGAGTTTAAGTCTGTGTGTGAGCTCATGAGATATTAGATGTTCTTTAAACACAAGCGCACTCTCTTATAATAATGCCTGGATCTTGCGCAGTTGTTTATTTTTATATATTGAAATTTACTTACAGTGGTTTCTTCATTTGTTTGACCAAAAATGTTATTACAATTTAAAAATAACTGTTTTCTCTTTAAATATATTGTAAAATATATTCAAATGCATGTATTCAAATAAATCATATTTTAAAATATGATTTAT
This sequence comes from Cyprinus carpio, assembly GCF_018340385.1. Classification (NCBI taxonomy): domain Eukaryota; kingdom Metazoa; phylum Chordata; class Actinopteri; order Cypriniformes; family Cyprinidae; genus Cyprinus; species Cyprinus carpio. The sequence goes on from NC_056590.1 coordinate 7,554,034, forward strand.
CCCTGTGATGCAAAGCTGAATTTTCAGCATCATTACAGGCTTCAGTGTCACATGATCCTTCAGAAATCATTCAAAAATACTGATTGGATGCTAAAACGTTTGATTATTATCAATGCTGAAAACGGTTGTGCTGCTTTATATATTTGTGGAAACCCTGTTATTTTTCATGATTCTTTGATGAATAGAAAGATCAAAAGAACAGCTTTATTTGAAATGGAAGTCTTTTGTAACATTATTAATGTTTTTACTGTTACTTTTGATCAGTTTAAAGAGGTCATGAACTGCATTTGTTTTTAATTATTATTATTTTGTTTCCTGTGGTGCACTTATGATCTTGAATGATTTTTCATCCAAAGCTGTTGTAATTCAGTTATAAATGGTCATTTTCTACCTTGATTTAGCCCTCTGATTTAATCGCTCCATTTAAAGTGTGTAATTTAAATTAAAATAATGGTTTTCTGTTTTATTGTACTTTAAAACATAATTTATTCCTGTGATCAAAGATGAATTTTCAGCATCATTACTCCAGTATTCAGCGTCACATGATGCTTCAGAAATCATTCTAATATGCTGATTTATTATCAATGTTGGAAACAGTTGTGCTGTTTAAAGGGGTCATATGATGCATTTTTTAAGATCAATATTTTGTGTATTTGGTGTAACAGAATATGTTTTGACGTGCTTTTTTCAAAAACACATTATTTTTCAAATACGGTACATTATTGTAGGTCCTCTATGCCCCGCCTCTCTCAGACGCGTAATTTTCTACAAAGTCCCTCCTTCTGCAAGGCACAGTCTGCTTGATTGGCCAACTGACCAGTGCATCGTGAGGGGGGCCGAGCACCGCAAGCACTCGTCGGAAACCCTTTCCATAATCGCGAGCTTCAGCTTTCAAAATAAATGTAAAGAGGGTTAATAATATCCTTAGATTTACCATCAGTTCAAGCTTGAAAGGGGAACAGAGTCGCATGACAGACACAGTGATGACGCTTGTATGCAGTGCACAAGCCACGGACGGTTAAGACAGCTGACTCCACTGTGATGTGACCCTGTCTCTCTCTTTCTCTCTCTCTCTCTCTCTCTCTCTCTCTCTCTCTCACACACACACACACGCACGCACACACAGACACACACACACAAACACACACACCAACATGCAAAAACTCCGCATTTTGCACAGTCAATAGCAAATACTTAAACTAATAGCAAAACATGCTTACAGTAGCTGATACAGAAGCGTCAGATTGTCGTAGCAAAGTCAGAGTTACCTCCTCTCCTAGGTTCACAAAACAGTAGTCCATAAAATGCATTGCTCTTCTGTTGTAAGTAATCTTAAAGATCCTAAATGCATCTACTTTCAGAAGACCAAATAAAGTGCTTTTGCTGTCGCCTAGATACACACAGCATCTCCCTGACATGGCTGCTTCAACACTAACTGCGGTTACTGAAACCACGCCTTCTTTCTTTGCGTGAACATTCGGGAGGCATTACACAAATATTTCCACATAGTGACGTAGAGATGTGGGGGCGTGTTTGAATGAGCCGTTTTAGGGGGGCGTGGCAGAGTCTTAAATTTGTAACTTTACAGATCTTCTTCATGCACCAAGAGCTTGTAACACTCCAAAGAGAAAGGAAAAATTGAAATCGCATCATATGACCCCTTTAATATATATTTTTTTTGGAACCTGTGATACTTTTTTTCCAGATTCTTTGATGAATAAAAAGTTAAAAACAACAACACTTATATAAAAAAGAAATATTTTGTAACAATATACTATACCGTTTAAAAGTTTGGGGTCAGTCATTTTTTTTTTTTTTTTAAGAAATGAATGCTTTTATTCAGCAAGGATGTGTTAAATTGATAAAAAAGTGATAATAAAGTCTTATATTGTTAGAAAATCTTTCTATTTTAAATAAACGCTGTTCTTTTTAAATTTATACATCAAATAATCCTGAAAAAGTTTCCCAAAAAAATATTAAGCAGCACAACTGTTTCCAACATTTATTATAAATCAGCATATTATGATTTCTGAAGGACCATGTGACACAGAAGACGACTGAGTAATGATGAGGAAAAATCAGCTTTGCATCTCCGAAATAAATGATATTTTAAAATATATTAAAATAGAAAACCACTATTTTAAATTGCTATAATATTTTACAATATTACTATTTTTTCTGTATTTCTGATCAAATAAATGCAGCCATGATGAGTAGAAGAGACTTCTTTAAAACGCATTAAAAATCTTACTGAACCCAAACTTCTAAACAGCAGTGTGTAAATGGCCTATGACAGCATGTGTGGCATATTAATGCAGATTTAAAATACCATCCGCAGCCTCCCCTGCTCAGGCATTCTTTCCACCAAGGGCTCCGTAGGCTGATAAAGGTTGAAAATCTAATTTTATCTAATCTGATGATGCTTTCAGCTTCAAATAAGAGTGTCATACTCCTGCATCGTTTTACATGTTTTACCATATTCAAATTCATTCTACGGATCTTCACTTTTTCCCCTCAAATCAGCACCTGAAAATGAAACTGACAAATTCTGTTTGGGCCTACTTAGTGCAAATGAAACATCTGGAGGTGTTGGAGAAACCGAGGGGGAGCACACCAAAAAGAGGAAAGTTTGATGGAGGAGATTTGATGTGAATTGTTTTGTTTGGTTTGTTTTTTTGTGTGTTTTTTTTGTTTAGAAGTGCTTTGAGAAAAGGAAGTACTGTAGATAACATCAGTGAGCCTCATGACTGGGCTTTTTCACCCAGTGCCTCCCGAGCAATTCTAGGCCATTTGTTTACTGATTAGCCCCCGATGGATTTGCATGACCACCCAGCGCAGTCTGCAAACCAGAGCTTCTCCAGCCAGCTGGGTTGGGCTTTCCTGCCACAGCCATCCTGCTTTCTCTTGATAGGTGAGAAATGAGCACAGCGGAGGTTGCGGTGAGCAAGCTGCCATTTGGAGATGCCACAGACCCCTGCTAGGGGATTGCCAAATCACAGAGGTTCTTTAAAGTACAGAAGTAGGCTTTTCCTGTGAGCCCCGGTGAAGATTGATGTGCAGATTTTTGTTTATTGTGTTAAAGCCCATGTGCTGCCCAGCCCAGCAAAGACTCGCCGCTTCGAGTTTGAGGAAGCGCGCGGGTCTCTGAGGTTTTTTAATGCGAGCAGTCCATCTTTATTGTGACCGGTGTGTTCTGCTTTTAGTGTGACAAATGGATGTAAGCGTTATTAAATAATAATGTAGACGCAGGAGGGAGAGCTCAGGAGAGCCGTAACTGTCAAGAAAGTATTTCTGCTTGTAAGGAAATCTTTCAGCTTGTTTACGCACTTTCTGTGAACAGACGATTAATAATTTGTTGGTAGCCCAGTGTAGATGGGTTTTTATAGTATTAAATTTTTTAAAATACATTTATTTGGGTTGAGTTCTGGATTTTTGAGTGAATCATGGGTCACATTTCACCAAATCACAAAAAATTACATAAAAAAATAATTTGTTATATTATTTTATTTTGGTTGTGTTTTTGTTTTTTGAGTGAATCATGGGTCCAAAAATATTTTAAATGTATGTTATATAAAAAAATCTTACAGTATTGTGTTTGTTATTGTTTTGTATTTTTTTATTTTAAGTATTGATTTTATGTTCAGTATTTTTGATTAATTTTTTTTCTACTGTAAATTCTTTACAGTAATGGGAGTTGTGTCTTTATTTGAATGAAAGCAGTTTCACATGTTAAAAAGGCTTTATTTTCTTTTTGTTTAATGTGGTTTCTTATTTCTTTTTTATGGTTTCTTATTTCTTTTACGTTTGTGATGTGGAATGTAGATTGTTTTTATTTTTTTTAGTTTTATTTAAATTTTTCGTTTTTGGTGGTGTTGTGCCGCATGAGAAGCGGGGAGGACGTGCTCCTGAGGATCTGCTTTACATTTTGTCTGTTTATGTTTTTTTTTTGAGGTGTTGTTTTGATGATGGAGAGAGTGGATGGAGAAGGTGGAAAAGGAAAAGATGGATGGAGAGAAAGGATGTGATTTTGTTGTGAGGTAGAACAGACAATGCTTGGAGGCAAAGCAAAATAACTATTGACAGCTCATGAGGAATCCAGAAAACAAGTATGCAACAGTTGAACTCATTCGCCAGACCTTTTCTGTAGCGTTTCTCTGTGTCCCCACAGAAAATATAGAAGGAAGTTCTAAATACATTTAATATGTAATATATTAAAATGTCCTGCTATATTTTTTCCACAAGGACACAGAAACAGTGCATTCTTTGTATTTTATGTAGAGCAACAGTTGGACTCATGCTCAAGACCAATGACCTATGAATTGTTTCCTTGAGTAAATAAAAAAGAAAGATGTGTGTATATAAATGTGTGTGTGTGTGTGTGTGTGTGTGTGTGTGTATGTGTATATATATATATATATGCAAAATGTATTTTCTATACGTTATAATGTATGTAACATTATATTTATGTGTAAATAATAATAATATTAATAATGTAATGAATAAGAATAAGCACATACATTTTTATATAATATAGTATGATATTAAGGATATTATATATATTAAATTATATATTTTTTTAACAATTAAGTCTGTGTATATAATTTATATTTATTGTATGTATGTTTACTATTATTATATAATTAAAATATTAATAATATATAATATTTAAATGTGTGTATATTATTATATTAATATATTGATAATTGATATATCATTTATACACACATTTATACATAATTTTATATTATATATACAGTATAATACATATTTTTAGCACCATTTTGATATTTGTTTTAATCATTTTTAGTATGTTGTGCTCTTTTAGCAGCACTTAAAGGCATGCTCAGGAAAGTTGTGTATTTAACAATAGTTTTAGAAATGTGTGTTTTTTTTCTCCACTTAGTGCATCAAGAACATGTCTTATATAAAGGCCCTGTTAGAAACCGGTCTAATTCTACAGGACTTCGTTAAGGCCTGTCAGTAGTTGATTTTTAAAAACATGATGTTTTGCACATCGCTACTTTCTCTCCTTGTGTGTTTCTCCATCTCTCCGCTGACTCTCTCTGCTCTGTTGGCACGGAGATGAATGCTCTTGTTGCCAGATGTGACTGTGAATGAGCAGCTGTTGCTCTGTCACCCAGCTGCCTCTCTTCTCGCCGTCTCCTTGACGACAGTGACTCTTATCCCCACAACAAATGTTCCTGGAAAACAAGGGGTGTGACCGCGATTGCGGCTTTTTCCCCGTATCCCCTCGCCAGCCTGTTCTCTTGATGTCTCGATGCTGTTGTTTGCTTTGGCCTTTGATCAGATCTCCACTGTTATTTTTCAAAGCGAAGATGGGTCGACCTTTCTTCCGGGGAAGTGCATGTATCGGTGGGATACTTGCTCTGTTCTAACAAACCCAGGCAAGCTTGTTAGAAGCCAATCAGGACGGGGACGTGCTTGCATTGAGATGTGTTTGCAATAGGGTTGCAATAGACAGCGCAGAGGGCATTGCATTGGGTCGCCGATCCCGGATCAGATCAGCATCTGCCCCATCTGATCAAAGGAACCGTGAGCTAATGAGTGCGAATGATCTACGTACAGGCCTCCGACTCCAAAAAAGATGAATGTTGAATGCTAAAGCCTGCGGTTCTTCAGCGTTTTGCATTGAGGGCATGGAAAATGGGGGATTTATAATGACGGGGGTGGCAGTGCAGAGTAATCTTGGCTTAGGATGGTTAGATGTATTGTGATTGAGGGGCATAGCATCTGTGTGAATGATGTGTGTGTGTGTGAAGAGGATTAGCGTCTGAAAAGCTGAATGAAGGGTTTACACACGGTTAAAGGAAGTGTGATGTGACAGCAATCTATGTTTGAGAGTGCAGGGATGTGTTGGAGACCTCAGTTGGGCAGCGTTTTTGTATGAAGGCACCACTAATGATTAAAACATGAATTTCTGTGAGCTTTACACATAGCTAAGCAAATCTTTAGTGACTAGGATGTTTATTTCTCATTAGAAATGTGCTTTCTTGTAGTTCAAGTGTGTGAATTTGAATTGAATTTGAAATGACAGGAAGCAGAATTGAAAAAATTAAACACAGGTAAATAAGGCATTCTTTCACCCTACTACACTATTATATTGCATTAATTTGTAAATAAAATTTTTTAACATTACATATATATTTAAATCATTTTATTAAAAACTGTATGTATATGGAGAAAAAAAACATTAATAAACAAATACTATAATAGATTATAAATAATACTAATATAGTTCTTGTTTATTTATGTAAGATATTATTTTATTATCTTTATAATATAATTAGAAAAAATAATATTTTATAATCTTTAATTAATCCAAATAAATAAATACTGTAAAAATTGTTTATTTTTAATATGCAATACCTAATGTGTATATATAATATTAACAAACTTAATGTTTTCATAAAAATGTTTACATGTCTTTCAAAGGAAGAAATATAGTGATGAATATTGACTGAAGTTTGCAGATAATTTTCCTTAACTTTTTTTATAATAAAAGAAAAAAATAATAATGAGAATATACAATTATAAAAATGAATGAAATTGAACATTGTGTGTGTGTGTGTGTGCGTATGTATGTATATGTATAGATGTACAATATAGTTATAAGTGAGTGATGTAAAATAAAGTGGATACAACACATATATATAAATTCACAACACACACACACACACACACACACACACACACACACACACACACACACACACACACATAAATACACACACACACACACATATATGTATATGTATTTGTTTTTATGTGTTTGTGTGTGTGTATTTGAACTGGCCAATATATACAGTATATATACATAGGCCTATATATATTGGGAAGTTCAAATTCAGGAAGTGAATTGGAATTTAAAAGACATTCTCTATTCAGTTCTGAATGGCGCATAACCATGGTAGATATTAAATTCATAAGTTGTAATAAATGGGGAAAAAGCTATTGTGAATTAATTCACTCACTACCTCTGGTATTACTGCCTTTTTTTTCTCCACCAAATCATGCACCTGTGTGATAATGGGATATCATCATAGTGAAGAATACATCTTGTGCTGCCTTCAGAAATCGGCCAGAGAAACTTGTGAGGTTCCCTAAAAAGGAGAAAATATCAGAGAATTTCAAAAGTGTTATTTCCAACCCTTTAAAAGTCACAGAGATTAATCAAATCTTAAAAGGTCACAGGAATTTCTATATACTCACTATATATTTTTTTTTCTAGTTCTTAAGTGTTTTCTTCAGCTAGAAATGATCATTTATGAGTACAATCTCTATAGAAAGGATTTTTAAAAACTCTTATTTCTTAAAAGTCATGGAAGAAGCATTGATGAAAGTAATTCATCAGAAATCGTGGGAACCCTGAAGGTAACACTGGCTTCAGACGAGCCGTTTTGTCATCCTGTCTCCGTCTGTCATCTTTCAGGATGTTTTCCTCCAGAAGAAGCGTGGCCAGCTGGACCTTGACCCCTCAGGATGTTTTGTGGCTTGGCACATCTCTATCTAATATATCTCAGGTTAACCCAGATGGTGTTCATGGCCTGGGATCAAATTATTGGGTATTGCTTTTGGTGAAGGACGTGCACAGACATGATTGACAGCCAGATAAGCCAATAGGGTAATCTTATTAGATGGAGGTAACGTCCTTCACGCTACATGATGTTCAAGCAGTCACTCTAGGTGAAGCCGATGTTAAAAAAACAGTTTCCACGGCTCTCGTTATATATATTTTTTATGCATAATCGAGCCATAGATCCTTGAAATCCCAGGATCAGTGTGGCGGTAGACACGGAGTTAAGCGCATGAGAGAGAGAGAGAGAGAGTCGTTATATATATTTTTTGTGAGTGATAGAGAGATAGATAGAGAGAGAGAGGAGAGAGAGAAATGAACACGGAGTTAAGCGCATGAAAGAGAGTGGGAGATTTTAATCAGAGCGCTGCTCGCTATGGGGAAAATGCGACAAGCAACCTAATTTAGAGCTCCAAATCCCAAAGCCCATCAGTGTGTGTGTGGGTGGGTTTGCCTATGCATGGATACTAACACCAGCAAATGAAAACACCTGACGTTTAGCCCAGATAAGCTGGTGCAGGGTGGTTGTTCTGCCTCGTTCAATTCCAAATAGCGTGTTATGATTAAAAGGCTTGATATAGAAATCCGCAGCCTTGCTGAGTATGAGATTCTCTCTCTGAAATGAATCAAAGGAAACTCGCCTTCTGCGAAGGCTATGGATGCTATGATCTGTTTGTCCAGGGATACTCCACAGCCTTGTCTGAATTTTTGGGAGAATGGAGAGGTTAGAAAGGGAATAGAGAATGGAAAGTTTCTTGCTGGGTTGGGAGTGGTCATGTTTCATATATGTGTCTGTTTCAGATAGTAGTGTTGATAAGGTACAAGGTTGATACAAAAAGCATTTTGAAAACCATTCACGATAAGGTGAAATTTGTTAATATTAGGGAAGACATTAGGTATCATGAGCTAAAATGAAGAACAATTTGTGTTGGTTAATGTCAGTGTTGTCTCTCTCTCTCTCTCTTAATGGAAATAAAGATGAAATAAATCAAATATTAGTTAAACTTTGCCTTGCCAACTAACTGGAAGTAAGCTGAAGTACTAAAATGTACTAAAACTAAATAAAAATATTAAAAACTAATAAAAATAATAAAATAATAAAAGCACGTAACAAAATGACTAAAACCAACTAAAATTAAGAGATAAAATTAAAAATAAAAATAAAACATTAATACATACAATAACAGCATATAAATAATTATAAAATAAAAATAATTTAGAAAAAGTCATAAAAAACAACAAACAATAAATACAGATAAATAAATCAGTAAAAAAACTCAATAAATCAGATTATACATAACACTAAAAAGCAATATTTAATGTAAAATTATATCTAAATATATAAATCAGAAAAATTTTATTGAAATGAGAAAATAGCATTAATAAATATGTATATCACTTTTTGAATAATTATTAACCAACCTGAATTTACCAAAGAATAGTGTGTGTGTGTGTGTGTATATATATATATATATATATATATCAGAAAAATTTTATATATATAAAAGAATAGTGTGTGTGTGTGTGTGTATATATATATATATATATATACTTTTTAATTTTTAGGCCTATTTGTAGTTTGATATGCTTAATATTGACATACAGTGTCTTTATAAAATGTTTGTAAGTGCTGTTGAGGAAGAAATACTGACGAATATTGACAAATTTGCTGATTATTTTTCTGTAATGGCTGATAATAATAAATCATAATTTATTATAATTTATTAATACATCAATAAATGAAAAAAATAAAACAAACCTGTAAATCTCTAATTCTTCAATTGATATTTTTGTTCCATAACTTAAATAGGCCTATGTAAATGTGCTAAAGATTACATTAGTGTTTAAAACTAGAACTGTTATAAGCTATCCACCTTATCTTTCAATGTGGAAGTAGGTCGTTTTCTGTGAATGTGAGAGACTTTCGGTTCATTAGCCGCTGTAGGGAAATAACAAGAAGAATAGCAAAGTGCAGTAAGCTGTAAAAATGTTTGCACTACAAACCAGTGTGTTCATAATTAAGATAATACATTAAAATAATATGGTAAGATACACCAGTTTGCAATTTCAAGCAGCAAAACGAGTCGTTTTGTATAGCTAAAAAATAGCTGGAAGCGGATGAGACTGAAAGCCAAACACATCCCTCATAGCACAAGTACATCACAGAGACGTCTGGATTTACATCTTCAAGATGTATTTTTTATAGTGTTTGCTCATCTGCAATAGGTCTAATAGAACGTGTCCTATCATCTGTCAAATAGATGTTTAGAAGATGTTTATGATTTAGAATGTATGTAAAACTGACATCTTGAAGATGTCTATGTACACAGATGTTTGTACACAGCAGGTGCTTTCCAGATTAAGTGCTTTTTAACAGACCTCTTGCAGACGTACGTGTGCTATCAGAGATTAAATTTACAAAAGGCTATTAAGGGAAAAAAAAGGTGGATAGGTGACCCCAAAGATGATCTGAATGGGGACGTGATAGTGAGAATTATGGTACTTAGCCAACATTTTGAGGATCTCTATGAACTTTTATTACTTCATTGTATTACATCTGGTTAGTTGAAATGGGGTTTGCTGTTTTTATGGGTTTTTACATCCTTTTCTTGTCTAAGTGGCTGTTCTGTTTTAATAAGCTGCAATGAGGTCAAAAGTCTTTGTTACGCTGTTTCTCGATCCTTCTTTGAGTATTGTAAACATACTTCACCTCTTCCACGGTTATTGAATGGAAAGCAGGAACGTGACTCTAGTAACATCAGAGCGTCCTGACTTCTGATTACTTATTATGGTGTTTTTTGTTGTCATGCCTGCTTCTTCTTCTGATTTGTTGTTTACATTATTTATTGGCGGGCGCTCGCTGAATTGTGTTTAGCAACAACCCGCTCTCATTTAGGGGCTAATCACCCGGGAGTTTTACCACAGCGCGAGTTCATAAACCTACAATGGGAATTTCCTGTAAATGTGAACACCGACAGGAGCTGCCAGCTGCCATCGCCTCTCAAAGTTGGTTTTTGCCAGGCCGTCTCCTACCAGAGATCCACGCTAGCGGTTAGCTCCGAGGCTACACTCCAGCTACAGTGTGATTAGGGCTATTCGTTAATGTGATGAATGCTGTTACATGTCGACAGCAGCGCTCTGGGGAATGTGTGCGTGTCTGGGTTTGTGCAAGTGGCTCGCTGGGGCTCCATTATGGAGAGATCTTTACGATTCAGAGCCACTCTCATGGGAGCATGCCTTACTGTAGCACATACAGGTGTCCCTTAATTGATTCCAGCACACGGCCGGCGCGCGCGCAGCCACTTGAGTCACGCGCAGATGATCGCACTTCATCTGAGAGCTTGAGCGCGCCTTGAATAATCTGCACTCACTCGCCACCATTGCGCCCACGTCTTTTTAAACATCCCGATTCAGTCACGTTTACATCCGCGCCTGTGACCCTCTCATATTCACTGTGGTGAGGTTTTCTATTATGCAGTTTTCCCGTAATGCGATTAACCTTTGATTCAGCGGGAGAAGGTCCCAGAAGACCGCATTTGCTAATCCTTAACATATGAGTTTGCTTCCTCCTCCCCCGCTTTCATTCTCACTGTTTAAAGGAAAAGTTAACATTTAAAAGCATCTTCTCACTCTCATGACTTTCTTGTGTGGAACAAAAAAAAAAAATATTTAAAGCATATTCTGGTCTCTTTTGTCTATATAATAAAAGTGAACGAGAACTAAGGTTGTCAAGCTTCAAAATGACTAAAAAGAATCATAAAAGTGGTTCATGTGATGTTTTTTTTTCTTCTTCTGGATCTTCTTAAGTCATACAATGCATTTGTGAAGAACAGACATTTGTAAGTCCTACCTTTTGTACATTTTAAAAGAGTCATTTGGTCCTGTCATATAACTGGTCCGAATGATTCATTCGGTGAATTGAACCGAGTCGGTTCTTGAGTTCAACTCACTAGCTTAAAGACCCAGTCACAGGAGTTTCACTGGTGGTGAAGATTATCAGTGAATAACAAATTCAGTTTTGGCCTAATCATAAAAAGGGTTTGTATGATTGTTATATTTTTCCCAGGTCTTCAGAAGCCATACAATTCATTTGTGAGCACATATTTGTGAATGTGAATTGTGAAGAAAAGGATTTTTGTATATTTTTAAAGAATCATTTGATCCAATTTAAAGAACTGATTTGAATGATTCATTTAGTGAATCATTTGATCCAATTCAGAGAACTGATTCGAATGATTCATTTAGTGAATCCAACTGATTCTGTTCTCAAGTTAATGAACTTAATGAACCAGTCACGGGCTTTCACTGAAGGATCTTCAGTCCATGAATAAAAATGTTGTACAGGTTTGAAATGAAGAGGGTGAGTAAAGCATAAATAATCCTTTAAGCATAAGATTTGTTTCAACCTGAACCTTTTATGATGTTATCATATTATGAGTATTGTATATTTTTTATGTTTTTGATGTGTCCTTTTTTAAGTTTTATTTCATTATTACTGATTGATTATAAATGCCTGTATTTTTTTTTAATGTATTTTTTTGGTTTGTGTTTCACAAAGTCAAAACAGGTTTCGTATGACGACAGTGTTGAAGTAATGACGACTTTTCCATTTTTTAGTTAATCCTTTAAGGAAATTACTTCTCACTCCTCTAGTCTGAATCTACTAGGGAATTCTGGGAAATGCAGTCTTTGAGAAGGGGATTCGGAAGCGAGCGCACTGGTCTGGGGAATTTGCAGTTGGCACGCTGTAATTACGGTGGCGGTGGCTTTTCTTTGTGGCCCTGACGTGTGGTAATATGGGAAAATCAATGCCTCGCTCCTGCTGTGGAGGGAATACACTTGTCCAAACACACAGTCATGCGCACGCACACATTAGATACAGTCGGGCCCCACAAAAGAGGGCCACCTCGCATTCTCCCTTGCTGCGTTCGTGTGGCTTGTTTACATGCTTGTAAGGTAATTGTACACTGTCGTCCCTTTTAGACAGAGTGGCGGGCAAACAACTTCACTCGTCCTGAATCGATTCTAACAGAGTGATCAGACCTGTGCCGGGCTAATGAGGAGAGAGAATTGATGACGGCGAGTAAATATGCTATAACAATTCCCATCTCTTTTGGTTTCTTTAAGTGTTCTCTCCTCCCCTCCGCTTTCACCCTCATTCTCCGTGTTCAGTGTAAGTGTACGACCGGAGGATAGAAACTGCCTCTAATGGCACTCAAATGAGCCTCGCCATCCAGCGCCCCGAGGCCCCTGGCAACGCGGCATCCAGCTGGCGGAATAATGGAGGAAGTGCAGCGTTCACGTACGTGTGCCCACCTGCAGAGACTGTTTATCTCTCTTTCCCTCCTGTCTTTGTTCTTATTTCCATCTTTGTCATGCAGATGAGCTGTTGTTCCTTCACTCATTTTTAGACATGCACCAATATGTGTTTTTACATGGATATAAATCGATGCTATATGATTCTGTAATTTATCACGTTACAAGTGACGTTAGGCATCACGTACAATATGAAAGATGGACATATCAAGCATAATTAGTTTATTATGCGTTACAAAGCAGCATTTGTAAAGGTCGTTCAAACTTTTTTCAAGTAATGTACTTTAGCGGCTCATTTTTATGCATGAATGCACACCGCTCAGGGTCTGCTATCGTTACGTGCTTACAGCCACTCAATCTAACATGCGCTCTTAAGGGAAAAGAGCTCTTTAGTGCATCCTGTTTCAATGGATAGTGCTTTTAAAGGGTTAAAGACCCTGTGAAATCTAATTTGGGGTTTTTCTAGCTTTTTGTCTTAACATCCAAGTCATCCGTATGCTAGTATTTTCCTGTAAGTTGAGTAAATTAACGTTTAATGTGTTTAAAATGTATAGCCATAGAATAAAAATACTGATGACTCATCCTGTACTACACAGGCTTATGTCCAATCAGATGCTCTCTAATGAAAGAGTCCCTCCTCTAATGCTCCATATATTGTGTTTCTTTTATGGTTATAAGTAATTTATTTACTAATTTAATTCTTATTTTATATATATATATATATATATATATATATATATATATATATATATATAGATATATATATATATATAATATATATATATATATATATATATATTTATATATAATATATATAAGAAATATAATATATTTTTAAATGTCCATATACCGTATATCTATCTCTCCTTATATATTTTTTATTATATATAATATAATTATAATATAAATATAATTTACATTTTTTTTAAATGTCTCACTCTATAAAATAATTGGCTGCCATGTTGTGAATATTAAGTAATCATCTAATCAGTAAAATAACTGTAATCAGATTATATTTTATTTGTCATGAGAAATATAATCTATAATAGTATAGTAATATATGTATATCTTCTTTCCTCTCTTCTATCCCGCTCGCGCTCTCTCTCTCTCTCTCTCTCTCTAATCTCTCGTATAGTATAATGTATATCTTCTTTCTCTCTCTATCTCGCTCTCTCTCTCTCTCTCTATGTATATATATGTACACACAAAATAAATAAAAAAATGCAATACTTTGATATAAGTCAAAAATAAAATAAGAAATTAAAAGTAACTAAAATATAATTTAGTGAATTGGTAGGTGTGACAAAACATTCAATTTTGCGCTCCTGCACAGACATATTTATGATAGATTTTTAATATGTAAAATATATATTTATAAATTAAAAGTTATATATATATATATATATATATATATATATATATATAATGTGAATCTCTAATGCTTCTGAGTACTTGCTCTCGTTCTCTGCTCATCTTCTCTGCTTTCTGTCTCTGAGCTCTTTTCTTTCTTCTCTTCTCCCCTGGCATGCTCTCTTCCTCTCATTCTTGGTTTTCTCTCCTCCACCTGTTCACCTTTTGCAGATTGGCTCTCCCCTTCACTTCTGCATCCGTTTTCTCTCGCTCCCTCCCCCTTTTCTCATTTCACCTGCATCTTTATTATTTTATTATCTTTCCCTTGTGCTCTCATGCCCTGCAATTTCTCCACTTCAGCTCTGAAATCTCTTTCTGTTCCACCCCTTTCACCTCGTTCTTTAGCTCCCTTGCCATGTCCTGCTGTCCCTCTCTCTTACTTTTCAGTCTGTTCCTTCTCTCCCCACCCCCCTTCTACAGTACATCCTCATTTTATTTCCAACTCTTCTTTATCTGTCTTTCTGGTTTCTTCATTCCTTTCTTTGCATCTTTCCCACCTCTATGCTCTTCTCAGTCGCAGATTTACAGCTCTCTTGCTTTTTTGGCCCCTCTGTGTCCTAAGGGGTGAATTGTATGGGTGATGTTTGTCATTAATATGTCTGTGCAGGGTCCAAAATAAAATGTTTTGCCACACCTTCTTTCTGAAATATTGTTAATCTTCATCACTCAAAATTTGAAGGAATATTAGCTGTAGGCATAATAGTGTTATACTAACATGTTTGAAAAAATATCCAAGGCATTTCAACAAAAACCTTTATTTTGTGAAAAACACAGTGATCAGAATTAGAGAACAGTAACCACTGTAGCACGAAAGAAGATTAAATCTAAAATGAGCTGTCAGAAATTAGTAGGAAGTGTAGAATCTCCTGCTTTGAATGACTTCAGCACATCTGTGGCTGCAGGACATCACACTGCTGTGGTGTGATCTTGGTCCAGTCTTCTCCGACTCTCTTCCATAGTTTGTTGACTGTAGTGGGTTTCTTAGCCATAACTTTGTGACCAAGGATTTTGCAGAGATTTTCAGTCGGGTTTAGATCAGGACTCTGGGCCGGCCATTTCATTATTTCAGTTTTCTTAGCTTCTAGGAACTGCTTTACTTTTTGCAGTGAGACGGGGACATTGTCCTGACTGGGAGATGCTTGCAGGGAAGGAACTGTATGTTGCTGAAGGAGGTTCTGATAAACATTTTCATTCGCCCTGCCATGTTAATCCTGGTGCAGAAAACATCCCCCAAACCATGACACTTCCTCCTCCAACTTTCACTGACTTCTTTACGCACTCGGGGTTCAGTTTTTCCTCAGTTTGAGGCCAAACTAAATGTTTCCCATCAGACCCAAATAAATCAAACTTGTACTCATTCCAAAGGTGAGCTTAGCCTTTTGGTTTCGTTCTGCTGATGAGAGGCTTGGTCACTGCAGAGTGCGCTTTCAGTCTGACTTCTCTTAAATATGCCGAGACAGATCCTTACTTAGCCTGGCTTTTTGGGGGACTTGATCCTGTCTTCTTGTGCATTGGAATGGAAGTGTCATTGAATAAGTAGTCATTTTGTAAACCTGCAATATTCTAGAAATCGCAGATTTGGAATGACTAGCTTCTCTTGCAGTGGTTGAAAGGGTCATCCCTTTTGGCCTTCATCTCGACCAACCTCATGTTGCAGATTTTAGTCACCTTAGAGTGGCCCGCCATCTTGCAATCTCAGTGAAAATTTAAGGAATGCTGCCAGTTAAATAGGGTTTGTCATATAATTAAGGAAACTATATATATATATATATACATATATATATATATATTTACACAATTCTATTAAAACCATGTAGCATCTTGCAGTTCCAAATAAAGTTAAACCAGCCAACTGGCATCTACATGTTGTTTGGCAAAGCCAGTTTTTACTCTCATGGGCATTTGGCATTTGTTCATTTTGGACCCCGTTTAAAAGTATATATATATGTATATATATATATAATATATATATATATATATATATATTATATATATATTATATATATATATATATATATATATATATATTGTGCTTACAGATTCTTAATGATCGTAAAAAAAGGCTTTGTTGTCTTCTCTAAGTCTGTTTTACGATCTCTCCTCTCCTTCCCTCTCCCTCCCTTCTCATCGGTTTCTCCTCCTCCTCGGGTCAGGTGCTGGCAGCATAAATGTTGCCTGTCAATAATTTAATAAGAGTGGAGTGCATCCCCCTTTTTCAAACAGTCATATCAATAATAAATGGCTAACATGTAGAATAGGGTTGCATGGCCAGCCTTTGCTTTTCATGTGGAAATGGCCATGAGAATGTGTAAAATAAGTGGATGAATGCATGCATGCTCACGAAAAAAAACAGAAACAAACTGTGCAACAGTGTTATGGGAAATAATTCATGTGGTGTGAGTGCAAAGACCACATCCATGCTTTGTGTATATGTGTGTGTGAGAGTGTGTTTGTGTGTGCAGCATGAGTACATATATACGTCTCTATTTGAGAGGGGCATTTATCATGTTGTAATAAAGGCAGGAGGGCTTTTTGTCTCCATTTCAGGCTCTCTCACTTTGGGATGAAGAAATGGGCCCCTGCTGCACATGTGCTCCAACACAGACAGACACTCACACACACACACACATACACGCACACACATATGAACACCATCTCCTGGGGAAAAAAGATGTGGCCACGACTGATGTTGCTGCTGTTTGGCAGTCCTCGGGGAGGATGGCAAAACGCAGTGCCTATCGCACACATACATGCACAAAAAGAGCCAATAATCTAGTGCACCCCGGACACTTCCAGTAGACAAACACATAACCTCTCATAACAAAACATGCACTTTAAATTATTCACATAAATGCATTGTGGGAAGACAGTTGGCGTGAAGACAAACACATATGCATGTAACAGTTTATAGAAAATAAATCTGATATTACTTTAAGTACTGTATGCATATGATTGCTTGTTGATATTCCAGTGGGAATACAAAAGGAACACCCAGTGAACTGAGCATTTGAAGGCAGCATAGATACACTTCTGTCATGAAGACTGCTGCATTGCCTTCTAAGGACACAGTAACCAACTAGCTACGAGTTGAATCACAATATTATGAAATCAGATGAAACACAAATGTACAAGACTATACTTAACAGTTTTACAGAGGGAAAGAACTACAACCCCATGAAGCATTATCAATGACAATCAAATTAAAAATGTCCAATAAATATAAAACTATGGTTTAAAAATTTTGATTTTTGAATATAAAAACATTTCTTGTTTATTACACACAAATACTTAAGTAGTTTGACACTGTATGGACTCGTTTCAATTCCCCAATTGAAGTAAATTTCTTGCAGAATCTTGGGTAATGTAGTTTCTCACCAGTAATTCCACTGTTAAAGACGATTGTTTAAAAAAATGGAAATACTTCGGGTTAATGGCTTTAACAATAGCTTTTACCATTTACAAAAACCTCATGGCTCACAGTACGTCTGTCTTCAATGGTTTATAAGTCATTGTTAATAATAAATTACCCTATGGAAGAAAATTAATGGGATTTTTACTTCTGGAACCCAACTGGTGCACTCTATTGGAATCAATTGTGAGTCGAGTCTCTTGCGATCTTGAGGTATACGAAGCTAGTCACTTACGAAAGTAGTTTTCTAAGTAGGCAGTAGATGGATAGGCGGCTAACTAGGTTTTGGAAACAAGCTGAAGCGTAGAAAAACTGGATTTCAAAGGAGGAGGAGGAGATGAGAGTGGCTGGGAGAACCGCGTGCCACTTAGCCGTATGGAAGCCTAATGGCACATTTCCTGTTTTAGAGAGAGAGGCTAGCCAGGCTGAGGATGAAAGGAGTAAAGCTAACAAAAGATAAAAGAATGAACCCTAAAGTGAAATGAAAGCGAAGTGAAAGTGAAAAGAATAAAAAAATTGAGATGCAGGATGGAGATGCAGGTAGACAGGCATGAATAGAAGAATGATAGAGATGAAAGATGGAGAAATATGGAGGGATGCTTGAGAGAAAGACACAAGGTGACCTTGAAAAAACGGACGGGAGGGAGGAAAATAAAGATGCAGGAGATGTGATCAAGAAGGAGAAAAGATCTGCTTGATGTCTGAGAGGGAACGGGGTGAGGCGAACAGCTTTAGGCTGTGTGCACACACTCCGAGCTAGTGTTTTATGTCTGGATGAGGGTGTGTCCCCTGGTGTACGCTTGACAGGGGGTGTGTGAGTGAGAGACGCAGAAACAGAGTGGGTTTATAAAGGATAGAAGATTACTAGGTAGTGAGAGACAGTCAGGGGAGGGAGAGAGGGTGAGCCGGCAAGGGCATAAAGCAGCGTTAGAAGGAATTTGTTTCACCATTTCACATTCAACACAGTGAGAACTTAAGAGCTGTGAAGGATGGTCAAAATAAAGAGAATGAAAAGAAAAGAAGGCATAGCAGGGAGGCAGAAACCAAGATCATAGACATATAGAGAAAGAGAGGTGAACCCAGGCCACCTTTACATAATTCCTCTCTGTGGCTATTTTGCTCCAATCATACAACCAGCATGACTAATGGATTCAGAGAGGTGGAGGTGTGTGTGATGATCGGCACACACACATTCAAGGTCTTCTTTATTATGGCATAGACAGCATCGTCTCACCTGCAGGGAATGCTGAGGTCGTTCGGTTCACGAGTGGGTACGTGTGCGTTTTCTCATCCGGATTATAACAAGCCCTGCTCACTACTTTCCCTTCACAGCCTGCCTTCAAACTCCCTTTCTTCACCTCGTGCCCTCTTCCCATCTGCTTTCACAGTGACCTTTTCCACCTCTGGGCCGTCCAGAGATTAAAACTAGTGATGGGGATTTTTCTAAATATTGAATTTGAAATATTTGGGCTCATAAAAAAGGCTTATTTGAATGTTTGTTTTTTTAAATGACGTTTAACAAGAAAGTCATTTGTCACCATTTCTGAACAAGCTTATGATTAGGCATTTTACACAATGCCTAACAATGTTACGTTATATCTCAAGGTTTTCTTTTAGTTGAAAACGTGTAAAGATATAAGACAATCATATATATAAGAACAAAAGCATTCAAACTCAAGCAGCACAAACAGAAAAAATAAAGCAGACTGTGCCAATTACAGTACAGAACGTACATACACTCGAGTCGGCCGATGTTTATCGTGTTTATACTGTTTCGCATGTTAATGTTTAGAAAAACAATAATATCCACATGCTCGGGTGAAAGCATGCTCTGATAACAATAAGAAAGTGCACCAACACAGACGTTCCAGAGACACGAAGATATTAGTCTGCTAAGCAGAGTTTCTTGTAAGGCTTTGTGTTTTCTGTTCTTAAAGCACTTTCCCTTGCGGAAACTTGTTAATTTGATTTTTTTGTGCTGTGTGTAGTTTTTTTTGTTGTGTGTTAGTTGTGTTGTTTTTAGTTTTTTGTATGTAGTTTTATCAATCTGAATCTTTTGTTATTTTTAGAGTATTTTTTCTACAGTCAGTTATTCTTCTTTTGAAAATGTGTGTTCCGGGCCGGAATGTCAGTCTCTGCTTGGTTTGTGAAACCCGCCCACTGCCAGTTTAACCAATTGTATTTCGGCACCCCGGGTTGCCAGTTGGCAGAAAACACAGCGTATTTCATTTCATTCATTGTCAAGTGCGCTCGTTCTTGTTGGTGTCGTCAATCTGGCAACCTGCGTGTGAGTCAAGTCTGAGGAGGAGGGGCCAGGTGAAAAAAAGAACCCCTCTCCAATATTTTGAATTTGGACTGCAATACCTAGTTCAGCCACTCGGTGTCAATCCTACATACAGCACCTTTAAAGGAAGCACATGTCTCAAGATCATTTCTCTATCAGATAAGCTCTCTTCTCGGCTCACTCAGGCTACAGGTGCGCTTACCTGCAGGCGTGAATGCATTGATGGACCTCAAATGGTGGTCTTTTATTGAGTGATTTTTTTTTGGGTGTTTGTTTATTTTCTCATTGTAGTGGTGATATTATGATAACTCAGTTTCCCTGTTTCAAATATAATTCTGTTTTGTAAGATCATTTAGTAATATACTTTTAATCAAAGTAATTCCAAACGATGACATTCTGTGATCAAATACAATCAACTTGTTAATGTGCTCCACAGCGCCACTCAGTACATTTAGTTATAACTGACTTTTAGGACTTATCATGTATTCCCTGCATTAACTGCCAGCAAAGCAACACATAGTAAAATTCAAGGAGTGTTTTTATTTTTCAAATAATAATTAGAATCAGAATCAGAATGAGGTTTATTGCCAGGTATGTATACAGATTACAGATCGTATATTTGAATATTCGACTATTTGTGCACACCCCTAATTAAAGCTTATGATCTGGAAACTGAACTGTTGAAAAATATCTCACCTCATGTACTGAATATGTGGGTGACTGACTGGAAAAGTCATTATTTTTCATTTCCTTTCTAAAGTATTGCAGCTCGTATTCCTATACTGTAAATGCCATAGGTTTACTTTAAACATTGCTAGTAACCTTTTAAATTAATCAGAATAATTTTTTTTAAAACTACATTGTTACAGCTCATTGGTGGATTTTGCTTTATGCAAGAGTGTTTGTGTAAGTATGCTTTCATTTGGCCTTTAGCTTTTGTACACTTATGTTTATTTTACACAGTGCAAGTAAATGCATTTTTAATGTGTTTAAATGCTATTTGATTGCATAAAATGATTTTAAATGAGAAGGTTCTGAATGTGGAGGCTTTTTAAATTAATATCTTGCTGCAGGTTAGAGCTTCTAAATAGTTTAGATGCTGGTTTTATGTGTTCGTGTTGTTCTCTATTCTTGCATTTTGTCAAAAATACAATCTGAGTATTAGAATAGAAATATTGTTAAAGGTTAATTATTTGAGGTGCATGCAGTATTTGTATATATATTGTGTTATTGTGTGTTGATATGGCAGTTTTAGGCTTATAATGGTAACTTCATCATGAATGTTGCTTCAGTAATATGTCAGTAATATTATTTTTAAAGAAATCAATCATTTCTGTTCAGCAAGGATGCATTTAATTAGTCAAAAGTGGCAGGGATCTCTTGTAACATTGTAAATGTCATAAAACATTGTATTCATCAAATAATTATGAAAAAAAATTATTGTTTAAATAGTTTTCAAGATTGATAATAATAATAAATGTTTATTGAGCACCAAATCAGAATGAAATGGTTATGTTAAATCTTATTATTTCACAGTGTTACTGTTTTGACTGTATTTTGAGCTCTGGTGATCATAAGCAATTTCTTTAAATTACATTTGAACGGTAATGTACATTGTAGATTATTTATTTTCTGTGAGCCACAATTTATTTCTTCCACAAGCGAAAAAGGCCAGTATCTGGGGTTATTGGGGCAGAACTTGTGTATTAGTCATTAATCATGTTTTTCAAAAGTACTTTGTGTAAAACTTTAAGTGAGGAGAAAATTACTGTGTACCCTTTCAAGGAATCTCTTATTTACTGGAGTGACTTCGTCAGAGATTGAAACTCATAACGGTCACTCGGGTGAAGGGAAGAAACACATACTCGTGAAATTCTAAAAGCGTGCCCTTGTAATTTCTTTTTTAGTGGTCTTGTTTCATTTTGTGGTAATTATTTTTCTGTAAGTACTTCTCTGCAACGATTGACCTCAGGAAAGCCGCTCGGTTCGACCCTCAGAAGTTCGAGTCGGCGCCATCCCTATCTCGCCCACGGCATCATGTCACTTGTTTAGATGCAGAAAAGGACATCTGGTAGAAAAGTTGTGGCTGGCTGAGCGGAAAGTGGATGAAGTTGTTGATAGTGTGAGGATGTTTCATTACACAGCAGAGTGAAAAGTCAAGTCCTTGAATGGTATTTGTTGTCAAGATGTCTGGTAAATCAGTACTTTTGACACCAACAAAAGATGCAGAGAGCTTTCTCTCCTCTCTATTAAAACTAAGCCTGTTCTTTTTGTTGTTCTAATGACGCATGATTATATAATCGCTGCAGTGTAGCTGTGTAAACTTATCTTAATGTTGCACCTAAATGTAAATACAAAACAACATTAGTTGAAATAAATATTTTACAGAGTTTATTTAATGTGCAAATAGGCAACATTACAGGACAGTCATAATTTTCACATTTTGTCATCAATGTATTCATATGCACATAATGTACTGTATACATTAATATTAACTTTTTAAGTTGGTTTTTTATGTTATTTTACAAATAACATCTCTGTGCTTTTTATTAACTACATACAGTAAGCTTATGAAATTTTGGTAAATGGTTTCTTCCTCTTAAATGTGGTTAGTTTGTCAAATATGATTAGTAAAGCACCTGACTTGAGCATCACGTGACTTGTTTAATGAGAGAAGGACATCTGGGAGAGGAAAAGCCGAGGCTGGCTGAGAGTAGATAAAAATGTTGATAATGAAAAAAGTATTTGAAAACAGGCTAAACAGACACATTCCTGAATGTGTATTTTGTCCTTGTCAGTTAAATTATTTCTGTTATCAATGAAAAACACTTTTTTTCAAGGTAATATTGCTCTGTGCTCAAAATATGATGTGAATACAGCATGCTGAAAAGGACAATCCAATTATTGTTTAGTTAGCTCAAACCTCCAATAAATGGGTGTGTTTTTCCAAATGTTAAAAGGAATACTGGACTTCCTTATGTGGAACTCAAAATGAGAAATTTTGAAGACCATACTGGTTGCGTTTTTGTTTTAAAACGGCGTTTAAAAATGAAAATGATCCTCATCATTTTAAATGATTTTCGATTTTAAATGTGATTTTTTTTAATACACATTAACAAAAAGAATAATTAGATACAAATTAATGATAAGATAATAACAAAACAAAAATGCAAGGTTACTTGTTAACATACAGGCCTATATCTGTACATCAAATGATACTGTTATGATAAAAATCTTTGACAGTAATTTCTTAACTTTTATCAGGAAGTATGTAAAATCAAAAATGGAGTCCATGTCTTTAATATGAAATATGAGCCTTTTATACATCCACTGTGGGGAAAGAAAACAGATAGAAAGAAATAACTTCTGTACTCTTTTATACACTGGATAAAAACATGGATTATCATATGTTTACTTCAAATTTCTTTACAGGCAGAAACTCCACAAATGCATCACAAAAGTAATATAACACATGACCTTCCGGGAAATCCCTAAAATGAACAAAGGTATCCAGCTATAGCTGTGACTGAATTAAAAGCAGCTAGAAACTTATGAACTGATTAAACATGAAGACAATAAACCTATGACAATTTATGGTTTAACTGTGTTCTTCAAGACATCTTGGGTATTTTCATAATAAAGTCAATTTATAATGCAATGCTAATCGACAAAGCCTTTATTGCAGTATAGAATATATTTCTGCCTCATTCTGTGATAACAAGCCACATCAGATCAGAAAATGAACTTATTTTAAAACACTCGACTGATGTTTTGGAGTGAAATCATGTTATAATGTTCTCAACAACAGGTTTATAAACGCTTCTAATTAAGTTTGAGAGGATGTTTGGAGTGTGTTGCTTAATCAGTTACATCTTATTATAAGTGACTCAAACTCATGGCGCTTGCAGCCTTTACTACTGGTGCTGTGCATATATTCATTTCAATAAAAATTGCAGCCTTTGCAATTCAATAATCGCATCAAGCAAAATCATGATTTCGGTTCGATTTCGATTAATCGTGCAGCCCTATCACATGACCATGCAGGTACAACTATAGATATATATACGTAGATGCCTCATTAGTGAATATTTCTATGGGCCGCTATACGTATGCCGTCCGCCGTATTCAAAGGGTCAACATGACATCATTCACCGTAATAATCAATGAATATTTAAAGATTCCACAATCCTTACATATCTATGGTTCCACCCATCTCTAGCATTCTCACCTGTGAAAGTTTGTCATATTAGAAGGGTCAACTTGACATCATTCAGTAACAGTAACATTTTTTTGTGATGTTTTGTGGTATATTCAGATATTTTTTGATTTTTTTGGTGGTTGTCGTGTTTTTTTGGGTTTTTAGATTGGCGGACGCTTTTATGTGTTTGTAGGTGTATGATGTGTTATTTAGAAGTAGGTATCTATGGGTACAACAATGAGCATGAAGTTATTGTTTACACGGTCGTCAAGGATACGCAGAGCGAATGTTGTCAGCCACGCCATCGTTTTCATAATTCTCCGTTTTGGTCCGTTTACACTGAAACACAACCCTGGAGTTTTCAAACAAAAACGGGGTCTGCAACGTTTTTTCGAAAGTCTCTGTTTTCAAGGGTCAGAAACGCCGGAGTAGTGTAAGCGACAGGTGTAACCATAGCAAAAGTTATGCGTTTTAAAACAAAAATGCAGTAGTGTAAACATAGCCTTAAAAAAAAACCTTTTTCACATTTCTAAGGTTCTCAGAAGCACAAGTCGTCATAGTTGGGTAAACTTCTATAGTGGTTAGTGGAAACTACAACAAATATATATATATAATTTTTTATTTTCTGTTTTTATTTGCCCCAATAGGAAAATAAAAAAAATATAGTGTTTCTATGACTTTGCAAAAGAGGAAAAAAATATTGAGAGGTTGATTACATTACGTGATTACAAAAGAGAGAAAGACGTCAAATTTGCACTGCTGGCCCCAATTATACTTCAGATGAATATGTAAATATGTGGTGCCTGTTTTCCTCTCAATAACAATAAAATGACAGCTGTGAGAAAACAGCAGTTAAAGGAATAGTTCACCCAAAAATGAAAATTGTTGTCATTTACTCACCCTCAAGTTGTTCCAAACCTGTGTGAGTTTGTTTCTTCTGTTGGAGCAAACCCCCATGAAGCAAAGAAAGTTGTACCTAATGGCTTGTAAATAGTGACATAACGACTAGAATTTTAATTACTAGTGGAACTAATCCTTTAAAGTTACACCTGAATGTATATCTAACATTAAACATTTATGCTTGTTAGTGTGCAAATAGGTGGCGCCCCAAGGCAGAGTCATCCCTGTGGTGCATATATATGAATATACTAATGACTCTGAGGTGAATATCACACGTTATTCAACATAAGGACCTATGAGCTTTGCATTGAGTACATAAAGCAAGCTTATGTGCTTTTTCTAAATTGCTTGTGCCCCTGAAATGTGTTTGTGTTTTATTTAAGAGCCTATTTAAGGGCCCGCTTTGGTTCATTTGTCATCCTTAAGTAAAGCGTATCAGCGGCACGCAGACACCCGACTGTTTCAGAGGTATTAAAACCAGTGCAAATAGTAGATCAGTACAGGAATATGAACAGAAACACTTGAACACAAAGGGAGGCTGTAGAGCATGCTGGGTATGCATACAAATGAGAGAGAGAGAGTTGATCCATGTTCGGTCTTCACTGTATTGTTCTCCTTTTTCTTTCCTTTTTTTCTGAAATCCGTGGCATTCTTTCATTGACCCCGTGAAAAACGAATGACTAAAACATTGTACAACTACATTACACCCTATGACTCATTTGTTGATGTGTATGGAGGAAGAGGGAGAGAGCAAAATAGAGTTATGAGCCTAAGATAGAAGGAAACAAAAGAGGAGCGAAGCCGAGCGAGAGAGGGAGGTAAAGAGAGTGAGGTGAGTGAATAAATACTTTGTGTTTCTGTTTCTTATTCCGCCAAGCTGGTCTGACAGGCCATTGTGTACCTTCAGGGGGAATTCTGCTACATCGAGTCATATGCAGTTCCTTGTATAATGAAAACACACACTTCCTGACATTAGAGCCCTGGATACGGACATGCACTGAGCACACAAGTGATATGTGCACGTGTTTGCATACCTCTATCCTTATGTGATTGGCATGTTAATTGGAGCTTAAAAGTAAACATCCACAACGGATGCATTAGTCGAAGATTATTAGTTCAAATACAAATAACGAGCAATACTTGTTGACAGAGACCGCTATTTCGAAGGTTAAGATGGAAATGTATATAAAAATAGTAGTAAATAAGTCTTCTGTTTTCCCTTGTCTTTGTGTAAGGAAGTTTCAGGTCCACTATGCGTTCTTGCATTATTATGACAGATATATAAACGTCATTAGAATGCTTAATTGAGTGTATATATAGGCTAGACATATCAGTGCTGTTAAACCACATGTAGTGTTATTCAGATAATTGAGCTAGCTATAAACATGTCATAACTGAAAGCTGCTCAGCAAGATTTTCTTCACCGTTGCTCTGCGTTGACAGTACTTGACCTGAAAGAAAAAAACTGACAATAGAAGATGATGCAGCCTTGTTTTCATTGCTGCCAAAACTTAAACACTTGACTAAGGGTATGTTTGCACAAGTTTTTTCTTTTAGAGTTTGGAAAAGATTCACATATTTTGTCAAAATAAATCCTGTTCACATGGATCCACAAAAATGGCTAAAATGCTGTATTATGCATGCCAGGCCACTAGTTGGTGATGTTACTTTGTAAAGAAATTCCTATAGACTGAACGTAATGCGCATATTTTCAAAAACTCTCACGTTGAAACCCGTTTTCAAAAGTTTGCTTTTTCAGGTCCCCAAAAAGCTGTTGTCTTGTAAATGGAAAGCCAAAATGCATAAAGTTTTTAATTTTTAGTGCTGAGTAAATGCCCACTAAGACACCTCTTCTGGCGTACTTAAGTTGCATGCACAATCATGCATGAAATCAAGCTTGTGTCATAGAGCCTCGGGGACTTTTTATACAAACACATTACAGTACAGTACAAGTATTTGGCATCCTCCACAGTGTCATATACTTTATAGTCGGTGTTAGCTAACAGATCTGATTTATAGGAGGTTTGCGATCCTAAGGTCAGTTCGATTTAATGCCTTTGTGGAACATAAACCGAGTTGGTTCTTTTCAATGCAGTGAAGGGGTGTAGAGTGAGTGGACAATGCATTTGCATTCAAGGGTATGCGTTTCTATAACAGAATCAAGCTATGTTTATGTATCATTATATGTGGCCGCAACCCTGTATTTGATGGATTTTTTATCCTCTCCGAGTTGCATGCAATTTGAGGTCTGTGTTTGGAGCATTTGAGCAGGCTGATGTATCTGTAGCTTGTCGAAAGCAGCTGTTTTGTGAATGTGTGTGTGTGTGAGCACTGAGCTATTCTTTATTCCATCAGTATACTGTATATGGAGCAGCTCTCATGCTGCTCCCTGGCCTTTGACTCCTGGAGCTCTGAGCCGGAGGTCTTTCGCTTCTGTCTCCGCAGGAGCTTGCCGGAGTCCGCCAAGTAGTTGAACCAAAACACGGGTTGTTTATTTTACCCTGCTTTTGTATGCGGTAAAGAGAAAGCCAGTGAGTTTTGCAAAACTTGAACTTTGCGATCTTCCATAAGTGAATGCTGTGCCGAGTGCAGACACAAAGATCACCGTCTGGGATCACAGCCACCGGGTCAAAATTTTCAAAAGCGGAAGTATTTATTTTTTTGAAAGCATCATGATTTGTACTGCAATGTAGTGTGAGTTTATCATGAGTAATAATAAAAAATTTGCAATTATTTTCTTTTTATAAGCTTTAACCTCCTGTTATGATATAGTGATCACTTGACTGTTTTGTTCAAGGACAAGTTACCATTTTAAAAGCAGCATAAATATTATTTTGATGATTTTTAATTATTTATGCACTTAATTACGTACAAGTCAAGTGTGTAATGTAATATTCAGTTTGCAGAATCCATCTGTTATTTGCTGAGAGCTGTGTTAGGCGGTGATGCTGAGAAAGTTAAGACTAATTATATCACAAGCACCCAGCAAAAAAACAATTAAATTATTTTCATACTAATATGAGGCCTTGAACACATAATAGAGATCTAAATGACTCTTTTATCCCCCCAAAAAGGAGAACGATAGTCATGGCTATACTGTATGTAGTAAAATCTTCATCTTTTAGCTGTGAAATCTTTACTGATTTTTATGAGGTAATGTAAGAATAACTGTTCAACAAACCTTTCAATTAAAAAAATAAAAGAATTTTTCAGACTTACATCAGGCTTTACAGGGTTAACACATGTTTCTGGTCTTATTATGATCAATTCATTAGCACATATTATTCCTAATAAAAAATCCAATCAGTTATTGACAGATAAAATCAAGGGCTGCCCTCCTTGTTTCATCGAATGTCCTGTTTCATGTGTTGCATTGTGGGAGTAAAAAGCAGTGAATGTTTCAGATTGACTTTAATAATGCTTGTCATCCAGATGCATTTGTTCAGCCCGCCTCTGATCCATATCCATGATCATGTAGATTGATGCTGTGATGATGAGATAGCTCAAAGTTTTTTTTTTTTCTTTAATTATGGGCAATCAAAGCAGGATAAGTCTCATGCTGAGACAGTCTGCACATTCAGTCGATAGATATGAAGCCACTGCGCTCCAATCAGTCTGAGACTGCTCTCTTTCCCGGAGGAAGTTCAGGTCCAGGAATATAACGCGAGTCACTTTGGTGTGTTTCTTATTAGCCTGATGTCTGGAATTCATTTATGAAATTATGATGTAGGCTATGATACTGGGCCATTCTAATGTTTCCCTCTTCCCTCTTTTGCAGCGGTCTGGAGTCAGCGTGTTCGAGTGGAACCCGAGGTCACCGCGTATCCAAATGGATCTGTCAATCTGCGCTGTGAGTTCACCGACAGCGGAAACACCAAACTCACACAGGTGAGAACAGATTTTCTTGATTAGTTCCAAGTCTCAAAAATTATTATTATTATTTTTTTTTTGGTATATGAATAGATTTTTGGTACATGAAATATTCAAAAGATTTGGGTTGTAAAAATGTTAAATGCTCATCAAGGCTACAGTTATTTGATCAAAAATCTGCTAGCCTAGTAGAAAACAGATCATATTATAATTTAAAATAACTGTATTCTGTTTGAATCTATTTTAAAATATAATTTAGTTCTGTGATGCGCAGCTGAATTTTCAGCATCATTACTCCAGTCTTCAGTGTCACATGTTCCTTCAGAAATCCTCCAAATATGCTGATTAGCTGCTCAAGAATCATTTCTTATTATTATCACTGTTGAAAACAGTTGTGCTGCTTCATATTTTTGTGAAACGATGAAACTTTTTTCAGAAGTCTTCGAAATTTTTGTAACATTTCTAAATGTTGTTAAACATTAAATCTCACTGATAGCAAACTTTTGTGTCTATATATTCTTAAAATCTTTAGGATTAACTTAAAAAAAGTCTTATTTTAAAAAATGAATATTATATCTATATCTACTATATCTACCTATATATAATATATATATATATATATACACACATATTTATATAGTTAAAAAAAAAAAAAAAAAAAAAAAAAAAATATATATATATATATATATATATATATATATATATATATATATATATATATATATATATATATATATATATATATAAAATTTCATTTAAAATTTTTTTTTTAATTACACAATTTATTAGGTTCTTAATTTTAAATGTATACAGTTTCTCTGGAAAACAAATGATGGCCTATACTGTAGCACAAAACATTAGTGAGTTTGATTATGCTT
This sequence comes from Cyprinus carpio, assembly GCF_018340385.1. NCBI lineage: Eukaryota > Metazoa > Chordata > Actinopteri > Cypriniformes > Cyprinidae > Cyprinus > Cyprinus carpio. The sequence continues at coordinate 7,583,893 of NC_056590.1, forward strand.
TTCTATTAATTCTAAACTGATGCTTTCAGGGTTATCAGAAATTTTGAATTATCACAGTTTTCAATAAAATTTGTCTGGCTGCTTGATAAAGATACTTGGGTGACATTTAAATATGCAGAGTTCACAACTACACTATTCGGTGCTTACATGAAAACGAAATATTTGCTTTTCATAAAACACCTGTAGGTGTTGAACAAATGTGAGCTATAGTGATAGTTCAGCACAGGTCCAGTAGTTGTTCAGTGTTTGCTCCATCCATATGGTTTAGTCCAGCGTTTAAACAGCAAGCAGGAGGCTAGCAGAATGCTGCATGTAAAAGCAATGGTGTGAGGATTAATTCCCTCTTTCTTTCTGGTTTGCAGGTTTCGTGGATGTTTGAGCGTGTGGAGGGAGATAGGCACAACATTGCTGTGTTCCACCCCCAATATGGAGCCAGTTTCCCTAATAAAGACTTTGATGGCCGAGTATCGTTCACAAAGGGCTCTCTGGAGAACCCCTCTATTAGGATCGACAAATTGAGGATGGCTGATGCTGGCAGGTACATCTGTGAGTACGCCACTTACCCCAGCGGAAACGAGCAGGGGACTACCACTCTTATCATGCTGGGTAAGTAACACATGTTTATTTATAGACCCGCTACTAGGATTATACGATAGTGGCTAAACGATTGATCGTTATTATTTTTCTCAGGAATGTAATCAATATAATTGCCATTTAAATGTTTGAACATCTGCACAAATCAAAAGAATGTCAACACGCATGGTTTGCTTTTAGATTTAGGCACAAACTACTGCGTGAAAAAAAAAAAACCCTGGCTGTATTACATTTAACTGCTTCCAATGTCCTCATTTGTAAGTCGCTTTGGATAAAAGCATCTGCTAAATGGCTAAATGTAAATGTTAAATGTTTTAGAGCATAATATCTCAATAGAGACAGCTAAACTTCAAATTACATGTTTGCTGGTGTTTTCAGCTCATTAGCACTTTTTCCGTAATGTAGAGAGCACACTAATGCATGGTTGCCAGGTTGGGAAGATTAAGTAAACCACTGGGCTGAAAATGTATTGTTTTCAAGCATCATAACAATAAAAGTTTAATACCGCTTTAATTTTTTTTCCTACATTAAAATGTGTTCTGTTTAATTGTATTTTTTTCTGATAAGAAAATGACTAACACCTTAACCATGATGCACAGAAGACGCCCATTAAAATGTCATTCAGTGTAACAATAGTTTAAATACCAAAAAGTAATAAGGAATATTTATAACAAGAATTATTAGATGACATTAAAAAAAAACTGTATTTAGCAATCAAAGTGTAGGCACCAAAAACTAGTTAATTGTAAACTTTACCAATTTTGCCATTATTCTTTACACCACTAAAGAATAATGTCAGCAAAAAGTTTTTAATCATTTAAAATATAATAAAATTTAATATGGTAACTTTTTCTTCTATATATTGCAAATGCAGGTCAGAATAAGTATTTTGTTTCTTTATTACATAATTATATCTGTTGTGCTGAATGAAACCTATATTTGGACATTTTATATTTTCGCTAAAGTTATTTGAAACATTACCATTTCATTTATATACTGTATATAAAATCAAAATAGGACGTCTTGTCTTTGACCCATTGATTTATGAAAAAACTCTGATTGGTGGATTTAAATGCTTGACATCTGGCAACCATAACCATGAAAGCTCGAGTAACAACAGTTCACTGTAGGAACAATAATGATGTAAAAACATAAAATTCCATGCTAAATAATGACTCGAACAAATCACTGAATTGGTGTTTTGAAGCAATTTATTTAAGAATAACTGATTCGTGGAAATGAATCAAACTTTCCCATCGCTATTTTTGCCGTTGAGGTTCAAGTCGGAGATGCTCTTAAAATAGCTCTGCTCTCACACTTGTGTCATGACATGAGCAGGGAGCATGAAATTAGCCTACTGGCACAGTCTTTAGGAAACTTAATGGCCAAATAATTACTGCAATTTAAAATCAAAGCAATATTTACAATGTTTCCTAATTTTATATTACCAACAGAATTCTATCAAGTAGACAACAAACTTCAAAGTTGATGGTCGGACTGAAGTCTTAGGAAAACACAGACACGGAGTCGTGCTAAACTGCATTAGCTTCACTCACAGTAGTGTTTCTGCTGTCTGCTTTTAAACACTAATGTCGTCCATTAGCCTGATTCATCATTTGAATGAGTAAGCTAATGCTATCATCAGAGACAGAGTGATGCTATGAATCAGTGCTGACTGTTTATCCATGTTGGCTGTGTTCAAACGTCTCTAGCCCTGTTTACCCCCTGAGTACACAAATTAAGCGTTCCTCTATCATTGCTAACCTCTGTCTTTAGCTTTATTGTTGTATGTTTGGCCAGGAGATGATCAGCATCAGATAACCAAGCCTTGTATATGAATGGATACTGTCGGTTTTTTTTGATTATTTTTTTTTTATATTATTTTTTTTAACTGGTTTTTAGTGATAAAAATCAGTATTACCCTACATATTCCTTTTAATTAAAACTATTTAAAAATGTAAAGCGTGTCTTTAGTTTCGTTTTAGCAGTTTTTTTATTTTAATGAAATTTTGTCAATTTAAGTTTGTTAGTTTTAGTTAAGACAAAATGATTAATTAATTTTAGTGTTTTAAAACAAAAAAGTAAATAAAATAAATTTCATTTCATTTCAGAAAATGTTAGATATGTTAGATAAATAAATTTTGTTTCAGCTGTTTTCCAAATATTTTAATTATGGGAAAAGTAAATACAATTTTAATTTCATATCGGCAGTTTTTTTTTTGTTTGTTCGTTTCAGTTATTTTATGAAATATATAAATATTAGTGTATTAAGACAAAAAAATCTAATTTTAATTTCATTTCAGCAATTGTCTGCTTTGCTTTCATTAAATATTAGATAGATTTTGTTTCAGTTGTTTTCGTGATATTTTAATTCTGGGAAAAGTAAATCAAAATTTTATTTCATTTCAGCAGTTTTTTTTTGTTTCAGTTATTTCATGAAATATATTAATTTTAGTGTTTTAAGACTCAAACACAAAAAAAAGAAAATCAAATTTTAATTTAATTTTAGCAATTGTCTACTTTGCTTTCATTAAATGTTAGATAAAATAAATAAATATCTTTGTATCTGTAAAATGCCACATAGTGACTATTTAGTTGCTTTTCAGTTGTTTCATAAAAGTTTTATTAATAAATCAATTTGAGTGAAATAAGGAAAAATTGTCTAAAATAAAATTACAATTACTTAAATGTCACCAGTTTTGTTTCAGTTGTTTTTACAAAATGTTATGTTAATTTTAGACAAAGTGGTGATAATCAGGTTTTAATTGTTTCAGAAGTGGCCTCCTTTGCTTTCATTAAATGTTAGATGCATTTTGTTTGAGTTGTTTTCTTTATATTTGAATTTTAGTGAATTAAGACAAAATTGTGTAAAGCAAGTTTTAATTTGATTTCAGCAATTGTCTCATTTGCTTTCATTAAATGTGACGTAAATGAAACAAAAACCACAATGACAGATTATTTAATATTTGTTCTTTGTTTTGACTGTTGGGTATGTTGTTTTTTGTTTTATGTATTTTGCATATTAAATTTATTTTTGTTTTTTTATTTCTATAATTGACCGTCCCAGATTATCCCAGGCATCTGGTTTCCAACAAGTGTGCTAGTTTCATGCCTCTCGTATCTCACTGTGCTCTTTCTTCTCCAGTAATCAATCAATATTTCATGTCTGTTTATTTTTATATTTAGTAAGTAGCTATGTCATAAGTGGCCATGTTTGAAACATCCTGTCGATGCTTTTTTTTTTTTTTTTTTTTTCTCCTGGTAATGACCGGCTGACTCTACATTATCCCATTAATAGAAGTCAATAACAGGTCTGAGTACTGAAGTAGCTTTGCTGTGTGTCTTTGAGCTCAAGCTCCACTTGATTGATTTAAAAAAAAAAAAAAGCTGTTGAAAAGCAAAATGATGTTGCAAACTCTTGAATCTTTATTCCTCCATCAGCCAAACCCAGAAACACAGCTATTGCCATCCCGGTGCGAGCCAGCTCTTCTGAGGTGGTTGTGGCAAGTTGCGAAGCAGCCCAAGGAAAACCAGAGGCAACAATCTCCTGGATTACAAACATTGCCGGCCGCTATAACCACACCTCAGTGCCCGAGAGGGACGGGACGGTCACCGTGAAGAGCGAGTATAGGATGATCCCGACACCTGCGGAAAACGGAAAAGAAATCACCTGCGTGGTGAATCAGAGGACGCAGGTCGAACCCAGACCCTTCCCGCTGAAGCTGGTGGTGGAGTGTAAGATACACACACACAGAATGAAATCACCTGCACACACCACCCACACACCACACACACACACACACACACACACACACACACACACACACACACTCACTCACACTCACTCACACACACACACACACACACACACATATACTGTGAAGAGTAGTTATTAAATCCATATGACTTGCTTCTGTGGAACACAAAGAGTGACTTTCTGAAGAAAACCTGGTCTGCCTTTTTTTAGTATATTAAAAGTAAGGGCTTTGAGGACTGTCAAGCTCTAAAATAAGAAAAATAAAGAAAAGTAGCAATGAATAATAATTTTTTTAATCAGATCTTTTCATTGAATCTGATCCAGTTCACTAATCACAGCTGCCTTTTCCAAAAACTTTGCAAGCTAGAAGATTGTAGAGACCATTGGTGCCAGTCAGTGTATCATTGAGATACTGTTAGTTTTTATTAATTGTAAATTTTTAATTTTTAAATTTCATTTTTCTTTTTAAATTGAAAGTTAAAATGTTCATTTAAATGTTTTTGCCATTTATTTATTTTTATATTTTAATGTCTAATTTTTTTGAATTTGCATTTTTAATTTTAGGTATTGAAGTGTCAGGTTAAACTAATGTTAATAATATAAATTCAGTGCAAATAAAATTAGTTTTTTTTTTTCTTTTTTTTAAGTTTTATTTTATTTCAGTTAATGTTTACTGTTACAGTTTTAATGTTTATATTTTCCATTTTCGAATTTTATACGGTTATATTTTTATATTCTTTTCAACGTTTTTTTTTTTTTTTCTTTTTTTTTTTTTCGAATTTCGTTTTTTAATTTTTTTTTTTTTTTAATTTTTTTAAGTTGTTGTTTTTTAAAAAATGTATTCTAATCTATTTCAGTTAACATTTATTTATTTCAAGTAAATATATTTTAGTTTTAGTTATTGTGACGAGTGGGGCGGGGCCGAGAGCCGTGGGAACAGAGCGAGGCCGGTGGAGTGATTGGTGGGGAAATGAGCGACACCCTGCTCCACTCACCCGATCTCCTCCGTGGGACTCGAGAACCGGTGAGTGGAGCAGGTGTCGCTCATTTCCCAATCACTCCACCGGCCTCGCTCCGTTCCCACGGCTCTCGGCCCGCCCCACTCGTCACAGTTATAACTATAATAAACCTGCTGCCAGTAGTTTTTACAATCTACTTAGGCTTGCAGTGCTTTTGGGGAGCCCAGTCCTGGTCTGAATGATTCATTTGGAAGATTATCAATCAATAATTGACTTAAATTTAGCTCTATTACTCACAAAGCTACCAGATGTTAATGCTACCTTCCCAAAACTTTTTGGGTGCTTTTGTTTCCTGTTTGAAGCTTGAAAGTGAAGTGATGTGTAGCCAAGTATTGTGTCCCATACTCCGAATTCGTGCTCTGCATTTAACCCATCCAAGTTCACACACACACTGTGAACACACACCCGTAACAGTTGGGGTGCCTTGCTCAAGGGTCTCACCTCACTCATGATGTTGAGGGTGGAAGAGAGGACTGGTTATTCACTTCTCTTTTAGTGTTTCATTTAATCACTGAAATAATTAAGTTTGTGAAGTTTGGGAGGTGAGTTAGTGAGTGAGTTATTTTGGTTTGTGTCCAAACTAATCCTTTAAAGAAGTGTGTTGGTTCTCAGTGACACATGTGAACTCATAATCCCTCCCTTATCATTCGCTCATAACACCTTTTCTCCCTCACTCACCCCCCGTTTCATCGAAAAATGCATTAAAGCATCTTCGCCTCTGCCTCACATGTCAGCCTCAACACATTGTTCACATTTTTTTTTTCTTCATAAGATATTTTTAGAGTGTTTGAGGTGTCTGTGTTTGCATAGCTGAGCTGGAATGTTTGAGGATGTCAGAGATTTGCAACTTCACCGTTTCCTTTTATAGACACCCCTGATGGAACATTCCCACCTCTTGCACTTTCATTCTCTTGCATTTCTCCAGCGTGTCAAAGCACTTTGAGAATCTATAGGGCAGTGCCACCTTCAGCAAACCTGTATCTTCTCTTCCCACCCCCGAATGCAGATAACCAGCCTTTGAACTGCACTCTCAATGTAGGATTTACAGATGGATGTCTCTCACATTCTTTCTAGATCCACCCACTGTGACAATAGAAGGATATGACAATAACTGGTATATGGGTCGGACTGATGCCGTTTTGACCTGCCAAGCTGATGCCAATCCAGCACCTACTGATGTTAGCTGGACAGTGTGAGTTCCTCTATAATAAACTTTAAGCATAAGTTCAAAATTCTGCCATCATTTATGCATGCCATTTCAAACCCATATGATTTTCTTTGGTCAAACTCAAAAACAGATGCAGAATGTGCACATTTAAATGAGATGCCTCTAGATTTGACTTCAGTTCATGTTTATCTCTTGACTGATGGCGGCATTTTGAATGTAAGCACAAATGCTGCTCAGGAGCTATGATGCAGGGAAATACATATAAATGCACACAAATAATAGCTTAAATTATGGTCTGTTCCTCATGCCAAGGAAGAGAGCAAACAAGAGTTTTTGGAGCTTGATAACTTCAATTTTCAATTGTGCACTGCCGCTCAAAAGTTTATTTTTGAAAGTCTCACCCAGGCTTCATTTATATAATAAAAAATCAAGTAAAAACAGTAAAATTGTGAAAAAAAATTACAATTTAAGATAGCTGTCTTCTATTGTAATATGTTATAAAATGTAATTTATTTCTGTGATGCAAAGCTGAATTTTCAGCATCATTACTCCAGTTTTCAGTGTCACATGATCCTTCAGAAATCATTCTAATATGCTGATTTGCTGCAAAAAAAAAAACAAAAAAAAACTGTGATATTTTAATGAAAGAACAGCATTTATTTGGAATTGAAAAGTGTCTTTATTGTCACTTTTGATCAATTTAATGTTTTCATGCTAATACATTCTGCGAAATATCTCCTCCTACAGAAGAAAAAAACACATTTTGTTTGCAACAACAAGAGCCTGAGTAAATGATGATGGAATTGACTCAAAACGGGAAGGAAAAAACAGAAACATTTTTCATCCTGTTTTCATTAGCATTACTAGTCATTTAGTCTGAAGAGAGTCCATATTTCATATTCACATTTATATGCTGTTGTTTCATCTCCAATATGACTGAAACGAAGTCAGATATGGCAGTTTTGCTGCTAACAACAGCCACAGGCTAATTTGCTGTGAATTGAGGAGGCATCTCTGCCTGCGGTATAAAGCAACAGCAGCCTATTAACGCTTCACTGGTTCAACTTCATTTTCTCACCAAAACAAACGTGAATCGATACAGATCGAGAAACAACATTTATTAGCAAGACTTATGGGGTGAAAGACACTTGGATGAAGCAGTTTGATTGCAAGTTAGTTGACAAATATGCAACACTTACGGATTTATCTGGCACTTTTTCAAAAGGAGTAGGCCTAATTATAATGGTGTGCATTTAAAGTGTCATTAAAAAAACAGCACACAAAAGCAAATCAAAAAATTTAAAAAACGCACAAGCAGTCATTATTTTCCACCACAAGCTAATGTCTCAAAACATGTTTAACAATATATTTAGAGATATATGGGTGCATTTTCAGTTGAATTCTATAAATAAATATATTAATAATATAATATTGAACATAAAGATTGCATTAGTGATTCATTTCCATTAAATACTGCAGCAAAGATCTTACAACTGTGTTCTATATCAAATGTTTGTTTTATTGTGAAATTAAGTAGATAAAATACATAAGAACTTTACACTAGTTGTACCTCGATCTGTGTCCCTTTTTCATCCGTTGATCGGGTTATTACCAAAACAAGCTGAAAGCAATCAGAAAATTTAAATAAAAATGATATGAAACATCAAATATGTTATATGTGATCTAAATAAATAAATACATAAATAAGATTAATCCCTGAACTAAGTCGTGTGTGTAACTATTACATCATCATTTTATGGAAAGCATTTAATAATACTAAAGATGGTTTGACGAATATTAAAACTTGACTTTGATTTGATGCTAAACCTCAGAGTCAGTCGTAAAACTGGAAAAACAGTTAAGACAGCATGCTTTCAAAGACTAGCTACAAATGCTCTTTTCTGTGTCAATGGTTTCTCAGTGCGTCGGGTCAGTTGCCGCCTTCGGTTCAAGTGGATCAGAACCGGCTGCTGGTGAGGAAGGTGGACGAAACGGTGAACACCACTTTCGTGTGCGAGGTGAAGAACAGCCTGGGATCTGGCAAGAAAGAGCTGGTGGCAATGGTCATCGGTGAGTAGAGCAATGCAGGAATGACACATGCACTACTGATGCAAACAATCAATACACTTTTCAGCGGAAGTACAGCGTCTTAACCGGGCCTGCTTAAGTGAGCTTAAGTGCCTGGTTAGGACACGGTGTTGCACGCCACCTTCGCACTTAGAAAGAGACACACACACAACATGGGAAAAGGGTTTCTCCTTCCTACTACAGATTCGTGTACACTTCTCTAATGTGGGTGGGCTTCAGAAGCCAGTCTGTGAAGTCACTTGGTGTGAGCCAGTTTGCCGGATTGCTTTTCATTTCTTCTTTTCACTTGTTTTCTTTTTACTCGTCGCATATATTGTTGTTGGATTTGTTTTATTTTTGTTCTTTTGTGTCTTTAACCTCTCTTAACAGAAAAAGAAAAGGGATCGCAATTGTTTCTTTCCTCTCTGTTCCTGTGCATGGGTTTCTTTCTTCTGGCACACATTTTGTATGAGCGCTGGTCTTGATGGTCCATTTCTTGAAACGTTACCCGTTGTCGATCAGCTACAGAGCGTCTGCTTTGCTAAATGGACGCGTGTAGGCCCGCGAGCCACTGTGCTTTTGGCACTTTCTCATGCCAAGGCAAGTGCAAGAGCTGCATTTAGAATCCGTGGGAATCCTTTTGGAAATTTCAATTGTCTTGTGGGAGAACAAAAGCTCTTTGTAGGCGCTCTGTAGCAAGAAAGTGTGGGATGTTGTTCCAACCTTTTTTTCTTTTCAGAACAGTATTATAGGGGAGAGTTTTTTCATGTCGTGAGGATGCCTGGTCCTTACAGAAACATTCAAATACAATCGCTTCTTGATACATTCACCATTGATGCACATGAAAATGGATTGTCACTGCATTGTCAATGATCTGGTTGTTTGTGTGACGTTTTGCATGGCCCTTTTATCCCTGCTTAAAAGGCTGGCAATTTCCATGCTGGTCAAGGTTGGTTTATGCTGGTTAGTACTGGTCTAGCAGGTCTTTTCATCAGGGTAGTAGAGTTGTTTCGGGGTGTGTGTGTGTGTGTGTGTGTGTGACTGCATTTATCATGATCTAATTTGAGTGAAATGTGCCTCCGGCAGAGAATTACTCATCAGTATGTGTAATCTTTGATACTTTTCTTTGATATACAAAGTAATTTAGTACTTGAGACAGCGGTGATCAATCATGTAAACCCTGCTGAAAAACTAGCTGCTTAAGCCAGCCTAACGTAGCAACTGATTTAAGATGGTCTAACTGCTCTCCCAACATGGCAAACCAGTCTGGCCTAAGTAGCTGGGTAGTTTAAACTGGTCTAGATGGTCTCCTAGAATAATCAAGCTGGTGTTTCACAGGTTGGTCTACCTGATCTTCTACTGAAAAATGTCCAAGACCTTTCTAAGAACAACAAAACTTAACCAACCTAACCAGTTTGCATAAATTCAAAGACCTTTGCTCTTTTAAAAAAAAAAAAAAATAAGTACTTGACAACTTGGACGTGACAATCTTGAAATGCTTAGTGAAAAAAAAAAAAAAAACTTAAGCAGCGCCAGGCCTCCCAGTTTTGGCAAGTTGTTTAAGCTGGACAGTTTTTATGGTTTTAGATGGGTTTGGGGAATCTCTCGCCATGTAAAGTGTCTCCTCTAAAACCATCAGAACCGACCAACCTAACCAGTCTGCACAAACCAGCTTATACCAGCCTCCCAGTTTGGCCAAGTTGGTTCAGTTGGTCAGTTTTAATGATTTTACAGAGTATTTTTTTTCCCTCCATTTGGTCAGGGTTGTAGACTACCTAAACCTTAGCTGGCTAAAACTGGCATTGCCAATCTCCTATCCTGACGGAAAAGTGTCTAAATGTCATCAGAACTGTCCAGTCAAACCAGCTTGTCCAACCTGGGAGACTAGCTCGAACAAGCTAAAACCAGTAAACTGCAAGGGCTGGTTTAAACTTTTTTTTTTTTTTTTGTGACAGTGAGCACAATTCAGTGTGAAAAACTCTTATTCACTACCCACTTGCAATTTTTAGTTTACGCATCCGCTAGTTGTGCTGGTATTGTGCTGTGCCGTGTGTATTTCAATTATGTCATTAAGTCAGGTGTAAACAGAGCCTAATACGAATACAGACACGAATGGCACACCATGACAAAGCTCGGCGGATTGCAGGCGAGACTTGTGCTGATGCAAGAGGAATTTAAAAAACCCCAACTCTCAAAACTGAACACGTGAATGAGGCTAGATTGCACTGGTTCCCAGTGGGTCCACTAGCCTAGCTGGAGAGAAATTGAATGTGTGTGTGTGTGTGTGTATGTTTGTGTAAAAAAAAAAGAAAAAAAAGTGAGAAAGGAAAGTAGGAAGGGGGGGCTGTTTTTTTAAGAGGAACATCCCCCAGACAGAATGCTCTGGAAGTTGAAATCAAACTCTTTTTCTCTTCCTGCTTTCCTCTCGCCTTGAAGGGGGGAGACCTCCGCTTGTGCCAGCTAACAGACTAATCACGCAGCTTGCCAAGAAGGAGTGTTCCCTCATTTCTTTCCCCTCCCTAGCCATTTTCAGACAGCTAATGCAGAAAACTGAAGCCTTTCATTGTAGACCCTATTGAGGGGATTGAGAGGCCATTTAGCTGCTTAAATTCTTGGCTGAATCTTGGTGCCGTTTATTGATTTGTTAGTGACTGCTCTTGAGGAAACAACTGAGTTTTTTTTTTTTTTCAGAAAATACGGGCGCACATTTGCATGCACACATGCAAGCGCATGCGCAACTTAAAACAGCACACAAGGCACGTCCCTGCTGAAAAGACCAGCGTGTTTTGAATGCATGAGTTCATTGGTCAATAAGGATTCATTTGTCAACAAGCTTCACCAGAAAGACCATGCTGTTTGGCAAATCTAGGGCAACCATTATGTCTTTTAGAAGTTCTCCCCCACGTTTTACAACATGGTCATATTTTTCAATTTCTTAGTCACAGTGCAAAGAAAACTAATTGTAACCGACCAAATAAAACAAAAGAAACAAACAGAAGACTTAAAAGTATCTGAATAACCAATGGCTAGTGCTTATTTGTGTCTGCTTTATAGTTGTACATCACATTATAAAATCAATATTCATGAATCAAGATATTCAATATTAATATCAGATCATTCCTTCAGCATGGCTATACTGGTTCATCATGTAGCACCAAACTAGCACTGAAAGGAAGTTCTGTCTGGTCTTTTCAGAAAGAACATTGAGCAAAAGCGTGAAATGAATTTCTGAGTCCAAAGATTAGCTCATTCAGTGCTGATAGTACTTCACTGCATCCGTTCATCATTTGGGCTATTTGGATTCGGGTCTGTAACTACCAGGTTTTTAGATTAGTGCTCAATGGAACTGGATTTTAATGGTCTGTCCTTAAAGGTGAAGTGTGTAATTATAATAAATTGCTTAAAAAAGTGACACTTTTTAGGGAAATCAACCTATTAATGTCTTATTGCCTAGATCTTTATACAAAGTATATCCAACTTTATTCACATACATGTAGTATACTTGCATAAGGCAATATACATTACACTGAAAAATTGATGTAGAAAGTGTTTTGTACAGCATATCTCAATTGCTTAATTGCATTGTCACAAAATTATATTATTGGGCAGCTCTGATCTGCTAAATGTGACAAAGATATGATGAAATTAAGCTATTTTAAACATACATTTTTAATTAATTATAAATTAACTATAAACATGATTTTCTGTAAGCTGCTTTAAAACAATGTGTACCGTGAAAAGCGCATTATGAATAAATCTGAATTTGAAATTTGTAATTGAAATTTGAATTACTTCTAGTTGACTTTGCATGTACATCAAACAAATGACACACTTCATTTTTAAATAATTACATTTGGTTCCTCCAGTCTTGAATATGTGCTTGTGTCAATCTGAATTTGTGATGTATTCCCTCAGAGTTTTCCTATCATATCAAGCAGTAACAGGGCTCTTACCTGTAGCGTCTAAGCTTTACGGTGTGAAAACAATGTCTGAAACTTGGCATGTGAGATAAGGTGAGAGAAAGAGATAGGTCGTCTGTCGACTGGTTGATGGTTGTAGCTTATCGGCTTGGCTTAGCAAGAGAAAATCGAGACAAAGACGGAGGCAACGAGAGGACGAGGATATATCACTTTGCTAACATTAAGTGAAATGTCAGAAAAGTGGGCTGCCAAGATTACCTGGCTCTTAGCCCACCCTGTCCATCATTAGGGCTCATTACAGGTGCTCTGAAACCTTAGAGCTGACTGTAGAAACACGAGGGCTCCCTAGCTTGCCCTTTTTTTTTTGTTTTTTTGATTTGATGAGTTGAATAATGGTTTTAAGGGTTTTTGATTTTGTTTGTTTTGTTTGCCTTGTTGGATTCTAATATTTTATTGGGCTTTTTTTAAATAGCAACTGGCAACTGATTCATGTGGAACACTTAAGTATATATGAATATTATTAGCCATTTGGAACACTAAAAGTTTTAAAAAGTTTTTAAAATGCCTTAAAATCCTTATTTCTTCTCAGATGACGATAAATTGAATATCAAAGCTTTTTTGCGAAGTTTCCGATGCATCGCTTGTGCAATCTACCCTAGAAGCGGGCAGCTCGGAGCACTTTAAAGATGTATCAAGCGATGCATCTCTGTGTCTGAATCAATGGAGGCTTACTTAAAAGCAGCATTTTTACTGAGCCGCTCCTTCATTCTCTCCCAGCAGTTTTGTACACATGTCAGAGTTTAGAATCTGCCAGGCCGCATATATACTGATGCTTTAATGTTCAAAAACAGAATACATGCCGTGCTTAACCAGATGGAGCCGGTTGTTTTTTTGTTTTTTTTTTAATAATTTTTTTTTTTTTATGTTATTTTTTCCCTTCGATTTTTTTTGTTTGGGTAGTTTTTGTTTGTTCCGAGTGGATTATGAGGAGCAGGCTGTCTGAAATGGGACAATGGCACTTTTTCCGCAAATTTCTCACGGATGTTGACACTGATGTGATGGCAGATTCAATGAACTGTTGAAAAATCATTACAGGATCCTTTTACAGCTTAGTTCTGGTTAGCCTGGCTTAGTGGAGCGATTTCTACCGCTTCCACAATCCTGTTATCTGTCATTATTCGTCATTACCTGAAACTCCTCTCCAATAAACTTATGCTCTGCATAAAGGGCTGGATGATAAAAAGATCTCTAAGTTCCAGGCTTTTCATGATATTTATTATATATCTCTATTTATTTGGGTGGTTTTTTTTTCATTCAGTGGAGGTACTTTATTTTCATTTCAATCATAGAAGCTGGATTCAAAATGTTTAGTGCAATAAGTAAGATATAGGAAGTCTAGTTAGAGAAATCATCATTTATTTTCACCCTCAAGTGGTTCTAAACCTGTGAAGTTGTTCAAAACGTTGAACACACACACACACACACACACACACACACACACACACACACACACACACACACACACACACACACACACACACACACAAAGATATTTTGAAGAATGTGAGAGACCAAACAGTTGCTTGTGCTCATTGACTTCCATAATATGGAAACAAGTACTATGGAAGTCAATGGGGAACAGACAAGGTTTTGTTACCCATGTTCTTTATAAAAATATATTTTGTGTTAATCAGAAAATAAATAAATAATTAATACATGTCTGGAACTAATTGAGGGTTTACAATTAAAACAGATTTACAATTAAAGCTCGTCTTCAGGTACTACCAACAAAGTCCAACTTAGCAACCTGGTTTCCATCTACACATGAGCCGTTCTGCCTGCAACATCACAGCCGGCAAAGAGAGACGATCGCGCACAATCCTTACCGGCTGCTCTGCCTATAAAGGACTGTACATCGCGCGCCACGACCGTATCGTTGCACTCTCAGCGAAGGAACTCAGAGACAATGTCAGCCATACCACAATTCACTGTAACGAAAAGATCAAGACAGACTGGTTCCCTCTTCCACATGAACAGTGCGTTACATTGGAAACCTGCTACAAATCACTTACCAAATATACACGGATATATTTGTAAGTAATGAACACACCCAAAGCTGTTACAATAATAGAAATCGGTTGCTCTTTTGAGGCCTACAGTGGACACCTGCTATGCTTCAAAACTGTTGAAATACCAACCATGGTACAATGTTTTTAATAACTTTGGCTACTCTCGTGTAAAGTCATTGCCCTCATTTTTGGTAGTTTAGGCCATGTGCACAAGTTGTGTGTAAGAGGCCTGCAGATCTGTGGACTACATAAGAACAAGGCCAAAAAACTGACGAGATATTGCTCTGTATCAGCAGTAATCGGTAGCCTCTACATATGGAGGCGCAGGTGCCACCTTTACCCTTAATGTGCAAAATGGACTGAGATATTGGCTGCTGTTGTACATCTTTCTGTCAAATTTGGATTAAGTCATGATATATGCTTATCTTTTAATCCAAATAAAGAATTTATGTGTGTGTGTGTGTGTGTGTGTTTTTGTACAAATAAAGAATTTATAAGGGTCATTTTTTGTTTTTTATATTTATATTTTATGTTTGTGTTGAAGTTTTCCATTGATGAATGATTTGTTAGGATAGGACAATATTTGGCAGAGATACAACTATTTGAAACTGTCTGAAGGTGCAAAAAAAAAAACTTAATACTGAGAAAATCGCCTTTAAAGTTGTCCAAATGAAGTTCATAATGAATATTACTAATCAAAAATTAAGTTTTGATATATTTACTGTAAGAAATTTACAAATTATCTTCATGGAACATGATCTTTACTTAATATCTTAATGATTTTTGGCATAAAAGAAAAATAGATAATTTTTTTTTTTTATGTTTTTTATTTTTGGCTATTGCTACAAATAAACTATTGCTCAACAACTTAAGAGTGGTTTTGTGGTCCAGGGTCACATACTGTAAGCGCATGTGTATGTACTGTAGTACATAAAGTAGCTTATGTGTGTAATATGTCTGTGTGTGTGTGTGTGTGTGTGTGTGTGTGTGTGTGTGTGTGTGTGTGTGTGTGTGTGTGTGTGTGTGTGTGTGTGTGAGAGAGAGAGATTTGATTTATCACCCAGGTCTTTTTGCACATGATGACATTTTTGGAAATCTCATGTTCACGACCCAAGACCTGGTGAGGTTGCAAGGTTTTCTCTTTTTATCCTGATGTTGTAATCCACTCAGCCATGCTTACACCGGGTCTTTGATGTACAGTGCACACGGTGACTTTAGCAGGACAAAAGAAATCAAAATAGGCACCCTAGGATTATTGCTCACCACAGATCGAAACTGCATGTCAGAAATACCATCCTCCTCCAGAGAAGCTCTACCGCCCCGCTCTTTAAGCCATCAACCCTGTGTGAGTGTGTGTGTGTATGTTTTCTAGCATGGAAATGAGTGTCTCTGGCAACAGGGTTATTAGGATCTGCTCAAAGCCCAATTATACATCCAAATCTGTTGGATTTAGCACTTTCTAACAAGCGATGCACATGACCCAGTAATGTACACAGTCACATTGGCATCTGAAAACTGGGTCTTTTTGTGTTTTCAAGTAATTACCTTGGTGAAACTGCACTCTTTGGTCAGTCAGCCCTTTGGACACTTTCCCGCATCACTTTTGGCAGCACCATTAGTGGTCACCACGTCACCTGTCAGTTAGCCCGGGCTTTAGGAGCACAGCGGGAGAGGTTGGTGTAAGATGAACGTATGCGCCCTGAGCTCTCCAATAAATCAATAACAGGACGTGTGAGACAGCGGAAGGGAGGGGCCACCGCAGGCCATGGCTGAGATTTGAGCCTATCCTTTACAGTCAAAGGAAATGCGATCTGTCTGTGTTTGCTCTATCCATCATCCCTCTCCTTTTGCACTGCCAAAAACCTGTGTATTATAGCAGAAATAAATTAGAATATAATGATCGCACTCACGCGGTGCATGTGTGCGGATCACTTTGGGTACACTGCTGTTGCGTGATTAATTGCTTCCATAGCAGTTGTAGTTCTACCTGGGGTGGTAGTTGTGTTATTTTATAAATAGGAACCATTTATAGGGCGAGTGAAAAGCAGATGCGTCATGATGTGGAGCTCTGCTGGCAATCAGAGTGCAGAGTGGTCTCTACCTACAACCTATAGGTTAGGAAAAACATGAATAATGCCATAAAATACAACCCTGAATGCTGTAATTACAGTTAGCGCATTCTTGTGCCTCAGGAAAGGTGCCAATTTATTGAGTTGGAAATAACAGGAATTTATTAGTTCTACCTGGAAACTGATGACGCAATGGACGGAGAACTTTCCGACATTTGAATAAAGTGCAACAGTAGTGTTCTGCATTCATTTTCTTTCCATATGGAATTTGATTATTAATGATAACTTACAAACATTTATAAATGAATATATTGTGATCTCTGTGTGTGACTTATATCACTTATATCAAATCTGAATGTACAGTTGTACGTCTGAATACAAATAGATACAAATCTTAAATTATAAATAAGATGATGTGTATATATATATATACATTATAATATATATATATATATATAGTATAGTATATATATAATATGATACATATATATATATAAAAATAGCAGTTGTAATTGATAGAAATATATAGATAGAATGTATAGATAAGTCTGAATACATAGATACAGAACTGAATATATAAATGTAAATCATGAATGTATCTATAAAAGTAAATCTAGAAGAATATATAGAATATAGTTTGAATATATAAATTGTGAATATGTAGTTATAATTCTGAATATATAATTGTGAATATATATTTATAACTCTGACTTGTTCATCAGAATTTATATTTATGAGTATTGAGTATATCAAGTTATAATTCTGTATAAAATGTATATATAATCAACATCTTTAAATCAGTAGTTCTTCATTGTTTTTAATTTGATTTATTCGCAGTGTTTCTTTGGACTGTAGTTCTTTCTCTCATTAAAGCCTTTGTATTTTTGTCATCTTATCTGATTTTCAAATACTTTTTTTCTTCAAATCAAAGTTGGTTATTTACCTTGTTGCTAATTGGTTTGATTCATGGCTTATAACCCTTCAACAAAGACTTTTAAAAATCCATATGGGAAATAAATAAATTGAAAAATTGGGGAAAAATATACGTTTTTGGGTTTTAATAAACTCTCAGAAGCCGTCATCATTTTTCAGCTCTCTCGCATTATTAGTGTATGTGTGTGCACAACCAAGCAACAGATTCCAGCTATGCATGTATGCGGGAAAATTGAAACATGGACTTTAATGTCGAATGGTTTTGTAGCATGCCATTAACAGAGTGCGGCGGAATTATAATGTGCTGTAGTTATGGCACTTGAGGAGCATAGCGGACACGTTAAAGGTCACAAGGGCTTTGTCCACGAGCCATCAACATTCTTAGACAATAATGACCTTTAACAGCTTCCACAACTCCACAACTCTCTAAGGTTCAGCCTCAGTGTGGGTTGTAGGAACTCAACGTTTTTTTCAGTAACACTCATAAAGAGCTGCGCTGGTAAATTCAGCAGCTTAATGTTTTATTAGCCTCGGAGTGGATCGATAGCACAAGACTTCCCACCTGGCCAAGTGCCAACATTTGGATAGCAATATCTTAAATTTACCCAAAAAAGGTTAAGCTTCCACACTTCGGCCTATTAAAGATGCAGGGTCGTTAAAATTGAAAATGTCTTAAGTGTGCTCTTCCATTTTTTCACTTGAGAACAAGTGCGGTCAAAGTGTAACATAAGCTAGTTTGTTCGGTCATGCTCAGAATCACGGCTGAAGCAGCACCGTATCTCTCCTCAACCCACCTTTGTCTTTTGTCTCTCAGTCTCAGCGCTAGATGTCGACCATAGGGTTCACGTGTAACATAAGCTAGTTTGTTCGAGCTGTGGCAGTGGAAGATTGTAAGAGAGATTGGCGATGTTAGCCGGTAGTGTTGTCGTGTGTGTGTGTGTGTCTCAGTCCCACATGCGAATCCGTTTTCAGTAGCAGCGAGGCTTGAAGAGACTTTAATGACAGTGGACTGAGAGGCACAACAAAATGGAATAGTGTATCCTAAGAAAGAGCTCTTTTAGCACCTCTTTATCTCCCGGGATTGGGATAAAACAAACCAGCGGAGGAGCAAACGAACAGGAAAAAAGTGTGTGGGAGAGGGAGCAATCGTATGCTTGTTATATTGCAGGAATATTAAGTCGTATCCAAATTGTGTGGGAAGAAATTTAATGTACTTGTAAATGTTCGCACATATATTTTCATCAGTAGCCTACTCTTCTTTTTGTCTTGTTTGAAATGTTTCTCAGTAGTTCTGGAGCCTGTAGCGCTAAAACAAGTGCAAACAGAGACTGTAGTGAAATTATTATTTTATTTAATTTTTTGGGGAAAAAATTCTCTTGACTTGTTTCTAGTAGCCTGAATCCATAATGACTCAAGTTGTCATGGTAACGGGGAAATTGCAGGAGGTGGGATTGGTGATTTCTTGACTGAGAGCGAGGCATAAGTTTAGAGGAGTGTGCTTGCTATTTGGCCCTTTAATTAAACAACCTAGAAAGCTTCAGCCTGTTACAGTAACGCTGTTTGCTAAGGCTAGGATCACTGTTACTCTAACCCTCATATTTAAATTCAGACCAACAGCGCACTTGCAAATTGTATACAACAATAAAAAGAAATTAACAGTGAGTAACTTATATTTTAAAAACAATATTGATAGTTCTTTTGTTGATCCGCTAACAAAAAGAGTTTGGAGAACATTGTTAGCAACACATAGTAGTGGCATTTCTGAATTTAGCGTTTTTGAACAAATCGCTTGAGTAAATAATTCAATGACTCCCTCATATAGACAGTCACTTGTTTGTTTCGTGAATGAATCAGTGTTTTGACAGACTTGATTAAGTGAATGATTAAATCAAAAAGACTATTAAAACTCTTTAAACACTTGTATCAATGTATTATACAGAAAGAGTCATTAAGTCTTTGAAAAGTCATGGAAATTTCCAAAGTGTGGACCTAACAGAACATTTAACTCATTATTATTTTTTTTCAATAAAACAATCTTATACGTTACAGCTTGATTAGTAAATAAAAATTAAAAACACTTTTCTATTATGATTAAAACAGTAACTCCTGAGTTTGAAAGAAACAACTCAAACTCCTTTGTATAGTTAGAGCTACTGTATGGGCATGATATGCTTTCTCAAATTGTTCGTCTTGAGGAAATTGCACTTTTGTATTTCAAAGCAATTTAAGAGACCACTTAGCAATGCCTTGGCACCTACAGCACCTTTGCATTGAAGAAAAGAGTTTTGCACTGACAAGCACCACTCAGGTTTTTTTCAAAAAATTTAAAAATCTAACTGTTATTTAAATCAGTGAGCTGGGTGTATTTTTAATCCATTTAACTTCTTACAAAACCTCAAACTCATGCAGTTTTTCATAATTCTGCCGCTTTGCATATTTATAAGGTTAGCTTTAGGACCAGCGTTTTATAATATATTGACCTGTGTAATACAGTAATGTAACCAAAATCAATGCAGTGGACTTGCAAAGCACTATTACTGTTCTTTAAGTTGCACAGGCTCGGTCAGAAAGCTTTTGATTAAATCAGACTGTAAATATCATTATTTTTCTTGACTTCACTACTTGACCACTATATATGTATATGAATATAGACATCAATTCTTGTGCATTCCATGCAGGCTCTATGCAGCATGAGATGGGGCTAATCCTTCATGGAGCAGGTGTCCCTTTAGTGTTTGTGACTTGGACATGTTCCCAGGAATTTGGTGGGAATGCACAAGCTGACCAATTAGCTGACGTTAGCTGGAGGGCTGTGTTCCCAGAGTAACTTACGTTTCTTCCTCTTTGCATGACCATACTGTGACATAATCTTTACATCCCTTCTCCATCTGTGTGTTTCTCTTTTTAACTCTCTACTTGCGTAGTGTAATTCACCTGGTCAGCTCCCGAGCGTAGAAGGAACGGACGTTTGTGTTGTTTTCTTGAACTGAGACCCGAGAGCGGATCCGGCAAACTTGGCTCACACCATAGGACTTGTAGCTGGGAACTGGGGGCAGCCAAAAACCATTTCACAGTCTAAACTGTACCAAATCGTACAACACCACCTATGGTGAAGAATAGCTACCACCACCAAGCAGAAACTTCCTCATTTGTGCCCCTCCCCTCCTCTGCAGAATCGACTGAAGACCCGTCCAGCGCTGGCGTGGTGGCCGGAGCCATTCTGGGAAGCTTCTTGGCCCTCATTTTGGTCAGCGCGTTGGTTACCGTGTTAGTGATGCGAAGTCGTCGCCATCAGCATAGATATTCGGGCGACGGTGAGCAGGGTGCTTACGGCAACAAAACCCGTCTTTTTGGAGGCAAGAAGGCTAGCAAGAACGGCGCAGGGGCCAACAATAACGGGCCAATCTACACATACCGCGAAAGCGAGCCAGGCACCCTGACGGAGAAATGCAACGAGTTTCCGCGCATTACCGGAAGCACGCCAAGCGCCCATGACATCCTGCTGAGCGGCGAGATGAATGAGGCCGAGCGCAGGAAGTTCGATGCCCTGAACGACAGCCTGGAGGATGAAGAAGAGGATGAAAGGTACGACCGCTTCAGCGGACTGCCGCCCAGCTACCAAATCCACGGGCATGAAGACGAGTGCACACCTTACCTGGACGACGACATGGAGTCCCAGCGAGATGGGTCCATCATTTCCCGGACTGCCATTTATGTCTAGAGGAAGCAGATAATACACCTGAATAATATTTACTTGACCTTTTAGAACAAAAAGACAGAAACAGAGGAGCGGAAGCAGAATGGTTAATGTCACATCTGTGGAAGAAAGCATTATCAAACTGAAAACACAAATTAATGCTGCTTGCCTCACGATGTGTACTTTTAATGCATAATACTGACTAAAAATTAGAGTGATTTTGTTGTTGTGTAACTGTAACTTCCTGTTAACGCCCATTCTAGCCAGAATCCATCATTCCGTGGTGCGTTCACTCCCGTGAGCACAATACTCAAGTAGGCTCTTTGAAGTGAAAAGAAAGCCTTGTGATTACCCATACAGGATTGTCAATGCTACGTCGCACGAGTGTCTCAGCAAGCTGTGATCTAGGAGCTAAGGCCGTTGTCTCCAGGTTGCATATTCCAGGCTTCTTTTATTAAATCCCGGGAATGTTGTCTTCGAGAACAGCTGGATGTTTTTGTTAGCGAAACAGAAAACAGGCAACGCAACGCTTGCTCCAGCATCTGGGTCATTAATCTGTGACGCCGATCAATTCCAGCTGTGAACGCTTTTAACTTTCCCCCACCATTTTTTAGCTCTCGTTCATTAATCGGATGTCTTGTTACGCTAAAGGAATTTTCTGAATGACTTGAGGGGTTCTAGGCAGAGGCGTAATAGTGTTTTTGTTTTTTTCCCTCTCCATACTCTCCTGTCAACCTCTGCTGAACGGTTTGTTCTGGGCCATGTTTAATTCAGAAGAGTGTTGTGCATTAGCCGCGTGCGTTTTGGGCTGATGCGAGTTTTTTCCAACCCCTGATTAATCCAGTTATATCAAAACCATTGAATGCAACATTTAAAAACTGCAAATGCAAGCATGACTAGCATCAGCACGAATCCTTTCAGGAGGAAATAGGCTTGGAGTCTATACTGTGGTGTCTTTTAACTTCACTAAAACAGATTAAGTAGATTAATGCACATCGTATATTGGCGGCAAAGGCTGGGACTGCAACTGACGTGCCTTTGAGTGTAGGATTAAATGGACGGTCGGAGCGCTTGACGGACTGGGGAGAGTTAAGCCAGACGGCATATGCTGCCCGGTTCAACAGAGTCCACAGTGTTGAAACGATGCCAGCTGTGGAAAAAGGTCAAGGGGCGACGTTCTCTCACCGTATGCTCGGCAGCGAGATTAGGCCACTCGCTTTACCAAGTCCCTCTAGCAGTTTGTTTTGAAGCCTCATGCACAAGCCGACTTTTTTTGGACTACAAAAAAGACATTTTGGATAACTATGTGTGTGTAACAATGTGTGTCCAGATGAGGATTCATTAGTCTCTGGGTTGTCGGCGAGTGCGTGCTTTGCATAATATCGTGCCGCTTGTATGGATGCTTCGGCAGTGCTTTGAATTGCTTGAGCTGTGACTCATTCATCCTTGGTTTCACAGCATCGAGCCTTCGGTGGAGGGAGGTTAGAGTGATAATGACAAAGGAGCAACACACTCAGCGATGCGACGCTACCCAGACAGAACTCCATATCCAGCAAAGCAGATATAGCATGAGTAATTTGGAGATTATACTATCTGGACCCAGTGACTGTAAAGGCAGTAGTTACTCTAGCCTAACTGTGTTCACCCACGCTGCAGACTTGCAAGGCTTTATCCCCCTCCCTAAAGCGCTTCAAGTTGCATCACTGCACTGAAAAATAAGGATGGGAAAGCTACTTTTCTGAGAGCTGCTTAGGCCTTGAAATATTCAAGCTGATAACGACGACAAAATGAAGGAAACGGGGAGCTTATGAATAATGTGTTGTTTGCAATAGCAAAGGTATTAACTTCACCTGTTTAGTCTGAATTTGGAGTCAATGTCACGCAGAATCATGTGTTCAGAGAGGCCTGTGATGTATTGTGAGATACTGAACGCTTGACATGAAAAATACTGAAAGAGCAATGTTGCCAAATCAAGTTTTCACAACTCTTAGTGTTTGTGTTTTAATAGAATCTTTTGTTGAACTTTTCTGAATGTTTTTATAGAATATTAGTATTAAGGGTTATATAGTGATGTCATGTTCTCATTTGCACAATCCCAAGGCTACATAAAGATTAATTATTGAAATAATTGGGCAAAAGAATATGTCTGGGTCACATTATACTGCAGAATTTAAGGAAATAATTAAGCAACTTAATTATTTTGCATAAAAAGTAAAGCCTTATTTTAAGATCTTAAGTTTTATTGTGAATTATGCGGATTTAAATTTACTAATACAAAAAAAAAAAAAAAAATCAATTTAAAATAGAGAAAATACATATACATTACTTTAAAAATTACTTTTAAAAGTACATTAGAGTGATGACGGTTTAGGGAAGCATCTGTTTAATTGTCAAGAAAATAAAGCCATATTTCAAAAAGGGCCCCATTTACTTTATACAATGTAATTTTGCAGATTAAGATTTTTGGAGTAAAATATGACCTGGACTTCACCTGGTAACCAAGTAATATTTGGAGATGAAAGTTAATAAAAGATAGAAGGGAAGTGGGCAAACTTACAAAATCAGCAGAGGATCAAATAAATATTTTCCCCACTGTATCCACATGTTCTCAATATTATGAAACATAAAAGTATGTTTTGATAGGTTGATGTAAGTGCCTTCTGGGATGTGTTTTTAGGGTTGGAAGCTCGCCACAATTCATGCAATGTTGAAATCCTATATATTGTAAATTAATGCCAGACTTAAAGACTGCAATCAATCAACAATATTAAAAAAAAAAAGAAAACAAGACCAACTGAGCAAAGGCAAATTGTCCTCATGTGATGTTTCTAAATTGCTCCGCATTATGGTGCAAATCATTATTAGCTCATCAGCTGTGGATGTCATTCTGAGCTGATCTGAACTGGTTATTCTTTCACTCTGAATGTTGTGTTGTGTTGTGTTGTCAGGTTGTGAAACTGTATGAAAAACAGATTGCTTCTGCCTGGCCTCAAACTGTTTCTTTTGTATAAAAACTGCGAAAGGTTCATATCACATCACGTAACTGCTGTACAACAACACATCTTTGTCAAAGCTTGTGAGAACAAACTATACTCTCTTCTTTCTGTTTAGTTTGTTATATACTATGGATGGAAACCAGTGCTGTCCTGTGAGGTGTTGATGGTGTGTATCTTGACGTGACGTGTCCTGTGTGTGAGATATATATATATATATATATATACTGTATATGTATGTATTTATCATCAAGATATCCAGTGAGAGAAGTGTTATTTATCAGTGCTGTAAATAACAGATGTAGTGGTCAGTTATGGCCAACACCAAATATAAAAGCAGATGTAGTATAATAGGCCAGAGTAGACAAGAGAATAACCTCAGCTGCCTTGAGTCTGTGATTTAGACGGACGGGAATCCTGTGCGTTCAGCAGATGTAGCTTCCTGGACGCACACTAGCTAGTAACTGGCACACGGCTGTGATGAAAGTACAGTACAGATTGGCGTTCGCACACTAACTTTTTGCACTGACAACTTTTTGCTCTCTCAGTCCACACACCCACCCCTCAACATGACAAGACATGAACACTAAATCAACACACACACACACACACACACACACACACACACACACACACACACACACACACACACACACACACACACACACACACACACTCAACTGTAGCGGGCGAATCTCATGCTCATGTCCTGCTCATATGATGCCTCTGACTCAAAGGAGAGGAATAGCACATTACTTTTTGTTTAAAGACAATTGTAGCTTATTTTTTTCACAGTGTTCTCATGGTCATGGAAAACATGGAGATATAAGGAAAATTTCTAAATGTTATTTTCAGGCCTGGAAATGTATGACAATTACTGAAATTTTAGTCAAATCCTGGAAGTGAATTGGTCAAAATGTGCATTATTTTTTTTCTTTGACTCTTTGTATTTTAATTAATAAAGTAATAAATTAATAAATTAATTTATGCATAAATGCATAAATAAATAAATAAATAATACTATTTTAAAATGTATATACAAAACATAAAATTAAAAGATATTACTTTAAAATGAACTCAAGTAAAATATAATTTATTTAATAGTGAAAAGAGTTAAAATTTTAGTAAATTTTTCTAATTATTTCATTTTATTTTATATTTTGAGAATTTCTAATATTAATATTTATTTTTAATTTTTTAATAATATTAAAAATATTTTAATAATTATATCAACAAATTCATTATTGCCGTGATGAATTTTAATTTAAGATATTTTTTTATTTAATCAAAATATTATTTAAATATAGTATGAAGTAAAATATCACTTCAAAATTAACAAAAAAAACTGAACGACTCGTGTTAAAGTTTGCATTTTAGTTATTTTGTGACTTATTTTATTCTATATTTTGAATATTAAATAAAAAATATATTTTATGATAGTTATAATATCTCAATTATGGCAAAAAAAATAGGCATGATTTTTCGTGTCTGTAATGGTGTTAATTACATTTTATTTAATCACTATTATTTACATGTTAATATATTTGTTTAAATTTGTTTTGTGATTTAAAACAGATTTGTTTTAAAATCAATATTTTAATATTTGTTTTTATACATTTAGATTGGCATATATCATTATTTATTATAATTTTACTAAATTATGATATTTTTTTCTTCTTTTGATGTTGGGCTGATATATGAACCAGGCCATGCTTTTTGTGAGATTCACCTTCAGATCTCCCCGCACACACTGTGGCCATCCAGGATTTATTCTCCGCAGTTAAAAGCTACGTGAGAAACTATTACACTGATGTGATACAGTATTATTATGTCGTTTAGTGAAAGACATTATCAAGATTCATAGTTTCCTCCGTTCCTCGCCAGTCATGTTGGTTTTATAACCCTGAAAGACTCCTCCAGATGTAGTGGGAACCACTGAGACTCTAATCCTCTCTGAAAACAGTGCCACAGCGGGCAAAACTCTGCCAGGTTACAAACCAATGTTTCTGGCATGCAATTACACAGCCTGTCCGCAACCACTACTCTTAATTTTTGACAACAGAAATGGGTTATGGCATCTCCAGTTTGCATCTGCTGCCGGTCTCAAAGCAACTCGGAGCCATTAGACAAAATTGCGACTCCACACGTGTGTGTTTTCATTGGCCTGTGGTGTTCTCATCAGCTACTTGTGAATACTATAAATAAATTAGAGAACTAGAAAAATCATTACTAATTTGATACACAGCCCTGCATTGGCATCCCACGCCATTTGGTTGTTGTGCTGCTTTTTTCATTGGGAAGAGGATGTCTGTTTTAGAGATCACAAAAGATGCTTTAGCATCACAAAGATGTGATTAGTGCTAACAAAAACACTTAAACTTGTGTGGTGTGTTTATTTGGAGCGGAAACTAAAGCGTGTACATTCCAAGTCCCATTATTGTCCTGTCACATTATTTTTGTATACTGGTTGTAATTAAAAACCTGGTGGATTTCTAAGCGCTTTGTCTCACGTGCATCCGTTTGTTGATTTGATGTTTTCTGCATCTTGTGTTTATGTTTTTCCCAGCATCAAATGCAGTATGTTGTTCTGCCTTCCAGGAGCTCTGGTGATGCAGCAGGACGATGATGCACGGCTTACATAGCTGGTCTCCAACAGAAATTACATTCTAACCCCCGACAGACAAGCGAAACGCAATCCTTGGAAGGATGTTGATGTGTTTTTTTGTGTAGCAAGGATAGTATGACGGGTGGCTAAACTCCTTGAGCACACATCGTCAAAAGTGGGTCACATGAGAGCAGGATCAGTGGTGAGATGTGCTCCATTAGAGGTCAGATTGAGAGTGAAACGTGCTGTTACACAATTAACTGAAGCATGGCGTCATAATCACTTCGAATCAGTTGGGTAGAAGTTTTAATATGCATTTCGTTTGTTGTTGCTGTCTAATAGAAGCAGTCAAAATTACAAAAATAATAAACCGCTTTTCCCAAGAACAGCGAGTCAGAAGTCAAAAAGGTGACTGCTCCAAAAAAATAAATGAATTAAAAATACAAAATGTGTATATGTGTGTAAATGTAAATAACTGAAACAATATATATATATATATATGTATCATATATAATATTTTTCAATGTAATGTTTGGATGAAATAAAATATAATACTTTGCATTTGTTATTTAAAAAATAAGTTGCAATATATAATTATTTAAAATAATTAATATTATCTAATAATTAATATATCTTTGTACATATCTATGTTATATATATATAAAAGTAAAAGTGATATTCGTGATAGATTTTTATTTTGTAATTTTATATTGTTATTTAATATAAACAATTTAATTATATAATCTTATGTATTATATGAAAATTACACATACATATTACTTTGTAAAATATCTACAATATATCAGATGTGATTATGAACATAAATTGTATTGTCTTTTATAAAATTATTTTAAAATTATATATATTTTTATATATTATAAATCAAATATATATAATAAGACAAAATGTATAGATACATGTAAATAATTGTTAAATATATGCATGTATGTGTGTATATATAAACATGTAAATATACACAGTAAACACACATCAAGTAAGCAAAGTTTTATTTTGGGGGGGGGGCTTAATATTGATAATGTGATACACTTTTTTCAGGATTCTTTGAAAATTCAAAAAAGAACAGGGTTTAAAATGGAATAAAAGGTATTTATTTAAAAAAAATACTGACTGAAAACTTTTATACTGTAGTATATACAGTAGATTTAAAATATAAACCTAAGCAACCTATTGGCAGTGTAGATGTGCCTGAGGGTTTCCAGAGGTAGCTTCCATCAGGATGTACACACAGGAATCTCACCTCTTTCCCGTTATCCTCCACATGCTAATGGCTTTTGACAAACCTGCCGCCCGTTGTGGCCTCGTTCTCATTGAGCCGGCAAGACACAGCGAGCCTCTCTGCAGCCTTGAGGGCCCACTTCAGGCACCGCATCTGTCGCCTTGACAACACTCTGCCACTGTTCTGTCACCACCTCCAGTCTCTCTTCTTCCTCCTGCACAAGGACATGAGTCTGCACGCGGTCACCTCGGCTTTTGTGCAAAACATATACAGTTTGTTTCCGAAAAACAGTGACTACTCTCTTAAAAATAAGGGTTCCAAAAGAGGCAGGGCCATAACCAGCATAGACACAAAGAGAAAGTGTCGTCCCCTCACCTTAATATTTAGAAATTGCGAAATTGGTTCCCCATAGTATTTCAAATTCTTGCACTGATGTCAATGTTAAATTGACTGAAATGGCCAATCAAAGCAAAGTAGGTGTGGCTGAGGGGTGGGTGGGTGAATGTGTGTATATTTTAAAATAATAGTTGCAAATAGTTAAAAAAAAAATCTTCCATTCTATGTCTTAATACATATAATACATTTACTTAAAAAAAGGTGCCCCCCCCCATTTTCTTTTTACTCTCTGTGAAGAACATTTTAATAATCTAAAGAATCGTTATCCACTATAAAGAACATTTTGTGCAATGGAAAGAGTCCATGGGTGCTGCAGGTTTTTAATGGAACCATCAATGTCAATAAAGAACATGATTGTAGTGCAGGGGACGTTAAAATTGCTTTGTATTATGTTTTTATTTGACCAAGTGGAAGGTGCATCAATGGTTGCCATTGATTAGAAAAAAAAGAGTGATTTTCCAAAAGAAGATCTCGTGCTGAGATGATTGTCGTAATTTAATAACATTACTGAACTGGAATAGTACTTCCTGAAGGGATGCCACATTCGGCCATCTGCCAGGTGGCTTTTATCCATGCCTTACGGATACGTAACACAGGGGGAATACAGGTAAAGTGTTTTTTTGCCATTCATTTGATTTGACATTTATATATATAGTAGGGTCCAAGAGTCTGAGGCCAATCAGCACTCAACAATAAGAATGGCCTGCACCCAGTGTGAGAGCGCTTGGAGCCAGTTGACAGGACCGTCGCTCATCCCTTCAGGCCAGGGCTGCAGTGCCACTGAAAATTTCACATTCATTGATCTTGCACATCTGTTTTTTATGCCTTGCAAACATAAAAAGGCTTTTGTGATGCATTCTGTGCTGTTGTTGCAAATGTTGCAGATTTTTGCCAAGATTGTTAGCAAGCCGGCTGTCATAGATGTGGTGTAGTAGAAATTGCAAAAATGATAGGATAGTTTTGAAAGAATGCATTTATCAGCACAATTCTGTTTTAGAATACTGTTATCTCTCAACACAATACCGTTTTAGATTCCATTTAGATTACCGTTTTAATTTCCTTTTTGTAAAGAATATATATTGCCAAAAATATCAATATTGAAAAATGCATTGACTGTATTTTTCAATTATTATTATTTTTTTTAATTATATTACCAGCATAATAACTATGAAAAGTTGAAACAATTATCATGAATTTGATTTGAAAAACTAAAGAAAATTTCACATTAATATAAAATTATAAATATTATTTTAGTAATTACTGTATATGAATACATAACTACAAATATCAATATTGAATAAGCATTTACATTTTCTTAATTTATTCAAAATTATGTTACCAGCATAACAACTGTGAAAAGTTTAAACGTCTAACATGAATTTGAGAATGTTGTCTTGGTATTAAAAACTTTTGTAGAGGAGGAAATTTTCAAATATAATGAAAAACATAAATTTTATTTCCAGCAAAAACAAAATAGCAATATTGAATCTACTTAATTTTTCAGTTATTTATTAAAAATGATGTTACCAACATAACCACTGTAAAAAGTGAAAACATGATTTTGGGAAAATCTTACAGTTTCTCACATTGAATGAACAATATAAATATTATTCCTAGCAATTGTATAAATGTGTAGCTACGAATATCAATATTAAAACATGCATCTACTTTATTTGGTACATTTTTAATAAAAATTATATTACCAACAAAAGAACTGAAAAGCTGAAACAATAAACATAATTTTGACTATGATGTCTTATAGTATTGAACTAATATGCCCTAATTTAATTTAATGATAGCGCTTTTACATTTACATATTTTATTAGTGATCTACAAATAGTGCAGGCTCTTAAGTATTGTTTATGCTTTTTTTTAAGGATTTTAAAAAGGTAAAACACATTTTTTTCAGGTTTAAATGATAAATAAAACTCCAGCCTTCAGTTTTTGGACCCCACACTTTCTCTGTATATAGTCAGAGAAGACCATATTTTATTTAACACAGAAGAAGAGGCTTTGAAGGAAGTACATTCTGTCTGATGTGCCGTCCTGTTTAAAGTTGGTCACATCCTATGAAAATTTGTGAAATAACATTTTGTTCTTTGTTCACATAAATTAAATGTGCATTTTGACACTGACTAAAGTCTATAGGTATGAACATGTACAGTAAACAAAACCGAATGTGTGACTGACATACCAGAGTTGACAAGTTGTTTAATAAGGCTGCTTGGGAAGTTTCGGCTGTTTAGCTTTATATACACAGTGAGCAAGGGAAAGAAAACACGGTGCTATTGAAATAATAAGTCCTATTTCTCGAGGAATGTAGGTCTGCCCTCTTTCTTGCTGTGCTCCTCTTTTAACGCATTTTTCCTGCTGCTTCTCTCAGCAAGAATGTTATTTTTTAATGGCACACTGAGGACTGATAGGCCTCAATTATCCTGTGCAGCCATTTGCTCAGAGCTCTTTTGCTCAGAGCTTTTTTTGTTTGTCTGACGGCGTCATGCCCACGGACGACTGGTCAATAGGTCTACGGTTTGCACACAAGCATGCACACTCAAAAACAACTACTTTTTTCTAAAAGAACAGGGAAAATGTAAATGTCGAAAAAACAAAAGTTAGAAAATTTTTTCATCTGGTACTGTTTTTTTTTTTCCTTTCAGACTTTCGTTGTGTCCTTTTTTATTGTAGTTTACATCAAGATTTTTTTTTTTTTTTTTTTTTTTTTTTACCTCTAATAGGAAGAGGGTTGTTCATTCATCTAGGCCCTGCAGTTTTTTTTCACAAATTTCTCTTTGAGCCTCAAGAGGAATAAAAGCTCTTTTTAACCAATACCTATTACCTCAGCCATCTGTTCCCTGGGCATGAAATAATTCACAATTTCTCAGATATTATCTTTTTCATTTTGCCTTGTTGTATTCATTTGAATCATTTCATTCCTCTTCTATAAGTTTTATATTCGTTTCACAGTCTGGGTGAATTCACCCTTTTGTGCTCGGGCTCATTATGGTTAACATCCCCACTGGATGTGAGATTTTATTAGTCCTCTTGCCTCCAACCCCCTCATGGGGTCTTCAGAAATTAAGACATTACCAACCAAACGCTTCGTGCTGAACTAATGAGCCACTGAAACATGCTGGTGGGGGACTCATTTTAAACGCAGCCTGACTATCTGCACTCTGTATTAAAGATAAAATGGGCTAAATATTTGTTACAGAAGATGGATTTAATTGCACAACACCTGTTAAACTCTTAGCCCAGTTTTTATTGGTTTTTAGCTCTAAATCTTCTTGGACTTTCATGTAATGTACTGCAATGCTGTGACAGATCAAGTAGAGTTGGGAATGTCGAACTGACTGCTGCCATCTGGAGTCTAGATGGACTTGTGGTAAGATCGAGCGTTAGCACTCATACCTCGACATGTGAGTAGAGCTTGTGTGGCGTATACTGATCTTGCCTCTTCTCTGCTTCATTTACTGTACTTTCTTGATTTGGCAAAAAGCAAAAATAAACCAAGATTAGCATTTTCTGACAAACGTTTAAGCTCATCGGTAGTTAAAAAACAATGGGAAAATGTTTGTGTTCTTTTATAGCTGCGCAACTGTTCAAAGGTTTGGTGGTTGTAAGATTGCTTTTGAAAGAAATCTCTTATGCTCACCGTGGCTTCATTTATTTGATCAAAAATATAGTAAAAACAGTGAAATATTTTTATAATTTAAAATGACTGTTTTCTATTTGAATATATTATAAAATGTAATTTATTACGGTGATGCAAAGTTTGAATTTTCAGCATCATTACTCTAGTCTTCCAGTGTCACTTGATCCTTTAGAAATCATTGTCTAATATGCTGATTAGCTGCTCAAAAAAAAAAAAACAAGTTGTGCTGTTGCTTGCTTAATTTTTTTGTAGAAAACCGGTCCGTGATGCATTTGTCTGCAGGATCTGAAGTTCAAAACCACAACATTTTATTTAAAATAGAAGTCATTTTGAAAACATTACAACTGTCTATTCATGTCACTTTTTTATCAACTGAATGTATCTTTTCTTAAACCCCTTTCCACGTACGATCAACCGGTGTGAGTCTGGTCATTGTTAGTTCATGATAGCTAATGCATTAAATCAAGTTTCTGATTTTAATAGTGTTGTAAATTTTAAGGTTTTAGACATTTAAGAGTTTTGTGGTACACACTGTTAAAATTAAATTATATCACATTGCAGATGCACTTTTTCAAGTAACTTTAAAGTTTTTACACTATTATTTCCAGTTCACCACAAGAAAGAATCACGTTTTTAAATGTTGCACAGACTAATATGGCCCGGCGCGCAACATAAAGATAAAAACTGTTAAAAAACAACACTTCTTTAAATGAAAACCAAGTGTATTTGTTCATGCCATAGTTTTGAATATCAAACATGAATTACTTGCAGATCATGACATTAGTTTTGATTAAACCATCATGTGAAACCATAAAGTAACGTTAGCGCTTGAAAACTCAGCTCTAGCATCACGTGTGTTTTGCAGATGATACCATCCGTGATGGTTTGATATTTTCAGATTTACGCTCATAATGCAATGAAAATTCATCCCATTTCTAAGTGTCCAAAACCTTGTTTTGTTATACAATGATTAATGCATTAATCACAATCTAAAGGTTTAAAGTTTTGTAGTAATTGTATTTCATTCACATTTGGAGTTTTTAAATGTTAAATACAGGTCAATGGAAACTGACTTGATTAAAACAAATTTCATAGCATTAACAAAGCAGCTGCAGTGCCTAAAGTAATGAAATTGAAACAATGTTGGCTTTTAATCAATGAATGCAGTGATTCACGCAGAGTATTTTTTAACAAATGTTTTCAAATAGAGCGAATAAAGCTGGTCCTCTATGAACTGGAATTCAGTCGCAGGTTCAGGTGTTTGAACTGCACTGGCTTTCGGTTTCAAATAAAGACCTGCTAAATGAAAGTGTTTTTTTCTGAATGTCCTGAAGGCCTTCCACTTGCAGTTATCAAAAGCCAGATTAGGCAATGAGTTGGATTTAGTGGCAGATGAAAGCCACCGGAGCAGTTTTGTAGTTAAGTGCTCTGCTCAGGGGGTACGGCTATGGTGGACGTAACCGAATCATCCCCCCCTTGCATTTGGCTGACTGTCCTGGCCACCGGCACCAGAGCTGAAATCCCTCGCCCTCCGGTTGATGGTCTGGTCTTCCAGCACGCATGACCTCGCAGAGAGGTCGGGGGGCGATGGGCTGTCTGGCTGCTTTGGCTGTTGATGTTTTTTATTTTTTTTGTTTTTTTTTTGTGTTTGATGGTTGGGGTTGGTTGTGTTTTGTGTTATTTTATTTTTGTGTTTGTGTTTGTGTGTTTGCATATACTGTAGTGTGCATTGACCTCTTGCTGCTGGACATTGGTGGGTACATTAGAGGTACTTAGTATGTTCAAATCAGACGAGAACTGTCCTCTTATGAAAAACTTTGTTCAGTAGAGTTCCTGAATTGTAGAAGTAGTTCTTCATGTTCATTTTGCTAATGTTGCTTCAGATGTGTCAACAGTCATGGACCTTTCTGTTCCTTTTGTGTTATCCTTATTTGGCTACATGTTCAGTTCTCGTTTTGTGTTAAGGTGATTAATCCCCACCTGTTTCCATTCCCCTCATTACTTTCCTTGTGTTTAAAAACCCTGTCTGTTCAGTTCCTTTTTGTCCGCTATTGAGGTTTTGATGTTTAATGTTTGAGGCTTAATGTTCGATTATTTGGATGTATGTTTGGATGTGCCCTTTTTCTCCTGTGAATCGTTAAAAGAACTCTTTATATATACCTTCTTCTTCGTGCGCTTTACTCAGCACGCCAGCCCGGGCGTGACAGAATAGCGGACCAAAACAGTTTAGCGGCGTTTTTTCTTTCCGTGTGTTTTTTTTTTGTTTTTGTTTTGCCCCCTCTCGGAATGGAGATCCCAGCCGTCCGACTCCTATGCCTGGAGCAACTGGACCGTTCGCTGGAGGACCATACCAGGGACTTTTTCGATCTGGCGTGCCTTACAGACTTCCCGGACCGCTCGCTCAGTGCGTTTTTACTATGCTGGCCTGAGCGAGCGGTGTAAGGCACGCCTCCCAGCGAACGGTCCCAGAGAGGATTTCGCCGCGTTCGTGGAGTGGGGGGCTGGAGCAAAACGGATCTCCGTTCACCGTCTGCCCCGCTGAGGAGGAGATCTCCAGCCCCACTCCCGACCCAGAGACCCAGCCAGCCATCACCCCGCTGCACGGAGCTAGAGAGACCGCCGCAGCCGCAGAGCCCGAGCCTATCGCCGACAGGGAGGAGGAACTCGAGAGCCGCGACTGACCAGGTGTGTGAGCCGGCAAAACCCCGTGCGTCGTGGGACGTTTGGGTGGAGATCGAGGGCGTGGAGGAGCGCACCCGCGCACACTCCTGCGACTGAGGGTGAGCTGCATGTGGTTTCTGGGAAGTATACAGAAGAAATTATGGATCTAATAGACTGGTTTGGGGAGGTTATTCCTGATCCTTCTGTTCCTTCGCTGGTTCTGTCCAGCCCTGATCCTCCTGTGTTCCCTCCCACCTCCTCCTCCTCCCGACTCCTCTTCGGCCTGTCATCTTCCTCTGCTCCTCCGCCAGTCTTCCGCTGGTTCCGTTTTCTCCGCCCAGCCTCGATCCTTCTGTTTCTCCGCTGGTTCCGTCCAGCTCTGACCCTCTGTTTTCTCTGGTTTCCGCCCACATCGATCCCTTTCTCCAGCCTGATCCTTCCTGTTTCTCCGCTGGTTCCGCCCAGGCCTCGATCCTCTGTTTCTCCCTCCTGCTCTTCCTGTTTCTCCGCTGGTTCCGTCCAGCCTGATCCTCCTGTTTTTCCGCTGGTTCCGTCCAGCCCTGATCCTTCTCTGTCTTTCTCCGCTGGTTCCTCCAGCTCTGACCCTTCTGTGTTCCTCCGCCTCCCTCTTCGACCTGTCAGTTCCTCTGCTCCTCTTCCGCTGGTTCCACCCAGCCCGACCCCCTGTTTCTCCGCTGGTTCCACCGCCCAGCCCTGATCTTTCCTGTTTCTCCGCTGGTTCCGCCCAGTCCAGATTCTTCTGTCTTTCCTCCATCCTCCCTCTCTCATCTCGTCCTAGACCAGTCAGTTTCCTCGTCCTCATCCCCGCTGGTGCCAGTCAGTCCCGCAGCTCACCCTCAGTCCGCGCCATCTGGGCGCGGAGTTTCGCCGCAGGACTTCCAGTCACCACCCTCCACCTGGGCGTGTGGATTCCCTGCCTCCGCCTCCAGCCTCCGAGTCCTGGACTCCTCCTCGGTCCTTCGACCCGGCGGCTCCGCCTTGGCTCCTAGCTCCCTCGTCTCCACCGTGGCCCGGCATCCCACCTGCTCCACCGGGCTCCTCGTCCCTCCGGCTCCACCTTGGTCAGTCGTCGACCATCCGCCGCCTCGGGACTCCATTCCTCTGGCTTCGCCTCGTCGCTCCATCCCTCCGGCTCTGTCAGGCTCCTCCTTCCCTTCGGCTCCAACCTCCATCCTCAGTCACACTCCGGCTCCGCAGCGGTCTTCCGGTGCCCCGCCTCCGCCTTGGTCGCCTGAGCCTTCTGCTCCGCCTTGGCCCTCCGGATCCTCGGGGGTCACCCTGGCTCTGCGGTTGCTCGGCTCCGTCTTGGACTCCTCTGCCATCGGCTCAGTCTCCGTCAGTCGGCCCCCTGGTGTTGTCGGCCCCTCCTCCACCATGGCTCCCCCCCACCGTCGACTCCACCATGGGCCGCTTTCCTGGCTGGCCTCTGGATATCCATCTGGCTCCTACTGCTCCGGGCTCCTCCATGGCTCCTCCCTCCATCCACTCCCCCCCTGGTACCATGCTCCATGCTCCTTCTCCATTGCCTGCCCCTTGCCTGCCCCACGCCCACTCCTGAACCTCCACCCTCCCTCCGCTGGACTATCTCTTTCGGTGCGAGGACGCACCGTTCCGGGAGGGGGCGAACTGTCACAGTCATGGACTTTCTGTTCCTTTTGTGTCATCCTTATTTGGTCATGTTCCGTTCCTCGTTTTGTTAATTGATTAATCCCCACCTGTTTCCATTCCCCTCATTACTTTCCTTGTGTTTAAAAAACCTGTTCTGTTCAGTTCCTTTTTGTCCGCTATTGAGGTTTTGATGTTTAATGTTTGAGGCTTAATGTTGAATGTTCGATTGGGATGTATGTTGGGAGGTGCCCGTTGCTCTCGTGAATCGTTAAAAGAACTCTTTATATATACCTTCTTCTTCATCTATAATATCAAGTGTGTTTCGTTGAAGATTTAGAACTATTGTATAACCAGAAAATGAATATAGCATTGAAGTTACCTATTGTGGTTTAAATGTCTATTAAAAAAGTTAATTAATTTTTTCATACATTTTTATTATTATTCTTAAGTCATTATATTAAATAAAATACAAAGGTGTGTATTGTTTTATTATTGCTTAATTGATAACAAAAGTGTACACCAGTTTACATAGGTGTTCTTGCCTCCATCTGCATTATAATTTTTGTTTAATTTTTAATCAGTGTCATCATGCACATGAAATTTAAGTTTAAACTCCTAAACAATGTGTTGCAACCTGCCTGCATTCTCCTCTGTGATTGCCCCCGTGTGCTGCTTGTGTTGTAAAGTACAGTAATTGCATATTGTGTTGTTTGAGGATGGACCTATTATTATACTCACTTTGATTTTTAAGAGCTCTCCAGAGGCAAGTGGATATTTTTATTCGTGGTGTAACCGATAGCTTAGGGAGTAAGATGGTCGGTTGTGTGAGTGTGTGTCCCCCTGTGTGTGGATATAATAATTCTCATCATCTCCATCACCCTCTGCAGGCTCCCCACAGAATGGACAGCATAACAGAGATTCGCCAAACTCGCTGTTAAAAACTCCACTCTGCTCTCTATATGTCTCCAATTCCAATCCTTCGTTCTCATTCTCCTCCGCGAGGGCCTCCCCAAAATGCGTGTGGAAAACACACTGACACATCCTCACAGCCTCTCATTCACACACACTGGTGCTCTCTGTGGGTACCCCCCCCCGCTTTCCAGTAGAACCAACCGGCGCTTTGGATCATCATGTCTGTCTGTTCTTCTGTGAATGCACTACAGCCAGCTCCTGTTGCCTAAAATAGGTGTTGCTTTACCTGGAGTTTTGTTTCTTCACAGGTTGACTTGCAAAGACAGACAAAGTGTGGAGGAAGGTGAGAGGTGGATGTGACAGATGCTGTAGGTATCTGTCTACTTCTGAAAATGCTACAAAAGGTGCAAACTACTAGATTTTAAAGCCAGTCGCGCGTATTTTAATTTTAGATGCTTAATATCACCTTTGTTGTTATTAACACCCACCTGTTGTGCCTCAGTTAATCTTTTAAAAACACTAATAATTTAAGAACACTGTTAAATCTTTAGCAAATATCAAAATGAATACCCAACTGTGCATTGTACTGTTCTTATTATCAAATTCACCTGCATTTAAAACTATTTATTTAATTACTTATTTATTTAAAATAGAATAGAATGAATGTATAGTATCAGTCATAATATGATAATTAATAAAAATAATTTGCCATTGGACAGAATTTTAATATAGATGCATCCCTATATTAATATTTTTATCTCTTCCATATTAATAATTCTCTATCTCTCTCTCTCTCAGTATCTCTCTCTCTCTCTCTCTCTCTCTCTATATATATATATATATGTGTGTGTGTGTGTGTGTGTGTGTGTGTGTGTGTTTTAATCACAGTTCACTCCTCCATTATTCTGTGCATGCTCGCAACAGATCTATTTAATTTTGCTGAAGTAACAACACCAGAACATGTTTTTCATTTGGTAAGAAATGCTAGTAATGCCCACCGGTGAAGTGGGTGCTGTGTGCGAGCTTTGTTTTTGGTATATGAAGTATTGAACCACAGCGTTCACGTGAATTTGGATTCAGCACCTTGGGCTAGAGCGAGCTGTGAGAAGACTGCTATCTGCCTGCATGTGTACAAGTATCAGCCTGTGTGCTTTGTTATGGATGACGTCTACCACACTGATACTGTTAGTGTTTGTCTCTGAGAATGCTGAGAATGCTGAATGCATGTGTGTGTGTGTGTGTGTGTGTGTTTATCTGCAGACATCCATTAGTGCATGACAGTAGAGGCAGACAGGAACACTGTGTCTCTCGGCTTGGAGAGAGAGAGATACTCTGAATTGCCCCGGCTTTTCATTGCCTCTTCTTCCCTCCCTCTGTTTTCCTCCTTCCCTTTGTCAGGCTTTTCCTCTGTCTGTCACTGTCTGAGAGCACAATACCTGAGCTGGACACTTTTTCCCAGAACATACTGAAGACTCTATCAGAATTTGTGCCCAATATGTCCCAGTTTCTTCCCGTGTCAAAAACAGTCTGAGCTGAATTCGTTGAGTATTTTGGCACAAAAACCTCCGTCTTATTCACTAAGTACCAAGGCTGTTGTCAGGGCTTGCGATACTTGTGAACCTCTCTCAAAAATGTGAAGAACACATTGCACCGCTGTATTTAAATCAACTCATTGTCATTCTTTTCACACACAATCAACGCTTTCCTTCTATGTAAATTAGGCTTTTTAATAGAATGTGCTTTATTCACAAAACCATTTGCCCTATTAACTTAACTCTATTAGCACCTGAGGAAAAGCAGGCAGTAACTGAAATTAAATTTTAGAGACCTCCGTACCTATTTTTTCTATTGATTATATCAGCAGTTATTCATCAACTGATGATAAAAAAGAAGCGTTCTAGCGGGCATAGACATATATCCAGATCTGGATTGTGCTTGAAGCTCATTTTTGAATTTTTAACTCTGTATTGCTTTCTAAAGCCTCTACATATTTAATATGAGTAAATCAATAAGAAAAAAGGTAATATCTTTTTTACTAAGATATAGTTAGAATTGGCGCTGAGATTTATATTTATTACTCTACATTTAGTTCCCAATTATTTATTATCGAACATTAGTTTGTTTATAATGTTTTTATCATTTGTGGGCCCTGAAAAAGTATGTATGAGTTTACTATACTAGTACACACACACACACACACACACACATATATATATTTGTGTTATATATTTATATTATATTTGTGTGTGTGTGTGTGTAATATATTATATATATGTCTAGTATATATATATATATATATATATATATAGATATTATATATATATATATATATATATTTGTTGTGTGTGTGTGTGTGCATGTCTGTGTGTGAAATTTATTTATTTATATAATATTTCAAATTCATTTGATATACTATCATTTGTTAACCCTGAAAATATTTGTTTGTTTGTTTATTATACAAATTTAAAATAAATATTTATAATTTATTTGTAAACTGGTTTCATAAATTTTTGGCCACGAATGAATGAATTGATTTAGTTATTCATTTACTTATTTTATCATTGTTTTTATCATTTGTCTGCCCTGAAAAACTGTGTATTTATTATACAAATTGAATATATATATATATGTATGTATATGTATATATAGATGTGTGTGTATGTATATATATATATATATATATATATATATATATATATATATATATATATATCTGAATATATATTCAGAATCTGTTTTCATGATTTGTTGGCTCTGAAAAAAAGAGTTTTTTGTTTATTATACAAGTATAATTTAAATATTTATAACTTATAATCTGCTTTAATTGCTGGCCCTGAAAAGTATTATTATTTTTTTTTTTTTACAAATTTAATATAAATATTTATATTTGTTATGCATTTATTTATTATAATTTGAATCTATTATTTGGCCCCCAAAAAGTTTTTTTTTTTCTTTTTAAATCTAAAAGTTCTGACTGTTTCATATATCAGGCTTTAAAGCATTGATCTCATGGATTGGATTGCTGTCTTGGAGTGATGTACAGTTCTAGTTATGTATGCCAGATCATGATACGTAGTTGCCATCTTGGCCACTACCAGTGACTCAAAACTGGCCTTCAAGATGGAAAATTCTGGCACTCAAATTGCATTCAGCACTAATTTTGTGGGTGTGTTTGCACTGTTATGTGATTTGCATAATTCCTTTAGCGAATTGGCCGCTTAAAACATGCAAAACCAACGATACTACCAGCATGCGCAACTCAATCTTAATGAAACTCCTAACATATTTGTATCAAATCAGTCTCAAATACTTCCAGTGTGTGTCCACATGTTTGGGGAGGTGTGGGCGGCCAAGTGCGGGTGCATTCAGGGCGCTGTTTTGAATTTCTGTCTTGATAATTATTTCGACTAATTACAACCTAATTGCCATGTTAACAGACTGTTTTTTGGCATGTACCTCGACGGCGAAGTCCAGCTGGACCTGTAAGTGGCTCTGACGGTTTGTGTCACTCAGAGGAAGTTGAAAAGCTGTGGTTTGAGCGGCTCTGTGTGTTACGCGGTCAGACGCTGTGATGTTCAAAAAGCCCCAAATTTGGCTCTGATCACAATGACACAGCCGAGCGCTCAGATCTTCTGCCGTTAATTGCCGTTGTGGGCGCCTAAGTGGGTTTGATTGGCAAATCGAACACTTAAAAGCGTGATTTAACATACCTTCTGGTTTGACTGGGAAAGTAGGGTTAGTCTCGCTACTAAGATTGCTACTAAGAATAGATTTGTGAGTGGAAATGATTGGGATGCAGTGGTGTTTGCGCATACCTACAGGCGCTGTGTGGATCATTCAATGTTTAATCCATTATTTCCACCTCCTGCACAATTCCCTGACACACGCACTGCATCTTTAATGCAGACAGAATGTTGAAACGATGCACCTCCATTTTTGCACTCTTTTCTATCCTTATCTCATCACTTTAACAATGGGAAGCAGAAATTGGATGGAGTGGTGGAATAAGTGTGAGATTTTATGAGCTCACGCGAACAATGCCGACTAGAGGCGAGCAAATTTTTTTGTCGTTTGATTAGATCAAGCAGCGTTCATAATTACTACTGGCTTTTTATCAACTTCTGTCGACGTTAAATATTAATAATCTTGCAAATAACAATACAAACAGGTTTCGGTCTACAGAAGTTGCTGCAGGAAAGCACACTATTTAACATTTGAGTCGATATTCTTCACTTGGAGTTGGAGGCTTTGGCATTATTTGCAACTTTAACATCTTGCTATTAATAACTTTTCACTTCATCCCAGTTCCTGGCAGGAAGCACAATTTCAATTCTCATTCTTTCAGTTGTTTTATTAATCCTTCTCTTCTTCTCCGCAGGCTTTCCTCGATTTGTCATCAACGCTTAAATGCTGCTGATGGCTTAGTTGTATTATCCTGTGCTCATTTTCCCCCTTCCATCTTTGAAGGCACTTTCCTATTTACTATTTTGAAAGAGGCGATTTTACTGTTTGTTAATTTAAATAGACGAGATGTGTATTGAGATCTATGAATGTCATAACATGCATTTGATGATTAGATGTGTCTGATTTCACAAACAGTTTGCATGTGTTATTTCAGCATTTATGCACTGCAATCCAAAAAACCAGTCACTCTCTGTGCTAGTATTGTGTGCTGTGTGTATTTAAATCAATTTGTTTTTGTACATTCACAAGAGCCATGGTACAATTAATATAGCACGGTTAGGCATTTTTGAATGGCCTACAGGATTGGGATTTGCACCATGCAAATGTTGGTCCAATACTAACTTTGCACATTTGAGGCATAATTCCTTTAGTGAATTGAATACTGAAACAAAAGCAGATAACACAAGTAAACAAATTACACTATCAGAAGGAGCAATTCATTATTAATTAGGCTATTAAAAAATTCTTAGGTAAATTATTTATTATTATTATTTAATGCTTTTGTGTTGTTATATTTTGATATTTATGATTTTAATTTTTATTTGGTTTGTTTTGGGTTTTTGGTGAATAAAGAAGATCTGTGAAGTTGCAAAGACTAAAGTCTCAAATCCAAAGAGATCAATTCCGGCTCACTCTAGACCTCCAGCCTCTGCTCACTCAAGCACACGGTGTGTGACCCTGTTTTGTTGTGAAAGCGAAACTACTTTGTTTTTGCCTTCCAAAAAAAAAAAAAAACATGACTAGAAATCAAGTTTATATCATGTTTATAATGGTTTTTATGTTTTTGTCATCACTCATCACTGACTCGCCGGCTGGACAGGCTTCACAATATGTTAGGAGGTGTAATATTTTGGTTTCACACTTGAGGCATTCGGCCAATCACAACGCGCTGGATAGCTGGCCAATCACAGCACACCTCGCTTTTCAGAGAGATGAGCCTTGTGAAAATCGATACGTTTTAGAAAGGCGGGGAATAGAGGAGAAACAATAATGTACAGTATGTGGAAAATAATGTGTTTTTTAACCTTAAACTGCATAAACACATTTCATTACACCAAGTACACAAAATAATGTTCTTTTATAGCAACTTCATATGACCCCTTTTAAAAGCAGCATAAAAGATTGGTAGTTGGACCAAAACTAACTTTGCATGTTTGTTGCATTTTTTGATTTTCATAATTCATTAAAGGTGCTGTATAGGATTGACACCGAGTGGTTGAACTGGGTATTGCAGTCCAAAAACAAAATATTGGAGAGAGGGGTTTTTTTCACCTGGCCTCTCCTCCTCAGACTTGACACACACGCAGGTTGCCAGATTGACAACACCAAAAAGGAATGGGAGTACTTGATAATGAATGAAATGAAATATGCTGTGTTTTCCACCAACTGGCAACTGAAATACAATTGGCTAAACTGGCAATGGGCAGGTTTCACAAACCAAAACAGAGACCGACATTCCAGCCCAGAACACAGAATAACTGACTGTAGCATTGTTTTTCAGATAAACAAGTATGTTAACTTAGTATGTTTCTTAAATATCTGCAAACATATTATGGTATTTTTATGCTTTAGTAAAGTCAAAAACTAACATACAGCACCTTTAAGTGAATAAAATTCTCAAGCAATATACAATTCAGCAGAGCAATTATTTTTATTTTGTATATTTTTAATTTATTTTTAAATTGTTTAATTAAATGATTATTATTATTTAATCATTTGTATTTAATTCTCTGTTTAATTTGCTTGATTTTGAAAAGCACAGCAATTTATGGAGTCAAAGTTGATGCTATTTGAACTTTTACCAGCATGTTACAATGCTTTTAACTTGGCGCTTTGCTCCATAGAGCTCAGTGCATTTGGAAACGATTTATATGCATTATATTATCTGCTTACTCGTTCATTTTTTCAGAGTGTGCTCCTGTTTTATTAATTATTATTATTTTTTTTGGCCTTGGCCTCTTCGCTCTTTCTCACTCTCTTCATCTGTCTATCCATATATTCATTTCTGAAGGGCACTAATACCCCTGTTCTGCTTCTATCTGTCTGTCTCCATCCCTTAAGTCTTATACAACCATCATAAATCTTGCACAATTAGAATGGGCCCCTTTCATTTCTCCCTTCTCCCTCCTCCTTCTCTCTCTCCATCTCTCCATCAGTCTGTCTTGTGTGGAGACACGCTTGTTCAGTTTGGGTTCAGATCATGGTGACACAAAAGATCCAGCTGGATGTCCTGAATCACTCGCTGAAACAGCATGTACGCACAGTGCATTTCATGTTCCAGCTTTTGTTTATTTCTTTCTTTCAGCTTTTATTCATGTCTTTCTCTGGTTCCCGGTGTTGTCACATACACAAAACAAACTCGGTATGGAATAAAATCAGTGCGCTAGAGGACTCCACAGCTCATGCTGTGCATATGACTATACAGATGCCCACGCCTGTGTCCCCTTTGGGTTAGCGTGATGGACGAACGGGACAGCAGCGGCATCCACCTGGACATGTGAAAGTCCATCAATATGCTTTAAAAGAGACCTATCTGACGCATTCTGGACACACACGATGCCAGACTTTAATTCAGTTATCAAAAGCAGCATTCGCTAACATTTTCCCCCCAGCTTCACCAAAAGATAACAGCCAATTACATGAA
The DNA here is from genome assembly GCF_018340385.1 of Cyprinus carpio. NCBI lineage: Eukaryota > Metazoa > Chordata > Actinopteri > Cypriniformes > Cyprinidae > Cyprinus > Cyprinus carpio. The sequence continues at coordinate 7,628,379 of NC_056590.1, forward strand.
TGTAACGGGTGGAGAGCGTTTATTGTCATCTGCTGCTTTATCTCAGCATAATGCCTACAAATCTGATTGCACTATACAAGCATGTGACAGGTCAAAACGGGTCTGCACATAGCACCCATAATCCTCACACTGTATGACGGATAAGTGTAAGGCAGACTGAGCACTAATATATAGGCAAGTCTGGAGAGCATGCAATTATGTGCATGTAATTATAACTGATGGAGTGGTGCTCTGTGAAGTGAATAAAGTCCATCAAAAGATGTTTGCATTTGATTGAAGAGTTTGTCAGAGGCTCTAATCAGGGAAAAAGAGCTGAATTTCCCATCAATCAGTGCAGAGGAATGTAAATGGGGAAATGGCACAATCTGACTTGAAACTTAACCTTTGATTTGATGGCGAATGTCTGTTGGTGTTTCTTTGAATTGGTTTCTGATGACTGGTCGTGGTCGAGTGGGTTCAGTCAGGAATATTTGTTTTGCTGCGCGTTTGAGTGAGTCAGGCTTATTTATTGTGTTGCAGAACGGGGACGAGGTTTTACTGGAAAGGTTTTTCCTCATAATTCAGGACACACTGGGTGATTGTGAAAAGCACTCATTTGGAGCAACAGTATTTCAAAGTTTAGGCCAAACATATCATTAGAATACTGGCTTATTTACTAGCTTGTCTTCTCTATTATGATTTTTCATTTTCTTCTTAAAGGAACAGTACACCCAAAATTCTTTCTTCTGTGGAGTGCAAAAGGAAAGGTTTCGCAGAATATTAATGTTGCTTTTTTTCAACAGAACGAAAGCATACTATAACCAGGGGCTGTTATTTTAATATTATGAATATACTATATTATACAGTAGCTGATATCTTTATAATTGCAGTGGCAAATGACAAATAACACATTGAATTAAACTAAATGCTGAAGTAGAAAGAATTAAATATTATGTTCTTGTAAAACATACTCTAGTACTCTTTGAAAAAAAACTTTAATTTATGTTTTAATATTTATATTTTATTCGATTTCAAAATCATTTTAAACGCCCAACACTATCAAATAGTTTTAGTAAAACAACACTGACTGTCAAAAAAAGCACAATGCTACATTCCATATAAGTAGTCAATTTGACTAAATTCAAAGTCTTCTGAAGTCATTCAATAGCTTTGTGTGAGAAGCAGACCAAAGTTTGTCTAGTTGTTATTCTCTCTTGCTGCTCTCAAATTTCATTCTCCATTCCACATAACTTTGCACACCACGTTTAGGACGCTAATTAAATTTCTGCCAATAACTAATAGAAACCTATTGAATGGCTTCAGTAGTCTTGGAAGAGAGTGCATAAAATGGACTGCATTTGTAGTGCTTTATTTCACAGTCAGCGGTCACTATATGCTTTTATTATTATATGGAAAAGAACAGCGTGAACATTTATGCTAATATCTCCTTTTGTGTTTCTCAGAAGTCAGTCATACAGGTCGGAAAAAACATGAGGGTGAGTAAATGATGACAGAATTGTTATTTTTTAGGTTAACTATACCTTTAAAATATGCATGTTGTTATGTGAGCAGACAACGTCTCGGTGTGTTTTACTGCTAAAGAGGGTGATTTAAAATATCGGTTCATATTTGAAGAAGATTCATTTCCTGAGTGCTGACTGAGTGAACGTGAATCTTGAAATGATTTTTCCCCGCTTTGTGCAGATTAGAACTGGAATTTCCCCAGCGCAGATGAGCTGTAGATAATGGAGAAAAGGCCTCGGCAAGTGATTGCACCTCAGCTCGGGCAATCATTCGCATGATGTTTCTTGTAAATAGAATCACTTTGTTTTGATTTAGTTGGTTATTTGGAACTTTTATTTCCTTTGCTTTGTACTTACTTTCTGGTGCTTTCTTTTTCCCATTTCTATTTCATCATCTATTTTATAGAAATGCCCTAGTACTTTACAGGCAACCGTTTCTCCACTCAGCCACAAGCTCATTATTGCGAAACGCGGCTTAGTCAACACTTAGTCATACTTCACATGCTAGATTTCAAAAAAAAAAAAAAATGTGACTAAGTGTATGTGGAGAATCTTTTAAATCCACCTACAGATACATGGTATCCTGTAACTCATTAAGTGCTCATATGCCCTAATCATTGGCTCGATATTCACATTTAGAGTGTTTGTATAAGAAAAAATAGCACATGCATGTACGTCTGCATATGCATCTTTTAAATCATGCTAGTTGATTTGTGCACGCACTAAAGGCCTTCAGTAGTGATTTTTCTTGCCATCTGTAAGACCCACTGTCTCTCTCTCCATGACTTCAGCATCACAGCATGAAACAACACACACAAACACATTCACACACCAGAATCTAAGTTGCTCACCCAACAATTAAAATTCTGTCATCACTTGCTCACCCTCATGTTGTTCCAAACCTGTATGACTGATGGTCTTGTTCTTATCGGTACTGTTTTGTCTTGCATAGGCTTTTCAATAACCAGAATGATAAATAATTAAATCATAATATTATCATGATGATTCAAATTATGATTAATCTTACGGGGTGGGAGAATGACACCTCATGAGTTTGTTTCTTCATTAAAACAGATTTGGAGAAATGTAGCATTCCATCACTTGGTCACCAATGGATCCTCAGCAGTGAATGGGTGCCGTCAGAATGAGAGTCCAGGCAGCTGATAAAAACATCACAATAATTCAAAAGTAATCCAAAACACTTAATGCAAATTGTTAATGTCTTGTTAAGTGAAAAACTGCATGTTTGTAAGAAACAAATCCATTAAGGCTTTTTAACTTTATACCGTCATGTCAGTCTATAATCCATAATTACACTCTCACTTCAAATCCCACAAACATATTGTTTTGAACTGTTTTGGCCTATAAACAGTGCTTGATCTGTGCATACTGTATTTCTCTCCTGGTTCAGACGAGATGATAGAGGACTCGTATTTTGTCCAGAAGCAACATTTTGAAGTTAAAAACATCTTGATGATGGATTTGTTTCGCTTCACAAGATGTTAATTGACAGACTGGATTCTGACGGCACCCATACACTGCAGAGGATCCATTGGTGAGCAAGTGATGTAATGCTGATGTAATTTTGCAATACATTTCTCTAAATGTGTTCCGATGAAGAAACAAACTCACCTACATCTTGTATAGCCTGAGGGGGAGTGAATTCTCATCAAATTTTCAATTTTAGGTGAACCATTCCTTTAATCTTAAACATAACCCTAAAATCTGATCATCATATCTAGTTGATATGAATATATTTTCCAAGCATGTTGATGTAATATTAATATATAAAAATAAGAATAAGGCAAATAAGGCTTATTTGTTTTAATCAAATGCACTTGCATGATCTAACCGCACTTTGTCTTTTGTGTACTTCACGGTTTGAATGTTCTCTTCATATTTAATAAGAGAGATGAATATTTCATCAGCTCCACTATTAATATTAGTTATGACGGTGAACTCGGGATATTGAGTCTCAAGGCGGTGCGATGTTCGGCTCAGCATTACATGTGTTGGATATGATTGTGTGTGGTTACGTAGCATCGTTAACATGCTTTTAGTCTCCCAGCTATAATTACGCGACTGTACCGGCTGTGAGGATAGGAAGGTGTGTGTTTGTAGATTAGATGCTGTGTTTCCTGAGCAATATGAATACTTTAATCTCATGCTTAGTCTTAAGGCATGATGCCTTGCAGATTTGTGCTTGCTATGCATGAAGGAGTGGGTGTTTGTGAGTGTGTCGGTACACAGCCTTGATGTTGACTTTGTGTGCTGTGTGTATTGGATAAAGGACCCAGTCTGCATTTTCATTTCAGAGAGTAAAAAGCATATTTACCGTCTGGTCTGTGCATGTGTGGACGAGGCTTTATACTCACTGTGCTGGTGGCATCTCGAAGGGTTGCATAAATACATGTGGAAAAAACACAACTTTGAGCACATCACAAGCTGAGGAAAGGTCTTTGAGAGTAATTCAACTCGAGTGCTGAGTGCAAATGCTGGAGTATTTGTGTTTTTACCCCCCTGGCTGTTTGTGTGCGCGTGTGAATGTGCTTAGCTATAGTTTTGCTGCCAAAAGTAAAATGTGTTTTTACTTATATTCTTTGTAGTATATTCTATATTTTTCAAAAGCCTGGGGTTGGTACGCTCTCAGAAAAAAAGGTACAAAGCTGTCACTGGGGCAGTGCAAAAGCAAAGGTACTAATATGTACTTTTAAGATATTAATATGTACCATTTAGGGGTAAATGATGTACCTTTTACTATTGAAAGGGTACCGCCCAAGTGACAGCTTTCTGAGAGTGTAAGATTTTCATGTGTTTCTCTTATGCTCGCCAAGGCTGCATATATCTGATCAAAAATACTGTAAAAACAGTAATATTGTGAAATATTATTACAATTTCAAATAACTAATTTCTAATTGAATATATTGTAAAATGTAATTTATTGCTGTGATGCGAAGCTGAATTTTCAGCATCATTACTCCAGTGTCACATGAGCCTTCAGAAATTATTCTTATGATTTGCTGTTCAAGAAACATTGATTCATGATTCTTATCAGTGTTGAAAACAGTTGTGCTGCTTAATGTTTTTGCCCCCCCCCCCCCCCCCAGGATTATTTGAATAGAAGGAAAAAATAAATAAATACATTGTAACATCATACATATTTTGTGGTCACCTTTTGATCAATTTATTGGATCCATTCTGAATAAATGTATTAATTTGTTTGATTTATTATTAATTGTTTTATTTATTTGAATGATAGTGTATAAAATATAATGTAAAACAGTCTGTGTGAGCATTTAATTAATGTGTATAGGTTGAGATGGAAAATATTATTAGCTCACTATGAAAACAAGTGTCAATGGAAAGTCCCTACTATTATAGAGAAATGTGTGTTATTGGTTGGGTGGCAAAAGGAGGAAGAAACATGGCAGATGGTAGAAAGAAACAAGTGAAGGAGGGAAAAAGGGAGAGTCTCTCTCTCTCTCAGCAGCTGAGAGCTCCAGATGGAGTATGACTACAGTGTGTGTGTGTGTGTGTGTGTGTGTGTGTGTGTGTGTGTGTGTGTGTGTGTGTGTGTGTGTGTGTGTGCTCATGCTATACCGTACATGTATATAGAGAGACCAGGTTTGGTTGGCACAGTTTTCACACTTTGTGGAAGATCTCTGATGGAACAAATACAGATAACTCATCTAGATGCAAATGAAACCTTAAGCTCTTAGTCTAAAAACGCACTCAGTGTCCAAATTATTACCCCCAGTTTCAGTTATTCCTGATAAACAGTATGTTCAGCGCATATGAGTTTTTTGCTGCATTTTATTAATATATTTGTATGCAAATGCTCTGGCAATACAGATGTAAACTATTTGTTGTGCCAATAAAGCACACTAAATTTAAACATATTTATAAAGAAATTTATATATATCATAAATCATGTTTTAATTTGATGTTGAATTTAAATCATTCAGTCTGTGTGTATGTGTGTGTGTATACAATAATTGTAAATAAAAATAAAAAAATAGAATACTACAATTGCTAATAAAAAATATAATTAAATAATAATTATAAAAATAATAATACAGAATTTATTAAACATTATTATAATTTTAAAGAACTGTTTTCTATTGTGATATTTTTTTATCACATAATTTATTTCTGTGATGGCAAAGTTGAACTGGAAATTTGAAAGAAGCTGAAATTTTGTTGCTCCAAAAACATGTTGTATTATGACAGTTGTTTTTCATGACCAGGAAGTTCAAAGTTCAGAAGAACAGCATTTATTTAAAATATAGAATTATTCTTGTAACAATGTAAAATCTGTGCCACAATGTTAAAACAGGTTCACATGATTTAATTGAGCCAACTGAAAATTTTCAGTGAAGTGAGTCAGGTACAATTTTGAGTTGACTTTCAAATTTTTTACCATGTTGCAATCTTTTATAATTGTTTCAACACTTTTTTTAATCATTTAAAGTTTAATCGTTATTCATTTTGCTGGAGGGGTTATGATGAAAAGGAACTTTTAATGTCTTGGAATCAGTGAGTGTGAGTCAAGAGTGTAAACATTCCCTAATTTTCGCATCCAATTATGATCCAAAAATTACCCTGTACCCACCAGCCAACCAACCTCCTGCATGCATACTTATCGCTCTGGTGTGTGTTGTGATAGTTGACTGCATTATGCATGTGACATGTTCTGTCCATATGTGTGTGAAATGCATTTGATGGGGCTTTACGGCTGTCAGACAGTGTATTCTCTTTGGCGCTAGCTACTTCAGTGGTAGTGTTTAGCATAGCATGGTGGTGAAACGTCGCTCCCTCGAGGCATTCCTTCAGCATCTAGACAGCTGTGTGTGTGCTAGACAGTGTATGCATGTTTTAGATGCCATGGAACAGAAGCACACCCACCACATACGTACAGACTCTATTCCTTTTTAACTGCAGGCTCGGAGGTGGAACTTCAGGGAAAAGTCTATGAAACGAGGAATTTTCATTGATGAAATAAAATTTGTCTGCATTGCCTGCATTCAACAGCCATCTGCTGTACAATTATTCTCGTTGGATCGATTTGATCTGATTTAATTATTAATCTTGTGACCTTGGTGTGTTAATTATGGGTAACAATAGTGCACTGTTAGGTTCAAAACTAACTTTTCATCACAGCTGTGGCTCATAGTAAGTGCATGTGCTCCAAATCATTGGCCCTCTTTTCACCTGGTATTAACGGCCATCACGGGTGATCTGATCACAAGTGGACAGCGCTAAATACAGGTGTAGCCGGGGGTCCGAAGCGTTTTGTGATCCCATCACTCAAACCACGGTCAAAAGTGGTCAGACATGCATGTGACCACGTCGCATTTCTAGTGTAAACGCTAATGCATCTTGAAAGGGAAGCCTCCTATTCACTAGACACAGAATCACTGGGTAAAACAAGGGGGTTTAAACTTTAAAAGGTATGATTTTTAAAAGAAGAAAACTGCCAATCTTTGATTGTTTGATAAAATTTATCATTTGTGATTACAATATATGGATACTCTTTGTAAACACGAATAAATAAATAAACTTGAAATGTGTGTTTGGGAAAAATTGAAAACATATATTTTTATAAATTTAGAATTTATATAAATGTATATTTTATAAAAAAATATATAAAAACATATATTTATATAAATGTATAATATTTATGTATTTATTTATTGAATATTTGGGGTCTGTAAGATTTTGCATTGTTACAAGAAGATCTCTTTTTTTTCTTAACCCTAAGATGGCACAAAATCTCATCTCAACTTCACTATTTTTCATATAAACGTTTGTGAGATTTAGTCAGTTGAAGCAGTTTTGAGGATAATTGGTCTAATTTTGTCAGATGTTATCTGACATTGTATTATGTTGAGTATCAAAGATTTTTGTTAATGAAGGATTTGTGAAACACATCAATGATTTTAGATTTGTTGAGTACCAATTATAGTTTTTATTTGAAGTAAAATGATCAAATGAGACCCTTTGGCTAAAATGCACAAAATTCCCTTTATTATCATAATTCTGCTCATGCTTAATGTACATCTAAATATGTTTCAATTTAAAAGTAAATGCACATTGTTCTTAAGGGGGGAAGGAGGGCATCTTACCCTATCTTATATGGGCTGATATCTCCTTGATAACATGATCATCAGGCTGTGCACAGACTTCAGCAGTTCACTTAGCTCTTCATTTGCTGTGTATATATGGACAGTTGTGTTTGTTCTGTACTGAACGACACCATCAGCTGACCAGTGGCCGTCTGGTCCTTGTGTGCATGTAAATGGCACAGTCTCCAATTACCACAGCACATAATTTTTTTTGGTGGGTATTTTTAAACCTCATTTCATGCATGTGAAATCATCAAAACCAATTCACTCAAGCACACAATGTACTTCCGATGCTACGAAATTACACCGCACATTTCTGGTTAAATTCTCCAAGTAAAAGCACAAAACGCTTTTACAAAAGAGCTGAAGAGAAAATATGGCTTGAAATTTTTTTTTTTTGTACTTGTAGGGTTAAAGTGCACCGGGAGGGAAAATGCTTGACAGGCTGTCAGCTTGTTTTTAATGGGGCAAGGTTTTCCAGAGAGCACTTTGAGGCAGATCTGCATCGATTTTCACTTCAAGAGTCTAGTGGGCGAAGATTGCTGTGCCTGGAATATAGGTGGTACCTCAGCAGTGGCCAGCCTTGGGTGAATATAAGTGCGTTTGGATCGTGTTTGTTAGTGTAGCAACCGGCAAGTGAGAATCTTTGTCAGTGTGTGACCGAGAAGAAAAGCTGCGAGTTTTTGTGTGCAATAAAGACAAGATACGTGCATGCATGCCAGTGTGTTATGTGAATGTGTTCATTATTATGCTGCCGTGGGCTCTCGGTATGAATGATTTTACCAGATCTGACACGGCCTCCGAATCAGACTTAGGGTATGTCAAGCTTGTGCTAACCCGTCAAGGTGTCAGTGTACAAAAGATGTGCGTGTGTGTTTTCACCCTTCAAAGCTTTGCTTTTTTAAAAAAAAAAAACCTCTTCCATTAGAAGAGTCACTTTACAGCTCATGTTTTTTTGAAATGCAGGCTGAGGAAGTGGAGTTGGCATACAAAGGAAGGGTTGCCTGGAGGAAAGTTGCACACACAAACACACACACACACTTACACAAACATGCATTGAGTTGTAGTTCTAGCTGGCATCCAGTGCCTCACCTTATCATAAACTCAAGGTGACCGTGACCAAATTTACATTAATGAGGCGTCAGCTTATTTAATATGCTAATAAAAGCAGCGTCCTGCTGTGACTGGAGTGTGTATGAGGAGCTATGGATGTGTGTGTTTGTGTGTATGATTGGTTGTATGCATTCATGGGTGTTTATCGTATGTATGGTTCATATATTTAAAGGGGCCATATGATGCGATTTCAAGTTTTCCTTACTCTTTGGAGTGTTACAAGCTGTTTGTGCATAGATAAGATCCCTAAAGTTGCTAAGACTAAAGTCTCAAACCCAAAGTATAAGACTCGTCCACGCCCCCCTAAAACACCTTCTTTTAAACACGCCCCCACATGTCTACATCACTGTGTGGGAAGATTTGCATACACACCGCCCAAATGTTCACACAAAGAAAGAAGGAGTTACTTTGATTCCTCGCTGTAGTATTGTTGCTTCCACTGTCATGTCATGGAGACGCTGTGTGTTTCATTGTGAAAGCGAAACTCCTTTGTTTGGCCTTCCAAAAGAGGACACAACTAGAAATCAGTGGTTTAAGTTGTATTTACAACAATTTTACAAAACAGTTCAAACCAAATATTTTTGTGTGTGCAAACGCATTTAACGGAGGACTGTTTCCTGAACCTACAATGCCGGCTGTTCGACTCACAACCTGTAAGTACATTTTCATATTTAAAGGATTTGTCACTGATGATTCAAACGTGAGTCTTGAGCAGTGTAGAGCAGAGCTTGTTGTTTGTCGTTTCTCTGATCACAAATGCAGACAAGGTTTTATGTTTGCGTGGTGCGATATGCAACACAACGTGTAAAAAGGACAGTTAAAGTCATTATAATCAGTAATTATGTCCCCACTGGATGCAACAAATGCCTTGTTTGTATGGGAAGGGGAATAACATTTCCGTTACACGCTTGAGGCATTTAGCCAATCACAATGCACTGGATAGCTGGCCAGTCAGAGCACACCTCACTTTTCAGACCGACGAGCTTTGTAAAAATTGATGCATTTCAAAAAGGCAGGGGCATAGAGGAGCAACAATAATGTACAGTATGTGGAAAATAAAGTGTTTTTTAAACCTTAAACTGCATAAACACATTGCATTACACCAAATACACAAAATAATGTTCTTTTTAGCAGCATCATATGACCCCTTTAATCGTTCTTTCATGCTTTTACTAATCTTACCAGTGTTTTAATACAATAATATTTATGGAAGCTCTCATCTTCCTCAGAGTAACTTTAAAAAAAGTTAACTGAGAAAGTCTAAAGTAGTCAAATTATGAGAGAGTAAGGAATAGTCGTTCTTGTGATAGAAAAGCCACAATTGAAAAACTACACCCAACAGAAATAAGGTGGCAGTTGTGAGATAAAAAGTTGCAATTTCATGGACTACTATTGAAAGGTTTGGAGTCAGTATATATAGTTTTTAAGAAATTAATACTTTAATTCAGCTAGGACACATTAAATTGAGTGTGCTTCTTGAACAGCAAATCAGAGTGATGTCTGAAGGATCATGTGACGCTGAAGACTGGAGTAATGATGCTGAAAATTCAGCTCTGCATCACAGGAATAACATTACATTTTAAAAAGTGTTCAAATAGAAAACAGCTATTTTAAATGTTAAAAATATTTCACAATATTACTGTTTTTACTGTACTTTCAATCAAATAAATGCAGCGGTAATATATATAAAGTCACAATTGTGAGGAAATATGTGCAGTTCTATGCATTCTTAGTGGAATGCCTTTATGTATGTATGTATGAATGAATGTATGTATTTTTATAAAACACGCTTCTATAACTATCATACTTAGAATTAAGGAAACTTACACTGCCAAGATGTCTGAAAAAAGTGCATCATCTGGAAAGCATTGCGTTCTTTTGCGTCAAATTTGTCTATAAAGATCTGCCAGGCATTTAAACATTACAAACATTACGAATTAGAATCTCCAAAACTTCAAAAGGTTGCTCTAACACCCCACAGAAAAACATTTAAGCAACATGATGAGAAAACACTAGATTTGCAAATAGTAAATCTTCCAGATGAAAAAAACACATTTCAGACAGGGATGTGTGTGAGATGTCAATGTGCTGGTGACCATTTCATCATGTCCTAAACTAAAGATGTTGATTAGTGTTTTCAGAGGCTGTAGCTGTACTCGTGTGCCTGACTGCACATCAAATATATAATTAGCTGCTATTAATATCGATGTGCTGTTTATGACTTGCTTGTGCTCTGCGCAGCAGCAGCAAACAAAAAAGACAATGGCTCTACAACACTGAGAAAGGAACACTTTTACATTTCTAATGCCATTTAGTAGAAAAGACTCTCCAGGTAGCTTTTAGACTCCTGAACATTAAAGAAGACAATTAAGAGATTATGCCCCTCTTACTCCTTTTCCTTCAAATGTATTTAGCAACGGTCCTGTGGGGGCCAAGCGCTTGGCTAAAACAAGATGTTGGCTTGTAAATCGTCTTGCGTTACGATCGCAAACCTGCTTCTCTTAATGCAGTCTGATCAGTGGTTAATGGGTCTTGAATATTTACTCTCAGGAGCAGTAAGGTTGGTGTCCTGCGTCCATCATCTCAACATAATGTATGTTGTATTAGCGGCTAATGACACTAATAGGGCCGCTAGCGCTCAATGGAGTGCTGAGTGGGATGTCCATTTGTGATGCTGTCCATTCTGAGTGAATGTGTTTGTGTGAATGTGAGTGAGTGGGAAGGACTTGTAGTGTGAAACCTTTTTATGTAGCGGCTGGTTAGCCTCTTGTTTTCTGGTGACAGCTCTGGGCGCAGTCTGTTCTGGCCTCAGCGAGGCAAAGGAGGGGTGGTCAGCTTAAAGCAACATTTGTGATCAATTATTTATCAATATGTGGCCAATTTATGACTTCTGAATTCAACCAATTAGGTGTTAGTTACTTATATCAGTTCTAAAAGCTACCAACAGCCATTTTATGAACCAGAAGCTGGTTTTGAAATTAAGCATTCAGCAAGAACCTATGGGTGTGATGTTTAGGTTTTCACATATTTTTGTGCATGTTATGTATACCGACTTTATATTGGCTATCAGGGTAAATTATAACTTGGGTTGGATACTTGCAGCCAGGATATTTGCCAATTTAACTGAATTGAGAAAGCATATTGAATTCCATTTCCACTCCTGAATTTGAACTCAATATAAATTTTGGTAGCAAACAGATGGAGAATTGCATTTCAAATTTGGAGACTAGTAGAATTAAATAGAATTTTATTTAGTGAAATCCATATAGCTCTACTATTAAACACTTAAAATGCCTTAAAGATTTATTGGATGGATAGATGGACAGATGGATAGACTGATGGATGTATGGATGAATATACATTAGGGATGTGCAATATTTATCATTTACGATTATATTGTAATTGTTTTAAGAATGTGCGAGCTGACATTATTGACTCACTTTGTAAAAAAAAACACACAAAACCATGAGAGTCCGAAAGCAGTTCGAATTGCCCTGTCATCATGAATGCCAAAAATATCGCTGTATGGGTTTAAAAGTTTTGTATTTATAAGATATGATATAGTCAAGTATTATCCCACAAGTAAACAAAGCCAGAGGCAAACATTTGTGCATCCCAACACAGCAGTGTTTCATTTATGAATGAATCTGTTTTTGAATTACTAGCTTAGTTGTCACCAAATCTCGTTCTACTTTGTTGTTGATCATTAAAATGTTACGCTGCCTCAGAAGCCTGTGCAAAATCAGTTTCGTGAAGTGACTTCTTGAGCAAACTGTGTTTTAAAAGTCATTGCTTGATAAGGCAGCTAGTCAGCAGCCTAAGCTTTCGGACGCAGCCAGTCACTTGCTTTGTTTCTTAAATGAATCAACCATTTTGAACGAATTGTTTGAATGAATGATTCAATTAATCATTCATTATAACAGAGACTTGCTGCCATATACTAGTGGTTTTAGTGTCATTTATTTATCCATGACAGGCCTGAACCGTAGACTGTATAAAAACATGGATTTAGTGTCTGTGACATGACCCGTAGTTTTCTGAAGAGCATATTTGAAGCTCAAAGTGTGTGAAGCGGGCCGTCGCCATCTTGGCAGCGCATCACAGCGCGACACTCCTGGATCATATAAAATGAGGCAAAAAGGCAGGAGCTGGTTGCTGAAGCCACGCCCACCTACCTCGACGGCAGTGTCAGCAGCGACAATCCACCTGTCACTCAAGTGGCCACACCCTTAATTATGCAGAAATTTAATGCTTAATATAATTTAAACTAATGAGTTATAAAAAAAATTCACCCCCCTCGCAGCTGTTGTGAAGGGCAAAATTACCTATATAGACCAAAATAATTTTTTGTACCAGGCCGTAAATGTTTTTTACTTTTTTTTTTCTGCTGTAAAGTTGGGCATTTTAACATGGGGAGTCTATGGGACTGACTCCCTTTTGGAGCCAGTCGATGAATTGCAGTTTTAGTCACTTTCTTGTTGGCTTCACAAGAGAGAGCGGGAGGTTGCTGCTTGGCCTAAACCAGCAAAGATACCAGCACTAAAATATATTTTCAATATAAAATTTTTATTATCAGAAAAATCCCCCCCAAAAAATAGAGATTTTTGATATTTTTGTCAATATCAGATGGATGGACAGACTAACGGGCAGATATATGTATGGATGGGTGGACAGATGGATATATAGATGGATAGACAGACAGACAGACAAATGGATGGATATAGAGAAAGACAGACATCTGTGATTAGTTTGTATATCTAATATTCCTATTTATAAGTTTATATATTTTTAATGCATAGAGTGTAGTGCATTGTAAATTCCAATTCAACTTCCTGTAGTGTGTGGCAAATTCAAATCTTTACAAATTATTTCTACTTTTGTTGCTCCTATCATCATTGATTTTGTGACTTTCACTGATGATTAGTGAATTTACAGTTTGATTAGTGAAAATCCAGTTGGCAAAACGAAGTAGTGAAAATCTGTATGAATATTAGCTATTAATGCATCATGATTTTTAAAGCTTTTTTTAATAACTGTCACAATTTCTCCTTTTTCTTTGCAGTGCAGAAAATCAATGCAAATCCAGTAGCAGCAGTGCTTCTCACAAACACATTTGAAGATTTTCACTTCACGTTACACCCGCTGCGTTTCACTTGTAAATTTGAAGCTCGTCTTTTTATTTCGCTTTAAACCCTACAGCCTTGAACCGCTAGAGGTCAGTTTACGCTGATGCCTCGCTTTTGTATGAGAACTCCCAGAATTAGTTTTTTTAAGAGCTTAAAATTTTTCTCGAGATAAAATTTCAATTCTCTCACATAAAGAGCAAGGCCATCTTCACGCTTGGTCTCCATTGTGCACTCATGCTCTGTATCTACTTTCACATCGCATGTTTTCTGATTGGTTTGGATCCTGGCTCCTAAAATCATCCGTGAGAATTCCCTAAACACAACAGGGAAGAAGCAGTCTTTTCACACTCTACCATATGGTGGATTTTCTTATAGTCATGGAATGGAGCCGCAGATTGAATGAAATGAATATTAATGAAACATTTTTTTTTCTGTTATTGAGTTAGCTAGTTACAAGAAAGAAAATATGTAAGAAAACAGTCGGCTTGCATCTGGGGAGCCTTTGATCTCTCGTGAGGGTGAGGAGAAATATGTGCCAGAGAGATAAAGATGAGGTTTTTCTCTCCGTCTTGCCACTGTTATTATTTATTTCTCTCTTCTTGATGCTTTCTGACTGGAAGCCTCGTGGGATCTCCTCTAGATAAGATAAGATGATAAGGCCAAATGAGGTGAAAGTTGTCTGTTACAACCCGTGCCATCGCCACCGGGCTCTCCATTAAATTGAGATGTGTGTGTGTGAGTGGACGTGTCCCCATGTGCCCGCTTCTCTGCATCGCCCGTGGCTTTACCACTGTATGCTACAGCGCTGGAGCGCATACACCAGCAAGTAATAGAGGTTAAGTATGCTTCAGGCTTTCCCCAATGTCCATCCACTCTTTCTGTTTCTGTCGCTCTTTCTGTTTCGTTCCCTCTTGAGTTCTGTTTTGTTGTGCTAAAGGAAGGAAGAAAAGAGCTGGAAAGTCATAGTCGAGTGCTGTTTGCTGATGGACGAATGGATTGATGTGTGTGTGTGTGTGTGTGTGGTGGAAACATTGATGTAATATTTAATGTTCTTCATGTTGTTAATAACAACAAATGGAATCCACTTGTGTTGGTGTTTGTTTATTGGTTAAGTGGAGCTGTATCTGGCCTCACCTCAACCTTTGACCCGGCAACAAAACAAGTTCTTGTCTTCCCACAACAAGAAGGAGATGAAAAGATAAACATACTGATGAATAGTGACAGAGCAGAACAAGTAGAAATTAAAGATAGGAGAAATTATTTTAACATAAAAAAACTCACTTCACCTTTGAACTAAAATGGTTTTTACAACCATTTCCATGTTTTTTAAATCAGCATGTAAATCAAAATTGCCCTTTTGTACTTTCCTGCTACACTTTTCTAATCTTTTTTATGCATGATTCTTAGTGCAGGTTATTTTGAAGAAGAAAAATGTTTTTGTCTCTTCTCCAAAATATAATTGCTTGCTTCTGAAATGACTTTCCTTTTGGTTAAGGCCATTAAGAATGCAGGTATTAGTTAATATTAACCAATAGCTAAATGGCTGTTTAGCCATTGTTGTGGGTAATGCACTAGGTAACTGCTGGCCAAAAATCTTGTTAGTCTTTAATACAGTAACTGAAATCTGGTTAGCATTAAATAACCACAACAAATCTGAGAAAAATATATGAAACATGCCCTGTATCCAATGTGCACACTGCACACCCCCAAAAACCATTTTTCACATATATCTCAGGGGACTCAGTTATGTTTTATGCATGTATTCACTTGTTTCAGATCTTCTGATTTCACTTCAAATCATGTTGTCGTTTATATCTCAGGGGACTAAGAAAAAAAAAAATGTTTAAAACAAGAAAAAATATATGCCAGTGGGGTCAGAAAAATAAAGTTAATTCAATGGGAAAACAAGAAAATTTTTCTGACCCTACTGGCTTGTATTTTTTCTTGTGTTAATTTTAAAACATTCTTCAAGTCACTTTGTTTCTTAAGTAATTATCTCTTGATTTTAAAATGTTTAGATATTTGTACTGGAAAGCAAGATAAAAACATGCAATCCATACTAAATAGTATGTAAAATTATAATGTCCCAAAGCAATAGTATACAGTATGTTGAAAAGAGTATGTAAAAAAGTCCCAAATGGTTCTACTATTTCTGGTAGATTTTTCAAATGTGGATTGGTGCACACTTTAACAACTAATATTGTTTGAGTAGTGTAAATTTAATTAAAATGTGAGGATGTTAACTGTGACAGGATGATTGACAGGCTGGTTTGTAACCGCATGCAACTATGAAACAGAGCACAATTTTATGATGTGATATATAATATAATATGGATGGTAGTAGTTTTTCCACAATCCACTACAGACTCACGTTCAGCTCTGACTTTATTCACTTTTCATGATGCAATCAATTCCAGAATCAAATCCAATCTTTTTTTTTCTCTCCATTGAATATTATGTTTCATGTGGAAATACGAACACATTACGGGAATAAGACAAATGGGTTGTGAATGCCATTTTGACTTTAAAGCTGTGATCATTTTATTTTCTGGTGCTTTAGTTTGTGCTTCACTATAGCAGGGTTATGTGTATGTGTACTCTAGGGGCTAATTAAACCGGCTTCATGGGGTAATGAACGAGTTTCGTTAAAACCTATTAAAACACACGTGTTTAAATTATTATTATTATTATATTAACTCATGCATGTTTACATTTACTTAATTATATTATATATTTATATACAAATTAAAAAAATCAATTTGAAAAATTACATATGTAAAAATTAACATAAAAAATTATTGAATAAAAATTATTTTCCATAGTTTGTTTTATGTTATTTGGTATTTTCTCTTCAGATTCTTCTGGGTGCTCAAACCCAGTTGGCCTTATTGATGACATTTATCCTACGTTTTACCACACAGTACCACTAAGCAACATTTCAGAAATGAGATTGTTCCAGCACATGTTCGTTTCTGTCTGAGGTCAGTTTGGACCCAGCAAAACAAAACATACTGCAGAGTGAAACACAATAAGGTACAAGAACAGCTAAAATGACCCAACACATGATTCTTGAAAAGAGAAACATAGGAAACCCTTTATTTCAGAGATTTTGTGGATGGAGAGAGAACAAGAAACAAGAGAGGGGCAACCATTTGTCTAGTGCTCAGCCGGCGTGGTTGGGGCGGATGTGGCTCTGCCTTGGCAGATCCAGATACTGAAAGCAGATGATTTATTATGTGCAAGCTGAGCTCCACACAGAGAGAGAGAGAGAGCAAGGACACAATGAGAGGGGAATAGAAAAGATTGAAAAACATGGCACAGCCTGTGCTGTGGGAGTTTAAGCACATTAAAAACAATCAAGCTTTGCCAAAAAATTTTTTGGGTTTTTTGGTGCACCATTTGCACCTGTGGCATGTTTGGCTCAGAGAGGAATTGATGGGTGGCAGCCTTGCTTTTTTTTGTTACGGATAATCTGAGGTTGAGAACAGACCAAAACAATAGGCTGAATGGATAGAGAAATGGAAGCAGATCGTGAGTGCGGGGGAGAGATATCAAAGACAACATGTGAAATCAAATTCAGAGTTTTGTGGCTTTGTAGTCCATGTTGTGCAGTAGCTTTGAGCTCATCTATATGCGAGTGTTCTCGCAAAAGTAAACTGATATAGCAGTGGTTTTGCGTCAAGACTTGATTTTAACTATATTTTACGCTTTCAAATTGGTCTAGCATCTGCCAAGTAAAGTCTGATTGGATGCAAAAACCTTTGACATCAACAACAGATTTGTGAATTATGTTGGTAAGATTTTACTTTAAAGCCTGTTATAATGCATTGGAAAGGAATTAATAATGTATCGTTGTAATGCATTATATCTTTTTATAAAAAGTGTAAGCTTTAAAGATAGTTCACCCCAAAAATGAAAAGGTTGCTGAAAGTGTATCCATCAGGGCATCAAATACATTGGTGAGTTTTTTTATTTATAGGGAAATATTTGTAAATATTTTGATTAAACATGCTGTATTTAAAGGAATAGTTCACCCAAAAATGAAATTTTGCTGAATAGATGAGTTTTTTCTTCATCAGAACAGATTTTGGAGAAAAATCCATAAAAAAAATTCACACTACTCCAGTACACGCAATTTTAATGTATTTAGGAAAAGCTATGTGGTGTAAGAACCAGTGTCTATATTTAAGGCGTTTTAATTTTAAACCGTTGCTTCGGGAAAAAAATAAAATATCATAATGACCTCTTCCTCTGTTGTCTCTCACATCAAAATCCACCCACCTGTTTGTGTTTAGCAACTTTTTGGCTTGTAAACAGTGCTTGATCTGTGCAGATTTCTCTCCTGATTCAGACGAGATGACTTTTTTTCACTGGAGAAAGCAATATAATGGATAAAATATTTTAGCCAGGAGCAAAGGTTTGAAGTTAAAAACATCTTATTGATGGATTTGTTTTTTACAAACACAAAGGTTTTCACTTCACAAGGTGTTAACTATTACTATTAACTATAACTATTCCTTTAAAATGCATTATAATGCATTCCTTGTTACATCTGCAATTTGTTGTCTGTCATATATTTTAATGCATTATAATTTCTAAAGGTAACATTACAATAAAGTATTATAACTGTTGTTACAATTATTTCTGACATCATAAAATGCATTATAAGGTACATTAAAAGGCATAATTAATGCATAAAAATAATTTAATAATGCATTTTAAGGTTTCAACTAAAAGTGTTACCCGTATTCTTCTCCCTTTTCAAAGTTAACTGATCAAATTTGATGTTTCGGTAGGAAATGCATTAAAGAAAAAAATCTTTGAAAGACAATTCATGTGCTGTAAAAAAACAAAAACCAAAAACCAAACACTCGACATTAGGAAAGAGATGCATTGGATGGATCTGTTATATAGAAAGGCAAATGTAGAAACAAGAGGCGGGTTAAGAAGGCGGAACAGTGCCCCTCATGAATAGTTGAATGTACAGAAAACAGTAATTTCACACAAATTGTCTGGACCCCGGTATGTTTCTTGACTTCTGAATTCCCCAGTGGTTAAGGAATAAAATAGCATAGTTGACTGTTCAAATGTGTGCAGAGGTGGAGATGGGTTTATACCTAATACACTACACTCGACTGCAAGAGGTATTCAACACGAGTGCAGGGTCCGAACAACCCATCCACCACATGATCAAAAATAGTACAGAGTGTATCCAGCACGTGAATGTACATTAATGTGCAGCATTAAATGTTGAGGACCATGAATAATTGGAGGTATTTCAAGGATATTGCGGAGCGAAGGCCGGATATATATGTCAGTTAGAGATATGAGTGATGGGGGAGAAATGAAGGAGAAATGGAGAGAGGTGGGAGACCCTGGCGCGCGGGCAACTGACCCTCATCAGGAAAGGAGAGGGTAGTGAAACACAGACTGACCGAGAGCAGATTGTTCTCCTGCAGAAAGAGAGAGAGAGAAGGGTGGAAGACGGCAGAGAGAGAAAGAGAGACTCTTGACACGGCAATGAGTCTTTCTGCATTATGTCAGTAGGTTATTCACAAATTTAAGGAAGCCTGTTTCCACCACAGGATTAAGACAAAATAAACAGTAATGGTGAACTTTTGTAATCGCAATAATTCCGAATTTTCTTTTTCTTAGCAATTGCGAGAGTTTATATCGTGGATTCCTAAACTTTGAGTACATCTCCCCACTTCTGAGTTTATTATCTGAAGTTCTGACTTTTTTTCCTTGCAATTCAAATTTAAAATCTTGCAATTCTTGTTTTCTGCTTGTGTTGTTCACAAAACCACGGAAATCAAAAATCCAAAAAGTCAGTTGCAACTTTTCTCAGAATTCTGACTTTTTTCTCACAGTTTGGCAAGTTTACATCTTTCAGTACTGACAATTTCGTCTCAGAAATTGCAAGTTTTTATACCATGCAATTCTTTTTGTCTTAGGAGTTGGGGAGTGAAAAATGTTGCAGTTGTTTTATGGCGAGGCAATGGTCTTTTTCCATACAAATGAGTGTGAAAGCATTCAGAGCCGAGTCGCAAAAAACGATTCAGAATCTCTGATTTGAACACAATAAATCAGTCAGGGAAACAAAAATGCCAGTACTGACCTGTTCTCTGCGACTCAAAAAGGTTTATATCCATACTGATAATAATAAAAAAGATGATTGAGTTATAGTTATGTATTTGCTCTGAAAAGGGGTTGCGTTTTTTTTTTTTTTTATTATAGGTCCGCAATTTAAACCCCCATTTGTTGTCAAAAACATTTAAAAACAATTTAACATTTATCTATATATAACATTATATATTGCATGATGTATGTAAGGCATTATATATATTAAAAGTTATCAGTGAAGGAATGCCACATGAAATGAATCAAACGAATAATTGACGTCAGAGTTTTGAATCGGTTTCACTAATATGTTCAAAACCACTAAGTATGTTTTTCTAAACTCATCGGAGCTTTAGGAAACTTAATGGTTGCCTAAAGTGTTTGGCATAATATTTGCAATATTCGCTAGAAACATGTTCAATAGTTGATTTGTCACCAGCTCAAGTTCAGATGTAGTTTCCTTTTTACAATCAGCGAAGAAAGAAAAAGGCGCAGACCGAACGTCTTACTGTCATTATTTCCCGGTAATCCGCAGATCAGGTCAAATGTGCTGTGGGTCATGAGCAGAGAAGGATTAGTTTAGCCTCGGAACGATTGCGAAAGTCTGGGGACAAACACACCCAGAACCTTACTCCAGAACAGCCACTGGACACTCATACTGTTCAATAGAGAAACACACCTTCAAGGCACAACTGAACGTCTTGTTTTGTGACACTTTTTTAACACTTGGGATGCTAACATGCGTCTTCTGCTCTCAGGGTGGCGGGTGCCTTTCTCTTATAAACTCAGCAGAGCATAAGTCAGTAGCTGCAGCTTCATCTTCACCAACTACACTTTACAAAACACCAGCACACAACTCAGATACGACAAATATTGCAACACTTAATACAGGTGGTATATATTACACACACACACACACACACACACTCACATGTCACACACACACCCACACATATACATATATTATATATATATAGGAATCTATATCTATAGAAGAGCTCATCAAGGCTGCAGTTTATTTGATAAAAAAAAAAGACCCAGAATAGGATACACAAATAAAAACAAAAAACCTCCTTATAAAGATTTAATATATCAATGTGGTTAAAATGAATTGGTCTATGAGCTTAATATGTAATTTCTTTGTACTTTAAAAAAAATCTATATGTTTTTTTTTTTTACGAATTTGTCAGGATAAAGACTTTTTTATTATATAGTATTTAAGTATATTATTAATGTGTTTACTGTTACTCTTATTAGTATATACAGTATAGTGGCTATCCGGAAATGAAAATTGGGACAGCACTAGCCCTAGAAATGGCGTTGTTGCTCTATCTGTAAGTCTGTGGGATTGTTAGTATTCTTTATACATAGTCTACAAAGCCAAAATTGACATAAATAATAATGCCATGAAGTAGCAGCACAATGCTTCCCTCCTTACAGAGAGCCCATCCGATACCAATGGGGAGGAAAGCTTAAACTGGAAATCAAGGATCCTTTGTGTTATTAATTCATGGCGAAAAAAAAACAAGGAATGTTTTGCAACCTCCACAATGAAGCCTGGCAGCCAAACAAACACACCCTTACTCGCTTGTCTCAGACTTCAATTATGTTATTCAGGCAGTATCCAGGTGAACCACTCCATCAGGGAGGTCGACACCATCGAGTTGAGTCCCATCGTCTGAGACAGGACCCAAACATACACAGACAAGGCCAGATACAATATAAATGTTAAAACCAGTCTGAAAACTCTTTAAAAGGAACCCTTGGTTGAAGTCACCGTGACAAACAACTGAGGGTTTTCCATTTGGCATGTCAAATATGGCAACAAACATCCGACGATCCCCTCGGAGGCAAAGTCAAAAACGTGCTATATATTTTGCAATGTATAAAAGGACAATATAGTTACAAAAAAAAAGTGAATTAAAAATATGCCATAGAAGTTTTATTGTTTATGGACTATTACTGAAAACAATACTATCTTCAATTTTGAAATTTGTCTGAAAGACATATTTTCCCAATACTCTTTAAAAATGAAGAAAAGTCGAAGCCATAAAATATTAAAGGTTGTGTTTCAAATGTGAGTTGTGACTATTTTTTCTCGGACATTTAACCTTTGTGTCGAATAATTTCCATTATTTTATTATTATTCTTATTATTTTTTTTAGGAATTGCCAAAACCTTTACAATTTTTCGTACAATTCTTACAAAACATTAAAATAAATTAAAAAAGACACACCGTAGAATGATTTGCATGTAATCTTTAGGAAAAGTGCTCAAAACCAAAATCCAAATTAACATACACTCAAAATGAATTCCTTACTTATAATATTTGTGATGACCAAATGCACTTGTAGCATTTAATTGAATTTTCATTGTTTTGTTGTGTTTTGTGTTTTTTACTTTTGAAACTATTTTTGGGTATTTATATTGCGTTGTGAAATAGTAAGTGTGATAAGTAAAACATGACGTTTTCCTCCCCGAACTAAATGTGGACTTACACTGTTGTATTAAAACTATAATCAGGAAAAATGATCATTTAAAACGTGTAAATTCTTATCTACCACAACGTTAGGTTTTGCATGCTATATATTTACGACATCATCTAAAAATCACCTGACTTGCACAAGGACATATGAGCAGAACCAAAGAAGTCTACTGTATAAAGTTCATGATCGTCCGAAATCCATGAACAGATTCGACCGTGTGAGACAAAGCCTGGTTTTGGACTGCAAGAAAATGTTTAAAGACATGGCTTAGGTTTCCAAACAAAATTTGTCATTTTTAAACAAAGGATGTATCTCATTTCAGTTAAAGGTCTGCATGGAAATCACCGTTTTTTTTTTTGTTTTGTGTTCTTTTGTTACAAAACTTAAAGTGGGTAGCAATTGTACAGTACTAGTCAAAAGTTTCGGGGTCAGTGAGAATTTGGTTTGGGTGACATTAACTAACGGGTATTTGCAGTCACGTATGGCATTCAATTAATCACAAAGCAACAGTAAAGACCTAATTTTGTACAAAACTGCTGTTATTTGAAAACTTTATGTTTCCACCAGGGAAGAATCAAAAATAGAGATAAATATGTATGTAGGTATAATTTAATGTAATATATTCTACGAAAACCTAACCTGAAAATAAAATGAATGACAAAATGGTATGACAAAATTTTAAGTCAATAAAAATGAACCAACAAAAAATACTGAAACTTTAAAGAAAACTGAAACACAAAAATCTAAAATTAAAAAATGTATTCTAAAATATTAGTAAAATCTAGAATAGTTATACTAATATAAAACCATGCTATATAAAAATACAATAAATATTTCACATATTACGGTTTTGGTTTATCATAACACTCTTATAATAATTTTCCCTTTGTGTAATATTCGTTAATAGAAAAGAAACAAAATCTAAAGCATATATCAATTCCTCAATTTTTAATTCACGCATACCTAACAAAGTATTTAAAATCAAACGTTGTAATCTCTAATACAAAACAGGAGCAGATGTATTTAAGATTAATAAAAAAAAAGGCTGGCACATATGTACTCTTCATCCTTAGTTAATGTTGAGGGTATGCATTAACTTATTGGTAAAGTGTTAAAGTCTTACCGTGATTTTTAATCAAAGACAGTGCAGACTTTGGTGAACAGACTTTTTGAACAGTAATGTGTGTTTGTTACACTATTTGCCTTATCAACAGCAGTTTGTAATAGGTGTTAAGCATATCACGTCCAAAACCCCACAGGCCAATTCAAAACATTATCTCTAAGAGCTGGGAACAAATCGCAGATGATTGTTTTGGCAAATTGGATTGGGGTTACAGCGAAGGTGAGGCAGGAAAGAAATCTATCAGGTCCCTAAAATAGGAACAGGGGTTTTAGCAAGAACACGGTGTCTGTTACTGTATGTGTGTGTGTGTGTGGGTGTTTGTGTGCATGGAATGCTCTTTATGGCAATAAGGAACCGGCCGAAGTGGACTGAAACATGGCATTTGTTTCTGCATGTGACAGAGTTCAGACTGCACGTCTCCATTATCATGATTTTTATAAAGACTTTTAAAAGCAGCTCAGCACAGCACCACATCTCCTCACATCTCTCCTCGCCGCTCTCCTCTCCTCTCTCTCTCTCTCTCACATCTCCACTCTCTCTTTCTATTCTAATCCTGGCGGCTAAGTATAGTGGTGGAATGCTGCAAGAATATGGGAGATTAATGGGATGAATCAGAAAGTCCAAGCTCTGCTGCTGATAAGTATTATTATTTCAAACAAGGAGTCTTTTGTCAGTCTCTCCAAAACGTCCACCCACCTCTTACACTTGTGTGCGTGTTTTAATTTCGTCCTACACAAGCAGGGGTCCCTGGCCTTGGGTGACATCGCAAGGAAAAAGCCTGTAAAGCAGAAACAGAAAGGTGTTGAAAGTTTTTGAGATATTAAGAGAAAAGTAGGAAGGGGGGAAAAAGAGACATGGCGATTGTTGTGTGTTCCATTGATGCAAGTGCCAAAGTGGATTTGTTGTTCGTTCTCATCCTGGACGTTCTGGAAATCGACAGACTTGAAAAAACTTTCCAAATCTTGCCTGTCGTCTTTCTTTTTGTCATTCCCTAGTCTCCACATTTGTTCATCATCTCCCTCCTCCGTGAATCCTTCTTTTTATAATAATGGATTCACAAGAAATTGTGTTTTCATGCAAGGTCACTGCCTAGTATCTGTTTCCTCAGGACTTCGATCTAATACAATATGGATATTGTTGAGAAACATCAGGACTTTTAAGAAGTTCCTCTCAAACAGGACGTCGAGCGGATCAGCAGTAGCAGCGCTCTTCAGGGAGTAATTTGTTGGTGGCTGTCTTCTTTTTTTTCTAGGCGTCCTCATTTTTTATTAAATTGTAAATCGGGGATTAGTCAGTCAAGGATTGTCCTGAAGGCTTCTCCCCCTCCCCCCCCTCACGAGTTCACACTTTAATTACAAGACGTGTACTTTTTCGGAGACCAAGTTTTACATACCGCAGCTGGAGGATACAACTCCCCAAACTCAGCAATTTTTCCAACATCTTCCCTGGTATCTTCAATAACTCATCTAACAATACCATCGATCTATCTATCTATCTATCACTATCTATCTATCTAATCCTAGCTGTCTTTGTCTATCGGGTCCTGTCTGTCTGTCTGTCGTCCCTGTCTGTCTGTCTATTGTATCTCTCTATCATTGAAATTTATTTCATTAATGTATTCATTTTTTATTTTACGGTCAGGGATTTCTGAAACATTCCTTCTTCCTGTTTCCGTCATCTTTTAGGTTAAAATATACAAAAGATAAGTTATAGTATAAAAAAAAAAAAGCAAAAAACATAAAATGGCAATACTGGATGTAAATTATTTCACATTAGCATTGCAAGTTCGATTGTTGTTAGAGACCTTACTGCAACAAAATCAACACAGCAGCCTGAGATAAACTCAAAATGAACCAGTTCTGCCAAAATTTAGCTGCTTGCACTTTTTTTTTCTTTTTTTGGTCTTATTTGTTTTTGTCTGTCTTCCTTCCGGGATGGGTTCCTTCATTCTCACATAAAATTGCAAGGATTTGTCATTTTCTCTTCTCCGCCCTCAAAAAACAAAAATTCATTTTGTTAGAGACCACTACTCAACAAGCAAACAAGCCCACACAAACAGCATGGAGCTATTGACCTAAAATACGCAGCTTCGTGGCGGAAATTTAAACCCAGGCCAAAGTAATTGCAGGTCATGCTACTGTACGAAACCAACAAATAGAGGAAACATGCAAGACGATAGTAGCTAGTCTAAGACGTGAGCAGACGACTCGAGGAACAGTGTGCAGCTGATTGCAATATATCTTCACGACACATACCAGCTCTTTGTTTAGACACATTTGTTTAGATTTGTTTATGTTGCTTTCAGTGCCTGATCTATGCGATAAACCCCACTGATATATGCACACACACTGAGCAAAACCCTCTTGCTCCCTAGAACATTGATCCACTAATGCTTCAGTGTTGAACACAGCGGGGGCAAAACCTGTCTCATGCGGTGGGGCTAATCATCTTTTATCAAAATAGAGTTTTTTTTTTTCTTGTTTCGTTTTGTTCATCTGATATCTCTAAGCTCCATGCTGCTGGTTGCACTCATGGTGTTTTTAAGATGTGTCTCAATATCCGTTTCGTTCCGCGACCTTCAAGTTCGCTGTGGGAGAGCTTTAATGGCATGACTGTGGTCTACACTGCACTGTTTTTTCATCAGGGAATCTGTTTTATATTAGAAAAGCATGTGTGATTAAGTTGAAGTTTGTGCATGCGTGCAGGCGATTAGCACATCTGTTCTTTACAAGCACTGAAACCGATGTTAGACTGATCCCTCCGAAATAAGCTGAAATTCACAGGAGATCACCATTGGAGCTTTGTTGGCAGATCAAACATAGTAGGTAGGAATTGACAGCCCTGGTGGGACAGCAGCCGGTAACTGCCCTGGCATTTTCCATCCAAATAACCCTCAATCTTCTTCCTGTCCTTTCTTATCCACTCCTCAGTCGTCATACCTCATTTCAAGAGCGTTTTTATTGGCACGACAAGGGACCAAAGGTTCCATAAAAAGGTGTGGTGAAGGCACCAGTACCCCCGCGTCCTATCTCTCCTCCACCTCACTCATCTCTCTCTCTCCCCTTCTGTCTCACAGTCAGCTCTGAGAGCAGTGGTACTTACTAATTTTAGCATCCCCACCCCAGCAGCAAGTCTTAGCAAAGCTTTGCCTGTGAATACCTCATCACACTGAGCCGCACATACAAAGAACACTTATCACTACTCCAGCTTGAATGTCTAACTGCAAAAGGAAAGATAAGGCGTCGTGGTGTGAATTAGTTCTCAAAGGGGTTACTGGTTCGGAGCACTAACTGGTGGAACCATCACAATGGAAAAAAAAACATAAATATCTCTTTCCACAGCCAATTTGGCCACTATGTTTTCAAATGTGGTTTTAACATGTAGTGGCAGGCATGTATCTGGTTTGTGGTCATCTGACCTACATACTAGACCAGGGATGTGGAAAAATTCAGAATTTCAACTCATCAGTTTGAATTTTAATAGAATTTGGCCACATTCCACAGGAAGTTGATATTGGAATGACAGGAATGATAATTCAACACAAGTAATGCATTCTTGAAAGTGAGATGTTCCATCCATCTATCCATCCATTCATTCATCCATCATTCATTGATCTATCTATCTGTCTTTTTTGTCTATCTGTCCAAACTTTGTTTTTCTAGGGTATTTTTTTTTTAAATTCTGCTTCCTTACATTGAAATTTGAATTGATTTTGCTTTCATAATTCAAAATTAATTTTCCTGAATTCAGTGTCCTCAATTCAGTTCTGAATGGCACACAGCCCTGATACTGGAACGTCATATCTGATTCTCTCTCAGAATTCAGCTTTAGATAGATCGGATTGAGTAAATAAAGATTTGGTGGGTACATACAAGATTAGCACAAGTCTTCATTTTTCATTAATCTGGTCACATAAGTGGTTTTGTACTTTCTGAGACAGAAAACCCACACAGAGGATGTTTATGTCTGTCTTGCTTGTTCAGATCGAACCTTTATCCAGCACAAGCCAGCAACGCGGTGCCAGTTGTCGGGGGCGTCATGCTGTCCCCGCCATAAATCATCCTGTGTTTGATCGGCGCTGGCTGTGGCCATGTACCGCAAACAGCGCCAGAGCGTGCCGGAGAACGGAGACGTGAGTGTTGAATGCGCACCCACCAACTTCAATCACATCACATTCATTTCATTTCAAACATCCATTTTTTGCTCACCGCATCTCTCGTCTCTTTCCTGGATAGAACATCCAAAGCTATTTTTGTCCCTTTCATTCCTCAATGGCATCTTAGATCAGTGCGTTCACGGTATAGCATGCATGCACAACCAGGTTATAGCTAAATATCTACTCGTTAACATCCCTCTTGAGGTTTCCAGTGCAATCTCACTAGTCCCGGCGAGGCCCCCCCAAAACACAAGGCCGCCTCCTCTCACCGCAGGGCGACGTCTGGCAGCTCGACAGAAAGTTGTGAGAAGCAGACTTTTTTCTTCATCAGTCACCTCTCAACGCTCACATCTGACATTCTCTTTCAACTCCGACGTATTGAGCTTTCTTTCATTATTACAATGTCGAGATTACTTACAACTTCTCTGGGCTACACACCACAATTAAAACACAGCTGGTGTAAAGACACATGCATAAACCACCATAAAATAGATTTTTGAATTAAAACCTTTGAAGCACAAGCTTAGTACTGGGCTGGGGAGGAAATATGACGTTTGCATTTTTCACTGGTAATGATTATTATCTGTTTGCTCGGTTTGTACTGGACTACCTCGGGCCACAGTCGAGAAAGAGGGGGTTAACCTGGGGGTGGGGGGGGGGTGATGTGTATTGATTGAAGCCTAATGTAGCAACGCGTGGGTGGTCAGTTCTAATGTGTGTTGGTGTCAGACGTGTTTGTGTTTGTGGTTGTGTGTGCCCGTCCTCAGGCTAATTAACCCCCACGTTTACTGTACATCACAAGTGCATCTTTCATCCGGGCGTTCTCGGCCTGCACGTGCCCTAAAAAATCTGTGATGTAAATTCAGCTGTCAGCACGCACCTTGACCTGAAATATTGTGATTATGAGATCTCTCTTACACTGTTTGCTGAAAATAGCAGCTGCAGTAAGAAATCTGCGGTTATTGCACTCTAATAACTGCCTTTTACCAGTTAAAAAACTTTTTGATTTAGCCTTTTTAGCCTTTCCTGAAGATATTCATACGCGACCGTTCAAAAGACGGGGTCAATACGATTTTTTTAAAGACATTAATACTTTTATTCAGGATGGAGACATTAAATGATTTTAAAAGTGAGAGTTAAGACATTTATAATGTTATAAAAGATTTCTATTTCAAGAATCCTGAAAAAAACAAATAAAAAATCACTGTTTACACAAATATTAAACTATTTTCGTCATTGATAATAATAATAAGAAATGTTTCTTGAGCAGCAAATCAGATTACGCTGGAAAAAATTATACTAAATGTTTTTAAGGTAAGTGGTTGCAAAACTATTTTAGCTACATTTGATAATAATAGTAAAAAAAATGTTAAGTTAGTTCAGCTAAATTTTGTTGATTTAAATGTAGCTAAAATAAATTGATTGCAACTACTTACCTTAAAAAAATTGTAAAGTTCAATGAATCATTTTTTTTCAGTGTGTACGTTGAACTTCTGACTTATTTCTGAAGGATTATCATGTGACACTGAGGACTGCAGCCGTTAATGATGCAAATTACATTTAATAAAAAAATTATTCAAATAGAAAATATTTATTTAAAACATACTATAATATTTCACTCAATTTATTGTGTTACATTGTTACTGTACTATGTGTTTTAATCAAATTAAAATGCTGAGACCTTGGTGATCAGAGGAGACTGAACAAGATTCCGCTTTTGAAATTTCTGTCCTTTACCTCAACCTCACGTTCCGTCAAACCTGTAATTAATGCTCTTCTCTTCATCTGTGAAACACATAAGATAATTTTTTCCGCAATTTTTTGCTCAATGAATGTCGATGTTAATTTTTTCTGGTCCCATGGTTCATTAAAATAACCTTTCTTTATTGCTCTGTAGAAGCAGAAAAAAAGTCATTTGCAATGACATGAGGTATGAGCTAATACAACCTAACCGACAAAAAAAAAAAAACCCTTTCAATGTCAAGAAATGTTCCTCGGAGGTCCACAACCAGCTCCTAAAGTGTCATCCATCAATCATGTTGTTTGTGTGTGTACAGCTGAATAAACCACAGGACAAGACCACAACCATATAAAAAAACCCAGCCGCACTCAGCAAACAATGAGGACCAAAACTACTACGGAACCAACCTCTGCAGAGCCCATGTACAGTAAGATCCCCCTTCCCCCAACTTTGATGATCGTACAACGCTGAGTAAAACATTAAAAGGCAATTTAAGTTTACATGTTCAGACACATTCTGTGATATATATCTAGTCATAGTACACACACATACACTGGTATATATAGCGTGTGTACTTGCCTCAAATGGATACTAAAGACCCCCGTCTTGCAGCAGGCGATGGCATTTATATGCTAACGGTTTATCTGCAAAAGCTAGTGACTCATAGCGATGTGGCATGTTGCTAACACACTTGGCCAAAGGCTCTTTATGTGGAATAATATGGATGAGCTGGATATTTCATCAACTAGGATACCAATAAAAGCCAATTACTAAAGCAGGTCTGTGTATTGAAGACACGCACCGTTGTTGATCAAATCCCCAGGGGAGGGGGGGAAGCCTCGGTTTTGGCGTCTTTCAATAAGTGCCTGCATTGTTTTGTTTTTAGATGATTTTAGGCCTGCAGCGGCAGGCAATTATTCAGCATTTAAGAATCGGCTTCCAATTAATTTGCTGTGAATTTAAATTGAGTTGGCCACACCCCAATGGGAAGTTGAGCTGGAATGACAGGAAGAATAATTTAGTGATTGTATTTTATTTTAATAATATTTTAAGGCACAAAAAATGAATCATTGTGTGCTTGTGTGCATCATTCATTTCATTAATTATGCTTATTGTTTCCCTGATATATAATCATATCAGTAATATCTGTACAGACATATATTTCTGAACTCTGGTGGAAATAGTGATTTTCTAACATGGTCCACACAAGAAAAGCTCATTATTATTTATGAATACATGTATAATATAATTATGTTTTTAATATTGTTAAATTTATTTACTTAAAGTGTATTTACTTACAAACATAAATTTGTCCTATACTTTAATATTATTATAAAATGTTCTTTTTATTGTTTATATATTTAAAATATTTAATTCCTTGTCTTTGAATTTTTCATTTCTTACATATTTTTATTATATTTATAAGAATCGTGGGTTAATGTTTAATATCTTACTATAATGTATTAAAGTTTTTTATTTATAAATATGACAATTAGGTATTATATTATATTTTACTATTATTAATTTACTTTATGAAAATAAATTATAAATTGTATTGTATAAAATTGGATAAAATTCTGTAATTATGTATAAATATATATATATATATACTATTAGGATTATAAAACCATTTTTAAATATTTGCTTTTATTTTAATAGTGTCATATTACTATTTGTTTTTTATTGCATTTTATTATTATATTAGTAAATCCTATCCTATATAGTTGGCTGATCACATATTTATGTGGTAATTCATACTGAAAAATGAAATGGGTATGTATTACAAAAAAATCTAAATTAAATTCAAAATTTCCCCTCACAATTTACATAAAGTAATTTTTACAGCCAAGTCAGTTTCAATCTGAATGGCGTACATCCCTGGTCAAGCCAAGCTGTAGATGGCTGGGAAAATTTGCTATAATAAACTTTTTATTAGATATGTGAACATTTGATATAGTTACTATTCTTTGTAAGATCATCACTAAGAAAAATAAAAACAATTTTTAGTTTCCGCCCTTCGAACGATGTGTCCAACCTCTGTAAAAAAAAAGAAAAAAGAAAAAAGGTTAAATTACCTGGGGACTAAAACTGGCATCACACCTCATAACTGAGAAATAATTAAAAAAAAATTCTTGCCTCACATAATGTAGAAACCACTTTTGCTTCATTCATTCAGACAGCGACACACACACACACACACACACGACCATCCACCGAGATAAACACCACACTATATTAGCACTTTAAATTAAACTTTTCTGCTCACTGTGAGTCAGTGAGTGAAGTTGTTCTATCAAACCGTTTTATTCTGCTGATTCTCTTCATTCGGTATCAATTAACTCTAATAAATAAGGAATGTTTGCGCTTCTGTTCTCCAGTGCTATTATACCTGATGCCTAATGACCGATTGAAGGTACTGTTTAAATTGGCCATTAGTAGCACCCTCAGTGATTGTAATGAATTGTGAAGTGCGTGTATGTGCAGCTTGTTACATTTGTTCTGCACCGGACGTGTGTATCATGACAAAACTGCTGTTATGATCATAGGAAGCTGTCTGCTAATAATTTTGCTAGGATTTTGATGCTATATTATTTGTGTTTTTTTTATTCTTTCATTCATTATAGGTAATTTTCTATGGATGGTCTAGCATTTAAAAATAACTTAAGCACTTTTTTTTTTTTTTTTAGCAGATTTGAACTAATGCGACATTATTTATAAAAATGAAATCATGTTTAATATTATATTTCAATTATTGAAATAGAGTTAATATTAAAATCATATATGATTATATTACATGAAAGTCTGTATGAATTTCTCCTACGCGTTTTATAACTTTATTAATTAATGTGTATTACTACTTAAACACGATTTGTTAACTAATGCAACATTTATAAACTTATCAAGTTTAATATATTTTTTATTATTACAAAGTATAACACTTATTTAAAAATCTAATTGTATTAATATTATTAGAAATCTAATCTTTAGCATCTTTATTATGTAAACACAATCTCAAATTCGGTTATAAGGTTTAATCCTTAAATGTTATTTTCGTTTTAACAATATATTATTCATATTAGTGTATTTATTAGTATAAGGATTGATTTACATGAATATATCAGAAATAGACAAGTGAAGTATGTCTAACTATTTTAATATTCATTATTACACATATAAAATTAATTCAATTATGATAATTGTTAATATACCTAAAATGTTTCACACACTAAACACACACACACAACACACACACACACCATATATATATAAATATATATATAACAAACCATATTTTATATATTTATATAAATATACATATCATATATTAAGATATTTTTATTTTTTTTATATTTTTTATTTTTATTAATATTAGTATCTGATTATTACTGAGTACATGTATATATATAGCATTTAGTATAGGTAAGTGCGACTGGGCGGTAGGGGCTTCCGGGTCTTTGAATTTCGGGTTTTACCCTTAAAGTTATGCTTTCAGATTATGTGCTCTCCCAGGACTCACTAGATGATGGACAACAACGGACCCCTTCCCCGCCGAACGGTGGAAACCCACCAGCTGTCTCTGCGACAGCTCACGGACCACCCTCCCGAAAAAGACGACACGACCTGTTGCGAGACGCCATTCCACCGTACACAACAGCTGACCAGAATGATGCTCCCGAGCTAACTTTACTAACGTAGCTCGTGAAAGAAAGTTTCGTGTCCAAATCCATGTTGGTCTAAAGATAAGGCCGTGCCCTGTTGATTTGCACTGCCACTGTCCTTGCCTCAGTCTTGCGGACTCCAGTATCCCGTACAGCACAGCCGACTATAGGAGTCACACGGCATCCGGGCACAAACACATCCAAAAACACCCCATGCCTGGTCAGCGGTATTCTTTCACAACGTGGCTAAATGACATTTTATCACTATTTCTCCATGGTTTTGTGTGGATGGGTCCCTAAAAACTTCTAATCTTTTGGACGACAGATCAGGATTATTGGAATTTGGATATGTATGACAATAAGTTCTTAGACACTTTAGGTCAAGCAAACTTTGATTAGCAGTAAAATGGTAAAAGCAAAAACCAATTGATAAAATGCAGGTCATTCTATTTCACGTATTTGAGATGCTATGTTTACGGTATATTCCTACTCCGTGGTTAACGTGGAAATGACACACACAGCGAAACATAGTCAGGGAAAAACCATAATAGTTTTCTCCATAAAAGGTTCTAGATAAAGATATTTAGACTCCTTTGTGCACGTCAGTTTATTTTTAGAAATAGCGACTGCAATATACTGTCAAACATTGCTTCTGTTTCTGATCTGTAGTCTGCTCTGGTGTAGTTGCAATCATACGGTTGTGAGTGCTCTGAGTCTAAGCTTAGTCCCTGTTTCGTTGCTTCGCTATTAGCTGCGTTTCCTCATTCTGTTGATGATTTAGGATAAAGTGTATCCTTGTCCTGTGGGTATATGCAATGTATTTTACCTACAGCAAAAATGTATTTTTATATATTTACCGCTTCGATTTGATGTCATTTTTGATCGCTCTCTATACTACCATACAAAACTAATTTATGCATTATTTTTCTTATTTTCCGTTTCTTGTGGTTGTTGTTGGGCACGTATCATGTTGTGTCTGAACAGCGTACAAACATAAGTTCCTGTAATGCGATAAATGGAAATTAATTCGCTTATATAGCCCATGCTAACATGCCGCTTCACAAATATATAAGACACAATCAAAAAATAAGTAAAAACTGCACACACACACATACAAAAATAAACCAGTGAGGTGGCACAAATTAAAAAAGCTAGTGGGTTATTTCTGAAACTTTTCTTTATTACCAGGTTATACGTAAGTCGTATGCTGAGGTTTTACTTCTGATACGTGTTGATTTTTGTTACTGTATATTCTGCATGGCATGGTTGGTGATGCTTTCCTAAAACGTGGTCAACGCATCCGTCGCCAACCTTTTCTCACGCTCCCTTTTTTCTGGCCATAAGAAGCACAATAGGCATATAGAGAGGTTGAAGGTGAAGCAGGAGTTTTGACAAGAGTTTTGGTTTCTGCCGGGCTGAAGCTAAAACATTGATTGTTAAAGACCTCGTGAAAGCTCGCAACGAGCACAGTTTTCTTTCTTGTGGTTGGCATTTCCAATTGAAACGTCATTTTAGAAAGGTCAAAAAACATGAAAAGATCCGTTCCCATTAAAAATAGGTGGCATTGTGGCTTTAGTTACATCACATGAATGTGTGGGGGTACAAGTCAACGGCTGGTTGTATTGTTGGGCGGGACATTCTCTCATTCTACAGAGCATTTGATTGGACAAAACTTTTTAGTGCCGTAAAACAGTAATAATTTTCTACATTAATACATGATTAACATGTCAATTGGATTCCAGTGAGTTAAAGCCCTCATTACTCAGTCTGCTCAGTGTCACATGATCCTTCCAGAATGCACTTCCTAATCTATCTCATAAAATCTTTTATTAAATAACGGATTATCAATGTTGAAAAAGGTTTTTTCTTTTGCTTTCATGCTTAATATTTTTGTGGAAACCATCATATCGTTTTTTTCAGGATTATTGATGGATAGAAAGTTTACTGAACATTTATTTAAATATATGTTCTATGTTTTTGTAACATTATAAACAGATGTCTTCATAATGGAAAGTGTAATCACTATAAACTATTAAGCAGTAAACAGATTCCAACACTGATAAAAAATTTAAAAAAATCGAGCAGCAAATCAGCAGAATAAAATGATTTCTGAAGGACCTCATGTGGAACACGTTTGAGACTGGCCAAAAGTTTATTATTATTCCTCTCTTATTCCTATTAGGTTTTGGTCTCAAAAAGAAGTTCAGATGTTCATATAGCAAAGAATTGTGTAGAATCTTGAATGTCCTCCTTCTTAAAGGAACAGTTCGCTAAAAACTCATTTATGTTCCAAACCCTGTTGTGATGTGTTTCTTCTGTGGAACACAGGAGATGATTTAAAGAATGTTGTCAGTCTTTATTATTGAACACTTCAAATTTAAGTATATTCATCTGAAATTCCTGCCAGTTTTGGTCACCATTTACTTTTTACTGTATGAAAACGAGCAGCTATAAACAATCTTCCCTTGTAGGTTTCCACAGACAAAGAATGTTATACAGTGTTTGGTTTGAAAGACATAACAGTGAGTTTAGTTTTTTGGAATGAGGCTAGTTCCTTTAAGAAACACAAGTAGTTTTTGAAATGGTCTTTTTTTGTTGTTTCTTTTTTTTTTCCACTGGCCTTTTCACTGGTTCTTGGACGGCATGGCAACTAATTCCATCACTGATCATGTCTTTCACTCTTGAATGTAATCTTTGCACATCAACTAAAGCTGTCAATATGAATCACTTGTGTCATAGTGTCTGAATACATTGTCGTAAGTTTTGTGCCAAAGAACTCATATCAAAACCATAGTGTGAATGCAATGAACTAAAGACTCCCAACAGGTTACAGAAGTTCAAAAAATGTAATAAACGGAAAGCTTTTTTAACGAGTCACACCTGTGAGCGGAAACGTGAACATTCACAAAGAACATAAAAAGCAGATCTTTAGATGGTGAATGGAAAAAAAAAATAGATGCATGCAGGCTCCATGACATACACAGACCGACTCGATGGGATGGATGGTACAGTTCACCTAGATGAATTAACAAGCCCCCTCCTCGTTCTTGATTATCCCCATCGAATCACATTCGCCTGCCTGATCTTCTGGCCTGTTGGACATCGCAGAAAATTTACTTGATTCAACACGAAAACTTTTATTCTCGACATGACACGACAATCTATTCCCTGTCGTCTCGGTTTAGCTGAGTTGTGGTCCTCGTCACTGTTTCTGATAAAGGGAATGTACGTCTGCATGCTGCATGGAGATTTGAGGTTCGCTTATGTTATTCTCACGCCGTCTTCACGCGACCGTTATTCGCTAAAAAATGGTGCAGTATTAGACAATCACGGTATGTTATACACTCATGCCATAAGGGTTTCTGTGTTTTAAACTGTGATTTCATTTTTTTTAAAAGTTTGCATTTTTTAAAATGTCTTTTTTATTTATTTTTCCTGTATTTTTAAGTAAGGGTTTTTTAAATGTTTCTGTCTTACAAGCATTATGTATTGTTTTAAAAATAAGTTGGCTACTCAAAAGTTTTAATGCCAGTTTGAATTTTTAAAAAGACAATCAAAGGGTGTTGTAAAAGTTAATGTTAAACTGATTCTAGTTTTTTAGGCAAAAAAGAACTTTGTCTGCCATCATTTACCGCTCCCCCTTGTGTTGTTCAAACCTGACTTTTTTGCCTCTTCTGTGGAACACAGAAGTAGATATTTTGAACGTTTCGGCTGTTTTGTTAATACAATGAAAAGTCAGTGTGGTCCAAAAACAACAGAAAGAAATCATTCAAGCTCATGTTTAGGAAATGACATGAGAGCGAGTAGAATAAAAAACAGCAATTTCCGTTTTCTCAATGAATGATCTTTTTAACAAAATACGAGGCCCTCTAAAATTAGTCTTTGGTTACTGAACGACTCTTGGGGGTCATTCATCAAATGTACTCTCCAGCAAAACAAAAAACTTTATTTGCCATATGTTTATTACCTCATTTATCCACAACAATATATCAGAGACAGTTTTTTCAAAGTCCTCTACCATGTGCTTTCGCTTGCACACTGCCCTGTCATCGGCAAGCCAGATGTGCCGTTTTTACTTTGTTTTGAGCCATTTTAATGACAGATTTGTTTTGCCTGAAGACGACAAAAGGAAACCATTGACTGTATAGAACCGCACCAGCTGGGGAGAATTGTGACTCCTTTATTTTCTAATGTTCATTTTTTTTTGCATCATATTTTGTTTATTATTTCATATGCATAGAGTAACTTGTTCTCTGTTTTATGGTTCATTGTGATGTCTTAAATAACTATAAGCCAAAGCTCCTGGTGTGAGTGCGTCTTTGTATAATTTAGTTAATAACGATTCTGTATCATGTTGTTCTAAAATCCCTGTGTAAGTTTCTGCGGGATTGTGGTGGCATATTATCAAATGCCCAACAAAGTGTTTGGCGGGCATTCCACTTATTGATTTAGAGCTTACCACCTGAGAGACCTTCACAAGATCTGGTTAAAAGAACTCTTGTAACTCTGAAAAATGTCAGAGCGCCTGAAGCCAAACATCAGCCTGCTGTCCTAAACTTTAAAAGCAGGACTTTAGGGTAAATATAATTTAGATGCCTTTTAGAGCCTCGTGAAATGCTCTCGTTCTGTTTCATTACTGTATGTCCAGGTAGACTATGAACGACATTTTTAATTTTTCTTGATGTGCAGTAATTTTTAATTCACTCTTCACAAAGACCTCCCCTTAGTTACTGTTGCTATGTCTGCATGCAGCTTTCAAATTTTGTCTTTTTTTTTATTTGTATTTTTTTTAAGAAAATCAAACAATACATACTGAGTTGTGCGCCTCAGTTTCAAGCGGCACATGACCGATCATCTCTTCCCCTCTTTAGACTGATATATTTATAGCCACAAAATAAACATGAGGTGAACATTAGAATATGTTGTTTCAACTGCGGAAAAAGAGACGTCAGAACTCATCACCATTTTTCAAGTAAGGTCCACCGATTTAACGCTATTTAACACTCCTGTTTGTTTTTTGTTTTGTCAGAGCACAAAACGGTGGAATTCAGCGCCTCTGATTGCGTCACGATCGCCTGTCCAATCAAGCTTCTGGCCAACAATGATTTTGCTGTAAAAAATTTTTGACTGCCTTGGGAAAATGTAAACTTCACTTGTCTGTGCAAAAGTTGCGGATAAAAAGTTCAAATAATTGACAGATGGGGGTAATTACTGTTTTCAGAGCTGTAAAAGATCTTTTCAGGGCTGTGAGGTCGGAGGCATCATCATAACACAAGTAATGCAATAAAAATGGTGCATGACTTTTTAATATTTAAAATAGGTCCAAATTAATCATTATTTCATTGAGGTATTTTGCCTAAGGCTTGCTCATTAACTAAGTTGTGTCAATGTTTATTATTTTACTATTAAAAAGTTTACATCATTTCATGTCATTTACTAGGTTAACCCCTTGTAGAGTATCTCAAGTCATTATACCTGACAGCATTTGGAAATTTGTTTAGCATACAATAAGTACATGAGCATAAGTATTTCCGAGAAATATTTAAAGCAATGCTATTGGCTTTGATTTTATCACTGTTGTTGATTAAGATAAACCAAGAAAATTGGAGCTGAACTGCACAGCCAGTGATAACCATCTGCATTCATTCATTCTAGAGAAAGCAACTTTGTACATTTTGATTAATAACTCCTTTTGTGTTTCACGGGAAAGACAAAGGCGTACCTGATTTGAGTGACATTTCCAGAGAGCAAATTTTCAGTTAAAAAGCAAATGGATCTGCACAAGGCGTGACTCCGTTGTCATCAAAGTACTCGATGTCTGCATTTTTTTGTACTCTAACCTTATAGATCAGATACAAATGGCGATTTATTGCATTCTCGTGAATATCCATTTAAAAATCCTAAGAATTCATATGTATATAAGTATGTATTCTAATTATGGCGGGGAACTTATCCATTTACAATTCGACTTATTATAGTAACACTATTAATATATAGTGATATTAAAAATAACTATAAAATGCATATTCTTATATAAATATATATATAAATCTCAATTCCTATATCTAGATACCATAACTCATATAGTATCACTACATATCTACCTACAGTACCTACACACCATGCAGAGAAAAGAATCACCCCCTATAAAATAATCACCATTTTGTTGTTTTGCAAGCATGAAGAAATGAAGATGGGTGGTTTTTGTTTTATCCAGCTGTATTTATAACATCCAGGGTGAAAGATATAACTCCAACATGTCAGAAAAAAATAAATAGACAATCACTGAGTTGTTGAAAAAAAAAGGATCACCTCCTTGTGTCAGTATTATGGTGAACCACCTTCTTTTGCTTTAATTTACAGTCATTTAGTTCTGTTTGGAGATGGTCTCTACTACGCTTTGCACATCTAGACTTTGCAATAGTTTGCCCGCTCTTCTTTGCAGAAACTAGTTCTTAGTGTTCAGTTTTCAATTGGGATGGTGACGTGTTTTTGTGGACTGCAGTCGTCAAGTCAGTTCACAATTTTTCAGTGGGGTTTGAGTCTGTGGGCTCTGAAGAGGTCTTGCAAAGACATTCACCTTTTTTCTCCTTCAGCCACTGTTGTGTCAGTTGTTTGCTGTGTGCGGGGGTCATTGTCATGTTGGAAAGTAAACCTTCTTCCCATTAACAACTTTCCCCTGGCAGAGGGCAGCAGGTGGTTTTTTCTCAAAAATTTGACGGTATTTTGACCCCATCCATTTTTCTGTCTATCCTGACAAGTGTTGCTTCAGTGCCTGCTCCAGAGAGAAACACCTCATAACAGGACATCACTCCTCCATGCTTTACTGCAGGAATGCTGTTATTTGGATGGTGACTGTATTGGATTTCTACTATACATATCGTTTGGTGTCGAGGCTAAAGAATTCAATTGTTGTCTCACACATCGACTCAGAATCTTCAAGGTGCGTTTTGGCAAAGCTCATTGTAGTCTGACCTGCATGTGGCCTTTGTCTTTTTTCTTTGCAACTATATATATATATAATATATATATATATATGCCACTAATTATATAGCAACTTAATTTATATCATTAAGTGGTAGTGTCTCTTGTGCAAATCTGTTTAAGATGACAAGATTATTAGGTGTACCAGTAGGTTGTCGAGTTTCCAAGGGAAAAATCCCTGGGTTGGTTTGTTGCTGGGGTGTTGTTGGTGTTTTCCTATTCCAACAGCCCGACTTCTGATCACAAGAAAGACCCAGGGCAGGTAGAGTATCTATGAAAATTTAAACCTATACCATAGAGAAGAGGACATGCAATTACTCTCAATGAGAACTAGGGGTCACCCTGTTTTGTCTTTGATTAATGATGCTAATCCATTGCAAAGGACATCAACTATCTGTACAGTCTGCCATTCGGGTCATTTGTCATTGCCTCACGACACCCCCCCCCCGAACCCGCCCGCCTGAAGAAGCAGAGAAAGAAGAAGCAGGAGGCGAGAGAGCGCGCAGGCGATTTGCTTTGACGGTAGACCCCACTGTTTTGCCATTTGTTGTCCCACCAAAAGCCCCTGCCTGGCTGATTCATAAGCAGCACGTACTCTGTGTTAATACCCATTTAACTCTTCATTAGCATTCTCTGTAATTGAAACCCAAACGGGCCTCAACACCGCACAACGACCTTGACACGCTTGCACGAGAATTATAATGGAATACATTGCGTAATTTGTTCCTACTCAAGCGCTCGCCTGTACCGCTCCGGCGTCATTAATGAGTCAGTTTCCTATGGCAAGCCGAAGTAGTCATAAACGACCCTACTTTGGGCTTGCCACCAAAGTTCCAGCCCGGCTCGCGACTCTTTGCGACTTTTTTTAAACGACGTATTAGCCTCCTTAAAGAAACCTGTCACCCGCCCATTGGTTAGCCCTTTCCTTTTTCTAATGAGCTGGATCTCAAGGCTCTGTCGACTGAGATTGAGGATACAAGCTTGAGTTTTCAGTTGGTGTTGTGGCGATTGTTCCGTGGTCAGAGCCTTGTTAACGTCATTCGCTGTGTGGCGTGTGGGGATGCGGACTGGGGGTCCATGAGATATGAGATTAAATGTATAAATGTTGAGTTTTGATAGCAATGAATGTGCACATCAGCGATTAAACACGGGGGCCTTTCTTTGACGGCTAATCTCGGTGTAAACTTTGACTGCCGAGGACTAGAGAGCTCTTGAAGAGGGTTGAAGATGGGAGGAAAACGTTAGAAGGTGGAGAACGATTAGACTTAATTGCGAACAATGTACTGTATGTGTGGGTGTCGTTTGTCTGTGAGGTTTTAAAAAGGAAGGGGGAACATGAGGGAAGGGGGAAACATGAAATGAGGAAACATGAAAAACATTGGAAAATGATCGTGTGCCTACGAGCCATTAGTGCATCGTTGGCTATCTTCCAAGTCGTGTTTTAATCATCCTTTGACCTTGTTGGTTAAAGAATCTGACGCAGTGGCTGCGGGAAGGGAAAGAAAAGCTCGAAAAGGTGCTACACACTGCTGAGAAGACTCACGTGTTCCGTGTGAGAGGCGGGCGTGTGCGGTCGTGCCGTGTGAGTGAGAAGAAATGGTGGAGAGTTGGAGAGGACGTAATGGAGGTGTGGGAAAGGGAGGGGGACAGCGCTCTCCAGCGTGTTGGGATATTGCTAGTCTATTTATAACTGGCAGAGGAGCCTCATAAAAGAGGGCAGTTTGCAATATAAACAAAAAAAAAAAAAAAAAAAAACAAAATGCCTCAACATGATTTTTGGATTTGACATTCAGACATATATGTATCGCATTCAGATTCAGAATTGTATGTACTTGCCATGTTAAGGAATTATGTTTTTTATTTTTTTTTTTTAAGGACAGCTGATACTATCCGCACTGTTTATTAAGGTATCAAAGGTAGCCTATTACTGTTAACTAAAAACTAAATCTAAAATTGCACTGAAAAATGTTTCTTGTTGTAGAAACGAAACTCTGGAAAAAATTTTGCTATATACATTTCACAGACAACCAAAGAGGAACCAAATTTGTAAACAAGAACATTTAGGATGAATTTTAAATGTGTGAAAAATTTTTTGAAGTATTTTCTTGGTTAAAACATACTCCTTGTGACAATTTGTAATGCTTTAGTTTTTAATTTTTAGTGGTTTTAAATTAAAAGTTTTATAGTTAGTTTTTTTTACCTCACAAATAAACTCCTTTTATTACTTAGCGACTACACATATAATAATCATTTGTACAGTGATGGATTTAAAAAAATAATTAATTGTTTCACTAGTTTTTAAAACTTAAAGCTGACATAAAAATAACAAAGTTAATGTTTGAGATGATCAAAACTTACAAAGGATAAATTATATTTTGCCCCTATGGCAAATAAACATGTAATATGAGTCTAAAAATAAAAAATAAAAAAAGTAGTATTGTATTGTTTAAAAACAAAAAAAAAAAGGAAACAAATCTACGCGCATAACCAAAATGGCTCAATTAAAACTGGAAAATATGAAAAGATAAAAGCTAATTTCAAAATATAAATAAATACTTATAATAGTTATATAAATAACCTTCTGCTTACTTTGGTTTTTGGCACATGTTCAAAAAAATTCAGACAAATAAATATCATTACAGTATTTTCTGAGATTAATTAAATATACTAACTGACACTTTGTTTTAAATTAAATATGCAATTATAGTAGAAGGTCAATAGGACAGCAATGCTAGGGATGTATATTGAACAAAGCATTGCATAAGTTGTAATAAATAGTAGTAAGTATACAGTCTATGGAGTTACGGTGACCATACTGTCCCCTTTTTACCGGACACATTCCAGGACGGGATTTTTTTTTAAATTGCCTAAAAATGCCCGGGGTTTTGGCTTTGTGTTTCTATTGTTTGGGGAAAAAAAGAGAGAGAGGAGAAGGACATTATTTTTTTTTTTTTCTTGGTCATCTTAATTGGGATGATTGTAAAAAATAGTATGCTACCAGATTCATTCTGAACATAGGTATGTCTCAGTTTTTTTTTCTTCCCTTTGATTAATTTTTAAACTGAATTCGGGGCATAATACACATGATGCTTGATGTTCAAAAACAACAACAACATTGGGAACAACGGAATTATTCTGACCCTCAGTTACTGATTGTGAAACCATTATAAGTTTTTGCACATTTAAAAAATGTCAGCTGACATCATTTATCAAAAAGCTTTGCTGTTGTAATACACAGGCCATGGACTAATTATCCTTCTGTTATGTCATCTTGATTTGTTTCTTGTGCATTTCTTTATAGAGTGTTTTTTATAGAAATTTTTTAAAAAGTACTCAGCTTGCAGCATTAATGAAATATGCCCCACCTCCTCGTTCTTCATTTTTAACAACACATAATGACAGTTGAATATAGACGAGCAAGGAGCAACTAATGCTCACTGGTTGGGGGTTTTATGGTTTGCATTCTGGCGTATTTGTAAGTTATGTTTGTTTATATAAGTTAAAAACTGGAAATATAATATATTTTTGACAATACATAGTGTACCCCTTACTACTGAAAGTGGTGAACAACCCCTCCCTTCCCCCCTTATTTTACAAGCATATGGTAAAAATCCTCAAAACAGAAATGTAATTTCCCAGATGTTTTACCAAACAATAATGTTAGACACATGTGGTACACAAAAATATTTGTCATATCAGACCACTAACCCAAGTCCGTCAGTAGAAAAAGCAGCCCGCTTGTGAGAAATATCTGCAATCAGGAGTGATTTCATAGCGACTCCTACACAAGCAGAAGAAGCAGCAACCAGGACAGCGTTGTGCTAGAGTTATTTTTGTGGATGCTTTGTCTGTATGGTCGCTAGCTGGTTCATCAAGCAAAATGCAATTGATTTAGTCATTTCGTTGTCATTTTTTTGGTCTTTACAGAGACCAGGACTTGTAGAAGATCGAAGGCCCTCCAGTGGCAAAACTAGCCGGGGCCTGGCAGCACTCCTTCCTGAACCTTAAAAAAAAATAAAAAATATTACAACAAGTATTCATCTCTATAATAGATATACTACTGGGTATTCACACGCAGGTATTGCTCATTAAATTGCGAGTCAACAGATTTACATTAGTTGAAAGTAAGACATTGTAGGTGACTCAATCCTCGAAAGGCGTATCGATAGAAATATATTCCACATCGACACACCACCACACTACAGCACCCACCCCAAATAGCTGTGCACAAACAACTGTCATTCAACATAATAATGAATATACA
This sequence comes from Cyprinus carpio, assembly GCF_018340385.1. NCBI lineage: Eukaryota > Metazoa > Chordata > Actinopteri > Cypriniformes > Cyprinidae > Cyprinus > Cyprinus carpio. Next base: position 7,672,778 of record NC_056590.1, read on the forward strand.
AAATGTTTTCTTATGAGCCAGCAGCAATCAGCATACGAAAATGATTCCACTGAAGGATCATGGACACTTAATTGGAGTGAGAAGATTGAAAATTCAGATTTGGCATCACAATAAAATAATTACACGTTTAAATCTATATTCAATAGAAATCAGTAATTTGACATTTTAAATAATATTTTTCAAATATTACTTGTATTATTATTTTTTTTTAGGTATAGCCTTACGAGATCAAATAGTGCAGACTCTTGTAAGCATAAAGACATTTTTTTAAAAACTTTTAGTGTACTTGAGGTTTGAGAGAAGTAGGACGACAACTAAACTGGCCACATATAAAACTAAATATTGAACTAACAAACTATGACTACATTTTAAGTGTGGCTTCAGGGGAAAATGGACAATGATTAAAAAAAAAGGAGAAGTATCCGGTGAGCTCTTTAAGGGAAAGTTAGGTAGTCTAATAGAGTACTATGGCTGCCAGCACAAGGAATGCAAAGTTTCAATCCCAAATGTGGGTGTGTCCTAGAAGAAAATGGTGAGTGTCAATAATCACATTCCTACTTTTATCACTATTGTGCCCTTGAGTGCAGCACCTGAACCTCTGGGTCACAGCAGCGGAGGGACTATGCACTGCAATCAGGTTATTCTCAGTTGTTCGGAGCACAAGACAGACATCAAATGACAGGCAGGCTGTTTGGAAAAGCACATATGAAATATGTTTTTGTTACAACCACACACACACACACAACAACACAAAACACACACAAACAAAAAACAAAAAAAAAAATGGAAACAAGAATTGACAAAAACAATGACTTATGTTCTGGAAACATGAATTTGGACTAAGTGCGCTGTGTGGGGGGAGAGAAATATTACACAGCAGCAACTTGGGAATTTCACCCATGGAAGTATGATATTACAGCATGTTTGCAACCAGTTAGTGTTTACATACTATTACCAATGTTAACATGGGGTTAAAACCAATCAAAAGTTCACCGACACATAAACCTGTGAGGAACTTTGTTGGTAAAGCAAAAATAATGGCGTCAATTAAAAAGATGAATTAGATCCAATTAGATAAATAAACTAGAGAAAATGAAAAAAAAACAATTGCAAATGATAAATATATATCGGCCTTTTATTCCAGTTGCCTTGTCGTAGCTAGCTGATTATGTTTGAATATTAGAGAAATATAGGGAATTGTATATACGTAATATAAAGGCATATTATATTGAGAAAGGCACAAAGTGGTGACCTTATAGAAAGTTGTCTGCAAAAAAAACTTCCTCTTGTGGTGAAAAAAACAGCAAAAGTTGGTTCGGTATGTTTTGAAGCATGCTGATGGGTTTAAGATGGTCCTTAGCTGCGTCTGTGCTGGTTTAATGTGATCAGCGTCAACCAGTTCATGACCAGATAAGAAACAAGCTTAAACCAGCTCAACGCAGCAGTCATGCTTCAAAAATACCTAAACCAGCATAGGCTGTTTTTTTTCACAGGGGTTTACAGCAAGTTAGTGTGGTTTTTGGAAACAGGCTAATTCCCTACGCTGCTTCATTAGCTAAGTGCAAGCTGATCATTAGCTCAATGGCCCACCGACTATATTCCAAAAACGCTGTCTGACCATTTAGGTTCATTACAGTGCCCCGCCATAAGTATGGGAAACAGTAAAGGACAAAAGTGCGTTCATCTGCTGAGTCAAGACATTTGCAAATCTGGATAAAAGATGAATATGCAAACAAAAAAAATACAGGGGGGGTCCCATTTTATTATTAGGTCTTTCCGACCCCCACATGTTTTTATCAATAAAAAGGGACCAGCACCTTTAGAGTTCTCCCACTATTGGAGTGATCATAAGTATTGGAACAGCTGAAATTTTCAAGGCAGATGTAAAAGATTAAAAAGCTAAGAGTTAGTTGCCAAGATCCCTGCATGCAATCAGAGCTGATGAGTCGGTGACTCATAGGACATCACCAGGACTCTTGGTCTTATGGCTTTGGAAATCTTTTCCTGTTTCCCAGCCTTTAATGCAGCCAATTACAAACTGTTTGCTTGTTTTTTGAGAGTTTCTGTCCTTAGTCCTCCTACTTCCGATGGTGAAATTAAATAATGGTCAATCAGATGTAAAGCTGGAGATTGATTTGGGGCAAAACCTACAGACTTTACATTTGCTTTGCCCTGATAAAGTCCTTGGACTGAACTGACACGGTGTTTGTAGGTCATGGTCATGATCCAATATGAACTGCTTTCTAATGAATTGGTGGAAGTTTCCTTAAAAATGAGCTTATACCAAATAAGATTTGGTTACCCTTCCAAATTCCATCTGCTATTGCCCTCATACATTAAGTCATTCATGAAATGAAAGATGTCCTGGTTCTAGAAAAAGCCATGTCATGCCCATGCCATGCCCCCACCTCCCAAAGCTGTACAGGTGAGAGTGTGGTGATTTGGATCATTAGCAGTTCCATTGTGGCTACACAATTTTGCTTTCCAAGCCACCTGAAGATAAAGGTTCACATCTTTGCCTCATCCGTTCCATAAAACTCTACTTGCTCACATTGTGAAGGATCGTGCTTTCTATTTTTGGTGCGGTTTGTCAAGGGTGGCATACTTTGCGTGTAGCTTCGGGTAATTCTGTGTCAAATTCTCGCGGACGACTGTAGATATGAACAGGAAGCATCACACCCAAGCTTTCCGGTGGTTGTGTGTGATTTACAGACATGGTAGTTGTAGTGTTCATTTTTCACCGCTGTTATGTGTTGGTCTGTCATCAAATACATGTTGTTTTTGTCTCAGAGCCGTCAGGTCGTCGGTTGGTTGCTGATTTCCAAACTCTATATTTCGCCATTCCCTTTGGTTTTTACTATAGTTTCTAAAATGCCTTCCTCGTGTCTGTTAGCATCAAAATTGCGTGCTTTTTCTTCAGAGTCGTTTTCCTCGTCTTCATCCTGGTTTTTTTTGTGTACAGCATCCAATGCAAAAACCGTAAGAATGCAGAAGCAATGGATAAAACTGATAATACAAATTCCTGCTTTTAAGATCCTGAAGAATTAATGCACAGTAGCACAGCTCAACACGTTAGGAAAGACTTAACAGGAGCAAAACTGTTTCCATACTTTGCTCAAATCATATAGGGGAGGATGAAAACTCTAAAAGTTGTGCTCTTCCTAGGTAAAACATCTTTGTGTTGAAATCACCAAATAATAAACTGTGACATTCTGTAAGTTTTGTCTTCAGTTCATCTTTTAAGCATATTAGCAGATTCTTGACTGGAGGGCACTGGTAGAACCGCTGACCTGGTTGCTGGTTTGTTGCAATTTCAAGGTAATCTACCTGCCTGCACCAACATGCTATGAACCAGCCACCATTCAAAGCATATATACTGGCTTAAGTTGGATTTTCTAACAGGGTTTGGTATTTTGATGACAACTACGGTTGGATTAATTTGGGATTTTGTTGATTGGTGATTACGGTGATTACATGACATGCACTTTAAAGGACACTGTAGGCTAATTGTTAATCAAACAGGTGTGAAACTCGTGCGCAAAACAGAAAACTAGTCACAAACAATAACAAACTCAGGCATCCTGGATTTAGAATGCGGTATGTTTTCGTTAACAAACCCGCAGGAGGCTACAGTCCTCATTAAACGCAATGTACTTCATCCATCTGATTCATTTTCATGTCAAAATTGAAAAAAAAAAAAAAAATTTGGCGCTAACCCTGAATTAGTTCTAAGTGCTTAATGGTCTGTTTTATTATGTTGTCGGCTCCCCTTAAGGTTAGCGTTTCCTTCCTTATCTATCACATTTTAACCTTGAAAAATCTGGTGTCTTTAATCGAATAATGCACCGATTCTGTAGGTGATTTTGGTGTCTAGATCTTCGACCACTAGATGTCGCCACCTCTCTTGCCAAATATACTAGAAACGTCATTGGCTAAGAAGACACTGCATGCCATTACAAAGAGAGATTGGGAAGTTCAGATGATCAGGAAGGTGGTATTTATCCTCTCAGAAACAGCAGAGGCGGCAGTTTTCCCACGTGAGTTCAATCTCCGCAACACTTCATTCTCGAATGAAGGTATTTGTGTTTAATAAGGCAGGCCTTGTACCAGAACGTGACCCCGTCAAGGTCATCGCATCCTCTGTCCTTAATATTTTAATTTGTAAATTCGAGCATCTTCAGTTTGTGTTTTAGTTTCTTACTTGGCTTTGCTTCGGATTCCTTATATTGCTGTCGTGTATTGTTCGTCTGTCCCATTTCAAAGATCAATCCGTGTCGTTTGAGCGGCCACATTCAGATGTGATTGGGATGAGATACAGCTTGATCCATGTAGAAGCAAGGCCAGATATAGTCGTGACTACGGCTCCCGGCGGACTCATAATTAAATTAAGAGATAGCCACTGGCTTGCGGGTGCAGGGCAGGTTCTTCTCCTAGCTTTGGGTCTCCTGCCAGCTTTGTTTGTGGTGTGCGGTTTCCCTATAATAGACGGCAATCATGCTTAGGCTCATAGCAATAAGGCTGTAAATTTCCTTTTATCCATTGGAGTTTGACATAATGTCATTGTACTAAGACAAAACCTAATTCTGTATAATGGTGCCCATCCTGTAAGTTGCCCGATCACTCTCAAAACCCATTAGTAAGTAATTTAACCATACTTTTAAGCCAATTGCGAACTGTCTGTATTGCGGTTTTTATGTTGATAATATAAATATGATGTATTCCGAAAGGTATAGTTTAGCTACTACCGACGGGTGTAGCCATTTCTTGTTCATTTTCCGTTTTAGCATTACATACCCGTGTTTTTTCTAGTAATTCATGTTATAATCTGGTAAATAGTACAAAATCTGCAAGTTTTCTCCTCAAATGTCGTTTCATGTGCATTTATCAACAATTAGTATGAAGTCAGCAGTGAATAATAAATCTAAAAGACTTAGCTAAAAGCGGTTTTTTAATGGTTTGGCAATAAAAGGTCGCATCAGCAGGACTTGTCATCATCTCAATTGCTTTTAATGCCAGTCTCTGCAGGGAAATGAAGCATATGAGTCCATTTGGTGTCATGGTTGGAATAATTCAGACATGTGATTCCTCATCTTATACTATAATTACCAGCCCAAAAGACTGACGAATCGTCATTTTAATCACATACATTTCCGCTATGACATATAAAACCTTAAGAACCCCGACGATCAAAATGCTGCTCCCAGTAAATGGATGGGATTACATGTCCATCTTGATGTTTCTTCTATGAATCAGAAATCGTGTTGCCTCACCACATCGCGGATTATTTAAAGCCACTGGCTCTGATCACAGTTTGAGTATGTCTCTGCTTCAGTTGCGCATAGTACAGGGTGGTCTCCATGCAATAGGTCGAAAATCCTCCGTATTGCCTCGTCACTGATTGATATATGAATGTATTTTTTTTTTTTTTAAGGTCATTGTGACACTAATGAGGATGAACGGAGGCTGTACAAACCTCAGATGAATGAGTCTATTGCCTTTTTTGTAAAAAAAAAAAAAAGTTTTAAAAAAAAAAAAAATCCCCACCCAACACCTCTTTTTTTAAATCATATATGAGCCCCTCAACATCTAAACTAGCACACCTGCAAGAATAAAGATACACATTATGAATAGAAGAAGAATGACTGTGAACTAAGTCCAGAAAGAAGCTTTAGTATGCAACAGTTGTTTCTCTACAAATACAATTTTCTTTTGTATGGACACCAAAATATGATTAATAAGCATTGCAACAAAACAACAACAACAAAAAACTTGTAATCAGAATCTTGTGAAGTGAAAAGCTGTGTGCGTGTGTGTGTGTGTGTGTGTTTGTAAGAAACAAATCGATTAGGATTTTTTTTACCTTCAAACCCTTGCTTCTGGCTAAAATACAGTTTCTATTAATAACAGTTTTGTACAGTGAAAAGGTAATCTCGTCTGAATCAGGATAGAAATATGCACAAATCAAACAGCGTTTAGCCCGAGGGACTTTATTCACTGTAGGAAGCCATTATTATTGATCTATGGTATTCGGAATAGTTCAGTCAGTCAGTCCAAACCTCATGTTCAATTTTCGGCCATTCACTACCAAGGTGCGCGTTTTCTTCATGCAACACACCCAACGGAAGAGAATTATCCGGGGATGTTGCGTTTCTTGCAGCTCTATTGTCAGATATTTGTTTATAACTTTTCCTTTGTTTAACGATCAGCTCTCTGTGCGTTAGGTCTACTGGAGGATATTCCTTTCGTGGTCTTTTCACCTGCTTTTCCTCGTAACTTGCCAACAAACATCAACTTTTTAAAGTTCATACATACATGTTAATACACATAATGTATAAATACACATAACCAAACCTGTTTACTTTATTCAATCCATCCTTTTTGGCATCTATTACCCTCAATCCCATTTCTCCTCTCTCTTCTCTCTCTCTCTCTCGTCCCTCTCTTTCTCCTATTTCACCGCTCACACACCCACACACACACACACACACACACACACACACACACACACAGAGACACGCAATCCTCACCTGTTGTTCTCATTAACCATCATTGCCCCCCATCTATTTACCCAGTGACGGCTGCAGCGGCACCTTCGATAAGCCATCCCCATGGAAAACAGCCCAGCAACAGGCTGGCCCCTCATGGCCATTGAGAGCCCTGAGGTGTCTCGGTTTCCTCCTCCAATGGGGGTTGGGGGGCTGCTGAGCTCAAGGTGAATGCTCAGGGAGGCGTGAGTACTGACTTACTGGTAAATTTAGCAGCAAAACTCACATATCCCTTCCACTGAATCTCTGTTTTGTTCTTCCTGTGCTTCTGAATTATCTGGATGCAAAAAATATAACACCTCTTTTTTGTGTATATGGCAGTGCTGGATTTAACGTTATAGGTGGTTGCATGAAAGGCATGCATGTAAAAGTTAGCGTTGGTAGAGCTGCTTTCTGAATGGTAGTGATGGGAGACTACATTTGGATAACTGCATAATTTTATATGGATTTGGGTTTTCTATTCTTGGGTTTTTAGTCTAAAAAAAATATATCTTATTAGTGTACTGAAAGCCAAATCAAATTATAAAATATTTATCTGGGAAATTATTAGGTTGTATTTTTAGATGCAATGTTAAATATATAAACCTGAAAACACAATACATTTCGAATTGCAGTTTTCACAATAAATCATTTCAAAAGCAGTTTTTAAAAATATATTGAGAAACTGATTATAACGTAAACATAAAGTATAGACTTGTAAATGTACATTACAATTTTTTTATGAAAATATAAAAAAAAAACATTGCTAGATCTAAACCTTTTGCACATGCCCACATCATTTTCTTCATAATCGCCATCACCACACAATTCCATAGATCGATTAATATTATGTGCATAAATAAAAGCCTGGAGTGTTTGTGTGTGTGTATTTGTTGAAATTCTCCCTCTGATAAATTAATTTACCCATTAAATGGTGGAAATTGAATGTCAGTGTCAATATCAATATGAATCTGTACTAGAAGAAATAATGTACACATGAATTGCATATGGCAATTATTTTACTGAATAATTCTTTTATACTTACTTGTATGAACTGTGTGTTGGTGGGTATTTAAAAAGGTTACTGAATAAGTCTGAATAAAAACCTTACTCCGTAAAGTAAGATCTGTGGGTTCGAACATTCCCACACGCAAGGTGAATCATGCAGGTGATTGGACAGAAAATGAGGGTTTGTTTGTCATTGGTCACATGATTTCCCTACGTTAACAACACAAGCCTGGAATCCGAGGCTTCATTTGGCACGCCCATTTATTCTGGTCGCAAGCTCAGACGCCTCGGTTCAAATGTTACATCACTGTTACTTGTAAGACGCAGTTAACAAATGCAAGAACAGCAGCGCTGTCAATGGAAATCACCCTTAACAGATGAAAGGGAGAGTACGACAAAGATATGTGCTTTCCTCAGCGGACATTCAAGCTCATGTTTTATTGTGAATATGAGATTGAGCTGAAGAATGAATGCTGTATCAGATGCAGGTAATCACACTCGCTCAGTCCAGCTCTCTCGCATAATACTATTACTCTCCATAAAACAGTCAGCTTTTAATACGGTGATACAATAAGCTTTCAATGAAGCAACTCAACATTCCTTCGTTACTAGTTCTAAAGTGACGTTTTCCAAATTAAACAACTGTTAACCTGTCAACTTGTGATTTGAATCCATGGCGGAAGGAAGGAGTTCTGCACAAAAGAGGGTTTTGAAAGACACTCCCATTGTTGTTTAATATGTATTGACACACTCGTGCCGTCGAATTGTTGTATAAACGCAATATCACACTTGTACCCATGCGATATTGGCACGTTGTGATTACCTGTGGCCTCGTGCCTACAGCCATATCACAGCTGTGCCGAATATACAGCCATATTGCACAGCAATTTGTGTGAAATTGCTCATATAAAACAAGTGAAAAGAATAACTGAAAAAATTTGCAGGTTTATATTGAATTTTAGCAATAGCAATATATAGCAATTTAATTTTGAATCCCAAATGAATTTAATTTAATAGCAATATATAGCAATATGGTTATCATAACAAGTGAAAAGAGGAGCTGATAAATTTCCAAGATTACATTAAATGCTGAATCCCAGATCTTCGTTGTGACGTGACTTTTGGGCCACACTCTAGATTTCCTTTTTAATTGCTGTTACAAATTCAAACCCAAACCTAAAGACGAATATATAATCAAGGTCTTAAATAATACTAATGCATATCAGACAGCAAGAAGTAAAAGCAAGTACTGTAGTTTGCAGAAGATGTACACTTTTAAAGACACACACATACAGTCCAGATTCATGGTTTAATGAACTGCTAAAATCATTGCTCCTGTGATGACCTTAAAAATACAGGCAAGCAGAAGCTTTGTGATTGTTTACACGTCTATAAACAATGCATTCAATCAACAGCAATTCAATCATGCTCTGTGTTGCTCAGTATCCCTCTTGCATTATTTTGATGTGGAGCGAACTTAATTGTTTTAACACTGATGAATTTGTGTATGTGTGTGGTCAGTATTTTCATCTTTCACACTGTGTTGGCCAAAGATTGTATTGCCTTCCCTGTTTGTGTGCACCTGTTTGAGCTTGTGCAAAGTGACCCAATCGTTCTAACCATATCAACACGCATTGATCATGTCAAACAGGAGGAGAAATATACTTCTTGTTGTGAAATCACACCATATAAAACTGTATGTGATGATAGTGTGTGTTCTGTTGTAAGACTGCATTCTATACCAGTGCCAGTCATCTCCAGTCACATGACCTGCCTGCCAATCGTCTCCTAGCAACCTCCTCTCCTCCCCCTCCCTGCCATCCCCTCTCCATCCGTCCCTTGCTGGATTCTGTGACTCCTGAGGCCGTGTGTATATGCATGGGAGTGTACAGGATCGAGTGAGCCATCCAGGATCATGGTTATTTATAGATCTTATGGATAAGTGGTGGAGGAACTTCGAGTTTGCTAAAACCATCTCTCACGACATCACCCCAGCCATCCCCCCATTATACATTTATCTAGTCTTTTCTTTGCGCACACACAAAACATGCACACACCCTCCCTCTGCAAGCTTCATTCATAACGCTGAAGATGGGAGTGAGAGGATAAATGAAGGAGAGGTGGCCAAGAACACAAGGTACATTAGAGGGCAAAGATATGCGTTTTTTAAATGTTTTGATGAAAATTTGAGTGGTGTTTTGACTAGTGTCAGGATGTCGCTAAGCGGCAAGACATGATTTTTTGACACATTAAAAAATCGCTTGATAAAGATGGCGTATTCTGCATTCCAGTTCATTGATGTGCATATCTCCATGAATTTAAAGCAGTCAAATACTGCTCTATATACATTGTATGTGTGTGTGTGTATATTATATATATATATATATATATATATATATATATATATATATATATATAAATATATGGGGTGGGAAAAAAAAAATTATTATGCAAAGGTAAAGTATTTTGGGAGCACTACAAAAACATAATGAGTCACATCGAACACCATCACCCAGAGGGTAAAAGATGCAGAACAAAAAACCTCAAGTAGGCAAATTTCCAGTCAGCCAATGAACTTTGCACTAATTTTAAACATTTCCGGCCAACTCGTTCCATAGCCTGTTTCATTTTGAAAGATCTGCACACCTACAGTGTCATTGATAATGAAAGGCTTTCGGTACGTTACACACAACTAGGCCTCGGTGCAGAATACCATCCCGTCGACTTTTTAGTGAGAAAATGGTACCTCAGCTATACCAAGAGACAAAGATAATGGTTTGCAGAAGCCTTGAAGACAGCAGCAACAAGAGTAGCACTGACGTGTGATGTGTGGACATCAAGGGCAACTCAGTCGTTTGTCACCTTTACTGTGCACTTTATCACAGATAACTGGCAGCTTGTGTCTTGTGTTCTGCAAACAAGAGTGATGAATGAAAACTACACAGCTGAAAATGTCAAAGAGTCGTTTCAGGATGTTGCACAGGAATAGCAGCTCACAACCATTGACCTGGTAATAGTTACAGATAATGCTGCTAACATGATTGCTGCTACAACTACGCACACATTAGGTGTTTCGCTCATACCATCAACCTTGCTGCTCAGCGAACTCTGAAGCGGCAATCTGTATCACGACTGTTGGGGAGGACTGGGAAAATCACTGGATTTATTTCACTGTAGTCCCACAACAAATTATGCCCTTGTGGGGAAACAGAGACTTCTGGGGCTCCCACCCCACAAGTTGAATACAGATGTTGCTACCAGATGGAATAGCGCATTTGAAATGGTAGACCGATTCCTTGAGAAACAACCTGCCATTTGAGCCAACATCTGCACACCAATGCAGAAGGCTATCAAATCTAAACATATATCGAATCGAAATTTGATGAAAAATTGTGATTAAAAATCGATTTTTAATCGAATCATGACCCCAAGAATCTGAAAAATGTCTAATGCTTCTAACATTCAGCACTACATCTGGACTGTTAAACAATAACCAATATTGTTAGTTTTATTATTCATTACAGCAAAACTATGTAGTGAACATAAATCTTAAATTACACGCTCATGATCTTAAAGTAGCCTATACATACTGTAACTTTTATTTCTAATTGCAAATTATTAAAAAAAAAAAAAAAACACAAACAAAAAAGACTCACGTGAGTAGTCTTAGAGTTAGGTGAAGGAGTCAGTTGTGAAACCGAATGGTGTTTTTGACCATTTACTGACTGAGTGAGTCTGATGTAGATCACTTATTACATTAATGAGGTAAGGCCTTTTCACACTCTAAGAACATGAATATACTATAACAGTGAAATTTGTGTTCAGCATTTCCCATCCCATCCGACTCTCTAACCATGAGGCCAGGACTGCCCTGATAACGATAACTATGTAGCATTCACACATAAAATAACATTCTGTTTATTAAAAATCACTCTCTGCACCTCTGTCATCTGCTCTGCTTTAAATGCTTGTGCTCTTTTAAAGCAGGATGGATTCTGATTGGGTGTCAATGTTTGTATCGTTCTTCAGCTGGAAATCGTTCTGAAAATGATTTCAACGATATCGTTCCTCTGTCATTATCATTAAAGTTGTGTTGTGAACTTCCCTATCTGATGGCACAGTGATAGTTAAAGGGCTAGTTTACTCAAGAATTACCCCATGATTTACTCACACTCAAGCCATCCTATGTGTATATGACTGTCTTCTTTCAGAAGAATACAATCTGAGTTATATTTAAAAATTCCCTGGCATCCGCTGGAACGCCACTCTCGCGTGAGCGCACATACAACAGAGGAAGCTAGAGATTTAAGGTTGTGGTTTATGGTTTATAAAGTTTTAAATATGGATATTTTTCACAAACGTTTCGATTCACTTCAGAAGGCCTTTATTAACCCCCTGGAGCTGTGTGAGGTAATTTTTATGATAGATGGATGCACTTTATTGGACTTCTGTTGGACTATTGAATATGAACACCCAATCACTGACATTATAAAGCTTGGTAGAAGCAGGGCATCTTTAAATATGAAACAACATGACCAAACTGGATTTGGACACACACAATGATGGAACTGTAAGTCCCATGACTTCAAATAATAGTTTGGCTTTTATCAAAAATCCGAATGATTTGAAGTATCATTCACAAATGGTGTGGGACGAGTTCCATATATTTTCTGCTTGATGAAACTGACTGCAGTTGTTTTGTTCATTAGTGTGATCACTGGCATGGAACCATTTTAGATGGGATTTTTTAAAACACAGCACTAGGACCCAGTGGGGTGTGGAAATACTGTAAGGGCATTATTAGAGGCCTTGGTTATTTGTGGAAAAATGTTGATTGGTTTATAATAATGGGAGGTTCCCCATTGCTGTTGTTGCTTGTGGCACACGGCCTGATGATTGATTGACCTCCTGCAATGACAAAAAGACAGGCTCCTTAGTTTGCCTCTTCCCGTTTCATTTGCAACTCGATTGATTTTCTTTTCTTAAAAGACGGAATGTGATGGGACATGGTGGATGGGTAAACACAGTTTAATGCTAACAATGAATCTATCGATTAGTAACAGTTTAACGTTAAACTAGATTTCTGAGTCTTCTGGGTTGTTTTCAACTTTACTATGCAGTTGCTGAGCAGTTTTTAGTGTTGCTATGAGTTTTCTAGGGTGTTGCTAGGAAGTTAATCTGTTTAAGTTAATCTGTTGCAGAGATGTTTCAAATTCAAACTAAGCTTTATTTCGGTTGCATTTTGAAATTTGTCAGACCTCAATTCATAGCTCAGTGCAAGTGGGTGTTTCTTCAACTTTGCAGATTCATCTTGTCGAAATTTTGGTAAAAACAACTCTCCTAAAACATACTTTCACACTCTCACTAGTTTAATTTGTCCACCAACACTGGACATACATGCATGCCTCATAGGTGAAATCTATTTTTTGTGTGTGTGTCATGTCTATTTCCAAGTGATGTTATGTTTAATCAAATTCTGTAGTGAAAATGACTTGGAATGTTATTTTCACTCATTGTTTAGATGATCATTGTTTTAAAGTAGTAATTCATATATTTATGATGGATTTTTATATTTCAATATTTGCATTTGCACACACATTACACACTATTTGAAATGTAGCAAAAAAACAAGGATAAAACCATTTTAATGTGACAAATAGAGTTATATATATATGTATATATACTCTATTTATTTATTTACTTTTAAGTGACGTGATGTGTAGTCAAGTATGGTGTCCCATACTCAGAATTTGTGCTCGTATGCTTAACAAGGCAGCATTTAATCAAAAATACATTAAAAAATATTAATATTATTGATTAATTTTACAATTTAAAATAACTATTTTCTTATTTAATATATTTTAGATTTTATTATTTTATTATTCTAATATGCCGATTTGCTGCTGAAGAAATATTTCTTATTAATATCAATGTTGACAACAGATGTGCTGTTTATTTATTTAGCTTTTTTCAGGATTCTTGGATGAATAGGAAGTTTTTAGATTTAGAAAAATTGTAACAATTTTACAATCAATTCAATTGATCAAAAGTCTTTACTATCACTTTTGATCAGTTTAATCCAGTCTTGCTGTATATATAGGTATTCATTCAAAAATTTAACTAATAAACTATAGTGTAACTTTGGTATGGTAGTGAAAAAATTAATAGTAGTGTAACTTTTGAACAGTATGTTGCATTCTCAGCATTGCCAGGAGAGGCACTATAGCAGACACATTAGCGTAAACTATCTTTTTCTATGGGCAGTTTTTTCTTTCTGTCATGATGAAGATTTGCTGAGCAAATTATTTAAATTTGAAGTGTTACACTCAGCTACCTAAAACACATTTGGTTTAGGTTGCATTTGGTTAAAAGACATTTTGATCTCTATCGCCCCCTGTAGTTTGTTGCCGTCACTGCAACAGAAGAACATAATATGTATGTTCATCAGGATGCATGCTTTCAATGCTATGGTATTTGCATCTGAGTTGCATATTTAGGTTTTCCCTAAGTATGAGCAAGTGCAACTTTTTATGACACTGGGGACATATGTTGAAGTCCACTTTCATACCTGCTTTCCACAAAATGCATTGGCTGCTAAATGATTCGGTGGCGTATAATGCAGGCTTTCACCTGTGTACGTGTGTGTTTGTCCTACTTGAACCTGCAAGCAATAATGTGTCATTGCTCCGGAAGACCACCTGTCAACCCCATCCATGTGTAAAGTAAAACAAGGAGTGGAGGCGAGAGGGAAGAAGAGAGATAAAAAAAGAGGGAGAGAAGTGAGTGACCACAGCTCGTTCATTGATGTGTTTGTTTGTTTGTTTGTTTGTTTTTGCTTTTCCAGCCTCAAGCTCTCGACTACAAATGCAGAGATTATGAAACATTTACACACATGTAGTGAGTGCGAGAGGGAGGAGGTGCGCAATGGAGGGATGTGGAGGGGCGGATGGGGGATGCCGAGTACAGTCACTGTCCGCTGGAGGATTGGAGTGTTTCCTGATCAACATGCCACCATCAATCTTTCCCTTGCTCTTCATCTCTTCCTCCTCTTGCTGAAAGCCATTTATCACGAAAAAAAAGGTGTTTCATAAAGCCTTGTTTTCAGTCATCCTGTTCCCTCTTCATCAAGGTCGTCTGCAAGGACGTTCACAGCATCTCCTCTCTGATTGGCTGAGTCACAGGCTGCAGCTTAAAGAGACAAGAGCGATTAAAACACCAGCACCATGTTGGATCCTTAGTGTTCTTCACAGAGCAAACATTTAGCTTTTGAAGGAAATAATTAAACTTAAAACCCAAAATGATCAGGAGCGATTGAAAGGGCATGTTGTGTTTCTTCTCTAAAAACAAAGACTGCATTAGAGTTATCATAAAAATGTCTGTTTTCAAAAGATTTCAGCATGTCTGAAACAGGCAAAGGACAAAACAAGGTTATATAGGATTTTGCATTCACAAGCAGACTACAGTATTGATCACGAGGAGAATTGTGCATTTCTATGACCTGATCGTATCATTTGCAGATGTACAGAAGAAGAAAAGACAGTGAAAAGCTAGAAAAAAAAAGGAGATGAGCTTTTATGTGATTTCTTATGTGAAACTAAAAAGCAGGTTTGCTCAAGGAATAAGGTCTAGTTTTCACAGCAAAACTGCCTAGAAATATGATAACGGTTGCACTGTGCTTTTTTTCATGCGTCTTGCACAGAATCAATAGTTTTTATGGAGAAACTGAAGCATACACGTTTTGTGCTAGATATATCAACTTAGCAAGCCCAGAGGAATAATGAAGGAGGGAGACAGAGACAGTCTGAGTAAGAGGAGACAGTCTCTTTGGCTACCACACACACACACACACGCGCACACACACACACACACACACACACACACACGTACATATACATACTGTAAAATGTTTTGCCATGCAAATCGAATATCCAGATTCAATATAACCTCGCCACATAGGCTACATAAATCTATCATGGCTGGACAGAAATCAGATTGCATTCGTTTTGCTTTTCCTGCATTCCATGCAAATTAGGTCTTCATGTATGATTGCAGAATTTTTTGACATTTCATTCCTGCTGTCAGAGTATGGCTAAATGTGCAGTTCAACCTTCTGAAAAGAGTTTTTTCTTTTCAATGACATTTTCCTCTGCATCTATTATGCAAAACAGCACTATCCTCCTGCATGCTTCGTTTGTCTGAGTTGATCTGGTAACATGTACTACAGTCATCTTCTGTATATCAGTTGTCACTTGAGAAAAGAGAACATGCAAGTAATCTGTTTATTATTTTCAGTCGCTGTAGAGGAAGTGTTCCAAATAAAATGAGTGGAGGGGAGGAAGTGAGAGCAAGAAGAGGTGCTTAGAAAGAAAGAACAGGAGGGTAACCAAAAAAAAAAGCTTGAAAAACAAGAGAGAGAGAGAGAATGAGAGACATTAGCAACCTAGTCATGTTCATGTCAGAGGGAGTGTGAAAATCTTACACTTGTGAAATAGTTCCAGCATTAATATTAGCTGGGGAAGCACAATGTCAATTTGTCTCTCTGGTTGCATAAACTTACATGGAGGCTTAATGAGTCATATTTAACATGAAACATTCAGACATTTAAAAAGTGTTGGGGTCAGATGCATGTGGGTTAGATTCTGGTTGTCTGGTCACACATGCACCACTCACTGGGGGGTTATTTGTAACAGCAGGTGTGGGGTGGGTGGTTTTTTGACTGCAGTGTTACTCACAAGAATAGTAAAATCCAAAATAAACCTGTTGTGTGGACCAGCCAACGATCCCCATGGGGAAAACCTCTTAATCAACATACTGTTTATTACATTTTTAATGAAAAACTTGAAAATCCACCCAAATGGTTTGTTTGAGGGATACATTTAAAGGTACAGTAGATGATAGAAAATCATCATCATCATCAAAAAAATCATTAGACTCAAAGTGGTATTCATAGTGCATTTACATTCATAATGGTTTTCAATGAATCCTAAACTATTTATTTTAATATTCAAAACAGGGCATAAACAAAGACTTCTCAAGGGATAATTCATTATCTTTTTTATTTCATAACTTCTTTGTTTATCTTAAAAAACAATCACAGATACAAAACATGCAAAACCAAACAAAAATAGAGATTACATTACACAGTTAAAAGGAATTAATTCATTCATGCTATGCATTTATGTATGTATTTATGTGAATGGGTTGGGCTTATAAAGACGAACCTAAATTCTTCTTTATTTAAGGGTCAGTTGATGTTTACTTTGCAAAATCACCTTAAATAAATGGAATGCATGTAAGTCCACCATTCAAAATTCTTGATTTTTAGTGCGGGATATTGCAATGTTTATTATAAATGATTTACCTGTGCTCATCAGTATTTTTTTTAAAAAATTCACATGCCCTCGTAATACTTTAAGCATAAACAACTGGCCTCTCCCCTTGCAATAAGCATTCTCGTCTCCTCTGATACACATGTGGTACAAGGGCCTAACTATAAGGATGGGAGAATAACCTCGCCTCACCAGTCAAAACGGTCACTCTAACAGAACATCCCCTTTAATAGGAACAAAATAGCCATAGCAATCAAAAACGATCCAGGGCAATTGCATGATGGAACACCAAAATCAAGTGCCACCCAATTATTTTTCTCATTTGAGCAAGCCATTTTTACTCGGATAATATGTACAAATTAGTTATAATAAGACGTGGCTGCAACTTTATAATGCTGATATTTACTGACAAAACTAGGCCCCCATTTTACTTGAATTTCTCCCTCATGACAACATTTGAACAATGCCAACACATCTTCAATTCTTACTCATGAGTAGGGTTTTGGTGGTTCAGGGACGCAAATAATAAACTTAACTAAGTTTCTTATTCAAGTCACTCACGGCACACAAAGCGATTGTTTCGCACCAGAGAGCTGTTGTCGTGAGATGATGAGAATGGTTTTTGCTGTGTCATTCGGTTGCTGCAAAATCTTGACATCATTTCAAAACCAATGAAATAGCGGCATGAACAATTTATTTAAAGGATGAAATATGGGAAATGTACAAAATATAAATCTGCAGTATTCTCAGGGCACAAAGCTAAAGATTAACTGCAACATTTGTTTCATGTAAGCAATATGGTTTTCTGTAAGTCTAAAAAAACGGCTACAGTACTCCTGATCATGTTGTTTTAGGATTTGGCTCAACTGTAGAAACTAAAGGTGCATTGTAAATTTATTCTGTTGTGTATACTCAACTTCAGTAAATATGTTCATATGGCTCATATTTTAAAACTTTTTTTGCGCTAACAGGGTGGATGAACAGTCATATGCCTTTTAATGTATGTGATCCCATTAGCACTTAGCTTCAGCTCCCAATTTCTTGTATGGTCTACCCAGGAATTGGTCTTCAAAAAAAAGCTTTTTCATTCCAGAAACAGTGCACCAGAAGTTGGTACTTGCTTCAGAACTCCCAAGGACAGGTAGGCACCAAAATGTATTCATGCAAATATAAATAAATGAACATTAAAAAGAAATCCTTAAAAGGAATACTGAGGTGCATTAAAATACCCCAAGACTTAATCCAATAGGCCCAACAATAGGCTTTAATTTATTAAATGCAGTGTATACAGTTTTACTAAGAAAACTGTTGATTTTGTTAAATATTTATGAAATTTTTGATGCGCTCTTTCATATGTTTTAATATGCTTTCAGGTTCATCGCCCCTATTATTTTGCATTTAACACTCCCCATTTTTTCCTGCTGTCCTAGATCCTATAAAAATAGGCTTCTCACCCAGTTCTTGGGTCTTGCAAACCGACCTAGCTGTCGATGTCAAACTGCTCCAGTAGAGTTTTGCACCAGTTTGCTGATAATTCCCCTAGAGCTGGAGTGTAGTAGGCATTCACTTTTTTTTTACTACTATTTAAGACATTTTGTCGGTACGTAACAAAAAAGACGGAGCCATGTTTCGTAAAGCTTTATCAAATGGCCTCGATACATTCTTACCACTGTTTTAATATGGTAATCTAAATTTAAGAATGCAGAAGCTGCACTATAAAACAGCATGGTGGTAATCCCATCCCTACCTTAAGCCCCTTGTATACAAAAATGAGACTTCAACCACTGTAGGGCCCCTCTACCTACTAGTAAGTTTTGAAAGCTAGAGGTTTGTGACAGTCTTTACAATGCATATGTGGAGCGAAGGGGCAAATAAACAAAAAAACAAAAAAAGATGTACAGTAGCCCACAGACATGAATCATGTTAATTACCTTTTTTTGAGCGTTGAACACTGTGTGTTTCATGATAGTTCAATGTGTTCCAAAGCACTATAAGTGACACACTCTTCTCTTCTGAAGTACATGAGCCTTACACTTCAGTCTCAGGGATCACAAAAGATACAGCGTTAGCTATCTGGCTAAATATATAATGTACCACTGTTCTGCAGGCAGGGCTTTACAGTAACGGCAAAACAAACTTAGGATAAAAGGATAAAATTATTAGTCAATACAGTAGAAAGAGTGCAACATTTCGTTCGGTCAAGGAATAATATGAAGGCATAAGCTGTTTTTAGTAACGGTAAAACCACACCTTTCAATGCTAAATTCCGATTCATTAGCCTCATTAGCAAACGTCTACTTCTGACATCGAATTGCGATAAGTATTTGCTTAATTCAGGAAGTTTATGGGCTTGGGAGCAGGTTAATTAAAGCATGGTCCTTCTAGCGGTCGCCCGCCAAGACTGGGCATCTCTCCACCAATCCATTTTCATGCAATTCTCTTAGCCCATTGATTAGGGGGCACGGTTACTTTAAGCATGTCTGTTTGTCTTATGGGGACCTGATTGGGGATAAATTAAAAAGAGGATGGGGGGGGGGGAATTAAGTAAATGGTGGTTTTGGATACTGTCAGGCAATTTGTTTCTCTGAACAGACGTAACTTTTGTTACTCAGAATTCAATGGTACGTAAATAGATAAATGGAATACCCTTAGGCTACAAAAAACAACATGTAAAAGAAATTTTGGCCTTGCGAACACCGTTGGGAAAGGAATGTTAAAGCATCGCACGGATCTAGGTTAATCTTATGAATTACAGATTGACCACCAATCTGCCACGTATTCTATTTTTCTTGAAGAAAATGTAAAAATCCTTTTGTTCATTCTACGAATTTTATTATACAAGGTAAGTCCCCCGCCATAAGTTTAAACCAAATGCAGACACAATATTTACTTTACACCACACTTTGAGGTTTACATGGAAAAGTAATTTCACCACTGAATTCAAAAAAAAAAAAAAATTAATTGAAATTGTTTTATCTCACAATTCTGTCATTTTTATCGTGCAATTGTCAAGTTGACATCTCAGAACTGTGTGATATAACATTCACAGTGTACGCTTTCTTTTTAGTCAGGGGTTGAAGGAAACGGTGCTTCCATAGTTTACGGGCCTTGGTGTAAAATTATGCGTTTAAATAAATATAATATAATGATAAAACTTTTTTTGATTATCACTGCTGGTGATCGTCCAGTCTAGTTGTCAGGAACCATCTCCTGGAAATGTGGGAGTTCTCAGATACATGGTGTGACCTTATTGATTGTTTTCAGGGGGCTTTTTTTTAGCTCATTAAATCTATTCTTAGCACCTGCATGGTGAAACGTCTTGACATCTCCTGTCATCCTGAGATCGTTTCATACGCGTTTTATTTCTGTCTATACATCTGCTTTTATGTTTTATTGTCTGTCTCTTCGATCCCAGAACTCTGATTAGATGCCTGACTTCATTCTCTATCGTCAGCTCATTTTTATAAAAACTCTCGTGTTTGCCTGCCGTTTGACTTTTCCTCACTGCATTAAAAAAGCTATGATCGCTTGATCTGTTTGTCCTTATCTGCACATCCCTTCTAATACACACAATTCAACTATCCAAATCTTGAGTCATTATTAGATAGGCATCATTCACACTTTCAACTTGCAAGAACACACCTGATGTCTCATCACACACAACCAACACTCGCTCCTAAAAAACTTGAGTCATCAGATTTTACTGTTTTTTCATCCCCAGAAGTATATGTTTGAAATGCGGGTTATGATTATGTGTTCTCATTCTTTTAACTTTGTCTTGTATCTTCGAACATCAAACCCACAAGGCTTCTGGAGATTCAGTCCATTTGAGGGAAAACAGATAGTGCTGTTACATTGGGCTGCGCTTCTGGAATACATTGCCGTGAATTCAAAATAAGTTTGAGAAGCCTAAAGGCTGCTGTTGGGTGCATTCGCTGTTAGACCACAGTGTGCGCGTCTGGTGTGCAGTTAATCATCTTTTGATCAGTGTGTGAAACAGAGGTAGGGGGGGGGGGATAGGGGGGTTATCAAGAAAAATTCTGTGTCCACCTAAAAAATACAAATTTTCCAAAAGGAGGGTTTACATTGCACCAATTGCAATAGACAGGGACACGCATTTGGCCCATTCACGGATACGATGTTCATGTCATTTGTTTTTTTCAGTGGTGAAGGAACAATGCGTCGTCATCTCATCTAAATGAACCTTTATCCCACGGTAAAGGGGGACCTTTTGGTGGAATCGAACACACAAGTTCCATGGATAGTTAAACGTACTCTTCTAGATTACTTCTTAGATCATCTGCATAGATATACTTGCCTTTTCGGAATGTATCTCTCTACGCACACGACATTCGTCACAGTACTCAAACTAATAAAGCAATCCCTGTGAGCAACACCTGGTGCGTTTTTCCGTGCGGAAATGTTAGGACATTTTTTTTTATATTAACATATTTAAAACAACACAAAAATACTTACCTGTCCATGGATGCTTGCTAACCACATTTTCTATGTTTTGGCATTTGCGACTCACAATGACCATATTTTGATGGTACCAAGCGACACAAATTTCAATCCATTGTATAGCGAAGCCCCTGGTATGTTTGTTTGTGTAATACTCACACATGTCGCATTAGGTACCTGTTCTAATACGATCGGGACGGGGGCCATGGACTGCAGCATAAAAATAAAAGTAATAATCCATCATGAGCAAGAACCTCCCTCCCGGTATGCAGTCACACAAGTGCAGAGACGGTTCACATTATCTGCACTGGACGGACGCACACCTGTAATACTATGCGTAATATATAACTGGAATAGGCTGGAACTATTAACTCATTATCTCATTCTCTACTCTGCCATGGTGCCTGGTCGGCCCTGCTTTTATGTAACCTGAATTTGTTTATTTGATTTGTTTGCTATTGATGTCTTTTGTGTTAGCGATTCCCTTATTGTCTAGGTGTCAGTTTTATATTTTATAGTTGATTCTAAGAGTTTTTAGAGGCTTATACATTGTTAGTGTTCAATCTGTACTGCATCAGGCGGTGGAAGAGTAATGCGGCACGATTTCGTATTCCTGCGCATTGTTCTGTATGATAATGTACAATGGTGGGAGAATTGACAATACAGCGGGACTTGACTTGAACTTGGATGAGCCCACTGGACCATACAGCAGTCGTTAAACGGGCGGCTGACTTTTAGCTCGGCGCGAATGGATAACAGAAGTTCGAGCCGAAGCAACTATCGGCGGAGGGCACACAGAGTGGCCGTTCTTCATTCTCACCGGCATCGATTATTCAGCCATTGAGTCGGCTTCATAAGCCTCTGCGCTGAAATATGCTCTTCTTATCATTAGTAATCAAGGAGAGGCTTGGGAGCCCCATTTGCTTTTTAGAAACCAATGCAGCTGGGGGCACATGCTTGAAGTTTTTTGCTTCATGTGAGACCCTGGCCTGTGTTAACAATTACTGTGCATGTGTATCTTCATGGCAATATTTAGATTTATTTTATAGGACAGAGGTGTGCGTGTGTGCGAATACGGATGCCCTCCTTTGGTTACCCGTTTAAGAGCATGCATTTTTTCTTCTCGTCTCCACGCTTGACTGAAACCAACCGCCGTTTTAGTAGACAGAAGATACAGCAACTCACGGCATCCGCTGCCAAAATGCGTTGGAGGTAAAAAGAAAAAAGCTAAGAATCTCGTTTTAATTGCTTGCATTTTGCCAACACGCCATGCACATTTAGAATAATTCAGAATGGTGAATGTTCTGTCTGAGGTGGGTCTATTTTTATGGTAAAAATACGTGTCTGCCCAACTTGAAATAGGATGCAGTTCATGGTTGTCGCTTAACGCTACACCTGGTTACACCTGTGTAAAGCAACATAGGCTATTTTGTTCAGTTAGAGACTACTGTGGGCGTTTTAACCCCAGACATGGCGGTCTGGGTTAAACATCATGGGCACTGTGAAATTAACGCTGTGCTGCTCGATCGTTTTGGCAATTGACGTCAAGTGCGGATGGCGTCATTATGCCACGTCTTAACGAGAAACAAATAAGAATACTGGTGAAATTATAAATGCGAGCAAATTGGGCTATCATGAGGTACCTTAGCTACCTCATAATTATCCTAAGAAGGCGTTTGGTATCTAAGTAGAATAGCGGTTACGATATCAGGCAGCTACTGTCGTGTCGAAATACCTCGATGCAAACCAAGGCCGGCGCCAAAGAGGTTAACCGCAAAAAAAAGTGACAAGAAATCTCCAAATTAAAACCGTGATAACTAATATCACAGTGCGGCATACATTCTGGTAAGATATCACATTACGCATATGTAGTAGTATAGCCTACTCTAACGTTTTTTGCGCCTGTATGAACGTGTCAGGACTAAAGTGGCGTGAGGCACAAACGGTGACGAGCGCAGGAAAGGGCTGATGAGACGTTTGCGCTTAACGTTTCGGGATACATCTGTTTCTAAAAAGACACCAGAAAAACTTGTCTTGCCGAAAAAGTGATCAGTTTTTTCTTAGTCCTGATTTGTGGAATACAGTTCGCCTACCTGTTTTTGAAAAAGTGTCCTACACCATATTATTTCCCTTTTAATGATGATAACAACGTTGTTTATAGAAAGCGAAATCCTTGATTATCCAGGCGAGGTTTCTGCCGTAATTATTTTCTGGGCTGGAGATGTTCTATCAGTTCTCCTAAACGGAAAGGCGTTTAACCCACAGATGGGGGTGGGGGGGAGCGTTATGCGATTTGATGGTTGCATCGGGACTGGACCCGTCTTTTCAGTAGTTCACACAGCCGACTATCCAACCAATGTGTATCACATTTATGAAAAGAATTAAATCACCCAAAAAAGAACATTTATGACGAAGTAAATCCAAATTGTGTTCAATTGTTCAGACTACGCGCGGGACACCTGCGTCAAAATGCATGAGTTCACGGACTGTGCAGCGCGGGAATATATCGAACTCATTTGTCACTGCAAGCGCCTTTCTAGATAGTTATTTTTGCGACTCCTTGCAATAAAGACAGAAGTGAGACATCTAAAATTCAATATTAAGAGAAAACAAATTATGCAGGTCAGAGAAATGAAAAATGGTAATGTTGTGTACGCAAAGACCATGTTCTCCTTTGAGACCTTTTCCAGCTCGCAATTACGCGATGGTCTGTATCTCGGTTTCTTGTGTCGTTTTGGACAATGTGATATCGGTCGTGATGCCCGGAGTGGGGTAACCCGGGCTCGACGGTCGTGAACTTGCGTCAAAGTGGAGGCCTGATCAGTGACCGTGGAAAAATTCCCGAACGAAACCACACAGGACCGCGATTGGTCTGTGTGGTAGCGCCCACGAGGGCGCGGGGTCGTATTCGTAGACGCTGATGATTGACTTTGGTCAAGCCTATAGCCTATCAATCAATAGGTTAGAGCCTGGCATGCGTGATTGGCAAGATGCGCTGGGCCATAAATGCCTGAAGGTTTGGGATTGAGAGGTGTTGGTGAGGGGGTGTCACTGATGCAGGGGGAGAATAAAATGAGCGTGGGAAAGTGCATGATGGGGTAACGGGAGGGGTGCTTACCGTGGTGTCACCTTGAGAGAGAGGCAGCTGAGTGGACGTTTTTTGTAGTAGACTCAGGTGCTTGGGGTTTGTTGGGCAATTTGTGTTAGCTTGATGTCTCTGGAGGTTGACTGTGTTCGAATAGCACATAGTCAGATTTTTTACAATTTCAGTTTACTTTTTCTTAAAAAATAAATTAATAAATTACTTTGAAACTATTTTAAACTCACAACCTTGGGGCAGTTGTGGGTTTTGGTTAGAGAGTGTCAGCCTTATTACCCAAAGGTTGCGGGTTCGAGTTCTCAGTACTTGGCAGGGAGGGGGGAGGCGGGCTTGGTACTTTATTAATGTTAGATAGAACTTTTGCATATTATAACCTGGAACTTGGATGTGGGAATAACATTACATTTGATCCAAAAGTGGATGCTACAGAACACAGTTAGCTGACTAGCTGTATACGATTGTGTGCTACGCTAATATATTACTTTTCACAGGCATTACTGGCTTGTAACGTTTAAATCCATAATATTATAAAATTGACAGTTTATTGCTGGTCTGTGTTTTTACAATGCTGTAATGTTTTAAACATTTCATATTATTGTAAAGTGAGCTTAAAGGGTGCACTACTATGAAAATCACACAGCTTCAGGTCTGACATCAGTAAGATAAAAAGTAGAATTTTCATAGATGAATTTTTAAGATAATCGTGTTCCATAATAAAATATGTATAAAACTTAATCACATGACCTAGATTATATATTTTTGCAAATCTTGTCAAAATTAATAAATATTACATGAAATTTATGAAAAAATTGTTGCTGCTCCCTATAAGCTCAGTGTGCTCTCTTTAAGCTCTTCCTTCCACATTGAAACGTCTATGTAAATCTCTGCTGTCAAAACAGACTTTAAATATTAACTGATTGGTTTGTCACTTTTAAGTTAAGATAATGGAGTTTTCTATAGATTCTCGTCAAACTCAAATCTGCAGGACTGGCTCTGATCTTTGGCAATAGTGTCAAACTTCTTCAGATTGTAAATCAGTGAAATAATCGGTGGCAAAAAATTGTGTAGCGTGGTACTTCCAGCCTATAGATATTATAGATAAGATGACATCCAGTTAATAAGAGGCTTCATATAATGAGGCTAGTTTCTGTGTTCATCCCCTGTGAAGCGAAATGTTTTATATTGTTTTTTGTTTTGTTTGATTGAATGCCTTGTTGCTTGATTTTAGTGTTCTGTTTTTTTTTTATTTATTTATTTTTTTTTTTTTTATTGACTTTGTACCTTCTTTAAAAAGGTTGTTTAAAATAAACCAATATTTAATTATAAAACACATGGTTGTGAGCTAATTGGAAACAGGGTGTGTGTGATTAAAGGGTACAAACATGTACCCATCAAGCACAGCCAGACTTTTTGCATTTAATTATGTATATCTTAATTCAAATGCTTTTATTTAAATAAAAATGTAAATCTTTTAAAAGAGGTTTACCACTCCCCGTCATTACACTTGTGGAATTGTTTTTTGAAAAACTTTTTTGGTTTTATGTTGAGAAATGGCAGCCAATGCAAATTCAGTCATACATTAATTGGTAATTAATTATCTGTGTATGTTATAATCATTCTTAATGTATTTTTGAAGTAGTTAGCCTACATTATATTAGTGTGTTAACCGAAGATGCTACAGAAAGCTGTTATTATGTCGTTGTTACACATTTTTATATTACACTGGTTGTGGCAAGTAAAGTTTTTCAATACTTGGAGTTATTACAGTTGCAGTTGAGGAAGGATAAATTACGCTGTTTCATATAAACAATGTCAAATTCTGCATGTCCATTTGACAGCCCACATAGAGGAACACTATAATGTTAAAAAAAACGTATAAATACTCAGTAAATATCAAACTATTAGAAACAAAGTAATAGTGACACATGATAAAAACATGATAAAAAGTACAGTTACTCATACTTGTGTTTTTGCGATTTTACTGCCAGATCTAATATAGCCAGCACAGCATCATCTTTTAGTTTAAATTTAAACTAAACTTTTAGATTAAAAAATCCTGCTTCAAACTGTGTCTTCCTTAAAAACGAATTTGTGGTAAAATGAAGCAAACAAACGAAATGGCCAGGTTCTTATAAAAAGATAAAGTTCATCCACTCTTTCCTAATGTTAGGATCAGAAGGAAGGCACATATCTGGGTTTTCCACTACTAGAGGCTGTGATGTAGGAGCAGGCGTTGATCTTCTTCTGCAGAGGCGGGCTTTTGGCACACTATGATGTCATAATGTGACAAAATCCAAAACAAGTCATTTTAGCAGCTTGGCTGTTATATAAGCCACTTTAAGACTAACTAGAAGGTTTCGAGTTCTGACACTTACAGGATGTATGTACTGTATAGTAAAATGACTTCTTATATGTCAACAGATCGAGGAAAATTTGATATCTCAATTCATGACCCCATTGTACATGAAATTTTGAAGTAGAAAAAAGTATATTTTCTTGTGAAATGTACTCCAATAGTCTCAGTTTTTATTTACTGTACAACTTTGAAGTAACTTTTTTTTTACTGTGTACTGTGGTAATTTATGATTACTCCCTGAATTAATCATGCAGCGTAATAATTGAAATGTTTATAGTTGCACAATGTGTTCTGTTTCACATACTAGTTTAAAAAAAATAGTAGGCAGTATACAGTATAAGCTGATAATATTCCACTGTAGCCAAGATTTTGAGCTTTGAAATGGTAACGGGAAACCACGGCGGATACAGTAAAGGAATAAGGTGGGAAGGGCAGGAGAGGTGAACGCTGGGGGGTAACGTCAGGCGGTTACCTGATGTCACCTTCTGAACAGCAGGAAGCAGCTTTAGGACGGCTCAGGTGCTCGGGGTTGTCGGCAATTAGTATGGATGTGAATGTTTCTTGGAGGGTGACTCTGCGCTGCCCTTGAGACATGTGTCCAAAGACGCAAAGCCTGTCTGAAGGCTTCAAGTCACTGCAGGTGATCAGGATGTTTTAGAATAGCAGGAAACCAGGCTTTTCTTTTGGTTTTAGTTTTTTTCTAAAATTTTCACTATGGTGTCTGCCACCATTTCGTTTTGTTAATAAATCACTTTGTTTAAATATGGCAACAATGGAGTTTAAGTATCTGTTTACATAACTTTACATGTTGCATGACTGATAATTGTGTATCCAATAAGAAACAGACTGGTGGTGAAAGTCTTATAACTGATGGTTGTGTAATGGATGCCGTTCAATAGCTCATTCTCACTGAGTGATTTTTGGATATGTATGTGTGCGTATACTTTCCACTAAAGCACACAATCACGCCTTATTTGTGTCCAAGACCTGGGGTCATATGAAGCAAAGCTAGCAGACATGCTATCAGTCAATTTACCAGAACACCGACATGATGTCATATCCTGTAGGACCTTCAAGGTCAGCCAGTAAGCTTATTTGATTGGCCGTAAATGTCAATAGCAGGTTTTAATCAGTTTGTTCCATGCCAAGGTTGTTTTCCTGTATTATTTAGCAAACCACGGTGACCACAATTGCATCAACAAACAGTCGGTGTGCGCTAAAATGAATTCGCTCAGTTTTATTATACTAAGATTTAAATTCTAATTCCTTAGAAATTTTAGTAGCAAAAACGATTGTGGCATTTTTAGCCACAAGGAAGTTTTAAAATATCTATATAAAATATAGATATATAACACACAAAAAAATATAACACACATGTAATGTTTATTTTTTCTTCAAGTTTATATCAAGTTTTATTTGTATTATTTCACTCATATATTCAAATGAGCTAGTGAATTATTTAACATGTGATAGAAAACATTCTCATTTGACCCTAAAATGAATGAAAAAAAATATTTTTGTTTAAATTATAGTTAAAAACGAAACTATATTTTAGGACCAGTTATTGCATTTGGACTATTTTCAAGCAATTAACCACATTTATTATTATTCTCAATTAAGATGTTCATTAATTGTAAGTCGCTTTGGATAAAAAGCGTCTGCTAAATGATTAAATGTAAATGTAAATTAGTTCCCATTACTATAATACAGTCATTTTTTACTGTATGACTGTATAACCTACTGTATGCAAAGGTTTTTATTCAAATGAACATATTTGTGCTCATTTATTTATATTTATTATTATTTATTTTTTTGTATTGTAATAAGAATTTGAGGGGAGGGCTATGTAAAAAAAAAAAATCACAATGGTCATCAAAAATAGACTTAACTCTTTTAAGGAAAGTATTTTAATTTGTTTGATTTGTGGTTATGATTAGAATAGGTTACATGAGATTTGACTCAGTATTTTTAATTGAACATTTGTATAAAACACTAAAACCTAAGCCAAGCTGTCTTGTTCGCTGAACAAATTTGGTGTCAAAGCAATTTTCACTGAAAAATTGCTAGTAAATTTCACAAACAGTTCACAAAAAGAACTGGCAAGTAATACATTGAATTAAACATGAAATTTTGTAGTAGAAAAGCTTAAATAGTATTTCATGCAAAGCATACTCATATAATCTTTATTTACAAGTTTGATTTTTTGCACTGTACATCACATCTGTTATCCAAACACTTTCTTACTAAAGTGATCTTTCACATACAGAACAGAGACATTTTTTAATTCACACCCATGCTTTAGGAATCCATTGCACACTAACATACTAATTTCAACTTTGGCTAAATTGAATGCATGCACAGTATGCTTCATTTCTGGACATAATCTCACACACGCACTTAAATTAAACACCCTGCATTCTCTTACTTCATTGATTTTAGCTTTTCTACTGCTACTACATAAGGATAGCTCTAATATTTTAATTAGTCATTTAGTGCTCAGGCATTCATATTGTGGTTTGTTTTATTGGTATTTTATGTGTAGTTTATCCAGAAGCAAGGTTTCTTTAGAAGGTTTATGGAATCCATTACTGTGTGTTTTTCCATGTCCTTAAGTTCATTAGATGAGCTCTTGTGCAGAGGATAATTGATTGAGTAATTAATAGTAAAATTATCTAGCATTTGCTGAGTAATTTTTCAGTGTAGATTCATGTGAGGGAAACGAATATCAATAGTGTTATGTGAAGATACAAATATTTAAATCTAAAATTTCACAAACAGTTCAGATTTCACAAGCATAGCGACAACCACAAGAGTTTGGTATCATTGACATCAAACCTTGCAAAAACACATTGATGAGTAATGATTTATAATTTTGGTTTGTTCCTCAAAACAAAGCTAAAGACAGGTTTAGAACAACAACGAGGGTGAGGGAAATGAATCATTTCATAATGCATCTCTGGGAGAACTAATAATACAAGCTTGGGCAGCAAGTATGACACATTGATGCTGAAATGGAACATTTTGAATTAAAAAGACTGTATTTTCTGGTTAAAATGCATTCCAGTAATCTTTTATTTTACAGTTTTAAGTGAATCATTTGACCAAAAAAGACTTGCACTACGGCACACAAATCTTATAGACTACATGAATAGTGTTTTTCATTTTTAGAGTTTCATACATATCCATGATCACCATTAAAAGGCAGAGTAGGTGATTTGGTTCGACAAAAACATTTTTATTATGCTGTTTGAAAGTTTCTTCACATCCTGATAGCAATCACTCACACTCTCAGAAATAAAAGTACAGCAGCTGTCGCTGGGTGCGGGTCATTTTTGTACCCATTAGGTTCTAAATGTGTACACTTTAAGTACTAATATGTACCTTTAAGGCACCAAAAATGGACCATTTAGGTACAAATATGTACCTTTTGAAAAAGGTAGCCGCCCACAGTGACAGCTGCTGTACCTTTATTTCTGAGAGTGTATGTTAAGTGGTCAAAATTTATTTATATGTATTAATATCATCTTCCATAGGACCATAAAATGTTTGTCCAATCAAAATGTTCGGTCCGAAGATTATGATAGGCTGTCCTATCTGGCTGTCAAAACATATATTTGCATACCTCCGTGCTGCTGCGTACCATGTTTGCGCAGACATGATACGTCATCAGCGAGTTCCAGTGAGAATGAAAGGGCCTTTTTATTTGTACGTGTAATATTATGAGTGAGAGTGAATAAATGATGGCAGACTTTTTCATTTCTGAGTGAACTATTTCTGTAACGATTAACATGATGGTCTCAGGGACTCAAGCTCTCGTCCAGAAACCTCTTAAAAATTCAGTCGGTAATCTTAATCAGGTCTGAGACCAAACCCACTGGATTTACTAGTATGGAGCAGCTACAGTCTCCTCACAGGTTTCCACATCCTGTGACACAGCGGCCAGTGGGCTTGGACGTGAATGTGCACGTGTCCCTCGTCTGATCTCAGGGTCACGAATGAGTTTGAGTCTGTAACTGTGATGCACGTTTGTGTGTGTGAGCGATGAAGAGAGAACTGCAGACAGTCAAATGGATGATGTTTCATGAATGACGATACAGCGAGAACACTGGTGTACCAGTACAATGGCTGTGCTATAAAGTTGATTAGACTACATTAGACAGCAAACTATAAACAAAGAGGGTGGATGAATTAAGACAAAATAAATATAAAAATAGGAAGTGTAACTACAGTGTATCTCAAAGCATTCTGAGCGATCTCTATGTATGAATAAGAGAAAAGCAGGGGAGCAGGAGTTACGGTTGTTCAGTAGGTTTAATCCAGACTGTAGTAAAACAGTCTTAAATCCTGCGTTGCCGTTTCACCCACAGGATAGAAAGAGGAAAAAAACCCTTGACAGATGGTCAAAACTGTTTCAACACACGCCACAAGAGTGCTTGCAATCTTGGCCTTTTTGTGTTTTGTAATGTTTGTGGTCTTATTTTTATCATTTCTTGTTTTTTTCTGTCTTTTTTTTAACAAAGGAAATACTGTCTGTTAAACATGATGATGAAAATATGATGAAAACATGATGATGAAAAATCACTGCAATACTCATCATTTTTGTTAAAAATTATTAGATTTTCCGCTCTCATGCTAATTGGTTTAGTTAAAAGGTTTAGTTAGTAATTTTTTTAATGCTATATAGTCAAGATTTTTTGTTACTTTTAATTTCGGTTTTAGTTACGTAGGGTTACTTTTTCGTACATAAATTTTACTACGAAATTAAAATCTTAGAGAAATTTGCCTTGGGAAACTAGATGAAATAAAATAAGTTTAAGTTGTTATATTTTATCTTATTGCAGTTAACACGTTTTTTTTTTTTCAAGTAACTACGATCATTGTTTTATGGTTTAGGTATTATTTATTTATTATGGAGTTTGGGGATATAGTTTTAGTAAACTATAATAACCTGTGGGACGTAGATTCATTTAAAATAAGCTGCCACTTAAACAGAGTTTATACATCATTTAAAGTGTTTCAATATTTTGTACATTGTTTATTAAGGATTGTTGGAAGTTTGTTTTCCGAGCTCTCCCTTGTTTTGTTTTAATAATATAATAGTTCCTGACATGACTGAAAGTACTAATTTAAAAGCTTTCAATTGGGGTAAATGTTATATTTTGGGGGATCAATCTGATTTTTATTTATTTTTTATGTAATAATTTTTTGTTTGGGAAATTGAAGTCCAAACAAAATTTTATAATAAAGCATAAATCAGTAATTTAGATTAGAGAAGGCCAATAAATTTGCTCTGTTTTATAACATCAATGTTTATATTGTCCATTACATTTTTGGTATAGAAATTTTTATGTACGTTGGAACAGTATGATGAGCATAAATGACAAAAGCTGCTAATAAAATACAAACTATTTCTATTTTAAATATTAAATATTATGATAATTCAATGTTCATTATCTAGCAATGGTAAAATTTAAATAGGACTACTTTGGATACAAGTTTATTCAGACGTGCCCTAAATGTATTAAAAATCTAAGCACTATAAAAAGTATTCCTTTAATATTATTTTAGGGGTTTAGAATTGCAATATTTCAAGCAACATCAGCAAAATTTCTGAAGGGGGCATTTTAAGTATTGCCACATAAACATGTAAGGCATGCTGGTGTTGCTGTAAATGGTGAGATTTGACTGTAATGCCGGCTGGGTTGGCATTCAAGCTAAAATAGGGTCACAGAAGCACACACGCAAATCAGAGGATGCCACATCAATGCAAAGCCCCTAATGTGGATTGGAAGCGCACTAGGCCACCCTCAGTGGCACCCCACACTTCACACCACCCCCCGTTATCCCGCATGGGGTTCCTGTTTAAAGCTTCACGGTTTCAAAAGACAATCATGATAGTGGGATTGAAAGCATTATCTGGGTTGGCATTTTCCCCTCATCTCCTCAGGTGCAGATGGATAAGAGCATCGCCTCCTCAGTTCCTGGACCGCGGTGTCTCTCGCAAATCAGCTGAAGAATGCTTAGGCATGGGATTAATGCTAAATATCAGCCCATCGACATGTTATTAATGTTTGCAGTTCACCTGGGACATATTTTGTTAATGTTCTGATTCTTGAAGCGGAATCTGTCAATTGTATGGAAAAATTCCCTGCTACTATTTGTGCCCCAAAAAGGTTTTGAATAGCCATTTTTACCAGACGATTGTAAAAAATAGCCACATATTTAGTATATAGTTTAATAACATCTTGGTTTGCACAGTGCAGGAATTGATGTCTGTATATATTGCTGGAAGTAGATTTTCGATTATTTGACAAATATAAATAAACGCATAGTAATTTTAGCTTTTTCTGAACTTTCATTAGCCTAGGCAATGTGTTAAAAATAAAAAAGACGTTTGTTTAGTAACAGAAATATGTATATATGCGACATACTGCCCTTTATCAAGAGTGCGAGTTGCCATATGTTCCTATAAGGCAATATATGAGTTTTCACACACTGTACGTTACATGTTTTGTATAGTGAAGGTTTCTAACATTATATAAAATCCCCATAGTAAATTTGTATATGACCCATGTACCGTGTACGAAAATACTATCATATCTGATGCTTTTGTGTTGTATTATATGTAGCAACCGATTCTGTCAGCAGTAGAGAAATATATTTTGTTGATCATACAGATTTATTACAACAACCCTCAAAAATCTGTTTGTTTTTGTAAAAAAAAAAATAATTTAATACATGTCTATCGTTTATATTTACTAATACAATATCAAACATGTATTGATGGGTGTTTTGCATGGTATACATGTACATCATCATATAAGTCCAAAAATGTATTACAAATACATTTTTTTTTTACCATATACAGTTGTATTGGAGCATAGATAATGTATGACACTTTTGTTTCCCCTCCTTTTTTTATATTTCTAAAAATAGGAGGAGAGGGTGTATTTATTTTGTTTAATTCATGTATGTGGGGGGAAAAATTGTTATATTACTTGATGATATAGAAATATTCAGGATATGTATGGAATTACGGGGTGTGATAAGCAACTTTACAATAAGGTCTTCATTTGTTAACCATTAATTAATGACACTAAACATGAAACAACAGCTTTTCTATTACGATCTTTTTATGTAGTGCAGTTAATAAAAATGTTTCATGGTTAGCTCACAGTGTGTTAACTAAGTGTTAACAAGATATTAACGTTTTGATTTTAATAATGTATGTAGCAACCGAATGGGGTTAAAGTTTACATATTGCAACTTTAGATTAAAAATGCCGTATAACGTATTGTTCATGAAACTAATATAGCTAAATAATGTTAACAAATGTAAACCGTAGTTATTAAAGGTGTTAAC
Source organism: Cyprinus carpio (assembly GCF_018340385.1). Classification (NCBI taxonomy): domain Eukaryota; kingdom Metazoa; phylum Chordata; class Actinopteri; order Cypriniformes; family Cyprinidae; genus Cyprinus; species Cyprinus carpio. Next base: position 7,706,918 of record NC_056590.1, read on the forward strand.
CTTACATATGTACATATATACTTCATTTAACTTATGCGTTCCCGTGTTAGCTGGCTTCTCTTCTCGCACCTAATTCCGTAGCTGATTAAGAATAATCCTACATTTTTCTTGTCCAGTATGGACGGTTGCGGACAGAATAAACCGCGTGGCAAACCAACGCAGGACCACCAAATGAGAAGGAGTCTCCCAAAATAGGGAAAGGGAGGGAAAAGATCTAGATGACCTGAAGAAGGAAGTACCACTGGTAAGACAAACAAGACAGAATATCATACATGTTATATGTTTTTGTAGTGAAATCTCTCAACAATGCACTCTTTGCAACAAATCAGTGGACCTGTAGTGAATAATTTTATTTGCACGTTCTGTTGCACTTTGAGTAATTTTGCCACAAGTGCTCATAGGCTCAGAGTTCAGTGCCTCATGTAAATGAATTTTAGTACCATCATACTGTACTGATTTTCATATATTGATTTTAAGCCTAGAATCAAATGTAGTGAGGATTGTGGTTCAGTCTTTGTGGTCGGATACACTCTATAGCAGCTCATCCTTTCTTTTTGTACAAAATAACCCAACGTCTCTTTTCTTTTTTTGCTCCAGACAGAGCATAAGATGTCAATTGAAGAAGTAGTGCCGAAAAAAAAAATTCAAACACTGACATTGTACAGGTGAGACTTATCACAGTCAGCACGCGAACATAATTTAAACCATTTAAAATCATGTCAACAAGCCAGCTGTTTCAAATGATGGATATTGTAGCGCAACATTAAAATGTAACTCTAAAAATCAAAAAAATAGTCTACAGGAAATAGAGGCTTTTTCCTAGAATGAAGGTGTGGTTTGAGAATAAAGTCAAGAACCATTTTGAGATTAACATTACTAAATATGGTAGAGAAAGAATAAAGTGACATACTAAGATAACAAAAGATACAGGTGATGATCAACAGTATCATTTAGTATAGTCAATTAATGACGATAATTCTGAAGAATCAACACAAAGTGAAGATGAAGTCGAAGGAGCGGGGTTGTCATTGTTCTGAATGTCTGTCTCGGTTCTGTTTCTCACTGAATAAATTCAGTTTCCTTCATAATTTGCGGACGTGAGTACCCAGATCCTAAAGAAGATAACTCGATGCTGACTATGCACTGGAAGACCAAGGATTTCTAATATGGAGTGTGTCAAGTTTAATTGAAGACTAAATCAATCCATTTGCTCACTGATGAGGCTGCCATGGCGCCCACTATTCCGTATATTACCTAATATTGTGATTTGTTTGTATATTTCAACAATATTCACATTAAAACATTACATCTTCTATCTACCGTTTGTTTGGACTAGAAGTTCATCACCCAAAAATGATAGAACTTCACAGTCATCATTTGTAATTCCCTATTATAAAACTGTATGACTTCCGATTCTTTCTGTGAGATGCAAAAAGATGATATTATGAACGAAAATGTGTAGTGTTTGTTATAATACAAATGTAACGTCAATGGAGTGTTATTTAGCCCCAATTTAGTTTTGAAATTTTTTAACCTGTCCTACGTAAACTTTAATATACTTGTAACATTAAGGTCTGGTATTGTCAAATTTAAACATGACATGAAATTCTTTGTAATGGAGCAACTTTTATTACCTGACAACGTATAGTTAAGGTTTTTTATGAAATAAACACAAGAATAACTTTTATTCGATTTATATATCAAGATCATTGGTTATCCACAACACTATGGTTATAGAAAAAACCATTAACAAGTGATACACTCAAGGCTTTTGATAACTGTGATTTTGTTCATCTTGTGATTAAGGTTTGTTTGCTCATATTATGTTTTTCCCCACAATAAATTTCCTACCGGGCTTTGATCAATAAAAACTATGTATTTATATATCATCTGTTCTAAGATGTATTATTAGAATATATAATTACTAACGCGGGAAGCCGAGGATGAGTGACGCTGATTTTTTACATTGCATTTTATAGCTAATGTAATCTTGTATACTGTTTCATTGATACTGATACACTTAACATGGTTACATTACAAAGCTATCACGACTTTATCTTACTGCGCCATATAATTATGTTCAATAATATAAATATCAGAATATTTATGTTCATTTTGGGCCTCTGACAGGAAATTGAGGGTGTTTTTCTTCCTACACAGTAGAGCTCCATAATCTCACATATATCACACTATATGACGTCCATAAAAGACTGATGTATCAAAATATGTATTAAAAAAAAACAACAATTTGTTAAAAAAACAAACAACTACTAACCTTTTAAGATTTGTAAACATTTCTGGTCTAACGCTTCAATAAAACTATTCTATTAAAAAAAAAAAAAAAAAAAAAAAAACGATTTTCTGGTTATGATTTCATTTTTATGTAATGGCTTCACAGTTGATAACGTCATAATTTAAGCAAACTTAAAAGGGACAGTCCACCCAGGAAATGTCACCATTGACTCAAAGACAGACAGATATTTGAAAGAATGTTTGTAACCAAACATCTTGGACAGTCTCCGTTGAATTCCATAATATGTCAAAAAAAAAGACAGTGGAGGTCAATAGGGATCAGACACTGTTGTTTTACCAGGTAAACTATTCCCTTTAACAGTGAACTCTTTTCACCATTAATGAGCTTATGTGAAGTAAAACCAATAACACACCACCCAAAAGTTTTAAAGAGGGACACTGTGATCTCAACACAAAACACAGCGACGCCATCGCCCCCTAGTGGCAGTGCAGTAGTGTTTGACACAAACTCTTGAATCAGATTATTTTAACACTCTCTTGTCCACTGAAGGGTCTGACTAATGCCAAGGCGGCGGAGTGTAGAGTACCTCGCTCGGGATGGTCCCAATGCTCTCACCCCACCCCCTACCACCCCAGAGTGGGTCAAATTCTGCCGACAGCTCTTCGGAGGATTCTCCATCCTTGCTGTGGATCGGGAGCCATCCCTCTGCTTACTGGCCTACGCCATCCAGGCCGCCACGGAGGAGGACGGGGACGAGCCTGCTAGCAATGACAAGTTGAGGACTCATGCATGCACACAAAAAGCATGAGTAATTGCACAAAATATGCATTATGCTCTGTTTAGAATAGGCCAGATTAGGGACAAATGTTCTGTGAAGTAGATAAGGCCATGTTTATGACATAATCAGTAATCTATTCTTTCCTAATCTAGTCTTTTATTTTGTAATCGGTTTTATTTTTGTAAATAATACTGCATTAAAAAATAATTAATTCCTTTTATAGTGTGTTTAGTTTGGTGAAAAGCCATGGGTGGGCAGAAAGCATTTGAAGAGATTGGGAATTGAAAACAAAAACAAAGACAAAAACATTTTCAGTTCCCTGCCTCACTAAATGATGGAAAAAAACAGAGCAATATTGTGAAATAGTAGTATGACATATTTAAAATAAACTCTTTTCTAAGTGAATATGTTTTAAAATGTATGTTGGTGATGCAAAGCCGGAGTTTCAGCTGGCATTACTCAGTCTTCAGTGTCACACAGTTGCTGAATTCGAACTCCTTAAAAAACACATTACTGACTCCACACCTTTAAAAGAGTAGTGCATTTCATTACTACATTTAGAAAATTAGCATACACTTTCAGCTCAAGCAACCTTACAAATAAGAAACTAAAAATAAAAAACAATTTTTGTAATTATGAATAAATATTTTTTCACTTTTCAGTTATGTGGATCTTGGAGTTTATATACCTCAATTAAAACACAAACTCTTCAAAGTAACAAAAAAACTAAGATTATTCCTTATATCATGAAAAAAAATATTTAAAACTTTGTAATCATTTGTCTCAAATTCCAATTGCATTGACTACTGTACTTCTATGAACTGTACTAGATAAACACGTGATAGTAGAAACAGGAAAAAGAAACATGATGCATGCAAAATATAGAGAAAAAATGCCTTGATGTCATTATAATCAATTCATGGTTTGCTTCAGATGAATGATTTTTGGGTGAATCAGAGAAATCAGGGTCAGTGACCTCTTGAGGATTTTCTCCACATTAATTTGATGACCTGACCTTTCTGTCTCTCTCTCTCTGCTCTACAGTTGTATCTGGGGATCGTGCTGTCTGCTGTGGTCATCATCACCGGCTGCTTCTCCTACTTCCAGGAGGCCACAGAGCTCGAAGATCATGGAGTCTTTCAAGACATGGTTCCCAGGTACACCAAAAACTTTGCACCAAAAAATGTTTCTCTAATCTCTCCATTGGCCTCAGAGTCGTTGGAGGCTGAAATTGAAAAGTGTGTGTGTGTGTGTGTGTGTGGTGTGTGTGTGTGTGTGTGTGTGTGTGTGTGTGTGTGTGGGTCCGCAGCAAGCATAGTGTGATCCGTGAAGGTGAGAAAGTCCAAAGGAAAATTAACGTGAGGGGGTGGTCGGTTATCTGGTGGAGGTGAAGGGAAGGAGGACAGGATCCATGCTGACCTCAGGATATCTTCTGGCCATGGATGCAAAGGTAAGCATCAAATTCTAAACAAAAAAAAATAGATGGAAATAATTTATTACGATCACTTACAGAATCTATCTATCTATCATCATCTATCATCTATCTATCTACTATATATCTTATTCTATCTATTATCTAATCTCTATTATCGGAGTCTATCCATCTATCTCTCTAATCTATCTATATGTCTGTCTGTCTGTCGTCACTGTATGTCTGTCTGTCTGTCTGTCTGGCGTTCATTCTATCTATCTAAACAAATTTTTCTATCGATCTATTCTATCTATCTATTATTATCTACCTATCTACCTGTATATCTGTCTATTCGATCTATCTATCTATCTATCTAGCTATTATCTATCGACTATATATCTATCTATCTATCTATCTATCTGTCTATATATCTATCTAAGTCTATCTATCTATCTATCTATCTATCTATCTGTCTGTCTGTCTGTCTGTCTGTCTGTCTGTCTGTCTGTCGTTCATTCTATCTATCTATCTATCTATCTATCTATCTATCTATCTACCTATCTATCTATCTATCTGTCTACTATCTATCTATTCTATCTATCTATCTATCTATCTCTATCTATCTATCTATCTGTAGTGTAGGGTCTGTCTGTCTGTCTGTCTGTCTGCTGGCTTTCGTTCATTCTATCTATCTATCTATCTATCTTCTAATATCTATCTATCTATCTACCTATATGACTATCTATCTATCATTATCGATCTATCTATCATCTATCTATCTATCCTATCTGACTATCATCTGACAAAAGGCCTGGAAAAACCTCAAAGTTGCAATATTTTAAAGCACTTCTAACTTTTCAGACAAGGCTCAATCAAAGCAACAGGCATGTTTATAACACACATATATATCTATTTTATAAATTTTTCAGGTTGATAACTCCTCCCTGAGGACGGGCGAATCAGAGACTCAGACCAGGTCACCTGACTGCACCATGAACAACCGCTCTGGAAACCCGTAACATCGCCCTTATCTCCACCAACTGCGTTGAGGGTACGGTTGCCATAGCAGCTGCATCACTGCTCCATTTTCTTCTCACAATGCTGTGTCACTCGCACTCTCTTTTACAGCTTTGGTACATTTCTCAAAATCATCCTATGACATTTGCCAAAATACGTAAGTGCATATGTTCTCACAAACAAACTCGTACAAATAGCAAAACACACAAGGGATTACCTTCAAAAAGACAGTCTCTTGCTCAAAATCATCTCAAACATCTCTCATAAATAAATAATAAATATACTGTCAATGAACATGTCGTAATGCCAATCAGAATGACAAGTCCTTGTGTCACTGTTTACAGATAAGGGACAAATGCGTGTAGTCATGTTGTCAATATAACAGTGTACTGTGGAGGGATATTCTGATGTAAACTATGGCAACATTTTGGAAGACAAATTAACAAAAGTACAAATTTACCACATTACGGTATGTGGGGATATTGATTTGAAAGAGACTGGATAGCATTCCTAGTACACTTTTACTAGTGGTCTGACAAAAAAAAAAAAAAAAAACACTTTACAATGTCATGTGTAATATAAGCTAGTAAGGAAAAAAAGAAATATGGCCACAAGATGAGAAAATAAAAAATAAGTCCACTGTCAGAATTGTAACTCTTGTGTTGTGCTCTACGTCTGTACAGTAAAAGTATGCATTTCCAAACTGAAGAGTTCATGAGATGACCTTTTGAGCTGTTTCGAGAGAAATGGTTTATCATTGGTTGATCTACATTCTCTTCATAGTCAAGATTCACTGCAAATTCCATGCCAAAATTACACAAAAGTTAATTAATAATGTGTAAGATAAAATGTGCTTGGCACAGTTTATGACAACTAGATGAACCATTTGTGAATATTAATGACTTATAACGATGAAATAAAAGACTAGATGTTTTGAGGGTTAAGACTACTGCACAGAAAACTATATAATACATTTTGAGCAACATGACATTAGCTACAGATAATGTAGGAAACCACAGATAAATGTGCATAATCAATTTCATTAATGTACAAACTTGTTCAAAAGAATGAGAAACTGGTTTTATGATGTGTATAAATGACTAGATGATGTGGAGGTTGTACAAGTAGTTTTTTGAGAATTTCATTGCTGATTTGAGAATAGCACCAAAGTGACTGAGAAAAAACTGTATATATTAATTTAGCCCGGTTATTTATGAAACTCGATTTATCGAATATCCGAATCGATTTCTGCTTTTCATTTCACCTTCTTCCTAGCTATCTATTTTTCCTGGTGGGTAGTGTTTTTTTTTTATTTATTTTATTTTTTTTGCCAAGAAACAGAGCATAGAGGAAAAAGATTGTTGTCATGACGGAAAGAACAACAGACTCTCACTTCTGCGCGCCCATCTTGGCCACTTGTCTTACTGCCACGCAATTTGCTCACACCCTCGTTTTTCACTCTGTTTTCCCACCTCATTTCTCTTTTGGTCTTCGTTTTGATGATAAAACACTAATCATTTCAGAGCTGACTGAATAAAATACAATGAATAATACCTGCAGGAAGCTATGGCATTTTTCTTCTCTGTATTACTATCACCACTGAATCCAAAGGAGGTTTCTACATTGTTAACTAAACGTTCACAGGTCTTCTACCTTCAGAATTATGCGTAATGTTCATTATGAACAAATCCAGCTGACTCTTAATGAAAGCAATGTACATGTATAGTTCTCTCAGAAATGACTGGTTTCCCTCTCAGTCAGTGTGAATCGTGTCTGCAGCTCTTGTCAGCGTGTGTAATTCTGTTGTTTGATGGGTCAGGAAACACGGACATACGCCACTGCTCAGCAGGGGTGGCAGTTGTTTTGGTGATCCGCAGACAATGTCCTTCCTTTGTATTCAGACTCAGCTCCAGGGTGACACTCTTCTGCCACCATGTGGTGAATTAGAGGATTACACATGATTCATTATGAGGCTTCTAGAACTCTTTCATGTCATGAACACAGACATCAATCAGGATGTCATACTGGATATTTTTACACATTGTATTAAAATATTAAAAGACATAAATAAAAAACAAAAGAGCTAATATGAGACATAAATTTTAATTTCTTAAGGATTAGGGGTTTTGTATTAAAGGAGAGATTATTGGTTTCAAATTAATATTCAAATAACACCATGCAGTGTGTCAATTAATTTGTAAAAAAATTACACAATCTTTTACAAATATTTTTTAATGAAACTAATGTTTATTCAGCACGAAAGACTTAAATTCATCAAAAGTAACAGTAAAGACATTACAAATGTTGCAAAAGATTTCTATGTTCAAATAAATTCTGTTTCTTTGTTGAATTGATATAGTCATCAAAGAATATAAGAAAAAAAGTTAATTTTTTCACAAAAAAAAATTAAGCAGCACACCCAACGTTTTCTCAGTGATAATAATGATAAATGTTTCTAAGCTGCAGATTATATATGAATGATTTCTGAAGAATCACTGTGAAGCTGAAGTCTTGGAGTAATGATGCTGAACATTCAGCTTTGATCACAGGTAATAAATTACATGTTTTTAAAAAACATATTACAACAAAAACAGTTATTTAAAAAACAAATATTTCACAATATTGCCTGTTTTTACTGTATTTTTGATAAAAATAAATAAATAAACTGTGGCCTTAATAAGAGGATTTATTTCAAAAACTTACAAAAAAAAGTCTTACATCAACAATGGATGGTGGTTGTATATGATATATATAATTTGTATTATTTTATAATCATGTAAGGCAAAATAAGGGATTTTCTTTGCCCCAGTAATAGAAAACATTAGACCGGTACTGCCAAACCTATAACTAAAAGTTGTAAATCTATGAACAACTAGAAATACTACTACTAAATATGGCAGCATAAAATAGTATTAGGTCACACATTTTATCACTCCACCACACATCACTTTCTTCTCACATGTAATAAAATAATATCAAACTAAGTCGTCATGTTCTGACTTATTGGATACATGTCATCTGATCAATCTGTTCTCTTCTCACTGTCCAGGTACCGCTCGTGGGATGTCGTCCGCACTGGTGAGCCGAACGTATTGGGCGAAATTGCTACTCTGACCTACGGCCTAGAGAACGGAAAGACCCCCCATCCGCCCAAGGAGGATCGGAGCACATTTCAATCCAGATCATCACGGCGTGGGCGTCTTCCTGGGCGTTCTCCTTCGTCATCCTGTCAATCATCCTGGGCTACAGCTGGCGGGAGGCCGTCATATTCCTCATCGGCATCGTGCGTGGCCAATGTGCCCTGAGGGGAGCCATGCTGGCCACCGTCACTGTGAGGACTCCTGGTTTCTCCCTCTCTTCTCCGGGGTCAGGATTTTGTAGTGTGTATTGGTGTCTCTGCAAGTGTTTAAATGGATTTTTGTTTTTTATTGTTAATGTGTGTTTTTGTCGTCTTTTTTGTTCTTTTTCTTTTCTTCAGTGCTTGTTTGGGAAATGGAATTGGAATATGTACTATGTATTCTTTCAAAGTATGTACTGCATACTGGCTACTCAGTGATGCGAAATATATTATGTGAAACATTACGCCCCTTATGTAACGACTAAGATATAATATACAGTAGGGTGTGCTAGATTATATTCACTATATTAATTCACAAGGGACAATAATATGTCAGTAAATAAATAAATGCGTCTTTAAATGTCACTTTAGACTTAATTTCAAAAGAGACTTCTTTCAAAAACATTAGAAATCTTACAGATCACAAACCTTTAAACAATAAAAATATTGATTTTATTTTTTTTAATAAAAAATAATTTAAAAAGTATAAATAAATAATATAAATAAATAATAAAAAAATTAATATAAATTAAATTAAATTAATATGGCAATTCAATTTAATGTAAAATATATATAATTATATTGGATATTATATATATATATATATAAGATATATTATATATATATATATATATAATATATATTCTTATAAATATGCGAATGCTAAATATTTTATATGTATTTAATTTATTATTAAAATCATGTTGATATTTCATTATTCATCATTTCAGGGGAATAGAGATATTTTATTTCATATTCCCTGAAATTTCAAGAGATAGTAGGTAGATTAAAAAAATAAATAATAATAATTAATAATAATAATTTAAGGATGCAGTACTAGTCAGGTGAGGTCAGGTTACAGGAAAGTCAGACTACCACAGTTCTCTAGTAGTGTGCCATTCTGAACATATTCTCACACTTTACTCTGTGTGCATCTGTTGTCTGTCCTTTTTCGTCTCTGGTTCATTTCTTCTTCGTGTGTAACTCTTGACAGTGTTAGTGAGTGTTGTGGGCTCTCGTTTGTCTGTGGTAGTTTGTGGTGTCAGTATACGCTCCAGTAGTGTTGAATATTCATCGTGTGTGTGTTCTTGAACTGTATTCCCTCTCTCTCTATCCTTCATATTCTGTGGACCCTTCGTGACTCTTTCACTGTCTATCTTTTCTGCTCTGTCTGGTTTCCTCTCTTTCTATTTCCTGTGTTCTTTTACAGACTCTCACTGTTGAAAGCGTAAATAGGCCAATATGAAAAATCTGACCAAAGTATACTCTGTTGTATTTCTAGTTGCCTGTGCGAGCTAGTGGCTGCCACATAGAGGACCGATGGGTCTCGGCTGTGCATGGGGGGCTGGCCTGCGCCTCTGTCTGCGATGAAACAAAATAGGCCTCAAACATATACTCTACGCAGAAGTCAAGCTCGGTTTCATGCTTCTCTGCATTCAGAAATGTGTAATTCATAATGCAAAGCAAATATGCATGCTGAATATGCATGCTAAATACACCTACATTGAGACTTTTTACAAATATTTTTTGACTGTAAGCTTTCTAATGCCTTTTGGACCAAACTGGCAAATTATATATAAATGTTAGTTATTCTTTTAAATAACAAAAATACATAATTTTACTTCATTAAAAGTAGAAAACTAAGGTTATTACATTTATTTTTCAGCTCTTTATTTTTTAGCTAAAGTTTAGATGTAATGGACTGTAAGAAAAAAAATGTGCATGCTTAACTCCACTACCTGGATTTTTCTTAAAAACGTTTTGCAATCTTCAATGCTTATAAATAATAAAAAGTCAAAGCTTTTGTAAAATACTTCAATAATATGTTTCTGAAACCCTTATAATTTGTGCTGTAGCCTATAGATGTACACAACTGTGTCTCTTGTTTTTAAAAGTCTGCTAGGCTGTATTTATTTAAAAACAAAAACTGTAAATATTGTGAAATATTATAATAATTTAAAATAACAGTTTTCTATTTGAATATATTTTTAAATATAATTTATTCCTGTGGTGCATAGCAGAATTTTTTGGCATCTTTATTCCAGTCTTTCAGTGTCACATGATCCTTCAGAAATCATTCTAATATGCTGATTTGCTGCTCAAGTATAGTTGAAAATGGTTGTTTATCTCTACATTGCCATAAGGGGTGCGATACTGAACATCAAAAAAGCACAAAAGTAAACAAATACAATATGGATAACATAATTGTTAAATGTGATATAAAGAAAAATTTTGATTTTTACAACTGGTTTCATGCGAAAATTTCAAAGTGAAAATGGTTGAAACTATTACAATTATTTTTTTAATTAAATTTTGAATGATCTTTATACACAAATCTGATTATAGCTGTAGTCTGTCACAGGACAGATTGTGGTCTGAAAGACTTTTTAGTTTAGTCAATAACTAAAAATTTGAAAAAAGTAAAATGTGGTAATACCTGCATTTTGCATGTTTCAGCAGCTAATAATTACATAATAATGTTTTTGCACGTGAACCCTTGAATGTAACATTATTTTTATATTCTATTGTCATATTTTAGGGGGGCTTTGGATGATTATAGTGGGCATTGTCACAAACTGTTGATTTTGGCATCTGTCCTATATTATAATTTGATCACTCCTATCAAGTGACAAATGAATTTGTTGCATATATATACACGTCAGATTTTGATTGGCTCGTCTTTTGATGTCAAATAACAAAAGACAGACATTGTGTAGAGTATGTTTCTGAACCTCTCTGCTTGCTGTGCTTGGCTTTGCTCTTCAGATTTTGATTTAACACTGTTCTCTTGCTGCACGGATGCTGCATTGTGCCACCTCCTTTTTCCTTTCAACTTCTGCCTCACACTTCATTTACTCTGTTTTTCTCTTCCTCTGTTTCCATTTCTCTCTTTCTGTCTTTCTGTTTTTCTCTCTCTCAGGTGTGTCTGACACTCACGGCCAAGCGCATGGCCCGCAAGAACTGCCTGGTGAAGAATCTGGATGCTGTGGAGACTCTGGGATCCACGTCCACCATCTGCTCTGATATTTTACAAAAACCGTGCGGCAGAACCCTGACGCAGAATAGGAACCGCATGACTGTCGCCCAACCATGTGGTTCGACAATCAGATCCATGAGGCGGACACCACCGAAGATCAGTCGGGGGTGACGATGTGCTAAGGGAGCTAATAGGTCATTGCTAGGGCAATAGACGCAGAATAGATAAGTACATAAGTAAGATTTTTTGTTGTTGTTGTTGTTTTTAATACAGCAAATATTTGTATTTGGCAAGGATGCGTTAAAATATGGAAGGCTGTTTCTGCCACTGAGTAAAAAAAAAAAAAAGCTAATTGCGATTTTTTTTTTATCTCCACAATTCTGAGAAAAAAAAAAGTCATAAATGCAAGATTTAAACAATTGCGAGTTACAAAGTCAGAAATGTGAGATATAAACTTTTTTCCCTCAGAATTTGGACTTTATAACTCACAATCATGAGTTCATATCTCACAATTCTGAAAAAAATACCTTGTTTTAATTTTTATTCAGTGGCAGAAATGGGCTTCCATATTAATGGGATAGTTCACCCAGATATTCTGTCATTATGTAGTCATCCTCTAGTTGTTAAACACAACTTTCTTTCTTCTGTTTTGAAGAATGTTGGTAACCAAACTGTTCTTAGTACCCAGACTTCCATTGTATGGAAGAAAAAAACAAATGACTATGGACGTCAGGGTGGGGTACATAAACGTGTGGTTACAAACATTCTTCAAAATATCTCCATTTTATGTTCAACAGAAGAAAGCAATTTATACACGTTTGGAAGTAGATGATGACATAATTTCCATTTTTTTTGAATGAACTATCCCTTTAAAATTGATCAAAAGTTTGTTATAGTTAACTAAAACTAAAACCATACAAATTTGTTACTAATAAATAAAATAAATGTTTACTGAAATAAAGTAAAATATATATATATAAGTTTCATTTAGTTGCCAAGTCATTATATAATATATAAAGTTTCATTTAGTTGCCAAGTCAACGTTTCTCATTTTCATGTAGTTTATGCTGATGTTCTAAGATAGCTGAAACTAAACCGGGAATAAAAATGAATAAAAACTATATAGACATATTTAAAAAAATAAAAAACAAAAAGTTATAAAAAAATTAAAAAAAGAAATAAAAAACGCAAAAACACAACTACATTACTAAAAATTGAACTATTATTGTTATAATAATAATTATTATTATTATATGAAAGCAGAAAATGTAAAATAAAAACTAATCCAACTATTAAGAATTACAGTATCTCAATGACACTAAAAATAAACACTGTACAGATAAAGATTTCAAATAATAACAATTCTTATGAACTTATATTCCTCAAAGAATTTTGAAAAAATTTATCACGTCATCCAACAGTTTTTAACATTGGTAAAAATGTTCACAATATGACTGTTTTTAATTTATTTTTTTTCTGTTTTTTTTATTTTTGGTATGTATTAGAGATTTTAAAAACAATACTTTTGAGTGCTAGTGTAAATAGATTATCAGGGTGTTCTAGCTGGTTGCTAGGCTATATATAGATACTATATTGATCCTGTGTGTGATCTCTAATAGGTGCGTCCTTTGACAAGAGCTCTGGGACGTGTTCTTTCTGTCTCTGGCCCGTGTGGCGGCGCGCTCGGTAACAGAGCCTGTTTTAAGGCGGGACAGGACTCTCATGCCCATCCTGAAGCGTGATGTCGAGGGGGACGCTCTGAATCGGCTCTTCTCAAGTGCATCGAGCTCTCCTGTGGCTCCGTCAAAGTCATGAGGGAAAAGAACAAGAAAGTGGCTGAAAAATCTCTTCAACTCCACCAACAAATACCAGGTTTGGTAACTGTTCAGTATCTGGATGTGACTGAATTTAGCATCCATTAACTTGGTTAATATTCAGTCAATGTAACCTTCATTTACATAATACTATAATATTGTATATTTACTGTCAATTCAAAATAAATTTATATCAGTATAATAATATCAGTATAATATTATTTAAACTTTAATTGGCCAAATAAATGGTTGAACATGGTTCATGTCCTTTTTTAAAAGTTAACACAAGATTTTATGTTGAAATGTATATCAATGTCCAAGAAAAAAGTGTATTTTTTAGGTCATGTCACAATTTGTTTTAATTTTATAACCATTTTTATTAGTTTCAGTAGTTCATTTCAAATGGTCATGCAATAAACGTATATATAAATATTTAATATATGTGTAATACATGTAATAAATATTACTTTACAAAAATATATATATATATATATATATATATATATATATATATATATATAGATATATATATATATATATATATTTTTTTTTTAAAATAGTCCATGTAGTCAGTCTTATTTATTATGTTTTATTGTATTTTTTTATCAATTTAGATAATTTCATGTATTAATTAACAAAATATTGTTTCAAATAGTTCTAGATGGATCATCATTAAACCACAGTATTGCACCCAACTTTCATCTATTCTCTAACAAGTTGTTTATTTCAATCCAAGAATTAAGTTGAAATAAAAACATAGAATATATTTTAAAAATAGGGAAAATGTTATGAAATAGTTGCACATTTTTGTTAATTACTAAAATACTATAACAATTTTCATTTCTTAAATTGATTATGAATGATTTTGTCTACAGAAAATTACAGAGTTGTTTAGTCCATCATTATAATTTAAATTTCTTAAATTGATTATGAAGAATTCGGTCTAAAGGAAACTACAGACGTGTGTAGTCCCATTGTCATGCCTATTCCTCTAAGACCCCATTAGACAATGCCATTCATCAAGATTTTTCTTTTCGAACTTCGTTATGAATGATTAGGCATACTAATCTTGATTCACATTTAACAGATTAATCTGTTTTCATTAACTTTTATTCTCATGTGCTTGGGTGTGTTTTCACACCAGCTGTTCAGTGCACGAGTCGGATGAGGGAAACGATTGCCAATACCTGCTTCGGGTGATGAAGGGGGGCGCCAGAGCGCATCCTGGACCCGCTGCTCCACCATCCGGCAGCAGGGCAAATAAGAGCAGCCCATGGACGAGGAACTGAAGGAAGGCCTTCCAGAACGCCTACCTGGAGCTCGGAGGACTGGGAGAAAGAGTTCTGGGTGAGAAATAGAGAAATGTGACGTGGGATATCAAAATCAAACCACAATGTTGGATGTGCATGCGCTTTTCTGTTTCCTGATACTTCTACACAAAGCTGTTAAAATCCTTTTAAAAAGCACAAACATGAATATAAATCCAAGGCACGTGAAAGACCAAAACACTGGATCCTCAAAACTTTAGAATAAATCCATTCTGACAGTCTTTTGTCCTCCTTCCATCCAGGTTTCTGCCACTTGTTCATGCCTGAGGACAAGTACCCCAAAGGATTCGCCTTTACTACGGTACGAAATACAACTTCCAGACAGACAACCTGTGCTTTGTGGGTTTATTGATGTCCATGATTGACCCGCCCCGAGCCGCCGTCCCTGACGCCTTGTGGGCAAATGCCGTTCAGCTGGTATCAAAGTCATCATGGTGACCGGAGACCATCCCATCACGGCCAAGGCCATCGCTAAGCCGCTCAGCTGGTAACAAAAAAGGTGTGGGGATCATCTCTGAGGGCAACGAGACCGTGGAGGACATCGCCCGCTCGGCTTAACATTCCCCGTCAGCCAGGGGTCAACCCCCAGGTAGAGACAACTAAACCCTAGAAAGCCTACTGTGTCAATCTGAATACGCACATGTCTGTGGCCTCTAAATGATCAACATGATCAAAACGGTTATACCCAGTTTATTTCATACCTTTGCACATGTCGATAGTTTATGACTTTTCTAGAAGTAAAATGACTTTTAGTATAATCGTAAAATCATGGTTCACTTGTCTTTTTGCTGTGAAATAAGATTCTTATAAACATATTAATAACTTTTATATTTTTTGAGATGAACACTTGGGTTTACTTGATTATTATTTGAAAAAATCATGTTAAAATGTGGCTTTTTTTTTAGTAATGTTATCTATCTCAGTCCATCATTGTTATTGCATGCATTGCATTATATGTTTTAAATGAAAACTAAAGAGCTTTGGTCATAAAAACCCAGCATTTAATGTGGAACACATTTATTTTGAAATATAGAGTGACGATCTGATATTTATATATGTTTATATAAGCAGTTGCTATACTGTATCAATATCTCATTGATTTATATTACAATACTAGAATTTCATCTTACCTGTTAGCCATATAAAAATAACAGTAAATGCACCAAATTGCAATATTTTTCTCAGTTTAGGGCCTCTGAATCAAATTGAGATGTTTTATGAGCATAAAAATACTGGTGTATCAAATATGATATTCAACCAAAACTCTGACTATTATTTCAATATGTCAGGCTGTAAAGGGGTTAAGAAATAAACTCCACAATACTGTTTTACTTCTTTCCCCCCATAATTTCCTTGTATATGGTTTTGCTATACTTTGTATAAAAACGTAAAAAATTGAAAACACGTTTAGGAGGTCTGTAACGTTCATGATTTTCTCACAGATGTTTTCCTGGATCAGCGTGTTTTTTAGTGCTGGAACAGCATTTCTATCAACGATCGGATTACTTGGTTGGGATTAAAAGCTTTACGCTTTAACAGCATTATTTTTCCATCAATCATTTGTGTTTAGCAGTGAGGCTAGGATTAGGATATGATGCTGTTGATTGCTTGATAGGGATAGGAATTTCTAGGAATGACAAAGTATCTTGATCCAGTAACATGTCTAAATTGAATCATGCTGGTTTGAATCAATAATGTCTATACTACTTACAGTATATAATAGTACAATACTTCCTATAATAACTACAAAAGTATTGTAAAACATCTACACTTTTAAAAATCAAAGTTCTTAATTGGCATTGATGGTTCCATGAAGAACTTTTAACACCTCATGGGAAGCTTTTTAATGCACAAAAAGAAGTTTCTTGAATTTTAAAATGCTCTTCACAATAAGAATGAATGGTTCTTTTAAGGCTGTTCACTGAAAGTGTTCTTGAGGAGTCACAATGTTTATTTCAAACGGCGAAATCCCTTTTGGAGTGTATTGTAATATAGAAAAATATGTGCAATTTCATGCAGAAATAGTCATTTTTGAATGTCCATCGATATAGAAACATGATTTTGCCCCATGTAGGTACAGTATCTATCTGCAGGGAAAGTCATGCAAAAAAGACTGAATGCTGGATAATGTGAAATCTGTTTGTAATAGTAATAATTCTTTTATTACAATGTCATTTTTAATCCAGTAACAGTTAGTCTGATTTTGACTACTGGAGAGCGAGTCTTCATTTGCTATTCTTTGTGTGTGTGTGTTTGTTGTCAGGGATGCTAAAGCCTGTGTGATCCACGGCTCGGATCTGAAGGATCTCACGCAGGACCAGATGGATGAGATGTGCTGAAGAATCACACAGAGTTTTTGTTAGGAACTGTCCTCTAACAGAAAGTAATTATTGTTGAGTGGTGGGATGAGAGAGGTAAGGTACAAAATAACACACAAAAAAAGGACTTAGTTCTAATTGTTGTTCATTATAATCATAATTACAATATCGAGGCAAATAACTGACTTATATTTGCACACACAGGGCGCCATTGTGCGCAGTGTGACTGGGATGGCAAGCGGTGAACGACTCGCCGCTCTGAAGAAGGCAGGAACACGGTGTTGCTATGGGGTCTCTGGCTCAGACGTCTCCAAGCAGGCCCCCTGCAGACATGATTCTGCTGGACGACAACTTTGCATCCATCGTTACTGGAGTTGAGGTAAAGGTGATGAGCAGAGACGAGAGAGAGAGATGAGAGAGAGAGAGAGACGAGGAGGATATGGGAAAGATAGAAAGAAATCAAGAGCAAGCCAGAAAAACGAAGGCAAGCTCACATGAGGAAATTGGTTTTGTCTATGACCCAGATTTTGATCTGTATTTTTCATTATTCTTCTTTATTGGAGCTCCATTAGATTCCACAAATCTTGTTTTTGCTAGTCTATCTGGGGTCCATATAAACATTCATAACATAACATAACATAACATAACATAACATAACATAACATAACATAACATAACATAACATAACATAACATAACATAACATAAAATAACATAAAATAAGATAACATAACATAACATAACATAAAATAAAATAAGATAACATAACATAACATAACATAACATAACATAACATAACATAAAATAACATAACATAAAAATGTGGTTTCAGATAATTAAAATCAACAAAAATATGATGCAAAACAACAATAAATAATATTAATAAAACATGGTATAGTTTTATTACTTGTATAATATCGTTTAACTATAGTTAAATGCTTTAATATGAAAAAATAAACAAAAATGACAACAACAGTGAAGAAAACTATGTACCAAATAATAAACACAATTGAAAGTGTCTTTCTACAATAACTTTTTGAAAAAAAGCATATTGTTTTTTAATTTTGAAATATGTGTTATTTCAAGTTAAACATGTATTAACTATAACCATATGACTTATGGGTATATTTCAAATTTTCAAAATATCTGAACTAAAATTCAGTAGAAATAAAATATTATAATAAAAAGTCAAACTTAATTTTAATTCATTTTGTTTGTGTTTTTAAATTAATCATATATTGTTTTTTTTTTAAATAGTATTTTTATAGTCTTTCATTAAAAAGCTTATACTACAATCAATACTACAAAAAAGAGAAGTAGATAACATTTAAAACAAGGAATAAACAAAAATGAGCGTGTGCATGTATAGTAACGTATAGTATAAAAAACACAATATTTGGGGGTTTTGAAATATAATCCCAAAAAGATATTATAATTAATTCACTATATAATTTATTGAAACAACCATATGGTTTTATAGCCTATATTTTTAATAGTAAGGTTTTTTACATTTATTTACATTTATTCATTGGCAGGACACTTTTATCCAAAAGTGACGTATCAGTTGAGGAAGCAACAAGCGATTTCAACACAGGAGAGTAATGAACACAAGAAGTGAACTGCTAGTTACACGAGACTTCTGTTCGCGTTCAAAATAGTAAAAGCTAGGACAGGAAGGGAAGAAGGAATAGGAAAAAGTAAAAGCTTCAAGTTTTTTTTTTTTTTTTTATACTCACATAAGAGATGGGATTTTTAATGCTATAATAAAAAAATCACAACAAACTGTGAGTAAAGGTAGGTTAATATATGAAAAACCAAGGATAAACACAATTTAGAGATTTTCAGGCAGCATAAGCATAATGCAAAGCATTTTTGCAAGCAATTTGTCTTGACAAATGTTGGAAAAACACAGAAACACAGTCTAGATGAATGAGAGAAAAAGACTTGACACAAGTAATGTAAGGACATCTATGTTTCTATTTTCTCTCTCCTCCACTCTCTCGCTCTCTCTCTCTCTCTCCTCTCTTCAGGGGTCGTCTGATCTTTGATAACCTGAAGAAGTCCATTGCTTACACACTGACCAGCAACATCCCTGAGATCACTCCCTTCCTGTTCTTCATCTTGGTCAACATTCCTCTTCCTCTGGTTACCATCACCATCCTCTGCATTGAACTGGGCACTGACAGTGGTGAGCACACCAACACAACACACACACAAACACACACACACACACACACACCCTCACACACACACACACACACACACCACACACACACACACACACACACACCCACACACACCTAAATCTCTTATTTCCAACAATGAACATATTGAGTGAATGAAATAAGAACTGTTCTTTCTAGTATCAATACTTTTTTCAGAAATACACTTCCTCATAAAATTAACCAATCATTGCTTCCATCTCAGGTCCCTGCAAATCTCATTGGCTTATGAGAAGCCGAGGGAGAGGATATCATGAAGCGCCAGCCTCGTAACCCCCACAGGGGACAAAGCTGGTGAAACGAGCGTCTCATCAGCATCGCTTATGGACAGATCGGTTAGTGAACTAACTGAAAAATGGCTTTTAGTTCAGGTTTGGTTTGATTGAACTGCTGTTGTAACTGACCCAAAACAAACTGAATAAAAGTGACGTCCTGTCTCCCTTTTTTAAATATGCAGGTATGATTCAGGCCCTGGGAGGTTTTTTCAGTTATTTTGTGATTCTGGCTGAGACCACGGCTGGCTTCCCAGTGTGTTGGTGGGCATCCCGCTCCTAAACTGGGACGATCGCTCTAACAATGACCTGGAGGACAGTTACGGACAGCAATGGGTAAATCAGATTACACAACTAAGCACATATTTAATAGAAACAGGTTGACCTTGGTAGATGCTCTTGTCTGAAGCAACTGCATTTCCATGTATTTCATTAAGGAGATGCTTCTATGAAGAGATGTCCGAAAACACCAAACCTTATGTTTTAAACAGGCTTATCAAAACAAAAAATGCCTAACAGCTAATCATATTTTTAGTGTTGGTCTGTCACGGCTATCGGCTTTCATCTTAGCTACTTTAATATTCTGGTTTTGACAGAGTACAAGAAATCAAAACAATATAGCAATATAATTTTGAAGAGAGGAAGTGTGATGCGAAGAAGATGCAGAATCAAGGTGTATAATAAGGATGCATTCTATAGATTGTTGTTCAAATACATTTGGAGAGATATTTCACAAGTGTTTGACAATGTAGGAAAGTTACAAAATGAACAATAGAGATATCTATATAACCAGGGTGGTATTTCATTAAAAAAACTAAAACCATTAAAAAAATGGTTTTGTTACTTGAAATAAAATAAATGTTAACTGAAATAAAAATATAAAAAAACATTATTTTAATTGTTTAGTTTGCAAAGAGACTTTTTTCATTAGTTTAATTTGCTGTACTAAAATAACTAAGTGTAAAACATAAAAATAAAAAAAACTTTCTAAATTAAGACTTAGAAAATTACATAGACTTTAACAAGCATTTTAAATAACTTTAACAAAAAATCAAGCCATTGATAAAAACTATATTTTCTATTTAAATATATTTAAAATGTAATTTATTTCAGTGATATCTTCAGTGTCACGTGATCCTTCAGAAATCACTGATTTTAAACTCATGAAACAAAATCATTATTATTATAAATGCTGAAAACTGTTATTGTGTTGCTTAATATTTTTGTGAAACCATGATGCAGTTTTTTCAGGATTGTTTGATGAATGGAAAATTCAAAAGAACAGCATTTATGTACAACTTTTTAGATATATTTACTCTGACTTTTTATCAATTTACTGCATCCTTGCAATAATTTCTTTAAAAAAAATTTCAAAATCTTACCGCTTCCAACCTTTTAAACAGTAGTGTATGTGAATGTGGAGAATGTGAGAGAGTGTATTGATAAATGTCTTTCTCTCAGACATATGAGCAGAGGAAGATTGTGGAGTTCACCTGTCACACGGCCTTCTTCGTCAGTATCGTGGTGGTGCAGTGGGCCGACGTCATCATCTGCAAGACTCGCCGCAACTCTGTGTTTCAGCAGGGCATGAAGTTAGTATCACTCATGATATCCCATTAACCAACAGATATTAAAACTAAGATTCTGCACTTGCTGGATTTAGTAGTTAGATCAAATGTGAAGTTTGTAGGGACTGAGTTAAGTGACTGTGTTTGCTCTTTGTAGGAATAAAATCTTGATCTTTGGCCTGTTTGAGGAGACGGCTCTTGCGGCCTTCCTGTCTTACTGCCCCGGCATGGATGTGGCCCTCAGGATGTATCCTCTCAAGTGAGTGCTATCTGCATAGAAACCTCCTGATGGAACATTACAAAGCAAATTAGATATATGCATTATCATAGCAATAGCTGAGGAAGCAACAATTTGACTAATCTGAAGTCTCTTTATTTTTTCCCCTCTCGTTTCTTCTCTCAGGCCCAGTTGGTGGTTCTGTGCGTTCCCTTACAGCTTCTTAATTTTTGTTTATGATGAGATCCGAAAACTTATCCTGCGCCGAAACCCAGGAGGTACAGAGCTTGAATTATTCTCTAAATATATATACTTATTTTCCCATGGCTTTTTTTTATAACAATTTATAGTATCATTCAAATGTTTGTGGTCAGGAAGTTTTTTTGTTTTTGAAGTTTCTTCTGCTCACCAAGGCTACATTTGATATAAAAATCTAGTAAAAACAGTACATTTGTAACATTTGAATAATGTACACAAATTACAAATAAATGTAAATCATACTAATATACTAATTTGGTGCTGAAGAAACATTTTTTAATCAACTGATTTAATATCAAGTTTTGCAGCCTAATGTTTTTGTGGAAACCATGATCATTTTTTTTCAGGATTTGATGAATATAAAGTTTAAAAAGAACAGCGTTTAATTTATATTTTTAATTAAAAAACAATTTATAACATTATTAATGTCTTTACTGTCAGTTTTGATTAATTGAATACATCCTTGCTGAATAAATCTCTTCATTTATTTTAAACAATTTGACCCCAAACTAAAATACAGTAAATATCTAGTTAAAATAAATCAAGGATTTTTCACTATATGAACCAAAATGAAAAATTATATTAAACCATTTATATTTATATGCTTCAAAAACAATACATTGCAATAAAAAGCAAAACTCACACATGTATTTTTAATAAAATGTTTTATTGCATGAAAAATGCCACACGGACACTTATGTGAACAGTATAGAATTCATGATGCAAATGAATTAATCAGAGTTTTGAATCAATTCACTGTAGTTGACCGTTTGAATGGATTCATTTAAATGAATTTTTTTTTTTTTTTGCCATACAAGTGGTGAGGAAGCACTGCAAAAATGAAAGTGCTATTAGTAATATTCACTATGTTCCTCGTATAAATATTGTGAATATTTGATCGCCTACCAAGAAGTAATGTTAATATTCATGTTGTTGAAGCTGAATTTGAATGAACTTTTAACCTCTTTCTCTCTCTCTGTCTTTACTTCAGGTGGGTTTTGAAAAGGAGACGGTAATACTGAATTGTCAAATCCTTCACTCATCGATTCTCCCTCATTCCCTCACTCTCTCTTTCTGTCTCTCTCTCTCTCTCTCTCTCTCTCTCTCTCTTTCACATTCCATTCCTCCCTCCACTATAAAAACACCAATACAGAAACAACCATGTTACTCCTTCCTTTTACTGAAATATAAATAAGATGAGAGGACCAACCACGGATTTTTTGTTTGTTTGTTTGTTTGTTTCTGCCCAAAGACTACAGCTGAATCTGCCAGTATGATAATTGTAAGGTTTACAAATACTGTTAAACACACAAACGCACGGCTTTTGTAAGGGAATCACACATCACGTCGTCCTGTACAAAACCAGCAGCTGCATTTAGGACTCTTTCACAGGGTCGACAGGGACTCATGTACACAAACAATGCCACGCTAGATTACTGTTCTACGTCCTCTCATCTGTTTACCAGGCAAAAAGAACCAATAACCTAATGAATCTAATTCATTGAGGCTATCGACCCTCTACTGGGGAAAAAGAGGAAAACAGCCTTACCTCAACTCCGATCTCGGTACCTGCCAACTCCCATCGGTGTCTCTCTTTCTTCCGCATTTTCTCTTCCAATGTCATGTTAGGTTGTTGGTGTTGTTGTTGTTTTTGAGTGTTGTTTTTATTAATCATTCATTTTTGGTTCGATACCATCTTTTATGTTAGAAGTGTGTTAGAGAGCTGCTCTGGTTTCATTCTCTCAGACATGACCAAAGCCACACTGCCAACACTTCTCACTCTTTCTCTCTCTCTCCACTCTCCTCTCCCTCCCTTTTATCCTGCACTCCCCCTCTACTTTTCCCTGACTCTATGCTCCTTCTGTCCGTCTCTCTGTCCCCGTCTGTTTGTCTGTTCGTGAACGATGTGAAGAATCCTCCCTCCTCTATCCGCCCCGTTCCCCCTCTTCCCCTGTTTAAAAAAGAGAAAATACAATCTTTCTGTGTCCTAGGAAAAAGAGATTTCGCTCTGATTTCTTTTTTTATTTTTTTGATGAGTGAAGATGGAATTGGAGTAGATGTAATGTTATGTTATGCAACAGCAAAAAATGAAATAAAATAGAAGGGTCTCTCTTTCTTCAGCTTGGCGTCAGTTTTGTTTTTTGTGTCTGTTGTCTGGCATGAAATCAAATGAAATATTTTGTGTCTTTTTTAAATCTACTGCAATTTCAGGACAGCAGAACATGCATTCACACATCACTCAGTGTTTGAGCTCAAAATCAACACTTTTAATATCATTAATATCAAGAAATCATTTTACAGGAGTGATCCAGTATGCATCTAGATGTCTTTTCAGTTTGTAATTCACATTATTCTCAGTGATTATCATTATTTAATAATTTCTGTATTAAGGTAATGAATCATGTTGTCCTGACACAATGTTATTTCATTTAATTTATAATGTACAACAATATTGCCATGACATATACTACTTTTAATACTGATATGTTATTTTGTATTTTATTTGTATTTATTTACTTATTTAAATTATATATATATATATATATATATTTTTTTTTTTTTTTATTCTTTACAGGCTTTGTGGTGCTGGTAAAATACTAATATAATGCTTGATAAATTAAATTTTATAATATATTATATATATATATATATATTATATATATATATATATCTATATAATATATATATATATATATATATATATATATATATATAATTAACATATATTTGCAGTATGTTAATGAG
Source organism: Cyprinus carpio (assembly GCF_018340385.1). Taxonomy (NCBI): domain Eukaryota; kingdom Metazoa; phylum Chordata; class Actinopteri; order Cypriniformes; family Cyprinidae; genus Cyprinus; species Cyprinus carpio. The sequence goes on from NC_056590.1 coordinate 7,731,433, forward strand.
AATTTGGGGGTAAGAGATGTGATTTAATGTTATGAAAATAATTTGATAAAATAAAATGGATTTATATTTTAAAATATCTTAGAATTTATAATTTTTAATTATTTTACTTTATATTTATTTTATTTTAGTTTACTTTGAAATATGGAATACGACCTATGCACATTCTTGATAGGCTTTGTGCGATCCAGCCAGTAAATTGCAGTCAGCTAATAAAAATATCACAACTACTCGCTCGATTAACACGACCAGTGTGAGAACTTTTATCTCTTTAATGGCTTTTCTCTGAACTCTGCAAGTCTGTTAATGGTTTTACTATCATTAATTCACTCTCGCAGGTTTATGACCTTCTTTCTCATAGATTTGATGAGTTCGGCTCTGTGACATTTATAGAGGTGACTTCTCCCAAAACCATATCACAACAATAATCACATTAAACACATCTCACTCGAAATCACTCCCTTATATTTCAGCAACATACATCATTTTGAGGAAGTTGTTTTTCAATAACATTTCAAAATATCAGGTGGTCATAAATTTAATTTGAGATAAAATTGTCTGTAAAAAAATAAATAAAAATTGCTTTTTCGCAGCAACCCGCAGACATATCACCTAGAGGTGTGGGTCTTTAAGTTTTGTATGCTGTCATGGATAGACAGATGGGGGCCTATGGCATATTATATGTTTATATATTTTTTTACGCTGTTTTTTATGTATTGTGGTTTTATATGAAAGAGAAAGGAGGAGACGGGCTGCAGTAAAGTCTTTGATGAATTCCCTGGTTACATTCAGCCGCTGTTTCATTTTGATGATGAAGAGGGCTCACAAACACACACACAGAACCACACCTCTAAAAACAGAATTACAAACATGCCTTGAAGCAAACTCTCCAAAATAAGAGAAATATGTCTCCTCATTATGAAACACACACACATACACACACGCTCCCCTTGTCAGCTGTCCTGCCTGCTTTAATCTTTCTGCTCAATGCAGACCCCCAATCTCTCTCTCTTTCTCTCTCTCTCGCTCCCCCTTTCCCCCTCTCCCTCTCTCGCTCCACTGTTCTGTGTGATAGAATATCGATCGCTCGCCTCGTCTCAGCAGAAAGGGGGAAGGGAGGGGGCAATGGTCAGATGTGCTCCAAGGTTGTCTCCTTGGCAACTGCCGAATAGGTCACAGGGTTGCCATGGCGCCTAGGTCGTCGGGGTCACTGGGCTGACCAGTAATGTTTGGGTGATGAGTAATTGTGGACATGCTCTGTGTTTGGGTGTGTGAGTGCAGGTGGGGATGGCAGTCATGTTCATTACCGAGCCATGTTTTGACTGATCTCTACCTCAAACGCACAATAACAGACTATATATGAGCATAAAATGGTCACAACAGAGCAGTCCAGTTCAAATAAACCCTGATAGCACAAGTACATCACGGAGACGTCTATTTGACATCTGCATTTACATCTGCATGGCATGTTTTTAAGAGTGTTTGCTCGTCTGCAATACATCTATAGGACGTTTCCTATCAGATGTCAAATAGACGTTTAGAAAATGTCTTTAAGATGTTTATGATTTAGAATGTAAAAGTGACATCTTAAAAGATATGCATGCTTTCCGGATGAAGCGTATCGGCGTTAACAGACATCTTGCAGACGTAGGTGTGCTATCTGGGCAGAGTGTGACTTTTGTGTGTTATTTCTCTAATAATAATAATAATATCAAAGGCTTGTGTGAGTTGCTATTAGTTGAGGTTGCTGAAATCAGCTTATGTTCTTCAAAACTGCTCCGCTAATATGAGAATTTGAGGAACGATCACAAAAATTAACCATGGTTTTACTACAAAAAAAAAAACAAAAAAACATGGAACTATAAATTAACCATGGTTTTGCTACACTTACCATAGTTTAAACATGGTATTTGTGGTAAAATTCTGGTTATACAAATAGAAATCAATCCACCCAAAAACCTACCTACTATTTTTTAGTACAATAAAACCATGGTTAATTTTTGTAAGGTTTGATTATTCCATAAAATGGTGCTCTTTCCAATTCAATTTAAATAAAGAGTTCAACTTCTGTGTTTAAATCCTCTCATAATAATATCAAAGGCTCATATGAGTTGCTTAAATCAGCTTTTGTTCTTTAAAACCATAAGAATTTGAGGAACGATAGAAGTAGGCCTAGGCAGTTTTCGCGTATATTTTCGTATAATATTCTATATTCTTTAGACCTATAAGGTATAGTGTATGAACACTTTTTTAGATAACACTTGTGAAATTGTAAATCTATAATAGTATATTGACACGAAAATAATATATTAATATATATACAATTTTACTTTTTTTATCAATATATACTTTTCTGTTCATGCGCGTCCCCATGTACTGGCCAACTTGTCTAACTTTTATGGTTACTACTAATACTGAAATCAACTTTTAAGTCGCCATAAGCATTTGTTTTTACTACATGTTGGGGGTTCAACCTTAGTTCAGACCGCAACAGTCCTCCACAAAGCTATTTGGGTGAGTCTGACCGTTTAGATGTTGACTTCTTGTAAAGAACGATTTCATAACGCTAGATGGGCGACCAAACTAGCAAATCATGGGGATTTCTTGTGTGATAAATCGTCTGAACGCCGAGTTGACGGTCAAGATTTGGTTCAAATGGTTTCTTCAGTTCGGAGTTCATCCTTTCAACCAGGTGATAATGTTACACATTTATGCACGTTTTTGTCAGATTGTCACACAAATGGGGCTTCACTGACAAGATTTCATATTATTCTACTCTAGTATTCCAGTCAAGAGGGATTAAAATAAAATGTAAATTATTTTGTTGCAAGAAAATAATCTAATAGGTTGGTTAGGGACTTGGATGAGGCTCTTACCTAAACAAATACTGTTTAGATTTATATTTAGGTAATATATAGCCTGCATTAGCCTATATAAAATGTTTGTTTACATGATGCCAGCAGACGTTTTCTCTTCAAAACGTCTCGAACTCTAGTCAACTTTAATAAATGTAACTTAGGACAATCGATGATAAAAAAAATAAAATAAATAATAAATAAAAATGAGCTTGTGTTTTGTAACTGGATCATGGTCTAAACTGGACATTGGCTATGTTGAATAATCACCATTTTTTTTCAAAATCAACCTTAAACTGTTTAACCAGCTTGAAGTCGTTAGTAAAGTTATGACAAGCTGGAAATGAGATGCCATGTTGCAAAACAGCTGTATTTCCAGCAGTCTGAAGTATAAGGCTTTTGGCCTAAAAACCGGAAAGAAACCCTTTTTTACGTGCAACACAAGAAATTTTGATTAGTTCTATTCCAGTGTCAATTTGCACCAAATCTTAGTGGCTTAAATTAAGTGTTTCAAATAAAGCTGTGTGTGTGTGTGTGTGTGTGTGTGTGTGTGTGTAATTAGGTGTGTGTGTGTGTGTGTGTGTGTGTGTGTGTGTGTGGGTGTGTGTTTTTCATAGAGGCAAGGCAGGCTAAAACATGTCAAGGGTGTATCTGAACGCTTTTGATTTTTAACTGGTCAGCTGGTCAAATGATATTTGGGTTTGGAACCAGGATAGAAATGGATGGAAAAATCTGGACTTGGATGAGCAGGAAGTCTTCGTGTCGAGGGGATTTAAGCCACCAGAAGTGGCTGATCGTAGTGACCAGACTGGGGGTGTACGAGTTTGATGAAGGATTTTAGGTAATGGTTCTACGGGCCATTGGCAGCATTGCAGGCTAGGACCAGTGTCTTGGGTTTAATTCGTGCAGTTACTGGCAGTCAGTGTAGAGAGCTGAGAAACAAAGGCGGCGGAAAATGAGAGAGATATTCCAGAGGTTAAATACAAGTTGGACAGCAGCATTTTGGATGCGCCTCGAAGGACCGTGTAGCAAGATACAGGTGGACCAGAGAGGACTTGAGGTTTGCAGTAGTTTATCTGTGATTAAATAATGCCTTGACAAGCACAAACAATTAAAGGCATTATTATTTGGGGTATTCACCGTTCCTTGCATTTGTTCATTGAGAGCTCTTGCACCATATAAAAAGTGGAATTAACCCAATGAAACCTACTGTATATTTTGATTTCAACATTATCAAAACTTTGCTGAAGGCTTACTTGATTTCCAGGCATCATTTATTTATTTTTAGAAAAAAATCATGTTAAAATGTAGAATCAAAATATGATACATTAGGCTTATTGAGGAACATTTATTTGCACATCTCTCAAGATATCGTTGTATTGCATTGTATTGCAGGTATTTTACCTTGCTACATAAATTTAATGAGCTTTGATCATCTTTTAAATATTTTAAAGACATATAATTGGGGAGAAAAACAGAGTGATAAATGCTATTTATATATGCATTTTTTGTAAGTAGTCTGTACTTTTATGAAGATATCAATGATTTACATTACATCATACATCAGAATTTCATCTTTCTTTTTGGCCGTATTAATATTAGCGAATGCACCAAATTGCAGAAAAATATTATGACAAAAAGTTAAAGAGAGGTGTGATTTTATCCACTGGAAAGTTGAACATTTTGATGAAATACAAAGCCAGGGTTTTTTTTTTTTTTTTTGTTTTTTTTGCTGTTGTTTTCCCTTTGGAACGAGTGCACGACAGTTGTTGTAATAAAATGCAAATATGATACATTTTAATTCATGGTGACTTTAAGGGGCCAAAAATGTCTAATAGTACACACTGAAAAAAAATGTTCATTCTCCTCTAACTGGTGTGTAAAAAAAATGTATGAATGTATAATTCACATCTATATTTTTTTACTTTAAAATAAATAACTTGTGTAAGATTCTTTAAAGTGTTACAGATGAATACAATCCTGTGCTTTCTATTGTTATAACAGTACATGCAGAATTATAAAGCTCATCCATAAGTCACAAACAAAAACAAATGATGGATTTCAAATGTGCCAATGTCCACTCCAAGTGGAGGTCCCACCCTCAATAACTCTCATGCTCCCTCACAAATGTGCCCCTCTTCCCCCATCAGTATCTACTCAGTCGTCATGGAAACAGCCAAGACGGGCCCCTGGGTACAAACAAGGGAACAGTGAGAGAAGCGGACCCGAGATGGAAGGTGAGGGACGACGCAGAGGAAGAAAAGTGTGTCTGAAGGTCGCTCACAGATTAAAGGTTGGTGATGACAAATCGTTTTTGTGTGCCTCTGCTTGGGTTTCAACTTTGGGTCCTCTTTTACCAACACCCTTAAACATTTAATCTAGTTTACCCCCCCACACTGTATTTTGCGTAGTCAACACAAACCCCCAAAATATATCATGACTCCCTCTTGTTGTTCCTCCGGTTCTCACCATGTCAATGCAATTGATCACTGTCCGTCTCTTTCTCCTGATCTCTCGCTCGCTTTCTTTCTGGCTCACTCTTTCTCCCGGAAGAGCCAGAGGGGGTGAGCGTTTTTTATTACTCAGAGGCCCTCCTGCACGTGCCTCCTATTCAGAGCCTTAAAGCGTTTAATTCATGAGGGGTTTGATTCTACAGAGAAGGGGCCTCTGCATCCCTCCCTCCACCCGCGTTCTTTCGCCCCTCTCTCTTTCTCTGATCCACTCTTACACCATCTTATTTCTTCCTCTGCTCGCCTCACTTTTCTTAGCTCCTTTATTCACTCCCCTCCTCTTTTTGATGGTTTCTTTCCTCCATGCATTTCTACATCTCTGTTGCCTCCTGCATTCAGCCTCTTTTGCCATTTACTGTTCAGAAGTATATTTCTTAATATTAAACGCGCAAGACATATTTAAGCGACGCGGAAGACTTACCTTCATAATGCATTGTTTGGAGGAAAATACAATGGTTTACAAATAAGATAATATGTTTTGTTGTTGTTGCTCAAAAACTAATCAATGGTGATTTTTTCAAATGCACATGCAAACAACTTTGGGAAACAGAAAAATTATACCTTTTTTTTTTTTTAAAATAAATACAATGCTATAGTACGTACAGGATATTGACCCTCCCGCTCTCTGATAATTACACACTGAGTTAGTGACCATTTTCCTGTCAGGTTCCTGTTTGATAAAGCTGTGATAAACCTTTCCTCCCTGTCTTGCTTTCCATGTCTCACTGTCTTCTCTGTTCTTGAATTTCAGAGCCGGTTTTCTTCAAAAGCTTGGGATTCTCTGCTTTAGCTTCCTTTTTACAAATGAAAATTAGAAATCTTGGGGGGGGGGGGGGAGGGGGGGGGGGGGTGGGACCTCCTGTGGCTGCTGTGAAAATGTTCCCATTCTTTCACCACCGCTACTGCCACTGATAAAATATTTTAATAGCTCAAATAGGATAGTTGGTTTATTTTCCCCCCCCCACAAAAAACAAATTAAATAATTTAAATCCCGATGCTTAATAGGATTTAAAATGTCCACAAAAATTAAAAACGAATCATTGGAGAGAGATTCACCAAATTATTGGAGAGGGATTCACCAAACAAATCATTGGAGAGGGATTCAACAAATTATTCAAATGAGTTTTTTTTTTTAAGTGGCTGATTTTTATTTTATGTTTATATGTTGCTTACATCAGTAACAGAAATGTATTAGGCTAAATCATGGTGCACTTTATTTCCACATAGAAAATGGCTAGTCACACAAAGGTGTGTGGTTTTGTATATGTGAATTTTTAATTTTTTATGTTTTGTGTTTATGTTTTTTGTTTGTATTTTGTTTTTATGTTTATTTAAATTTATGATGAATGTATCTATCAAATGACAGAACACAGGAAGCATAACTATACGAGCATAATCATCAGGTTTAAAATACACGTTCCCATTCATTTTGACGACCTCACCAACTGTCGACGGGGACCTGTCGGCGGGACCAGTGGGATTATTTAGTACCGTTAGGCTTTAATTGATATTGAATGTGGTCAATATTTATTCGGATTCAGTTAACGCGAAAATAATAAGGCCTTATGTTCGCGACCGGTGTGTTCCCGGATAGAGAGGCCGATGCGCGCCGTCGAGTGGAAATCGATGAACACTGAGTTAATTATGAGAAATCAATTAAAAGGATGGAATTGTGACTTTTATAAAGAGCGAAACTGCCATCGGGATATCGACAGTTCGAGAGGGGAGCGAGAGACACTTCCTCCCGGCGCGCGCGCTGGTGTCTCTCTATCTAGAGAAGAACGCGGAGAGAAAGAGACATGCTGACACCAACAACAAAGATTCAGTGAAAATCTTCCAGGTTTAAAGTCCGTCTGTCTTTCTTTCTTCAGCAAGCTGTATTGGCGGCCGTACGTAAAAGGGCTTCACGAGGAAAATATTATTTAAGCTATAATTAAATGATTTATATAGGGCTGTGCATTAAGGAAATCTTTGCCAAATTTGAGCATATGGTAGTTAGTAGATATAAAGATATTAATGCTTAGTTTGTCAAAAATAATCCAATTTACCTTACTTCACCCTACGGTAACCCAAGATATTACCCAACCTTTTTTCTCGCCTTTTCATATTCTTTCTCTTTTCCTTTTGGCATCATTCACCATTTCGTTGAAGGGTTTAATCGTAAAGTTAGGCCATTCTCCCAAAGACAACAATTAAATGACCAAAAAGAAAAAAAAATAGCATGAGTTTAAGATGGCTCTTACCCTCTGGTAAATAACTATAGGATTGCCCCGTTGGTAAATTAATATGAAATTTAGCAATAGGGCGTTTCCATTGCTTGTCTGCCACAAAAAGAAGGAAAGACATTCAAACACATGTATGTGGTTTTGTGTTTTTTATTTTATAGACTAAATGTGTGTAGTTTTTTATTCTTAACCTTTATCTAAAGCAAATGCAATATGCAAACTTTTCTTGTGTTCACTAGTTTATTTCAGAAACAGAAATAAAAAAGTAGTCGCATGTTTCTGTCCTAGGTATATAATTTAATGGTGTCCGATTATACCAGTGTTTAATCTAATATTTGCTGTAGGTTTTATTTGATTAATTTCATCGTATATTGGAACTAACTTTGCTGTTGTGACATTGAGTGCAGTGTCTTTCGTTTAAAGAACTGTCATCGGGGGGATCGTCGAATTTTACAATTGAAATTGGTTTTATATATTACTCCTGCATTTCTTAAAATATATTTACTGCTCTTATGCTGTGTGGTGTTTACGATATAAACATTTAATTCATTATTGCTAAATGGTTTTATAAAATATATGAATATGGCAGCATTTGCATTTATTGTTTAAATTATGCGTTGACGTGTTTGCATTTTTGCATATTCAAAATGCAATCGTGCTATGCATAAGACTTTAATATAAGGAACAGATTCAAATCTTGATTTTAAAATGAACGCAAATTTTATGTCAAAAAAGTGAATATTTGAATAAGTGAATATGCGATTGCATATAAGTGAATATTGCATTGAATATAGTGAATTTTAGTCTCATAATGCCTTTGACTGTCAGTCGTCAAATTTCGATAAGGAAACTGAAAGAATCTTTAATATTGCGTGTTTTTTTTAAGAATTAAAACCGTTAGATATTTGCGTTTAAAAAATGCAAATATGCATTCATTAAATATATGCATGCTAGTTACAGACAAACGTAGCACTTCGGCTAAGAGTCTTAGTAGGTTAATTCATGTGCATGCTTTAATACATTTGATATGCATAAATTTGTTTAATTTTAATGTTTTTCTTTCTTTCTTTCTTTATTTATGATAAATGTACCCATATCAAATGAAAAGCAACTAAAAGGAAATCCATTTTTGACACGTTCAGGTATTGGTAAAAACTCGAAATGGAAGATGTAAAAACTATATGCAATGGTCAAGCATGTGACTTACTTTAAACATCATTTTTTTTATGGTCTCACATAGCGTTTTAGGATTGAAATAGAATTAAATTGAATAAATTTATTATAATATGCATGCATATTTCACAGAAAACAAAAAATATTTGATCATTATTATCTTAATTAATAGTGTAAAATAAAGTGTAAAATCAATAAATTTATATTCTTTTTTTATAATAAATTACATGATTAATACGTTTAAAATAGCCAGATATTAATTTTTTCCAGATATTGAAACTAATATCTAATATGGACATATCGTTCGCATTTTATGACTAACGCAAACTGGAGTGTATAGTCGGTGTGAATATAAATTTTTGTCATGAAGGACTCGGCAAGTTCATTGGTTTTTACCTGATATTTAGAAAATTTCGCTTCAGCTCGGCAAAATATCGATCTTTCAACTTAAACAACCAAACTTTTGGTCCAAAAAGGCTTTGACGATCAAAACAAAAAACAAAAAAAAAAAAAAAAAAAAAAAAGGAGAAAAAAAACAACCATGGACATTAACGCTTAAAACTTCACTATTTGTCCCCACACAATGTGCAAAGCTGTGCCAAAGCTCCATTAGCTCACGACCTCGGTGTCAAAGGGCAGTGGTCAGTCTCCCGACGCGCCGGCCGCGCGAGCTGAGCGCGCATCGGCTTCTGTCCTTATTTGCTCTATTTCATTAGTGAAGAAGACACAAGCCCAGCATACACATCACGTGGTACTATTTCGGTATATAATATTTGAAATCCAAAGAATAGGACTCTATTTGAAATACTGTAAATATCCATACCTGTGCATACCTAATTGTGACATGAAAATCTAACCTTGGCTATTTAAAATATTGTATCCACATACCAGCCTACATAATATTTAGAGTTTCTTATATAATTGTAGAATAGTAAAAAATAGCTATAACAAACAGAAAAGAATCCATAAAAGTAATGCTGTATACTGGTAACTATTTATATAAAACTCTTTGTGTTCCTCCAAAACTAATGCCATTTGATAGATATTAAATAAGGATATTTCATGGTTGGATTTACTTTTAATTAATTTTGCCAGACACATGGACCATGCATGTCGGTTTGTAGGTTGCAGTGGATGTCATGTTTGCTCTGTTTGTAATCAATAGCTTTGATTCTCCAGCTGATCATTGACTTTTTGATGTGACATCATAAGGAGAGTCAGTGAGGAATTGACCTCCAACATCGATTTTTTGCTTCGTCTCATTGTGTGTGCTTTTCTTACAGACCAAATCAAGTGTGTGTGCATGCATGTGTTTGAGTTGGCATTAAGGCTTTGCTGTATTACTTAGAAAAAAATATTAATAGAATATGTTTTATGGTTAATTTTTAATAAGCTATGATATTATTGTCTACCATTGCAAATAATATCTTAGGCTTGAGAACATGTATCTATGTTTTTCTATGAGTAAAATGCTTTGGTTGTTTTGCGACAAACACATATACGCATGCACACACACGCACGCTTCGTGAGCTCTGTGCTGGTTGGTTGTCCAGGTGGTTAGAATGGCGGGCAAAGCGATCAAGTTGAGGGTTTGAAGGTCAGTTTCATCCCAGACGAATGACCTCATTCAACTAGAGTCTGACTCCCTGCTGGTCAAACTGGTAAAGGGAGGGAAAGGAAGAAGAAATGACTGGCATTGGGGGCTGGTCATCTAACAGTCGTGATGTTGTCGTCTTTGCTGCTTGTGTGCATTTTTGTTTGTTTTGGTAATCGGATTCTTAATACCATTGAATCCCTTTTAGATTAAGTAGAGATGTTTAACTCTCTGTGTCTTTCTCTCTCGCTCCGCTCTCACTGAATTAACGCACCTGACCCTTGACCACTGACACTTAACCTAACCTTCAAAACAGTGCCTAAACATCAACCCCCACGGCCCCAAAACAATGATACACAGTCAAACCACGCACTCAGGGCGGAACATTAAGAGAGAGCCGGCAGAAACAAACACACACAGATGGTCCAGGTAGAAGCCTGTGTGAGGATGTTAAGGAAATGCTGACATCATGAATTGCACTCAATCTATGGTAGGTTTGTCTCTAAAAACACAAATAAAACATCAAGATGGAAAAATATATAGTTATGTAAAAAATATGTAGGGTCTCCACTCTAAGTATTGATTCTTTGTTTGTCACAAACGATCGTGGCATGTTGTAAATCCAAAAGGCAATCGTAGTGTATTTTTTCACCAGCTGAAAGTGGGTGAAAGTGTGGTGTGTTTTAATATATATATGGCACACACACACACACACCACACACACACACAAACACACACACATAGGATATACACATCTTATTATGTGTATAATATTGAAACTATGAAAAATGGAATACAAAAAAAAAGGACGTAAGGTGCTGATTATCTTTTTTTGTTTTACCTCTTTTGCCTTTTTTATTTTCTTTTATTATGAAAAAAGCTCCAATATTTACTGTTAGTTACGGTGATTTATATTTTATAACACACAAATATACCAACACAAAGAAATAGGTAGGTAGGCACCAACACGGGAATTGCAATGGGACCACAAGGAAAAAGTTCCTAATTTGAAAGAACAAGAAAAAGAAAGAACACAAGACTAACCGCAGAATTCTCAGACTAAGTATTTACACTCCTATAGGTGTTGTTATTCTCCTCCCCCAAACACCCCTCTCTTTTTCTTTCTTTTCTCCATGTTCCTGCTTAAAATAATCCCTGCCCTACACCACGTTTTCTAATCCCAAATATCAGAGGGTATCTCCCCCTATCGCCATTGAGCCTCTAATGCTGAAACCTCCTTTGATACAAACCTTTTTAAACCTTTTTTACTTCCTCTTCCCCTCTTTTTCCCTCGTCTTATCACTCACTCACACTCTCTGCGCTTGTCCTCTTGTACCTTGTGTATTGTTTCTCTCACTTCTTTTTCTTTTGTTTGTGCAATTTATTTATCTTCAGTGACATACCTTTTTAGCTACAATTAAATGCATTTTACAATAAAAAAAATCTTGATAATAAATCCCATAGTTATTTCCCATATATATTTTGTTTACTGTATCTTCATGTCGATGGAGTATGAGAATATGAAGTGTCATGTGCATGTTTGTTCTTGTTGCCAAGTGTCATATCAATAGGTTAATAGGTAAAGTGTCACATTCATTAAGGTCACTGATTAGTTGGCACTTCACCAATCCATAGGCTAGTCAGGAATCATAGACCCTTCCGCATTGATTTCCCCCTTTGCCTTAAGAATGAGGTAGAGGTCAGCATGGGGTTCAGCTATTGATCGACCCCAAATCACAACTCACCCATTCTGCGTCAACCTGTGCCACTGTAGCTTTCATTAGGATGAGCTGACGGCTTCCTATTGGCTGGATGCGACTTGGTCAAGGTGCATCAGTAATTGGGCCTTGTTTTGATTGACAGCTTGATTTACATGCTTACCCATGGATGAGCGCCCCTGTGTTCGGCCTATCTGGGTGGACCGTTGAACCAACTGCTATACAGTCGCACATTAAAACGTGGCCGCTAACCTTTGACACACTAATTTGCTTAGTCACCATTTAAAGTTGTGTGAAGGTCCATTTAGGTTGGCCGGCGTCCATAATTGAGTCCTCTCGCTGGCACTCGTTCACTATTTGTTGTCAAATAATTCCTCCCTTCCTTCCCCGTCCGCTTTTTTCTGTCTTTTCTTCTCTGCGGATAATTACATGTCTGATTTCGTCCTCAATTTTTCATCATCATTCTCATGTTTCTTGGACACCATACATCTCTTTTCCTCGCCCTACTTCCCTCTGTCAATGTTCGGCTTTTCCAGCTCAATTCCTTTTCTCTGCAATTCCTGGATTCCCAGCTGTTAATCACTCATCGGCATTGCTACCCTCGTTCTCCTTTTTCCCCCACGCCCTCTCTCTCTCTCTCCTCTCTCTCTCTCTCTCGTCTTCACGATTGTGTAAGCAAGAGAGATAGAAAGGTGTTAAACATTTTTCTTCTCTCTTAATTGTTTTGACTTGTGCCATCGGCACTCCCGATATTAGGGCCCATTGCATTTCCTAGTGCTAAGTGCATTGATTTTCTACATTTCTTTATTTATTGATCTCGGTTCTAAAACTCTACCCACACATCAGTCTCAATGCACAAGGCGAGACAGAGAGAGAGAGGAGGGAACCTGTTAAGTGTTTTTGGTCCATTGTTAGACAAAAAGGAGGTTCAGACAAACCTTATGTGGAATTATACCTTGGATGGTTAGTTAATTGATGATTTGTTATTTATTATTGTTGTCAAAAGTATTTTCTTTGAAAATAGTATATGCAATATTAACCGTTTTAAAAAAACTTAAATTAATATATTTATGGAATTAATTAAAATATTTTAAGTAAATATCACATTTAATTAATAGAATATTAAATATAGTAAAAACATTTGTGTTATATTAAAAGAACTACATATTTTTATTATAGTGTGATTTTTTAAATCTAAGATTTGTATAAATGTAATACATAAACACCTATTTTTAATGTACAAACATTGAACATAGCAACACCATTCATCCGCACACATGCTTTTACCTCTTGCCTCCACGTAGCCACACACACTTACAAAGATGCTCAGCACCCCATAAAGATCACAAACGGGGGTATTGGGGCTTTATCCTCTTCCGCTGCTGAATGGAGGATCACATATTCAGCCAGGCCTCTGACAGGGCAAAATCAGCTCCCCCTCTCAAGCTAGTCCCCTGCGCGCTACTGATAGCCCCTTCCATGCCATGTCATAGCATTAGGCTGCGGCAGCCGCTGCGGGCGAGACACATCGCCAGCACTTTGGGGTAGATTGTCTTTTACCAGCTCTGACTGATGGATCTTCAGCTGCTGTCTCCCAAAGTCCTTTGATCGTGTTAAACTAGCATAGCATGGAATGATGGTCGAATCTGTATGAAATGGAAATACTTTTTGTGGCGGGTCTCCTGTAAAGAATGCGTTAATAAAAAAAAAGAAATAAAAATTCTTGTTTATGAATTTTAGCCGCCATAAGCAAAGAGCAATGTGTGAAATCGAAATATTGTAAGAGTGTTTGGCAGGCTATGTAAGAAGAGCAAAAAAAGGGAAGATGATGTGAGGATAAGCAGCCTAAACTGTATCTGAGATTGAAAAAGACATTTGGTTGTGGTATTATTTATTTTAAGTAACTATTAACTATTGATAATTCATTATCTTTTTCTTCTCCCTTCATCTCAGACGTTAAAGGTGTGCAAAAAATACTTTTATGTCAGTGAAAAGAAATAGGCCAAATGTTAAATCCATTAAAACACAGACGTATAAAGAACTACAAATCCCAACATTCCCTTGTATTGGTGAGCAGGATCTCTGGTCAATAAGACAAGATCTGATGTTGATTGGTGGAATTTAAGAGAAGACAACAAATAGCATTGTGCAATTATTACCCTGTGTTGTGTGTGTGTTAAAAGAGAGCTACGGCACAGAGGGATGGAATTTGTGTTAGGGGTTATTGGCAGACTTGAGCTGGATATTGACAATGTCGTCCAGCACTGATCATTAAGATCAGCTGAAGAGGACAGTGAGAAAGTGTGTGAGTCCCAGCTTGAATCATGGTCAACTCCATTGTTTTGGGAATTTAACAAACAATGGAGTATAGTAAAAAAAGTTTATATTTTTTAGATCATTTTAGAGATTTTTTTGTGTGTGTGTGTGTGTGTGTGTGTGTGTGTTTGTGTGTTTAAAGGCATACATATGATATACATGCACAATTTTGAGTATGCAATGTAGAGAAATCTAGATCCTGTTTTTTTGTATCGGTCAGTGTTTTGTGAAGAAGGAATGGATATGGTATATGGTTGCCACCACAGTGGGAATGTGTCCTAGCCGGTATTAGCTGCTTGTTACAGCAAGACTGGGTGGGGTGTTGATATAATTGTCAAGCTGGTATTGATTGGGGCGCCTTGTTATTGATGAGAGAGAATTTTAATTCAACCAACGCATTTGTCAACATGACATTGCCATTTAACGATGAACTCTTTCACTATCGCTGTCTGGTTCACCCACCCAGACACACACAGGAGGAAGTTTCTTTTTATGTGTGCACTGAGTAATGATTATTTCTATTGATCACCAAGTTCTTTACTTTTTTTTTTTTTTTTTTTTTATCACAACAGGAACCTGAATAATGAGATAATGATGCCAGCAATAATATGTATTTTCCTGTCAAAACTTTTGCATAAAGTTGAATAATTTTATTAGTGAATGTATTTGTTTTCACTTTATACGCACTTAGCAGTGTGCTCAAACTGTTCTAACTACAATGTCTTGCATGATACATTTGCAGTAGTTTTTGAGTTTTAATGCATTTGGTTTTTCTCCCAATTTTTTAATGACGACATCTCGATTGAAATGCCTATTGGTGTTAAGGGATATACTTTAGTGGACTATGAGCTGACCATTGAATGTAACCAAATGGAAATGTCATATTTGGAAAAACAGTGTTTCAGTCTGCCACACCTTTCTTCCTTCTCCGCGCTATAGACGGCGCAAACACACTATATTCTACAAGAAATAATTGCTTTTGTCTGGAAGGAGTTTGGATGGGGCGTTCGCAACGCGTGGCCCTTTCAGGCGAGGGGGATTCGTGAAGGACACACTTGTCGACTTCTTCTATTTTTTTTTCTTTCCGTTTCCCCCCTCGCTCGTTTGGACACGCGGATGTCATCTGTCAAATGAAGGGGGTGCTTGGGGACAATAAGCTCAAGGGAACCATTGTGAGTCTGTTGGGTTGCAGGAAAATGATTTTTTTTTTTTTTTAAATAAAAATATGCGTGTGTATTGCTTTTATATGTTTGGTTAATCAAAATAGCTATTAGGGCCTAAGGCATGTTTTTAAATCAGTTAAGTATTTTTTTTATGATTATTCAGTATTTTCTTATTTTCTTATGAAACGCTCACAAATAATTGATCTGTATCACCTCGGATATAGTAGAATAGATAGACGGATAGATAGAGAGAGACAGGGAAGATTGGGGCGAATGTGAGCTGGGGTGGTGTGGGGGGATATCAGGCGCTGCGCTTTCGATTTGTTTTTCACCATATTGACTGCGATGTTTAGCGTATAGATTTTTCTATTTAAAAAATCTATGTCGGGCAATAATTGGAGTGTAAGTGCGGCGGCGATAGATTGGTAGCTTTATTACTGACAGCTTTCAAGTGTGTCGGAAAGAGGCGTGAAAGGTAGAATAGGGGAGCGGAAGAGAGAGAGTTACCCTAAGACTAGCAATAGACACAAATGAAAACTTTTGACTGAGGTCCGCGATGATCGGCATTCTTTTCTGTTTGGTTGCTTATTTACAGTATAATCCGCCACGTTAAAATTATCCCATAACATATCAATGGCTCGTTCCTTCGTGGTCGCATATATCGCCCGTGTCTTTCCACAACCAGCATATAGCCTACCTTAATGTAGATGAGGATATAATCACCTGATGTAAGCCACTCGGTGAATGTGTGTAAGCCTATCGATCAGCGGCCCACAGCGATCATCAGAGTCATCATAATGAAGAGTAATTCAAGCGATCAATAGCAGGATAGCTTGCCTTATATGGATTAGTAAAAACAAAAAAAGGGGATGGGAGAGGGGGAGGTATGGAGGAGTGAGAGAAAGGGGGGCGGGGGGAGTATATGCGGCTGCACAACCGGCATGCTCCTCTCGTTTTCAGTGTTGCTTTCGTACCGGGAGGCGGGGACAGACGCTCGCAAGCTAACCGGGGTTCCCAGATAAACGGGACTATCGTAACGGACACATACGCACACAGAGGCAGGATGGTGGTGTGGGACAGAGCCAAAAGCTGAATTCCGCTTAACGGGTACCGTGTTGTTTTCCTTTTCGTTCACGTGTTTTCACACATTTCGTGCACAAGCAGTGTTGCTCCTTAATTTATTTAGGCTACGATTGATTGCGTTTTGATAATTACCGGTGACTACTGAGAGTGAGTGTCACCCCCGAATCGCGAGCGTACCTAGGGGGAGCTTATCGCGCCCGCCTGCGCAGCCCTTAATACGTGCGTGATTATTAAATATACTACGCGATTCTATTTATTTTATACAACAAAAAAACTTAAATGCTGCTTGAAATGCATATGCAATGTGCGCGAGGGAAACCACACAGTACCCGGGAGCTAGAAACCAAAGGAGAGAAACCAAATAATCCTGTTCCACCTTTGTAACCGTTTTACAAAAGCACGCTAAACCGCGATCACTTGATTGTACTGAACCAAATAGTTTTTGTACTAAACGCGGAACCCGACTTTTTGACTCGAGATTTGTTTAAAAAGACGCAAAACCCCAAAGTGGAACCGGATCGCGACGCGTTGCAAGGCCGTGTGTGGACGTTTACCCGGCCGCACACCTGGTCTCGCGCGGGATATGCAAAACCCGAGACCGTTATGACAGTTAGGACAACAAGTGAGTTTTGAATTTTTAAAAAGTCACCAGTTTGCAACCAACGGTTTCGACATTTGCCAGCGTAGGTGTTTAAACGTCCTGTTTATTCTAATTTGTAGGTTAGTTTAACGGATTTTTCAGCAAAGCAACAAAACAAACGGTCAAGTGACTTGTGACCAAAACACGTTTAATATACATTTTGACTATATTTAGACCGCATTGACGATAGATCCGCGGCTATTCCGTCTGTGTGTAAGTTCGAGATAGAGTATCCCTGAGGAAGAGAAGTTATGACTTAGAGGCACAATAGCGCGATAAAAATGTAAAGATAGCTTGAGAAATTTACTTAGGTTATACATTTTAAAACCAAATGCTAACTATTACCAAAAATAAACAACCTCAAAACACAGTCTATTTGACACTATAAGCAACCAAAGAAAAAATAAACTCAAGCGAGGAGCGCCTGCAGCAAAATACAAGAGACCATAGAAGAAAAAGCCCAGACGACAGCGGATCATGTTTGTTCCCTTGCCGGTGCCGTTGGTGTTTCAGAGAACCGCTCCTGATTTCAGCCGCCCTGGCGACTCAAGTCTCCGCTGCCTCTGCGCTCCGGTGAATCCGGTAAGAGATCCCTTTACCTCCCTTCTGGTTAATGTCGATAACAGCTTTTTCTTTTTCCCTCACAACTGAAAAGAAAAAGAGAGAGGAGAAAAGAAAGAAAAAAAAAAAAGCTAAACGTGGAGGCCGAAACACCTGTTCAGTCCCCAGACAAACCAATAGCTAGCGTACATATGTTGGTATTTTCTTTACAAAATACGTTCACATCCTTTTATTTTTCCGTTATTTAGTTAAGATATCTAGGCCTATATATCTATATATATATATATATATATATATATATATATATATATATATATATATATATATATATATATAAAATACATTAAATATATTTATATTTGTGTGTGTATTTATGACGGCTGGCTGAGCTGAAAGGACGTCTGCCCATCATTGCCCTTGTTTGAATGGTTCGTCTCGGCCTCTTTTGGCTTCTTTCATCCTTCTGTCCTCCCCGTATCTGCTTCTCCATCTGCCTCTTGACTCTTCTCACGACCGGCTCAGGGAATATTCATGGTAATTTATCGATTCTCCGCCGAGATCGATACACGCAGACAGCGGGGGAAAAGACGGAGCGCGAGTTGTGTGAATTTAACGCACAAGTTTAAGAGAATGAGAGACTGGAATGTCATTTATTTGTTGATGTTTTGTCGATTTTTAAGTGCTTTCACTTTAGTGCTAAAATAACGTAAATAGCTTAATTTAATTTAAAAATACAACGCATCAATATCTGACTGCAATTTAGCGAAAGAAATATATAACTAGGCCTACTAAAGCTTTGAAATGGCAGAGATAACCTTTTATTTTAAGTCAGACTTTTTAATAGACTTTGCATATTTGTATTCACGTTTTCAAATAAACAACATGTGTAGGCCTAGCCTGTGTTATGTTTTGTGAAGCAGCTTGTAGTCTATTTTATAATAAAATTATTATAGTAATTACCTGAAAATGTAACATGACTCTGTAATGCGAGTGCTACCAAGAAAGCTTCTCGTCGGTTTGAAAGGAAAGAACATCGTCTTTTTCTTTTGTATAAGGAGTGTTGGTCCTGATGTAGCCTACTTGCATTAATGGGGGCGGGGGCGCGCAATGTGTGCGCGAGCAGCGTCTGGAAATTCAACGAAGCGGAGGAAATTTTCCAACCCGCAGATGGATATTTTAAACGTTTGCCGCCACTTATAGACCATGTGTCACCTTAAACACATGTCATACACCAGCACACAACTGACTAAACTGTGTAATAAGGGCAATTCAAAAACTTCGCGTTAGCACCGTCTTTATCTCTGTTTCATATAAGAGCTAAATACTAAAAAGTGGATACAACATAAACCTTATTGAAAGTGGACGCCATAATTATGATTATTTTTATTTTTATTTGTTTATCAAAACGAGACTGAGAGACAGAGTCCGCTCATAAGGTTATTCTTCTATAGTTAAAGTTAAATTTTTCCAGAGTTTTGTGGGTTTTTTTTTTTTTTTTTTTTCATTGTTGCATCTGCAGAACGATTGGCGTACAAAAGTTAAAAATTAAATAACCAAAACATAGCATACCTCACAGCTGCTTCTTCATTCACAACAAAGTAAATATGGCGTCCTGCGCTGAATAAGGTTATACCTCAATAAATGAGAGCAAGATCGAGCTTTAATTACTTACTGGCGGTTACTGGGCGCCATCTAAATGAGCAAAGAGCCAGTACGTGTAAGCTTTCATTAGCTGCACCACATTTAATGGCCCACATGGTGATGTGTGCTTTGGTTGAATGCAGGTAGTAAAAATGGATGCGGCCTGCTGTTTGGTTGGGATTTTTTTTTTGGTCTTTTTCGGGGTCCCAGAAGTCCCTAGTAAACTGGGGATATTAGAGGGAGGAAAAAAGAGGATGGGGAGTTCTAAGCATCCATTCCCTGAAAAATGACAGAGACATTGATTCTTAAATTTGCATTAAAAAAAACAATGTTAAAAATAAATAAATGGCGAGCCTAAAAAAATGACAGTGAACAATTAATTGTGCAGCAAGTTAATTTTGTACAGGTGCTTATGGTATTTTCATGTTTTTATTGATTGTGTGTGTACTTGTGTTCGTGCAGCAAGTTAATTTTGTATTTTGTCTTGTCTTGCTGTGACTATTACATTTTTAATGTCTGGGATGATGAAATGAACATTACCAGTTGATGTGGTCAGACATTTGATATTTTCTTAAAATTATCCCTAGAATGGAAACAAGAGCTGTATGTAGGTTGGCGTGTGGCTTCCACTTGGTTTTAAGACTTTAACTTTTCCGGCATGTTTATACAAATTATGACGAAAAGTGTTCACTTTTTTTTGATAATATAGACTCAAAAATGGACACCAGGCGCCAACACACGGACATTAAATGCTGCAGAGGTCCGAGTGACAAGCAGAACATCCAGAAAGGATCTTTTATGTTGGGTGTGGGAAACTACATTTATGTTCAGTTCTTATTTTACAGATGATAGCACTATCGAGGGCTTGGTTCAAAGTTTTTACTATGTTTTCCTTTGGCGACAGACCATGAAGGATATTGAGCCATTTTACCCCTGTGTGTTTACTGTCGAAACCCCTCTTGTTGTCAGGAGATTGGGATAGTCTGCACACTCTATTATAATGAACTTTGAGTGCTGAGGCTCCGTGGAAGCAGTATTTCTAAGAAATTCTGCCCTGTTACTGATGCATTAGCGTCATTTTAGTATACCAGCATGTCAATTGGAATATTGAAATCTGCTAAGTTATAACCTTCCTGTAATTGTATGTGTACAACATTGGTAACACACTCTCACAAAGAAAATGCTAGGCAGACCACCAAAACATTTTGATCTGTGATTTCAGCTAAGCTTTGTTAAATGTAGCTAAAACCAATGCGCTCGATAGTGTTTAACTGTAAGGAAGCAGCATAAATGTACCTTCCCCACTTAGCATCTAGATTCATGTTGCCTGTAAAGATGTAGACAAGCTCAGCCCAAAATCTGACATAATCTTAAAAATGTAATATTCTGTACTATTAATTGCAAATACGAAGACAAGCATGATGTTGGCCAGGGTAACGGGTGGAAGTCCCATTCAAGCTGAAGTGTCATTAAAAAGGGATAGTTCACACCACAAATCAAAAATTATGTCATTAATGGCTCAACCTCATGGTCGTTCCAAACCCTTGAGACCTCCGTTCATCCGTTTCATCGGAACACAGTATAAGATATTTAGATTTAGTCCGAGAGCTTTCTGTCCCCCATTGAGAATGTATGTACGGTATACTGTCCCCTCCAGAAAGGTAATAAAAACATCTTCAAAGTAGTCCATGTGACATCAGAGGGTCCGTTAGAATTTTTTGAAGCATCGAAAATACATTGTTGGTCCAAAAATATCAAAAACTACGACCTTCTTTATTCAGCATTGACTCTCTCCTCTCCGGTGTTCTGGTTATGAGCGCGTTCACAGCACCTCCGGTTCGGAACACTCACTCGATGTAACCCGGTCTTCTGAACAGTTCCCAAATCGAACTGAAAATCGTTTGAAACGGTTCGACGTCAACAATAGCATTAATCCACAAATGACTTAAGCTGTTTAACTTTTTTAACATGGCTGACACTCCCTCTGAGTTTCAATAAACATATCCTCCCGGAGTATTCCTTTTACTCAAACAGTACACACTGGACGATAAAAACCGAGCCAGCTCACGGAAGAAACATTGACGGCGTTCTCGAGTCAGAACCCGGTTTCTGCATCGGACCAGCACGTAGCCGTTTTCGATGAACCGCGATCTGATGACTACTGGCCGCGCGTTGATTACGGATAGACTGACACAATCAGCGCGTCGGACCGCCACTGGTTCACCAGTGATGTTGCCTTCGACCTAGATTACTTCATTGGTTATGAGTGCGGTAAACCCGACGGCTCGTTCACGCAGGGCACATATCATTGCCAATAGAAGCATTTTTTTGTCGACGGCGCACAAGACTGGGTGATAACTCTTTGCGTTTGGCCACACCGCGGTTATTTTTATTGAATCAAACTGTCCTGAGGACTAACCGGTTGTGTTGGCGCGTGGGTGAAGAACAGATACTCGGTCTCCCGATCGTACGCGTTATCCGAAAACCGAGCGCCCGGCTTTCTTGACTCGGAAAACGAGTCAATGTTTCGTTTTTGGTCGTTTATCTGGCTCGGTTCAGTCAGTGAACTGTTTAGAGTAACTGTAATTACTCCGGATATGGGTTTATTTGAACTCAGATGGAAAGTTGATCAGCCATGTATAAAAAAGTTAAACAGCTTGACGTCCACTTTGTGGATTAATGCTTATTGTCTGACAAGATCGCGAACCGTTTTCACCACGTTCCAGTTTCGATTTGGTGCGAACTGGGTCAGAGAAGATCCGTTATTACATCGAGTGATATCTTCTTCGGCGAACCGATGTCCCTGTGAACGCCTCTCAGTAACAGACACGGAAGAAGTCCATCCTGAATAAAGTCGTAGTTTTTGATATTTTTGGACACAAAATTTATTTTTCGATGCTTCAAAAAATTCTAACGTGAGCTCCTGTGATTTCACATGGACTACTTTGAAGATGTGTTTTTTTACTTTCTGTACGTTGTACATTCATACCGTACTATCTTCTCAATGGATGGACAGAAAGCATGCTCGGACTAAATCTTTTAAAATATCTTATACTGGTTTCCGAAGGATGAACGGAGGTCTTACTGGGTTTGGAACGACATGAGGGGGAGTTCATTAATGACATCATTTTAATATTTGTTTGAACTAACCCTTTACGGTAAAAAGTTACTGCAAAATATATAGTAAAAAAAGTAATGTAATGCTGATACTATAATTGTAATAAAATTAGATATATAGAAACCATTTTCACATTGTCTCAAACATTTGAACCCCGATGGTATGTGTTTGAAGTCTATAGGGAGCCGAATGCTATCAGTACATGTTTTAGCCTTATTTTCCCTGTGCTATATTAGGAACCACTTGTTGCATTGTTGCTTATTGTTGCATTGTGCTTTTTTTGTGCTGTCTCTAAAACCCTTTCAGGGTCATGTGTTTTTTTGTTTGTTTTTTTGTACACTAAATATTTCCACGCCTAATCACTGCGACAAAAAAACCATCAAAATATTTTTAATGGTTCTGTGTAAATACAAGTATCTGTCTCGTTTAGGAGAATATAGGGGTGTGCCGTGAGGTTAAAGGTCAAATGCGATCAGGTCAGTCATGGCTCCATATGTGTTTTTTCCTGCGCGGGCGACCTGTGTTTACCCTGATACAAATTGTACAGTTTGATGTGCCGCAAAGTTTTTAAAACCTCAAACAGGTAGTGATTAAGGAAGATCGCCCGGCCGTCCCGCAGCCATATGCGGCGTAGTGTGTGTGGTGTGTATAGATCGGTATTGAGCAGAAAACTTTGGAGAGTCCCAGGGCTAACGTGATTGCGAATGACAAAATGTCCACGCCGGTTTGTTAGGGACATAATGGGGAAGTAAAAACAATAGACACAACAGAGATGTCCCAATACAACCTGCTTTATTGCTTAACCACCTCTCATCTTCCCCATCCCGACCCTATGCTTACCCCCACACACACACATCTGTTTGTGGTCTTTTTTTTTTTTTTTTTTTTTTTTGCTGTTGCACTTACAGGACACTGAAATCATTTTGAAGTACTGCACTCATGCACTAAGTATCTCTGACACATACCACATATGCATTAAGAAGCCAAACGCCCTCACACACGCACGAGAGTTCCCCGTTGAGACCTACACCTACCTTTCCGAACGGAGCCATCTATGTCCCTCCATCCAATCCTCTCATCCTCTTGATATCTCTGAGACATTCATAGGCCATTAAGCAGCATGTATAAAGGGATTAGGAAACACTCTCTCCCTGCGCTGGCCTCACCTCGCGATGAGCCCACCATCAAGACCAAATGCCGACTAATGGACCGCATCTCGTCTCCAATACCCCCATATCTGACAGGGCCAAGGTGGTTTTTTTTTCAATGCTCTGTGTTTGTTTTTAGCTTACCTGGTGTGTAGTTGAGGACGAAATAGGCCATGGATCGTGACGGACAGTGTGTTGGGCCGATTTCTGATAGCTCTTAACACACTGGCACTATTACAGCCCCACCGTGTGAAATGGATCCCGTGGCATATTCTACAGACGCGCAAGGCCACACAATCTCGATGACTTATCAGACTCATAAACCAAATTAACATGTAGGGCCATGTTATACACTCTCGCTGTTCACTGTGCCCTGTGCCTTTATGTTTCCATGCCTCTCTTGCTGGAAAACCATTCATACCAGTTTTTTAAAACCATAGTTCACAGTAAAATTTAAGTTACAACTATGTCGTTCCATTCCACCTATATGACTTTTTATTTTTTCTTGGAACACAAAACGAGAAGTTTTTATTGAGCGTTCAATGCTGCTTGTTCATGTACAATAATGATTGGATAGGACCAAAAACTGTTTCAATAGGCCAACAAAAGTGCCATAAAACAGCTTCATAGAGGCTTCATGTGTTTCTAAAACCCTGGTAGTTTAATGTTGGGACAGCCCTGAATTAAAAAAAAAGAAAAAAATAATTAAAAGCCATGGTCCACTTTACTTTCATTGTATGGCAGAAAGCAGTTTGGTACATTTTGCTTAAAATAGTCAATGTTGTGTTCATTGAAGAAGTAATCGGTTTTAAATAACACAGTGTCTACACATGTCACGAGCCGGCGCGGCCTTGGTGCAGTGCGACAAAATGCTATAAAACTCATTATAATCAGTACTGCAATATCTACACGGATGCGGTGGGTGGCGCAAAAATGTAAAGATAGCTTGAGAAATTTACTTAGGTTATACATTTTAAAACCAAATGCTAACTATTACCAAAATAAACAACCTCAAAACACAGTCTATTTGACAATATAAGCCAACCAAAGAAAAATAAACTCAAGACAAGCACCAAATACATAGAGACCATCGAGAAAAGCCCGACAGACATGCGGACATGTTTGTTCCCTTCGCCCTGGGTGGTGCCGTTGGTGTTTCAGAGAACCGCTCCTGATTTCAGCGCCTGGCGACTCAAGTCTCCGCTGCCTCTGCGCTACGGTGACTCCGGTAAGAGATCCCTTTACCTCCCTCTGGTTAATGTCGATAACAGCTTTCTTTTTTTCCCTCACAATCTGAAAAGAAAAAGAGATGAGGAGAAAGAAAAGAAAAAAAAAAAAGCAAACGTGGAGCCGAAACACCTGTTCAGCCCCCAGACAACCAATAGCCTAGCTACATATGTTGGTATTTCTTACAAAATACGTTCACATCCTTTTTAGTTCCGTTTTATTTATGTGATTAATATATATAGCGCCTATATATATATATATATATATATATATATATATATATATATATATATATATATATATATATAAATATAAAATAAAAAAAGTCCCACTTTGAGGGGCCGGTGCATTAATGACGGCTGGCTGAGCCTGAAAGGACGCTCTGCCCATCATTGCCCTTGTTTGAATGGTTCGTCTCGGCCTCTTTTGGCTTCTTTCATCCTTCTGTCCTCCCCCGTATCTGCTTCTCCATCTGCCGTCTGACTCTTCTCACGACCGGCTCAGGGAATATTCCATGGTAATTTTATCGATTCCGCCGAGATCGATACACGCAGACAGCGGGGGAAAAGACGGAGCAGCGAGTGTGGCAATTTAACGACAAGTTTAAGAATGATGAGACTGAATGTCATTTTATTTGTTGATGTTTTTGTCGATTTTAAGTGCTTTCACTTTAGGCTTAAATAACGTAAATAGCTTAATTTAATTTAAAATACACGCATCAATATCTGTACTGCAATTTAGCGAAGAAATATATACTAGGACCTAAACGCTTTGAAATGGCAGAGAGAAATTTTGTTTTAAGTCAAGACTTTTTAATAGACTTTACATATTTGTATTCGCGTTTCAAATAAACAACAACAGTGTAGGCCATAGTTGTTTGTGTTTTGTGAAGCAGCTATGTAGTCTATTATAATAAAATTATTATAGTAATTACATGAAAATTGTGTAACGTATTGACTGTAATGCGAAGTGCTACCAAGAAAAGCTTCTCGTCGGTTTGGAAAGGAAAGAACATCGTATTTTTCCTTGTATAAGGAGTGTTGGTCCTGATGTAGCCTACTGCATTAATGGGGGGCGGGGGCGCGCAATGTGTGCGCGCAGCGTCTGGAATTCAACGAAGCGGAAATTTTCCAACCAGCAGATGGATTAAACGTTTGCGCCACTTATAGACCATGTCACCGCTTAAACACATCAAATACACCAGCACACAAATGACTAACATGTAAATAAGAGGAATTCAAAAACTTCTGCGTTAGTCACCGTCTTTATCTCTGTTTTACATAAGAGCTAAATACTAAAAAGTGGATACAACATAAACATTTTTTGTTAATCAAAACGAGACTGAGAGACAGAGTCCGCTCATAAGAGTTATGCTTTCTATAGTTAAAGTTTAATTTCTCCAGAGTTTTGTGGGGTTTTTTTTTTTTTTTCCATTGTTGCATCTGCAGAACGATTGGCGACAAAGTTAAAAATGAAATAACCAAACATAGCATACCTCACTGCTGCTTCTTCATTCACAAAAAGTAAATATGGCGTCTGCACTGAATAAGGTTTATACCTCAATAAATGAGAGCAAGATCGAGTCTTTAATTACTTACTGGCGCCTAAATGAGCAAAGAGCCAGACGTTAAGCTTTCATTAGCTGCACCACATATAATGGGCCCACATGGTGATGTGCTTTGTTGAAATGGTAGTTAAAAATTGATCAGCCTGCTTGTTTGGTTGAGATTTGTCTTTTAGGTCAGAAGTCTAGTGAACTGGAGGATATTGAGGGGGATTCTAAGCATCATTCCTGAAAATGACAGAGACATTGATTCTTAAATTTACATAAAAAAAAAAATGAAAAATAAAAAATAAATAAATAAATGGCGAGCCTAAAAAATGACAGTGAACAATTAATTATGCAGCAAGTTAATTTTCTGTTTTCTAGTTAATTTTCTATTTTCACGTACTTATGGTATTTTCATGTTTTTATAGATCATGTGTGTACTTGTATTCAGTGTTTGCTGACACTTGTGTGTTTGTTTTGTCTATTCTGTGTACTAATTAGCGTTTTTAATGTCTGGTGATGAAACATTACCACTTGATGTGTCACATTTTCTTAAATTTAAACTGTCTTTTTTCCACTAAATGAAAAAAAAAGAGCTGTATGTATTTGCCGTTTGGCTTCCACTTGGTTTTAAGACTTTAACCTTTTCGGCATTTAAAATAGGTTCACTTTTTGATAATATAAGACTCAAAATGGACACCAGGCGCCACAGCTGACATTAAATGCTGCAGAGGTCAGAGGGACAAGCAGAACAGCCAGAAAGGATCTTTATGTTGGGTGAGGGAAACTACATTTTATGTTCAGTCTTATTTACAGATGATAGACACTATCGATGGCGTTGGTTCAAAGTTTTTACTAGGTTTTTCCGTTACGACGATGACTCCATGAAGATATCTAGCCATTTTTACCCATGTGTGTTTACTGTAGAATCTTGGTGTCAGGGAGATTGGGATAGTCTGCACACTATATTTATAATGTAACTTTGAGTGCTGAGGCTGCTTGGAAGCATTTCTTTTCTAAGAAATTCTGCACTGTTACTGATGCATTAGCGGTCATTTTAGTAATACCAGATGTTCATATTGTAAATATTAAATTGCTAATGTGATAACCTTCCTGTAATTGTATGTGTACAACATTGTGTAACACACTCTCACAAAGAAATGCTATGCAGACCACCAAAACATTTGATCTGTGATTTCAGCTAAGCTTTGGTTAAATGTAGCTAAAACCAATGCGCTGGGTAGTTTGTGTTTATCTGTAAGGAAAGCAGAAAATAAATGTACCTTCCCTCACTTAGCATCTATATTCATGTTGGCTGTAAAAGATGTACAGCTCAGCCCAAAAGTCTGACATTATATTATGTAATGTTATGTTCTGTTAAGTTGTTGATAGAAGACATGCATGATGTTGGCCATGGTAACTGGTGGAGTCCATGCAAGCTGAAGTGTCACATGAGGGTGAGTCATTAATGAAATATTTTTATATATTTGGTTTGTATGATGATTATGTTATTTGTAATAAAAATTAGATATATAGAACCATTTTCACTTGTTGTTTATATAATTTGAACCCCGATGTGTAATGTGTTTTTAAGCTATAGGGAGCGAATGTTTATAGACATGTTTTAGGAGCCTTATTTCCCTGGTGCTATGATTAGGAACCACATTGTTGCATTGTGCTTTTTTTGTGCTGTCTCTAAAATAGGAACCACATTGTTGCATTGTTTTTTTTTTTGTACAATAAATATTTCCACAGCCTAATCACTGTGACAAAACCACAAAATAGTTTTATGTTGCTGTGTAAATACAAGTAGCTTCTCTTTAGGAGAATATAGGGGTGTGCTTGAGGTTAAAGGTCAAATGCGATCAGGTCAGTCTATGGCTCCATAGTGTGTTTGTCTGCGCGGGCGACCTGTGTTTACACTGATACAAATTTACAGTTTGATGTGCCGCAAAGTGTTTTAACCTCAAACAGGTATTGATTAAGGAAGATCAGCCCTGCCGTCCGCAGCCAGAGAGCACGAGTGTGTGTGTGTGTGTGTATAGATCGGATTTGAGCAGAAACGTTGGAGAGTCCCAGTGCTAACGTGATTGCGAATGACAAAATGTCCACCCGGGTTTGTTAGGGACATAATGGGGAATCAATAGACACAACAGAGATGTCAATACCAAACATGCTTTATTGCATTAAACCACCTCTCTTCCCCATCCCGACACCTAGGCTTACCCTCCACACACACACATCTGGTTTTTGTCTTTTTTTTTTTTTTTTTTGATGTTGCACTCTACAGGACACTGAAATCATTTGAGATGTACTGCACTCATTAGCACTAAGTATCTCTGAACACATACACATATGCATTAAGCCAAACGCACTCACACACGCACGGAGGTTCCCCGTTGAGAGCCTACCTTTCCGATCGTAGCCATCTCTGTCCACTCCATCCATCTCTCTCTCCCTCTTGAGTATCCATGGAGACATTCATAGGCCATTAAGCAGATGGTAATAAAGGGATGTAGGTAAACCTCTCTCCCCTGCGCGCTGGCCCTCACCTCTCGCGATGGAGACCACCATCAAGACCACTGCCGACTAAATGCGACCTCATTCGGTCTCCAATACCCCATATTGCTGACAGGGCCAAGTTGGTTTTTCATGCTCTGGTGTGTGTTTGAGCTACCTGGTGTGTAGGATGAGGATGTATCCATAATGATCGCTGAAGGGACAGTGTGTTGGCCGATTTCTGATAGATCTTAACACACTGAGCACTATTACAGCCCAACCGTGGGAAATGGGGATCCAGTGGTCATATGCATACAGACGGGGCAAGGCATACAGTCGATGGACCTTATCAGACTCATAAACCAAAATACAGGATGCCAGTGTTAATACACTCTCGATGGGTCAACGTGACTGTGCCCTGTTATGTTCCTCGGCTTGCGGGAAAACCAGTTCCTACCATGTTAAACACCAGCGAGTTCACATTAATAATTTAAGTTACACTGTATGTTCGTCCAACCCTATATGACTTCTTATTGGGTTTCGGGGAACACAAAAAGAGAAGTTTTGATTTGAGCGTTCATGCTGCTTTTTCTGTACAATATATGTGGATAGTTGAACCAAGAACTGTTTCAAATAGGCCAACAAAAGTGCCCATAAAAGCCTTCTATAGCGGCTTCATGTGTTCTAAAAACTCACATGGTTGAGTTTATGGTGAGTGCACAGCCTGATAAGAAAAAAAAAAGATAAAAATCAATTGAAAAGCCATGGTCCACATTTACTGGCATTGTATGGAAGAAAGCAGATATTGGACGGTCTGCCTTAATATAGCAAATTTTGTGTGTACATTGAAGGAAGTAATAGGGGTTTAGAATAACAACCGTGTCTACACATGTTACGAAGCGGCGCGGGCCTGGTGTCAGTGCGACAAAATGCTATAACCAACTGCATTATAATCAGTAATGACTGATCTACACTAGGATGGACGGGCGCGGTGCGACGAAATCCCCAAACAGGACAAACTGCTGCCGGCGTTCTATGTATGACGTGTCTTGAAACAAATATTAAATAATTTTCAAGGGGGTCGCTTTGTAACGTCGAGCCATGGGTAAGACTCAGACACATCGCTTCCTTTGTCATATAATTATATGGAATTAAGATATGGATAAGTAGGAATAATGTAGGGATAAAGGGCTCTGCTGTTTTTCGGTGTGGGCATGCTGGCCAAACAAAATGAAAAAAAGAATTCCACTTTTTTTTTTGTTTTTCGTTCAGGGCTGGAAACCATGAATAACACGGCTTATAATGCGAATGAAAACAGGGCCTCTCTGCTTGCTTGCGTCAGACCGAACAGTCAAAGCGTGGCATCAAAAAGTCAGTTCTTGCCGTCATTTTCCATGCAGCAGAAAGAAGAGGTCTCCTACTGCTGCAGGTTCACCCCCCGCCGCCAATGCACGCATTCTATTGAACTACATTTAATCTATTATCGATCATCAAACAACACAGAGGCTAACTAATTAATCAACACAATCTGTAAAAGGGCAGAGACCTACAGGTCGGGCTTCTGTAGCTTTAGACCAGCGGTCTGTTCAGAGTGCCATGGGGGTCTAGCCAACTAATGTGCGATAGCCTAACCATATTTACCAGCCTGTAAAGTCACGGGTGGAAGGGTTAACACTATCATGCATACACGCTGTAAGGGGTTTCCAAAGCTGACGGAATAAAGGGCGGCAAGTAACTGAGGGAAGATAATGCCAGTTCAAATACTAATAAAGTCAGACTTTTAAAAACAGGTAGGGCGCGTTGCTGATCAAGATTCGGGGGGTCCGCGTTCAGGGTTGGTGGCATGGGCGACCATAAGAGATGCTTGGCAAGGAGGTCCGAGAAAAGCTAAAGCAAGTGCGATTATTTTCCATTAACATGAATGTCAATAATCAATCTAAATGTAATGAAACTCAGCAACAAACACAGCCAACCATGAGCTGCATCACAAGTAGCATATTCTTTATGAAGGATATCAATTTTAAGAAGAAACCCCCCCCCCCCCCACAAAGACTACCTCATAAAAAAAGAAGAGTATATCATGTGAAAGTGAAAGCTTATAGGACCTGATCATTTATACCATGCTTATTATTCTTCCTTTTAGGCCTATATTAGAGGTTTAAATACTAGTAATTAAAAAAGTAATGTAATGCAGGAATTTAACAAACAAACGTATAGGAGACTCAGTATCTAGGGAGTGCAAAGGATCTCATACCCTAGACATGCCCAGCTGGAGATGCCCACATCCAGAGAGATTGGTAGCAACAAGAAGAAAGCTGTGCCAAGCCGTGCCGCGAAGAACGGACGACGGACTAGGGCTTTGCTCGGCAGGCGGACCCAAATCAGCAGAAAAGCAGGGCATGTCATCTCCGCCACGGTAGAAATCGATAGGGGCAAGGTGGGGGGGGATGAGCAGGGGCCACCCGCGGAACACGAAAAGGACCGGGGACAGAAGTCGTATTTTGGGGAAAGAAGGGCCAAAAACAAAAAAGGAGCATGGGCGCATTAGTGTCGACCTCGCAATCTTAAATAAAAAAAAGACGAGTCAAAACCAAAGGATGGAGGGATCTTTAGTTAGTTATGTGGATAGGATTACATGAATGAAACTTAAGATCGCATAAAATTGTGGCAATTATATCAAAGGCAGTCAAAAAGGAGGCGCAGAATATTAAAACTAGTCGACACATACAAAGAAATGGGTTTCTGTAAGAACTGGGGGTTGTGAGGAACCCGAAATGGGTCTTCTATGGACATGGAAACACTGTTTAGACAACACGGGGGGAACAGGATTTTTTAAGAGTAGGGGGAGGAACGACGTTTAAAGCTTGAAACATAGGGGGGAGGGACACGAGATGGAAGGTTTGAGGATGAATCAGAATTTGGCTGAACTGGGCAGAAGCCAAGGCAAGCAGCAGGAATCCACACGGGGGAAAAGGGGCACTTTGTTGTACTTGGGAACAGAGGAGTGTTTGAACATTTTCTAACAAGAAAAGACTAAATGGCATCAAGCAAAAAAAATCCCGGGAGGGTACGGCCCCCAAGAGTGCTATGCCACGGTTAGGGATGTATAGATGGGACGACATGCGGGCACGTGCATGGGCGCATGCATTCGCAAGTCATGGATTGTGCAGTGAAGTCTGTTTCTGGCCTTAAGGGGGTCAGGTGGTTGTGGCTGGGGGGGGGGGGGCGAGGGGGGCCCGACATGCCTAAAGAGCGGGGGACCAGACAGGGGAGCCAGGGGGAAAAACCGAGCATAAGATAAGAACGGAACCATGGTAGAAACCCAGAAACGGCGGGCTCAAGGGGGCCAGCAGCCGGGTTGGTGGTGAGAGGAAGTTGATAACTACCAAATACCCGGGGCCTGACAAAACGAGTGATTCGAAAATACGCGTGCCGCTGAAAGCAGCGTTTGTGACTAGACCGTAGGGATTAGTCAGGGGGGTCACGACGTAGGGGGGGCCGCTTGATTAAGCTCAGGAATAGAGAGGGCCCCACTCATAGATGTTTTTCTCACATTTACCCAGTTGGAAATCACCGGCATGAACACCTAAACACGAATCGTTATTTGGTATACCATAATATGAGAAATCTGGATTTCTCTCTACAATCACGCTAGAGTCCCACTTTTGTGGGACCCGACGCGTATCAAGACGAAATCACCATAGCTGTGGGGAAGCGAAAAGAGTCAGGGCTTACACATTTTATAATGGCGGAGAAAAGAGCACCGTAGCCCCTGGGCAACTCGTGCATCCATGTTAGAACGAAATTGTTGGTTGCCTGAGATGAAAGAAAGAATAATGGGTAGTTCGATGAAGACCAAGGCCGGGTGGAGTGATAAAACAATCAGGTTACACAGTCATAGGGAGTTTTAATTGTGAACTTGACTGAATTAATATATCGGCTTTTTAAACGTGTTATCGATTGAGTCTAGGGTCTCACAGTGAGCAGTTTCAGGAGGGGTAAAGCATGGTCTTCCACAAGTATACTCCATCGCCCCCCGACCTAAAGTCCGCCCGATGATGTGGCCAGGTACAGTAATAACTTGGACTCATAACAACCAGAGCTTGTTTGATTGAATTTGTTCCTCTTCCCTGCATGTTCCAATATCAGCTAATGCCGACTGAAGGACGTGTCCAGGTTAAATATTTGGAGGCCAAGGGTTAAAGTCCCACCCATTTAATTGATGGACAAGCTGCTAATGAGAAATGAGCACGTGCATGTATCTGTTCTGTGTTTTGGAGACGGGCCAGGGACATGCTGCCCTTTCCCCATGCAGCTGTGTCGAGGGTTACAGTATTGGGCGTTCAAAGGGAGTGGAGAATGTTATATCCTCCACAATGTATCACAATGAATGAGGGGTAATGCCAAAACAATGGTGTCGGAATAAGCGGTAGATGCCGAGAGAGATGAGAGAGGAGGTAGGCGTGGAGCAGCTAGCTTTTAATAAATCTGCAGTAGCTTCTGCCCGCCTTCAATCTTCTCACCACGTAACTGCATCCTTTACCCGTAGGTACCCCTCTCCGCCAACACACATTCAACACAATAATCGGAGACAGTGTGGAACTCTTTGCACACTTTTGACCATGATGCATGTAGGCCACAATTAGAAAATGCTATGAAGGACATTCAAGCCCAACTAATCATGGAAAGATTTGCTGCGGAGCTCTTGTTGAATTTCTTAACTTCTATCAAAATAAAAAAAAAAAGTTACGTACGTATTTGTACGTTTTTGCTTAAAACATTTAGCAAATTAACAATGAGACTGTGTCCCAAAGAATACTAAGAGCCCAGTCCCTGCACATACACATTGTCCCTTCAGGGTACTTGTTTATAATTTTTGAACCAAGGCAAATGCCTGAGGTTACCTTCTCAGTTTCTTGTTTTTTGTGTTTTTGGATGGCCCACTTAGACGCTTAGTAGTGTTATATTTTATTTTTTGTGGTCCTTTTACCATTCTTTTGATCCGGGGGGAGGAGCGGTGGTGGCGGGAGGGGGGGGGGGGGGGGGGGGGGGGGGGGGGGGGGGGGGGGGGGGGGGGGGGGGGGGGGGGGGGGGGGGGGGGGGGGGGGGGGGGGGGGGAGGAGGAAAGGAGAGGAGGGAGGGGGGGGGGGGGAAAAAAAAAAAAATGAAATCACTCTACTATCTGTCCGACCACTTTCTTCTATTGCTACTTTTCTGCTGTTATGAACCTATAGAACTGTCAGGTACCCACATTTTCTAACATCTTTGAACTCTTCAATTCTGCACAACCTATTCCCTGATATAGATATGTGTTCAGCATTACTTGATGAATAGAAAAAACAAAAAAGGTTTCCCCAAAGGAACCCATTTGTTTTGAACATATAAATATAAATTCTTTGACTCTTACTTTTAATAAAGTTTAAGTGTTTACTTGATGCAATAATAGTAATAATTTGCTTTTAAAAATTATAAGCGTATCCTAAACTTTTGAATGATAGTTATGCATAGATTAACATTTAAAAGATGGTGCCAGATTGGAAATCTGCCTACTTCAAAAAGACTTACTAACTCTATTGCTAAATCCTTAATTGCTGTGGACTGCTCTAGGTAGTGTTCGCCCTTTATGTTTAATAAATATTAGAAATCAAACAAACCATATATTGACTTTACTTTTGTCACTTTTTGTGTGATTTTATTTCAGCAAATATTTATATAGGTTAGGATTCATTTGATCCAAAGCATGTTATTTGGCTTTAAAAATGCAATAAGAATGAAATACGATGATAGCACTAAACTAACGGCATATTAGCAAAGCAATGTTGCCAATCTCCTAATGCCACTTCTGTGTTTACTCATGATGACACTTATGAGTTGTGTATGTATGAATAATATGTATTTGTTAAGAATAACTAGGTCAGGTGACGCCCCCCCATCACTTCTGCTCCTCCCTACGTCTATCCATCTTCCCCTGTTCCATATGCAGTGAATTGTAGTAGACATGCTGTCAGCTGCAATAATTTTCATAAAGAATCCCACCGATTCCCAAGAGGGTACCACGGGAACGTATGCAGTTGGTGCGGGGTGTGGTTTTACCTGACAGGCCGCCCGTCCCTACTCCCCGCAGATACGATAAATAGCTAGCGTAGCGGCCGACCGTAAGATGGACGGGTTGTGACCTCCGCCGGGCACTAGCAGCTGCATGTTGTAAGAATAATGAGGGAGTTGTGACATGCACTCCATGTTGCCTGTAGGGCGTCTATATTTGAAGGAGCTGTGTTTAGCATTTTCTTGAGTCGTAACGTGATGGGCAACAAAGGAAATCTCCAGTCGCATTAGCGTGATTCAAAAGAGCCCACGCACATACGTGAACTTGTAGAGCGGACCCTTGAAAAGGAGACTCTTGTCAGGGGTGGCTATGTATTCAAATTTCTCTTTTTAGAGACCTTGAAAGGAATCTGAATGTCTCAACTGGTTCAAACGGCCTCAAAAGGGATGAGCTGCGAGTGTGAAAAACGCTCTTTCTGCGTGTGGCTAAAGAGATACCCCCGATTTGAGCGTGTTCACCAGTTGTCCATTCAGCCGTGCACTCTGACCCCTCGCGCCCCCCCTTTGTGTGCCCATCAGGAGCAGTGGGGGTTGACAAGTGACCCTTGACCCTAGCCTCAGCCCTACCCCTCCTCCGCTCCCCTCTCGTGCCCCCTTTCATTCACATGCAGCCACTCATCATCCCCCCCTTTCCTCTTTTTCATTCTCGTCCTGTCTTTCTAAAAGCACAGTTTTCTTATTGACTCGCCCGCTGTCTCAAGTTCAAAGGCCTCGCGGGCCGCTTGCATTGAGGCGGGAACCTCTGCCTTGTGTCTTAATGCACCATGTGCTTGGACTGCAAACAACATTATGATGTGCATCAAAAAAGTGTCTCCAAAATTGGAGACATTGCACATTGTATACACGCTTTATTGACATCTATGGTTCCATGTAAAGATTCCAAAAAGGTTTTTTTTGCAGCAGTGCCATTTTAAAAACATTTTTGGTCCTCAAAAAACATTTTAGTGAACAGTTCTTAAAAGAACCACTTTTTTTTAATGTGAAGAACATTTTAAAAATCTAGAGAATCCACTTTAAAGAACTTCTTGTGTAATGGAAAGGTTCCATAGATGTTAAATATTCTTCATCAATCCTAATAAAGAACCTTTATTTTTAAGAATGTGGAATTTTAAGAATGTAGATTATTAAAATATTCCTCAAACTAAGAAAAGATTTGTTCTTTTAAGAACTGTTAACTGAAAGGTTATTTGAGGAACCCAAAATGGTTAACGTTGTTGCCTTAGATCTTTGAGATTGCTTCCAAATATCCAAAATCCAAGTAAATCACCTGTGGTTGATTTGAATATGATGGTGTGTGTTTATTTGAACCATAGCTGATTAAAATTCATAATAATGAACAAAGGTGCTATTCTTGTGGTATGTGTGATGCTTTCTGCGTTTTTGGTGACGTATCCATTATAAATGTTTTTGTGGAGCTCACTGATGTGGTTTGAAAGTGTTTGACCACAACTTTGAATGTTCATTATGAGCCCAATAGCACTTGCAAGATTAATCAAAACACTCAATAACAAAAGCAAACCTGAATTAACCAACATTAAAATGTG
Organism: Cyprinus carpio; assembly: GCF_018340385.1. Lineage (NCBI taxonomy): Eukaryota > Metazoa > Chordata > Actinopteri > Cypriniformes > Cyprinidae > Cyprinus > Cyprinus carpio. The sequence continues at coordinate 7,768,099 of NC_056590.1, forward strand.
CACTAAAAGTGCCTCCAAGATTTGGAGATATTAGACATTTTATAATGTCATTTGCAGTAGATTTTTGAGATTGCCTCTAAATGTATCTTCAAAGTCCAAGTAAATCAACTGTGGGTGCTTTGAATATAATGACCTGTGTTGCTTTCAACTGTTCTTGATGAAATTCTCAGGATGAGAATGCATGATTCAATATGTGTATTTTGATGGTGGGTGGGGGTATACATTCATCGATAAAAAATCTCAATGTATCCAATTAGTTATGTTGTGGGACGTTCCAATAGAATTTCTTGACATAATGATTTGATGCATTTTAGAAAGTGTTTGACCTCAATTTCATCCTGAGGTTTTATGTGCATTTACAGTTCACAACATTCTATGCAGTCTATACAATACATAATATTGGGAATGCATAAATATTTGTGAATAATTTATGTTCACAGAAATATACATGTGCTATGCAATTTCTCGTTAGATTTTTTTGTTTTTTTGTCATTTTAACAAAAAATTAAAAACCAGTTATGTAACAATGCATGTTATTTCATGCATCTGGATTTTTCATTATTTGTCATTAACCATTTTCACGTTTCTTTTTTCTAGGAAAAGTACTGCAATATGAACACAAAAATTTGTCCTGAATTGTAAGTCACAGAAACCCAACATGCTGATTAGTTTTCTTCTTTTTAGCATATAATCTTTTTTTTTTTTCCTAATTGGACACCATTAAAACTGTTATTCTTTTGAAACATAAGTACTGTCTTACAATAAGCCATGCTTCAAAGCCTTAATTATGACAAAAAACTAAGAGCTTTGAATCAACTTTCAATCAAAATAATCATTCAAAACCCTGAATGTGAAAACCACATCATGTTTGACTTGAATTGACTATCACAGCAAACTTTGACTCAAAATCAAATAAAGTCATGCTTTCAAAAATGAATTTGAATCACTGCAATTTGAACCCACTGAAAATGCTCCAAAAACAAATATTAAACTTTTCACCCCCTACAACATTATAATTGACGTGCTGGAGGTACTTCTCAACTTATAAATTAAATTTTTAAAAACAAATTTAAAACACTATCCGTATGATCTCAAACTCGTCCGATTGAAATCCAGGCAGATTTTCAAAGTGAAGTCCTAAAGAATGCTTTCTAATTGATTTGAATTCGTGGCCAGCTCTTTAAACAAATGAAATGCCACAAGCGTCAAAACAAACGAATCCTTTGCGCTGCGAAAAGTTCTTTTTTTTCATTTTCTTTATACGGCTCGAGTGTTTAGTTTGTGTGTCCGTGTCCCTGTCTCACTGCTTCTACGTATTATGTAGAGGTTAAAAAACCAAAAGATTAAAGATCAAAAATGATCATCTACATCACTGATGGACATCAAGTTATTAATTGAAAAACAATGTCCTCAGAAGAAACTTTAACAGAAAATCCTTCAAAAGAGAAGGAGTAATAAAAACAGGCATACGTTCTCTACTATAATCACCACACTCTGATTACGCCCTCCGCCCTACTTGGTCCCTAGTGTCCACTAGGAGGACGATTCCGAAAAGTTGCAGGTTGTGGCTGCCGGGAGGTGGTGCTTGTGCGTCACAGCCAAAGACGACTGACGCGAAGCGACGAAGCGACAACAGTCACGAGGTCACGTTTCATTTATTCATTTCTTATTTTCCCCCTTTATTCAGGTATGAAAATATGAAAACAGCGTCCCCCCTATCATGAACGTTTAAAGTGATATAGTAGTAATGAGACTGGATATTTCTGTGAAGATTCTGCGGAAAACGTTAGGACGGTTGTCTGCATTGTGCTGACACCAACCTAAAAGGACTGATAAGCTTACTGTATGATCGGCACTGACTTGATATTCATGTCTAACCCTATAGGGTTGGGAGAAAATCTAAACCCCTGAAGCGGTCCCAGTTGGTTTAAGTGGACGACAGCCTCTATTTGTACAATGCTCGCCATGAAGAACCACAGTAAGTTATTGTGTATGTTATTAATCTTTCCATGTTCTTGTTCTTGTGCGGCTCTTCTTTTTGAGTTTCGTTTTGTACTAGCCCTTTATAATGAGTTCAATGCTTATATACTACCTATCCTTTTTGTCGAAACTAGTGTGATGTCTTTACTCAAGTTGGGACTCGGAATAGGTGATCCTCCCCCTTCATGAAACGTGGGCGCCAACGTTACGGAAGCTGGTCTCCAAGAAGAAACTTGATGTGGACCCACAAAAGAAAAATGTTGCTACACTCACGAACGACCAACTAACTCATTTGCAGCCACCAGTTGCCCTCCAGACCGAGACAAGACGGAAGTGTGTTACGTCGCCTACAGTTATGAGAAGCCCCGTGATGTATTTGGTATTATTGGCTTCAGACAAATATTGAATCGTGATTTAATGTACTGATTGTATTCCTGTTATTCAAGGGTTTGTTATTGTCATAAGTAGATCGTGTTGCTGAATAGAGACATCACAGGCCATACGTGTTACTGACGCAGAGGACAACAGTCTTTAACGTTTGTTATGTACCCTGGTATGTGTTGCGATATAACTGTGTACCGCTCCTTATTCTGGATTTACATTTATTGGTATCATCGGTCTGTGTGTAAACATTTTGGTGATCTGCTTTTTTTTTTTTTGTTCTAAATTTGGATCCCCACAGCGATCTCTGCCGGAGTGGATTGGGTGGCCGGTCCGGTCCGCCCAGCGACCACCCCTTCGGTAGCCTTGTAGCTTTGGTAGTGACATTTTATGCGACATCCCACCTTGCAACCCACAACTACCACGATAGTGATGGTCGGCGGGTGCTACAGTCGTCTCACACCTGCCGCCCGGTGATTGGCAGAGAAGTGCGAGCCTCTTATGAGCCGGTACCCGACCCAAACACCACGGATAAATGCAACGTCCCTTACCAACCAAGTTAGACATCCTGCTGTACCACTGACACGAGGCCACTAGACCACCAACAACAAAATTGCACCACATTGGAGCACTGAGGACTTGAAGTCGTCGGGGACACTTTAATCACTCCAGCCCACGTGATCCTTTCCCTGATTGCAGTATTGTGACTTTTTCTTTTAGATACGTGCTGGTACGCAAAGAGGAGCATGTTTTGGGTTTAAAAGTCGCTCCATTTCTAATGCACATTATGTTTAAACAGATATTGGCAAGAGAGGAGGTTAGATGAACTTTGAGCATTCAGCGGAGTGTCTTATCTCCTTGGACCTTAAAGAAAAAAATACTGAATTCACGTTGTCAAATCAAAACAAAGTAGAGTCACAGGCAAAAGGAATTGCATGTAACTCAGATGTCAGACGAATATAGATTTCAACAAGAATCTAATGCAAAGAAAACAGATCTTTTCCCCCTTGAAGCACTCCAATTAGCTTTACAGTTATTCATGGCAGCCAAATACGCAGGGTCTGAAAAAAACACGGACTCCTTGAAAGTACAGACAGTGAGTCCAAAAAAAAAGATCAGACAGTTTCAGGGCGGCTTGCCTCAACAAAAAGGGGGACCACCTTACCCAATCACTTCGTCGCCACAGAGGGAAGAGTGCAAAATATCCCTGGTAAGATTGGGGAACCAGCGGCCAGAAAAGATAAACTTAGTTTTCCTAGCGTGGCCCAATCAAATCGAGAGAACGGGAAAGGAGGAAAAAGAAGCATGTCCCTGAAAACATGAACTAGTCCGCATGCAGTGAATTAAAGCCATCGTCCCTGGCAGGCAGCTCTAAGCAGCTATCTGGAGGGCAAAAGCAAACTTAACACTGCCTTTAACACTGAGGAAGGGGGAACTTCAGCTCACAAGTACCGCGAGAGGGCGCGCCACCGCGCTGTACAAGATGCGGATGTCAGAAGTCCAAGACAGTAAGAGGAGACACCCCAGAAACTTTAAATTCGTATTTTAGATCTAGGCAGAAAGAGTTTATTCGCTAGCACAGGCAGCGGGAAGTCGGAGTCTCAAATATGATTCCACCTGCTGTGTGCAACCAAAAATATGTTTTTGCATTACAGGTTCTTAATGGTCTGCAACATGATCCGATATCAGAGGGAATCTAACGCATACTGCCAACAAAACAGAGAGCTGAGTGACGATGTGGTTGTTAGAGAAATTAAACCTTGCATGTAGGACTGAAAACGAGACACAAGACAAAAAGAAAGCTGCAGTCCAGCATCGCCAGTCGTTGGTGGCATTCGGCGGGAATGCAACGATAGCCCCGCACCTGCAGACAAGGAAAAGGGAGGGGAAATGTTACTCAAGGGAAATATAAAATAAAGCATAACACCTGATTGGCTAAAGGAACTCAGAGAAATAAAATTCAGCACCATGACACTATTAACGAACCGCAGCGCTTCTGAAGGGGTCACAGATATTAGAGAGTCGATCAATTACCCCCAGGACAAGCTGTGGAACAGGGTGTTGTCCTCACACTAGGTTTCCGAAAATTTATGGCCCAGCTAATCACCCGGAATGCCCATTTCCCAGGGTACTTGGCCAACTTACAATCCAGGACAGAGGAGGGAGAACACGGCTCAGTTCCCGCAAGGATGTGCACCAACACCCGTCTTTCCCACCCAGACAAGGGAAGTCACCGAAGAGAAAGAAGATGCTTCAACTCGTCAGCAGAGGGGGACCTGAAAGTTATTGCAACCCACTGATATAGATGTTTTGGAAGCCTTGAGCATCTTTGCCGGCGGTAGAGCAAGGGCAGGTGTAAACTAATCCAGCGGTATGCTTATTTAAACGAAGAGGGGCGAGGGTTACTTCCACGGGGCCAGGGAGAGAGTAACCTGCCAGATGTTTAGAGTCCCATCAAACAAGGCTGGGGGTATGTGGGATGATAGGTGAGGTGACCACAATTTTACGGAGTTAGCACATCCTGCCGGCAAGCTTTCTATGACTCCAAAGTTTATGTCAGACTCAATCACCTGGAGTAGACCACAAGAAAAGGCTGCCAGCAGGAAAGGCAATTAAAGTTTCGATGTCAGAATTAAGGGCCAAAATGAGAATAAAAATTCAAAACCAATCACAGAGCATGGGCTGCTTTAGTGGGCAAAACAGTGTCTCATGCTTGTTTTATACCGGGAGTTAAAACAACAGCAGTTTTCGTGGGAGACTGGATCTAAAGTTTGTATCATCGATGATGGGTGGAAAAAGAATGAATGAAGACTGATGTAAGGTTAAGGCTTCTTTCAAGAAATAATTGACGCACCGGGACAAACCCCACTTTTTTTCAATAGTAGCAGCAAATGGACAAAATTGGGTATTCCTTATGTTTGGGTTGGGTGGCTAGAAGTTCACATTTCAGCTGCAAAGAGGAAGCGGGGAAACAATGACCACGAGTCGATCTGTTCATTCCCATGTGGTAACAAAGGTGGCAACAATCTTCTCCAATCCAATCAGTTGTTTACATATGCTATGGCGGTCATAGTGACAGGGCACCAATAAAGGTGAAAAGGCAGAGTCAGCCAGGGATGAAACAGTTAAAGAGATTAGTTAATGTGGCACTCCCACGATTAGAGATAAATCACATTCAAGCTTTTATAGCACTTATAAAGGCGGCGAAGTCACCTGAGTTAAATGTGTGAGAACTCCCAGAGAAAAACATATTAGTTGTCCCAAGCGGTACCTCTTTGACAGGTTGGAGTGCCGAATAAAGATGTGTGACCCCCACTGAAGGGGACCCTACTTATGTTTTTTTCCTTGCTACATCCTCTTCACCCCACGATCTTACATTGGACCTCAAATTATCATGGGTTTCGTGAGCAATTTACTTTGCGGCCTTTAGCACGTTCCAGGAGACACTTTTAAAAGGCTTAAGAAGGGGGTTCCACTACATAAGTTTATCCGTGATGCTCGGAAATCTACGGACCATGGACATTGTCCTGTATGGAAAAAAAACCCATTCATAGGAAAAGCACATTAGGGTACAAGCTGTTTATCCATACGTGTCAAATTAGAGCAGTCAATTCATGTCCATACATGCTTCAGTGACACTATCTCCAAAAACGCAGCGCTGAGCTTGCCAGTGATCGCCGGGACCCTACAGTCGATGTGGGCTCATCTGAGTCAGCCTGGAAAAGGGAAAAAATAGTACGCCAGTTTTACGAGAGGAATGGTGCGTCATTCTCGAAGTCAGCTGATGACAATCGGAACGGATAGAAAATCTAACCCTGAAGATATCCCTTAAAGGACAACAGTTGACTGTTGCATCGTTCTAAATCTCTGTGCCGAAAACCATATATAGGGAAGTAATAGATTACCTGCCTGACCTGATTGCTCAGGTCTTGCCGACTACGCCCAAATCAAACATATTCTGATGAATCACCTGTTGTCTGTGTTAGGAAAAAAGGGATGGAAGCTCTCCGTCTTTGTGTGGATATTACAGGGAGCTGAATAAAGCGAAGACCAATCTTGATCGTCAGCCACTTCCAGAGTCAAGAATATCTTGCATCAGAAAGCGAGGTTGGGTTACAGAACCGTGGAATAGATGCAGGTTTCACCACTAGGTGGAATACGGGCGAAAGCATAGTCATCAGGGCTATTATTGGCAAAGGAGAGTAGGACCCTGGACCGCATTGTAACCCGTGGGGGAGGTAGTTAAGGACAGGAGGTTAATGAGGGAGTACGGAATCCCTTTTGAAAACGTAGTGAAATGCCTCCAGCCTGCCTTTCAGAGGTGTTATGGAGGACCCCCCCCCCCCTTGATGGCTTGGATATGTGTGCCATACCTTGATGATATCTTAGTCTACAGCAAAATTACCCAGAAGACCATATCCCACTTCTGTGCCAGGAGTGGCCTAGCAGCACCCGGATGGCAGTATGGAATAAAGTGATTCTCGAAACAAATGTAGGACTGTTCAAGAGGGAATGCAGTCTTTGAAAGAGTCTTCCGCGCCCGGCCATGATTGTGAAAGGGGCAGACGATGCCCGGCAATGGTTGGGAGGGGACGTGGCGTTCTTGGGCGTTGTCAGGAGGGCAGGGGGAGGGGGAAGTACAGATGTACAACCGTCGGCTGTGACTTGGAATTGGAAAATGTGTCAGTCTGAAATGGTGTATTGCACATGATAGATGTGGGCCCCTCTACTTAAAGTTACTACCGACGGAATATATAGGGATTTTTCAAAAGAGGGCGCAAGACCATCTTCGAGTCCCAATAATTCCAGATCCAAGGGCAGGGGATCGAGCCCAAGGGGGGCAGTATGTTGTACCATAATAGCAGGGGGGTAACTCCGTTGTCCAAAAGCAGGGGGGTAAGCCCGTGTAAAGGTAGGGATTGGGGCCCCTTTACAGGCTGAACAAAATTACCCCATTGGGGGAAAATTTAAAGATTTTCCCGCCCTCAAGGGGGTAAATAACGGGGGAAATTTTAGGGGGAATTTATATATGCCACTTTCACAGTTTTTAGCGATAAAACCCCTCTCAGGTATTTTAATTACCCAAAGCGCGAAATCAATGCCACCGGCTTTTTAGGTGGGTAGCGGATTTAAAAAGGAAATTTTTCCCATTTTTCAAAAAAGGGGCCCCGCCCGGGCCGACAGCCTGCTGAGTACAGGTTATCAAGCTTGCCTCGGGAATGTGACGAGAAGTCAATTGAAGGGATGATTAAGCAACCTAGGGAAACAGTGTGGGCACACGGATTAGGAGACTGTAGCTCATCGAAGGATCTGTTAGGTGTGCAGCGATACCGCACAGCTGTAGAAGTCGCTCCAGGAAGGATACCCTCACCTTGGGTAGTATTTGATTCGTCTCCAGTCACCTGCCATGGGGGACAGTGAACTCTCTGTGGCTGAAATACAAACAGAGAGTCAAGGGAGGATTGCCAACCTTGGGGCTGTAATACAAATATAAATTACCTGGTATGAGACCTTGATCCAAACAAATGAAGTCTCTTACCATCAGAGCCGATGTCTTCTCGTTGAAGGGGAGAAGCTTCATTTGGATGAGAACGGCATCCTAAAGCGGAAAAAAAAAGAAAAGGACTGTATAATAGAGCACCCCGAGCGGTTCCTTACCTGAAAGATACAAGGCAGTGTTATGAAGAAGTTGCACAATTGGAGATGGCGTCACCAAGGAGTTGATCGACACGACATCATGATCAGAGACGTGTTTTAGCCCCCAATATGCAACAAGAGATATTTTGACCCTTAGTTGCCAAAAAAGCTGTCCTGTTTAAGCAAAAGACGCCTGTTTAGGGAGACAGGGCATCCTCTCGTTATATACTCATTACAACCGCGCCTTTAGCTATGTATCTGTTGACCTTTCTGCATTTAGAGAAATGAAAGGGGATACGAATCACATAGTTAGTCATAGTTGACCATTTACACACGGTTTGCGGCTTCGTGCGCATCCCCCAACACTCAAAGTCTGCTCAAAACAGTACGCTGATCGCCTGTTTAATGTTATGCCCTGTCGATTTTAGATGTTTTTCCTAGACGGAATACACCACGAACAAGTTGGTGAATTTTGAAACCCGCCTCTGCCCAGCTGACAAGAATTGTGGTGTCCTGAGTTCACCGAACAACACCACATACCACCCGCAAGTGGAACGGTCAGACAGAACGATTCAAACAGGACCTTGCCTTCAAATCTTTTAAAACATCTGACAGAACATAGCAGAAGCACGACCTGGAAGGAGTCCTGAAACAAACTGATCTTTGCATTTTAATAGCAGCCACATAAATGTAGAGTACAGGATTCTCTACAGTTTTATCTTTATCTTACTTATGCTCGGCATCCCAGACTACCATGGTCTACTCTTTGGGTTGGATAGAAAGCACTGGACGTGAGCCACCCGGAATACCTGCAATGGAGTAGAAACAGGCAGCCACAAGATGCATGAGAGATGCGGACACCTTTCAGTGCGCAGTAAGAAAACTACTATAGTAAAATCTGAAGAGTACCACCTTGTATCCGGGCGACCGTGTACTTGTTAGAAACCTGACAAAAAACCAATAGGAGGCAACGGCAATTGCGAACCACATGGAGGAGACCAGCATACGTTGTGAGGCGCATGCCGAATGATCTCCCTATTCTACGAAAGTGAGCCTAGTAGAAAGGGAAGGTCTAGGATCCTGCTCGTACCTCTACGTCATGTGATCTCCTGCCCAAAGGAAGGGCAATCGACACAGCTGTTATTTAAAAAAAAAGATGCAAAGCAGAAAAGGAAAAATTTTTATTGAAAACCTAATGAAGATGAAGAAAGGATGAGGGCGAGTTTTCCCCCTTTTTACTCAACCCAAAAGCCGCAATAAGTGGAGAAGGGGGGAGGGAGATCCTTTAAAGGTTAGAAAGGGGACCAAATGGGGCTGGGCCCGGGGAGACCAAGAATTGGGGAGGATTTAGGAAAAAAAGAGTGGACAATGTTGAGCCTTTCCCAAAAAAAGGGAAAGCCCAGGTGAAAAAACGGGGATGAAGACCCGATTTAAATAGGGAACCCCTTGTGACCCCGGGCAACCCTGTTTGAGGAAAAAGATGGGCGGGGAGAAACAGTATCACTTGAGCCATGCAAGTTCTACAGTAGAGGGAGATATCCCAAGGGGCCACAGAGAAAAAAGACGGCCCCGCCTGTTCACTATGATCACCTCGGAACCCCCCCCTTCATAATACAAAACGTAAATGGTGAAGTTCAGCGTATCAGAATAGTCTTTCCTTGGACAAACAAGCACTTCCCCCATGGGCCCAAATTTAGTGCCCAAATTTTTAATCCCACCCATATCTTTTTACGGATATCAAAAAAATAGTCGTGGCATAATGCAGGCTAAGAAAACATGTATAGTAAGAGCAGAATAGTCATTTGAAGGAAAAAAAAAAAAAGGAAATTTCAAAATGCGGGACGACATCTAAAAATTTTAGGGGGAGGTGTTAGAGGGTTTAAAAAAATTAAAGGGTCAAAAGGGTCATATAAATGAGGAATCAATGTAATTTTAATTGAAAAAAAAAAGGAAAAAAAAAAGGTTTTTAAAACAATATGATTTAAGGGACTTTTTTTAAAGGGCCCTAGGGGAGCGAAAATTTTCAGGTTGGGGGTGGCGATGTGTGCTGTGCGTCACAGCCAAACCCCCCTGACGCGAGACAACAGCACGAGTCCCCTTTTTTTATTTTTTTAATTTCTTTTTCCCCCCTTTTTCAGGTTGAAATACAAACAGTGGGATTTTCATCATGAGTTAAAATGATTAGTAGTTTATGAGGGATGGAATTTTGTGAATATATGCGGGGGAAAACCCCGGGTTTGGGTGCAAAAAAAAAGACTGGTTAAAGTTACCTTGCTAATCGGCATGCTTAAAATGCTAAAAATTAGGGTTTGGGGGAAAAAATTAAAAGGAGTGTCACTGGTTTAGGGGAAAAGAAGAGTATAGTTGACAATGTCAATTTAAAAATGAAGGGTTTTGTGTAATGAAGTTCAGGTTTTTTTTTTTTTTATTATAAAGGTTCAAGCTTTAATAAACTGTTGAAAAGTGTTTCCCTCAAGTGGGACTCCCGAATTGTTACTCTTTATTTAAAAAATGGAAAAAGTTACGGGAAAAACAAAATTGATGGTTTAACACAAAAGAACGTTTTTTATCCCAAGGGAAAAAACTCCTTTTGCAGTTGCAAAAGGGAAAAGACGGAAGGTGTTTTGTTATGGGTTTTGAAGAAGTGATGTAATTTTTATTATTTGGTTCAGGAAAACAATTGGGTGTGATTTAAAGTACTGAGGGATTTTATTTTTTCACAGTTTGTTATTTATAAGAATATCTGTTGAGAAAGAGGAATCACAGCCCCAAAAAGGCCGAAAGCAAAAGGGCCAGCAAGAGTCCCCGTTTTTATTTTTTTAATTTCTATTTTCCCCCTTTATCAGGGTGTAACACAGACATGCAAACAGGTAAGGGGGAAAAGGTGAGAACATTGCGCGGATTGGGGGCATGCTCGCATTTTAATTTCTTTTAAAAAAAATTTTTCTTTACATGGGTTTATTTCTAGTTTTCTTTAAGGTTTTTTAATATTTTTTTTTTACCTTTTATGTCCAAAACTGTAAATTTTTTATAAAAAAAAAAAAAAAACATGGGTTAAAAAAAAATTTTTTAAAATTTTTTTTGGGGATCATTTTACAAAAAACAAAATGAAAATTTTTTGGTTTAAAATCCCATGTTTATAAAAAAATGAAGTTTAAGGCAACATTGGCTGGGGAAAAGATGGCAAGGGTGAAACCCAAAAAGCCCCCCCCCAAAATGTTTGCCCCCTTTCTCTTTCACCCCTTTCCACATCTCGACCCCAAATACATAAAAATTACCCCTTTTTGGAAAATAGACATTTTGGGTCAAGCAAACCCCTAGGTGCCTTATTTTGATCTTAAAAAAATGAGTTTTCACTTAAAGGTGAGGAGCGCATCTTTAAATGGTTGAAATCAAATTACCCCCTAGGGGCCCTACCTAAAATTAGGCCCTGCAAATTTAAAATTTTAAATTAAAAAACAGGGAAAACAAAAAAAATTAACAAACCCCAAGTAAAATTTTTTGTTAATTTGGGGGGTTAATTTAAAAAAATTATAATAGAAAAAATTAATTGGCCCCCCCAAAAAATTTGCCGGGCCCTCGGAAAATATTGATTTTAAATCCATTCAAATTTGGCCCCAAGAAGCCCCCCCAAAAAAAAAAAAATTTTTTGGGGGGGGAAAACATCCCCCCTAAAAACTTAAAAGCCACAGGGGCCCGGGGGAAAAAGGGGTTAACCTCCCTTTAACCCCTTTTGCCTTTTACCCGGGAAACAAGGGGGGCACAAATTTTAAATTTAAAATTAATTTTAACCCAATTCTTTTTAAATGATATTGGGGGAAAAATTTTAGAAAGGCAGAAAAAAATTTTAAAAAACCCTTAGCAAAAAAATTATAAAAAGGTGTGGAGTGGAAATTTATTAAAAAAATATAAAAATATAACCTTTAAAAATATTAGGGGTTTTTAGCAAAATTATGAAGTGGGAAAATTGTGGGGTTAAAAGTACCAACCCAAAGGTAGGGGGGACCAAAAGATTTTACCCAAAAAAAAAGGAGCACAATCGATAGGAAAAGATGGTCTGGTTGGTTCAAGGAGCACAATATGACGGTACTTGAACAAAAATAAGCTGCATTGTCAAAATAGGCCCAACAACACCTTGACCACACATCACTCTTTGCTGGCACCCTGGGATTTGGTGTGACAAGACCAAATGAGCTTTATGGGCCCAACCATAAACAACATAAAACATAATAGTGAAGAATACCTTCCCCACGTGTGAAGTATGGTGCTGGCCACTGTTTTTTTTTTTTTGGAGCTCTAAAGGCCGTGAATCTGTAAAAAAAAATTGATTGGTTAGATGAATGCAATCCTCTTTATGAAGAATAATGGCAGCACATTCTGCGTTGACTTTCCAGCATGACAATGACCCTCAAGCCCATGGCCAAGTTGACCCTCCCCGTGGTTCCATCAGAGAAGGTGGAAGGTTCTGGATTTATTTTTTTGTCTATTAAAATATATATAGAGGACGATTAATATATATATATTTTACATTAATAAAATGAAACCTAGGTAGGTTTTTGTATTTTTATATTATTTTCATAATCTATATCATATGTATATATTCATAATGAATTATGTGAATTTATAAAATTTATATCTATTTATATCCCCCCCCCCCATTATTATGTTTTTTGCAGAAGACTTGCCACTCATTATACACCCTATGTTGGGAAGTGGTGATGCTGAGCCCTCTTTTGTCATCATTAGCCTGTGTCATGTGTGAATGGGGAGGGTAGGTTGGGCCAGGAGGAGAAAGATGGACAACCATAGAGTAGAGAGGGAGCAGAATGGGGGTGTAAGAAGCGCGAAGATGTTAGAACATGATTGGCTAGGGAGCGATTAAACACTCGAGCCCAGTTGGCCGAGGTTCACTCCTTCTCTGCAGTGTGTAAGTGCATGTCTGATATTTACTAGGGAAGACTGTATGCTCCCCTAGTTTGTGCAGACTTGCATCTCTCTCTCTCTCTCTCTAAGCTCTATCGGGCCGTGGTTGTACATCCTTATCTACAACATATCAAGGCAGACCACAGAACAGAGTTAGAAAGAGCAACAGAAGAGGAGAGTGGGAGCTGGATAGAGAGGCCAGTGAAGAAATACCGTATGTCAGAAAAGGCATAAAGCATTGGGAATAAAAAGAGAAAGAGGAAGCCGCATCTCTGTGTGTTTGTGTGTTTTGTGATATGACAATCTGCCAAAAGAAGAAGATTTGGAATGTTTTGTTGGTCACAATAGTTGCAACAGAGATTGTTTTCTTGTTTGGGCCTATAGACATTGCAAGAAATGCATGGCATATGGATTATGTCTTATGTGAAAGAATACCGTGTATAGCGGAACCCTCTGTGTTTATGTAACTTTCTGCATGATCCAAGTCTGCATCACGCATCAACCAAATATTGGTCCACACTTCAGATATTTTTCATAGCAAAGATGGTGATTGAATTTGAACTCCCCCCGCAACAGCATGCGCACCAGTGTTAATTCACTGCCTTCACATTAACAGCACACTTCAGTTTACTAAAGTCTAGCTGCATCTATAAATTAAGCAAAGATGACTTTAAATCGTTATGGTGGCCTAGTAATCAGAACTCAGTTCTGTGATTAAAGTTCCTGAGATCTCTCTCAGGCACCGGGTCGATATCCGCACGTGTGGAGGAGCCCGACAGAAGCTTGTAACACTGGCCCCGCTTAAGAGAGACACTTTCGTCTGTCTGGTTCTTTTAGGGGTTATTAGTTTTTCTCTGCCGGTCTGAACGGTTTTACATCTTTAATTCATGCATCGGCTCTGACAGCGCACACAGAGCAGGGCTCAGCTGTCACCGCTGGTCTCACTGTGGTTCCTCCAGGGATCGTGCCTGGGATTCGTTAATGATCGGACCATTGTGTCTGCACAGAAAGAAGCGGAGCAGACAGTCCTTATTCAAGGTGTAGCTTTAAACTAATAATAATGTTTATATGATCATTGTCATTTTGGTAGCACACTGTATTTTTAAACTCATGCACTGTGGCCAATTCCTGCACCTTATTTTTTTAGAAAACTTATTTATAAAAGGGTAGTTTGTCCCAAAAAAGAATATTCTGGTCAGCATTTCTTCACCCTATACCTGACTGGTTGGTCTTTGTGGAGATCAAAAGATAGATTACTCTTTAAAAATGGTAAATTCCAGATTCAAAGCTTTTGTGTGTTTCAGAAGAAAGAAGGGTAAGGAAGACTGGATTAGAATTAGAACAACATGAAGGGTGTTGACAAAATGATGACACGTGTTTTCATTTGGGGGTCGATTCTTTAGAAGAAACATTGTTATTGTATGGTGTTTCCTTGAGTTTTTAAAATGAATGTCTTTTTTTTTTTAATTAAAAATTCTCGTGGTGTTTTTACTTATACCACTTTTTACCATTCAAAAAGTCAGTAAGCTTTTAAAAAAATATTTTAATTCAGCAAGGATGCTTTTAATTGATCAGATGTGACAGTAAAGATCAGTTATCTATGATTTACAAAACTAAATATATTGCTAATAGAAAATATTTCTCGAGCAGCAAATCAGCTATATCTTTTCAATAGCAAACCGTTTATGTTAAATTATACACGATCGTTACCTTTTTTGAAAATATTTTTGATCAAATAAATGCAGTGCTTCCGTGAGCATGAAAGAAAAAAACGTAACCAACCCAAAACTCTGAATCAGTAATAGGTGTGAAAAACTAATACGTAGTTATCACTGCTTTGAACCACTGAGGACTATATCATTCATTGAAAAGGTGAAGTTGGAGCATGATAATAGAGTAGGTAAAGTTGTGAAAAAACTATCAGGGTAAAGGTTTATAGTATATAATTAAAACATACAATATTTCCTCTATAAAGTGGGCTGTTAAAAACGTTCCATCATAAAAAAAAAAACCCTTTGAATCCTCCTCATATCACAAGCCATTATAAAGCGCATACTCTGTTCATGTGAGTGGTACAATCAAGCTTTGGGGATGATGAAGCTGTGACTAATTCATTTCCTTCCCCAGGCATGAGCCAAATCTGGCATGAGCACAGAAAAAGGAGCCTTCACACTGTTTTCTATGGCCACTGGACTGAAAACAGGAGAGAGGGTTGAAGAGTTTTGGCATTCCCAACACGGACGAGTCAAGTTTTTGTACCCATGTCCTTTCATTTGTTCTATTTTCTAGGTGATGTCATGTATCTGTATATTTTATTTTAATGTGGGCCATCTTATATATTGGTATTTGTAACATCTATATAATGTCCATGCAAATAGGGCTAGACATGGTGTCTATAATCACGTGCAGATCAGGTGGCTGTCTCGCGCTCTCGGGTATTTACACAGGTGTGGCCCTATATGTCATAAACACACATAAGATAATCAATAATTTAGGTCCAAAGTTTGTGCTGCTTTAAGCTGGAGTAAGGCCACAACAATTTAGCTGACATTTGGTCTCTACAAAGCCTATTGTATGTTTTTCCAAAATCAAATAACACTAAAAAATTATTAATCCTTAAAAAATATATACTTATATATTATAATATACTCCAAAGTATATATTTATATTTTCTGTCCAAATATTCAATACAAATTAATAAATAAAAAACTTATACGCAATTATTAAAAATAGCTATTTGGGGCATTATTTCTATAAACAGTCAATAGTCGCTTTTTCATTACATTCAGGTGAAAAAAAATCTAATTCTAACCATTATGCCAACAAATAAAGAAATGCAATACTTATTCTGATATAAGAAAAGAGAAACAATTGAAGATTGTTAAAAATAATTTATACATCATTGGGCAGTAGTTTGGGTTTGTCACTGCCTTTAAACAATCATTGTGTTTCAGGACAGGTTGATTATAGAAATAATAAGAATGTCACATGATTAAAAGCATACTGGATCATAGTTATTTTAGTATCATTCAATAAACGACTATAGTTGTATTACAAGGTTAGGGTAACAACTTTACATAGGGTCCCTAGTTATGTTAGTTTACATGTATTTACTAACAGGAATGAAACAAGAAACCAATACAGTTATTACAGTATTTATTAATCTTTGTTGACTGTTAGTTAATGTAAAATACAGTTTTTCATTAGTTTATGGTTTATTCACAGTGCATTAACTATGTTTAAATAACAAGCACAAATTCTGATTTCTAAATGCCTTAGTAAAATGTTTGAAATTAACATGAACTGAGATTAATAAATGCTGGAGAAGGTATTTGTTCATATCTTAAATTTTATGTTAACTAAATTAGTTAACTAATTAACCTTATTGTAAAGTGTTACACACGTTTGAATCAGTTTTTTTTTTTTTATATTATTGAATTTAAATGTAAAGTTTATTTAACGATGTATTCATTTTTATAGGTGTTTTTTTTAGGACGAAATCATTTGTATTCATTTTTATTTAATTTTTAGTTAAGTACATCCAGTTTTAAACTAAATAAAAAGATTTTAAACTATTAGCAATTTTTTAAAAAAAGACTTAGTATTTTAGCTATGATAAACCTGATGGCCCATTTCGAAAATGTAACTGAACATAAACAAACCATTACACAACACGACATAAAAATATACTATTGTATTGTCATAGTACTGATAGATAAATGAAAATTAATTAATTATACTAAATATGCTTCCATTTTCTGTCACGCAATACATTATTTCTTACTTTGGATTTAGGAGTGAAATATAAAAACCTGAAAACCGGTTTTACAGGCTTTGTGAGAGCTACCCTTTGAACCCTTCACTCAGTTTTTTTTTTCCCTTGATTTACACTGATGCCATATCTGTCTTTAGATAATACTCTATGACACTGCTTTGTAGTCTCACCCTCTGTGAATTGCGAAGCTGTTAATGTCTTTTTTTTTCCGGCTGACCTTAATCATTTATTCTCTTTGTGAACGTCTCTCTCGGTCCTCTCAAAGGATTTGCTGTGGAGTTTGTTGGCAGTGACGGTGAGCGTTACAGCAGCTCGTCCTGTACGTCCTCACTATCGCTGGCCTCTTCCTGCAGCTGTGCAAGCAGCAGCCTCGGCTGGCACTCCTCTGCGCCACTATGTCATCCTTGAGCGCCTCCTTGACATGCATGACAGGGATCATCGCGCACCTCAGCGTGACCTCACTGTCATTCATACATACAAGGCTCTCACATATGCGATGAGATAGCGTATTGTGTTCATAGAAGAGACAGAGAGTCCACTGATGACAAAAATACCATGCTTCCTATGATGGTTTTCACACATGGGTTCAATCACATGGTACCACACCTACCATGAAAATACTGTATTTTGGTGAATCTAACAATGCCTATAAAGAACATGTCATTATATGATATGTACCTGATTCTGTGTTAATATGAATGATATTTATACATCTAAAGGTTTGGTTATTATAGAGCATTCATCTCATCCCTTACACTCTCAATGTCAGTTGTTACCTTTAAGGAAATGATATTATGACCCCTCGGGCCAAGTAAAAAATGTGTCCAGTTTGTGCGAACTTGCCGCCGTTAGAATATTAACTGTTGAGACAATGAATAGGAGTAGATTGTAGATATGCCATGCACCTGTCTATGTTGAAGTAATAATGTATCGTTGCGTGTTAGATCTTTTACATTGTTCGGTATGTGATATTTGTTTTATTTTGTTTTTTTATGTGTTATCCTTGTTTGTGGAGTATATGAGAAACCAAAAACAAATTGTGTGTTGTGTTTGTGTGTGTTTGTGCGTCGTGAGATATATATATATATATATATTATATAATTATATATCGTATTAGGCTATATATATATATAATGGCTCATTATCATAATGGGAAAAATAAAATCTGTATGATTTATTAATTTTGTGAAAAAAACATCAGTTGTTGTCCAAAAACAATTATGTTGAAGAACCTTGGAGTTATACTCGGTATACCATGCATACAGTATATTCAGATACTCATTCTGTAATATTATAAATACCACAGTATGACCTTCTGGCATCTGTACGCCGCGGGGTGGTACAGACCAAGTACACTTTTTTAAGGGAGCTCGTTTAAACAGGCTTTTTCAATAGCAGAAACCCATGCATGGCTTGGGAAAGCAAAAGAGTAAACATGGCCTCCTGAAGTTGTCTCTTTAGTTTTAAATAGTGTAACTCTGGCTGTGATTTGCTCAAGAACACTGTTGATCATAGCTGATTCTGTGAATGCAGAGCCATGCTGAAAGACGTGTCAGAAGAACGCCACCAAAGGAGACCGAAAGAGGTAATATCACCATAGAATATTACTGCAGGCACAAAGAATGGGGCCATGAAGTGGGCGATAACACTGTAGCAACTGTGTTCTATCCTCGCCGCCTACTAATTGCGCTGCTATGCTCCCTTACTAATTTTCTCACCAGTAGCTCTGACATTTTTTTGATTTATTATGCTCTTTTCTGCTCTTGAGTAAATGGCTTTAGGGCTGCTCACAGGCCGGCTCTTCCTGAATGAGAAGTGATGGCAGCCTCTTGTCTACTGGGTCATGAGCACTCTCTGCATGGCTGCACACTAGTTGCCTGTATTACATGTGCCCAAAGTGCATCAATGCAGCCCACACAATCAACAGCAGCAGTTAGGTGCACTGATGCATTATGGGACTGAGGATGGTTCATTTTTTTTTTTTTTTTTTTTTTTACAATTTTACGTAGTGATCCCTGTTTTTGGTTGTTGATGGTTGACAGGACCTTATTGGAAAAATGTCTATAATTTAAATTTGAAAAGGGTGGACAACTGACATTAATATATCCACTAAAAATTGGGCAAAATCAACAATGTAAGAAAATAAAAAAATACAATGTGTACTTCGCACAAACATTAAATTTGCCTTGGAGAGGAAAAATTACTATAAAAAGTACTATATTTTATTTTTAGTTTTAGCTATTTTTAGTAAATCAACGTTAAACTAACTGAAAAAGAGAAATGTTGCTTTTACGTGCACCTACGCACCCCAGCGTAAATAAACATATGGATATACCACCGCTTCGTTGCCACCCTTACTTTTTATTTCAGTTTTGTTTTTTGTTTTTTATACTTAAACACTGGATAAGAAAAATATCTGGCAGTGGGTTAAGAAAAATAAACTTACTTCAAAAGGAAAACAAGAATATTTTTCTTATTCCACATTCTTATTTTTCTGCCAGCAATTTTTAATCAAGAAAATTTACTCAGAAATTGAACCAAAAGAAAGGGCAAGAACACATTAAACATGGACATTTTGACGGACAAAGTATGAAATAGTATTTTCTTGTAAAAATACTTAATGATCTTTTTTAAGTTAAATTGTTATTAGGGATGGCATGTTTTTTAAAAACAAGACTTTATATCTTTGTCAGTGGTATATTGAGTAATTTGCTTTCTCAAGTCCAATATATCTGATAATGACTGTGAGACATTTGCAGATGGTAAAACACTAGACAAATATTGTTCAGATCATTTTTCGTGCCAACTATATGACACCAACAGTGAACTCACTATGATATTGTGCCTATTAGCAGCTCAGTTCATGTGTGACAACAAGCACTGTGATAAATGATTGGCACGGAGCTGCTAATGGCCAAACAAAAGGCACTAATGATATGCAACGAGTCATTAGCCACCTCTGTGTTAGTTCCTCAGTTCCTTAGCTGCGTTATGTGCGGCTCTGAAGGGCTCATACTGATTCGGTGGTTGACGGAGGTAACACCCCAGCACAGCTCGAGCGCGGCATACTGTGTGTACTCCACGGTTGGATCCGCGCGACTGTTCCCCTGGCGTCCAACCTCATTACTGGTCGAATTCAACCCCGCCTTGCAGCCGTTGCTGCCAGGCTCATGCCTACGCGGCTTCCGGACCCAGGTGCGCCACCCGAAGGATGCAACGCCTTTGCTTCAAACCTTTTTCACTCAGACCCCTTTTTTTTTAACTCACCCCCGGTTGCAGAAAAAGTTAAGATGATGCTCCAGTTATGGCTAATCCTCTGGGTCCGTTTATTTACACTTTGCCCTGGGAAGTGTTCCAAGCCTTCCATGTCATGCCCCTGAAATTCACTGCAAAAGAATCTTAAGTAGAAAGGACACGCCACGTTTTTGTAGGCAAATAGCTTTAATAAATGGCATTACCACCTTACCCACAACGAGCACTCACGTGTGGAAACCGCCCACTCATCTGTGTTGTCCTAATTTTTACGTAGTATGCACTAAATTCCATCTGCCCCCCAGAAGCCAAACACCCTGGGCCACGCGCATAGGCACAGCTAACCCACTAGCTTATACAGATACTTTTCTGTTCTATCTGTTTTTTTTTTTTTTCTTTTTTATTTGTATATTGTTTGAAGCCCTTGCCCTTTATGTATTTTCGTTAAGCTTTGAACTTGTTGCAGCACTTGAGATATCATTTGCTCTTTTTGTTGATTTTGGTTGCTTCCATTTGTCCTCATTTTATGAAGTGGTTTTGGATAAAGCGTCTGCTAAATGACTAAATGTAAATGTAAAAAAAGACCAGTAAATCTTGCAATTCTTTGTACATTGCTATTCTTGTCATGGTAAAAAAGTTAATAGGTTTGCAGCACTGCAACGGTTATTTTCCATAATTTTATTATAGAAAGTGGGGTAAGATGAGCCATTTTTTACTTCCTCAAGATAAGAGAAAATGATGCAGAAGTACAATGAAAGTAAGTATTTAGAAGCCAATTTCCAGGATGTTTCCTATCATTTTAAATGATCAGAATAAATCTATGACAAAGGGTTTTAAAAATATTGCTTCTTATAAAAAAAAAAAAGTGTTTCTGTAGCTCAATTTGCCCCAGGGTAGGGGTAAGTTGACCCAAGTCAGTGGGTAAGATGCACCATCTGGGTGTAAATTAACCATCTGACTGAATCTGATTCAAACACATGAAATTTTAAGATAATTTACCTCTTTTAAAATTAATAATTTATTTGGACAATAACAAATTTCCTTTTTCAAACAGCCATATTTATTTTCTTAAACCTAACTTAACATAAATTATTTGTTTGGTATTATATGTTGCTAAATCACCAATATGCATCATATTTCTTAGACCTGCATAAACGAACTTTGATGTATGCTAAAATTTTACTTTGACAAGCATGTATATGCAGGTGCATCTAAAAAAAAGTTACAAAAAAATTAACTTTTTCACAATATTCACATTTTTTGAGATGCACCTGTTTTTATATATATATATATATATATATATATATATATATATATAAACACACATATACATACACAAAACAACCCCAAATAACCTTTAAATAACTTTTAAAAAATCTGCTCCTCCCTCCATTCAAAATCACACCGCTCTGCTCCATTCACATACTCTGCTTGGGACTAAATATCTATTTATTTATTTATTTGTTCTGTTTTTTAAAGGTTACACTAGTGGAGGGACCCTCTGGTGATTTAATCCCCAAAATGAAGGCACGATTTGGAATAAAATCCTTTGATTTTGTGTTTTTGGACCACTGGAAAGACCGTTACGTACCAGATACTAAACTTCTTGAGGTAAGAAGCCCGAATGACACTATTGTTTATGTTAAACCCTCAGGAAGTTATCCTAACATATTTAAAATTACAAACATAGTTATTTTATAACACTGTAGGACTGTGGTCTAGTCAGCGAAGGCAGTGTCCTGCTGGCTGACAACGTCATTTACATTACGGAGCTCCAGAATATTTGAAATATGAGGAACAGCCCACGCTATGTGAAAGCCGATACTACAAATCCAACCTGGAGTACACCAAAGTTGAAGATGGCCTGGAGAAATCTGTCTTCTTAGGATGAGAAAGGTCTTATTTTACAAGCAGATGTACATGAAAACAGGGTTGCACAAGGGGAAAAAGAACCGAGCACTTCCTCTAACATACCCAGGCATCCATGTAAATTTAAATCAGACAAAGATATTTTGTCCTTAAACAGAACCACTGTCACAATGTAAGCTGTTGTGTGACAACTCCCTTAAATACATACAATTTCTGCTGAGCTATGATTTACGACATTTACGAAAACCTACTGATATACGTATGATGTTTCAGGAGAGTGATTGTATGTTTGTGATGAAGCTATGAAATTAAGTCTCTTAAAAAAATCTTGTTTTTTTGCCAAGTAAAGGAATGTCACAGAGGTCCTTCCCCTGTTGGTTCAGTATTTTTCCAGTACAAATATCTAAACACTTTACTTTTACTTGAGAAGCAAAATGATAAGATATTTAGTCCTGATTTCAAAAAAAAAAAAAAAATAAAACAATTGAGTTTTTGCTTAAAACAAGTAAGCAAAAAAATGTTTTCACATTTTTCAGAAAACAAGAGTTAAGTAATTTTTATTCTCAAGTAAACTTATCTAGTTTTTAGAATATTTACATATTTTTGCTGGAAAACAAGACAAAAATAATTTTTTTTGCAATGTTTATATTGATATTGTATCAATAAAATTAAAGTTGAGGACTAATACATATGGAAAATAAGCTTTGTAAGAATGTCATAGCCCATTGACAGTTTCTAGGTTCAAAATGACTCTAAAAGTAATTAAAGAGATTACTTTTGCAAGTTTTTCAAAACAGTGCCATGGTATAGAATTAGAGTAACAATTTAATGAATGAACAATGCATTATACTTTCAGAAAGACGTTAAGCCTCTTCTTTTCATGGGGAAAATAGAGAAAACCTGTTCTTGTACAAATGGTGGGGTCAGTTCTGTGTGTGAGGTATACAGTGTTTTCTCCCTGAACAGTGCGCGAAATGGTGATCAGAACAAATCAATATTGGGGTTCCATCTGGTCTGTGTTCAAAATAACAAGTTAAAAGTAGAGAACATTTGTTTAAAGATGATATGTAAAACAGCATGTATACAATACAAGGGGGGGAAAAAAAATGTCGGCTGAAAAATAACTTGGAGTAAACTCGTACCCCAGCATATCACTATTGAGCCCTTCCACTACGGAGAGCTGGCCAGGAGGGCAACGTCTCGTGATGCGCCTTAGTCACAGGATGCTTTTGCTCTGTACTGTTTGTGCCTTCTAGACGGTTCTTCTTGGACAGAAGTCCTTTGTTTTCAAACCGTTTTTACGGTGGATCTCTTGCTTTCGATAGGTGTCGCTCATGTTGTGGTAGTCCAACGTCTGTCTCCTCTACTGACCTCTCCACTTGCATTCTCCTTCTTCTTCCTTAGGTTCTCCAGCTTCTGGCTCTTTTCCACACTAGCCAGGTAGCCAATCGTTCGCTGAGATGGCACCCACACTGGAACTGTCTGTGCATGCATACTTAATGAAAAAGAGAGGAACAAGAAGTAACTAAAATGATTCAAACATGCTAAATTTTACATTGTATAAGGGAGGTGCTCAAAAAAAAAAAAAAATTCAGTAAAAGGCTCTTGTAAGATTTTTAAAATGTTTTGAAAGATAAGAATGGTCTCTTCATGCATCACAAGGCTGCATTTATTGTGATGAAAAATACAGTAACACTGTAAATAATAATATTACAATTAACCAAATAAAATATGTTCTAGAGTAGTCAATAATATTTGAAAACCGTTAATTTTTTTCTGCGGACCGCCCACCATACTGAATTTTCAGCATCAATTACTCCAGCCGGCAGTGATCATTCAGAAATCATTCTACTATTCACTTTTCATCAATTAAATTCATCCTTGCTGAAAAAGAGCGTATTCAATTCCTTTAAAAAAAAAAAACTGGTTACTGACCCCCCAGACGTTAATAAGAATGGTCGTATAATCTGTATTATGACACCTTCATGGACCACAGGTCACTGCTGCTGAAGTAGGCTCCGTCCTTCTTGTTGGGCCATGGGAGTGCACGTGTTGTGCAGGACTCTCTTAGCGATTGCGCTTGTACTTGAAACTCCACCCAGCCCTCCGTGAAGCTGGATGAATTGCTTCCTGCCCTTCTTTTTCTTTCTTTTCACACAGCGATCTAGAAAAGAGTCACAAAAAATGTTTATTTGGAAAATTTGTCAAACATGAAAACATGCACTTTGATGCAACAAATCATTTTGTGGGGGGAATTTTCCAGAATTATTCCTCCAGTATTCAGGTGTCACATGATTCAGAAATCTTTCTAATATGCTGATTTGGTGCTCAGTTGTTATCAAAGCTTTTTTATTATTATTATTATTACTATTATCAGTGTTGCAAAACCGTTTTTGCTGTTTATTTTTCTGTGGAAACTATGATACTTTTTTTTTTTTTTACAGGTTTCTTTGATGAATAGAAAGAACAATTTTATTTGAAAGAGAAATTTTTGTAACAAATAAATGTCTCTTTTTAACAATTGAAAGCAACCTTGCTGGACAAAGGCTTACTTACGTCAAACTTTTGTACCCCAAAATGGTAGTGCATCATGGTTTTCCACAAAAAACCAACGTTTTTCCAATCAGTAATAATTAGAAACCTTCTTGAGCAGAAAACATCTGAAGGATCATCACATGACATCTAGGAAGACTTCCAGTAATGGCTGATGAAACATTCAGCTTTGCATCATGGTAATAAATTACATTTTAAAACATATTAAAATAGAAAACTTTGATCAAATAAACATGGCCTCAGTAAGAATAAGAGACTTAAGCTGTAAAAGTTTGTTTGGTTTAATGGTTTAATTTAGTATTTTCAGGATTACTCTCATATATAGATGACCCCAGAGCTAATGGACATCAGCTAAAAGCCACACAACTGGAATACATGTCCTGTCCTTTGCGTTTTCAGGCTCATCTATCTTCATGTAGATCCAGTCGTCAAGAGCTTAACATCATCTTGTCATCTTCACAGTTCATCTCTTGATCTGCATCTTCATTCTTCCTTCTCATATTCATCTTGTTTAGAGTAATTTAACTCCTTCTTCACTGACCATGGCTTGTGTTTCTAGGTCTGCTGTAACTGTCATTCTTCTCCGGAAAGAGCCATGGATTAGATGTGACAGCTAATTACAGACTAAACATTGAGAGAGACGGCATATTAGAAATCATGAAATATCTAAATAAACCAGTATATTTCCATGTAAAATATTGTCGTTATCCGTAAAATATATGTGTCCATTTCGAGATGTTTTACAGGGAAAAATCGACTCCTTCAAAACATGTGTCACTGGAGAAGCGGCCTCTTCTGACGTTCAAAATCAAGCGTCAAAAGACAGCCTGGGCTTTTCTTAAAGAGGAGGACAGAAACACTTTTTACAAACGCGTCTTGGTATCCATTGTATTATAGAATTGATGTTATTAAATGCTTTGTGGATCATCTCTAACTGAATTTAATATATTTTAAATATTAAAACAGGAATGGACAATTATTCAAAGGCACAATATGTAAGTGTTCGCCACTAGAGGTCGCATTTTCAAAACAATAACAAAGGCGAAGCTTGATGACGCTGTGAAGGAGGATGTTCACGGATGAGGTAATAAATTATTAAACCTTAGCCCCTTTCAAAATTGATGTTTTTTGAAAGTAAATTGTATACCAGTTTGTTCTGTAAACTTGTATTTTTTTGTTATACTTAAAATTGATGTTTTTTGAAAGTAAATTGTATTTTTTTATTATTCAAATTGTATCTTCCACAATGATTCAAACAGGTGAATAACATTACACAGAGGAATGCGACGGGGGGAAAGAACTTTACATTGTGACAGAACAGTTATGGACTGGAACTCTCAAAAAAAAAAAGAACTCCACGCTATTGGTAAAGCGGTCTATACACGTGTTTTATGAATTAATCTCTTAACAGCATATGGTACATATGCAACTTGGTGTTTATGATGAGAGAAGAGGAATTCGTCGTGAAGTGAGCTGAATTCAGTCAGCCAGTGCGTGCAGGTGAAAAAAAAAAAAATCTATGACCGCCTTGATTGGCCCATTGCATTCATAAGCTTTTTAAAGCAACCATGTTTATTGTAATAGCCTTCATTACTAAACAGAGCAGACCGGGCGACAAAACACAAGGGAAATACTTGAGGCCCAGGTAATTTAAAATTTGTATAATCTGCAATTTGTCAAATCATAGCTTGGTAAGGGAATCAAGCTGCAAGATATATGCTGCTGTACTTAAGACATGATCATTATGTAATGTAATATATTGCAACAAAACAAATTTCTTTTTAAACAGATCATAACGTTCAAGACAATCTTGATGTTGGCTTTGAGAAGGAAAGACCACAAAGTTTGACGTATCTGCTCTTAAAAGCTTGTGATGTTTGAAGGCTTTGACGGAGACCATGCAAAACTGTAAACTGTCGGGTTTGGATCAATTGAAAACACTATCCAGTGAACTTATAATGCATTTAATGGTATTATAACTGTTGGAAACCATGTTATGAGTTCAGTACCAAAAAGGATTAGTTCATATTATGAGCCCCCAGGTTGTAAAGAAAAATGTGTCAAAAAATGATCACAATTGCCTGAGTTCTTGTCCCGCAAATAATTTATCTTTCAGCCACCTGCAAAACTTCAACAACAATCATCCACACAAAATTGAATACTGCATGAAGGATGTATGTAAATAAAAGACCTGGTTAATAATGGCACAATGAGAAAAAAAGCGGGACGTTTAGAAGCATACAAAGAGAGTAGTAAAGACGGCACCGTCACATTATCCACAGCGGGCGCAGGCTCGGTTGAATGGCCGTGGACCTGTGCCCGTCACCTGTGCGGCTCCCTGCCTTATTGAGAGGATGACTTGGGTTTACAGAGAACTCTGCAAGCATTTTGGCTCTGGGACATGTCCTTTCAAATTAACCCCAAAAAACACAGGGCAAAGGCTCAAGGGATCATACTGAAAGGCATAAGCACTAAGGGGAGGAAGACGCCATTGCCTCCTTAAATCAGACATTCCTGTGTCCACGAAGATCGCAGTTTTTCTTTAAGCCATGTACTACAGGACGGCGGGGCTAGTTGTCACTCATGGAAGATTCCACATGAGCTTTGACAACTATAGAGAAACCTCTGAATTGATGTGAGAGTGAATTCTTTGCTCTTTCAAATATTATAATATTTTTACATTAAATTCATTGCTGATTATTTATTTTTTTTGGAAAAATGGCATGTTTAATGGAAAGGTTCACTGTGACAACCTTATTATTATAGATAGCTGTAGAGCTAGATTCCTTTAGTGTGCAATTTTTCAGACTTTTTTTTTGCTTTGATCATGAAAAACACAAGCAGAATGCTTGACGAATATTACAGGACCGTGTCAAAGTGTTTCCAAAGTAAAAATCCAAAGTAATATTCAGGTGGGGGTTAAAAAATAATGTACACAAAGGCAAACCAAAATTGACAGATCTGGGTAGAGTTTGCAGCCGCATTCTCTTATCAAGCTTACTGCACATGGAACCGATCACTTAACACTGACAGTCTGTGCAGACAGTGGGGAAGTAGATTAACACAGAGGTGATGTGATACACATATGGAATGAATAACCTAATTTGACATATTTAAAAAACAAATTGATTTTATATACCGCATCGCCTTCATGGTCCATCTGGGTCCTGGCCAGCTGAAACGCACACAGAACCGCTTGATAGATGTGAATCTTTTGAGGACCACATTTATGCAGTGTTTGTTTAATGCAGAGGGTGACTGACAAAAATAAGAAGACATGTTTCTGACAAAGTTACACGGTCCACCACCGCACGCACACCCTCAAAACGGGCGCCTGGTTACTGATGCAGGTGGATAGATTGCGACAGGCAAATAAAAGCAGCAGAGCAATGCAGCCAAAACAAAGAAAAACTCCAGCCTGTATGTTATTTTTGCAGCTCGAACCCCCAAGTGCATTTAGGTTTGATACTATCATATGATATGAAACGAACAGACCTCGCGGTCGGTTGTGCCAACTTAGGAACTTATGCCAAATATTACAAAAGCTGATAGTCCCATTTATAAAAACCATTTCAGTTTGAAAAATTATCCGTTTCTAATCGGTCTTTTGTTCTGGATTCGTCGCCTCGTACCATGCTCGTGGTAATGTACCGAAACACAAAAGAAACTCAAGCAGGACCCCATCATTTAATGGATAAAGATATAGGAGAGTTTAATGAAATGTTTGGGATTGCGAAGCACGACTTTTGTTACCGCAAACTTCAAAACAGCATCCATAACTGCAGCCAGAACCAGAGAGAGAATAAAAAACACAGAGCCATCTTGTCTGGGCCCCCTGTTACAACAATAGTTACAGTCTCACACAACCACACACACAAAGTAATCAAAGCACCCAGTGAATTTCATATACCTCAAGGTGCAGTGAAATTCCGTAAACATGCACTTACTAGCAGCACGAACACAAAAGGTGAAGTAGCAATAAGCAACACAAACACAAATGTGGACACTAACAACTCCACCCAAACAAAATCCCCAGTAACCGTGGGGAGGGGCTTCGTACGTTAATGATTTATTTACACATATTAAATATTGATCAGGAAAATGGTGGCAATTGACCTGGCCATCTGACAGGTGCTGTTCATGACATATGCGAAGATAAGGCGATATGCGCCACGACATGAGGTTATATAGACTCACAGTAGTGCAGTCTCCCCCTTTTTTCTCTCAGCCTGACTTTTAATAGGAACGCTGCTGATCGCAGGCCAAACCACGCTCTGCATTTTGAAGAAATGGGCACAAAAATGTATACGAGCTTGTTGATTGAATTTCATGTAATTGCAATTGGTAAGAAAACCATCAAATGCGGGCATGATCCACATGCAGATGTCAGTGGTTAGTAGCATGCAGGCTTGAAGCTGGATCATGACTTTGGGGCATTTCAGACGATTTATAACAGCGTGTTTGTGTCTATGTGTATATTAATTTAGTTTTACAGTGCCTGGTGGGTCGAGCACAAGCATCACAGCTTTCGGCTAAAATAAGTAGACTATTAGGCAGAAAAAGAATGAATTCCCCACTAGAACAATATAATTATGTGTTCTAGGGATAGCCAGAGAAACAGGGATGAGGATTAAACAAAAACTTTCCTTAAATTCTTTCACAGGACATGATTAGTGGCACTAATTATTGATAGAGTGAATATTAGGCATGATTATTATGTGTGACAGGACTTTTTAATGAAGTCAAAATTTAAAAAAACGCTACCAAAAACAAATCATTACATTAAGGTTAGGGATCATTTTCAGCAACTGACAAATTGAAGCAATAATCACATGCGGATCAACATAATCATGAATTTTGAATGTGGTGCGGAAAGATATCCCAACCTGCAGATTTTGCCTCGGTTCCAGTGGTCATGAAAACTTTGTCATGTTGGACCACACAAAATAAGATAGCGTAGTTTGAAAGTAGAAGGGGGTATTTTCAGTCATTATGGAAACCAGATTAAAGCACTTGTGTGCCAAGTGAAGTGTAGGATAATAGCACGAAAAAATCATATGCAAATAAGGAGTGGACACTAGAAGCAGAAGAAATCGCTGTGATGCTTAATTGTGGAATAGACCTGGTATGGTTTACAAAGTCTTAAACTGACAATGTTCTGTACGTGGGAATTCGGCAACAAAGCCAATGTAATATCACACTGTACATGTGATTAACAGATGGAAAGCTCGACTATAATATTGTGTAAATGTGATGCTCACATTGAAATAAACATAGACCCCGAAGCATGAGGCATTGTAGAGTTGTTCAGCTGGGATTGGAGCACCATGCTGATCTCCTGTCAGAAGTCATGGCATGAACAGTGTATCACAACTTATTAGACAATCTGGAGAATCTTTTGAGTTCTCTGGACAATAAAAAGTGGCCGTCTTCAAACTGGTGGGTGTGTTCTAAATCATACTATGAAATATGTATGCTTCCCTTACCTGGACTCCACCCCTAAACACATCGTATCCACTGTGACGTGAGCCAAAATCGAGGTAACACAGATATCAAACATCTCTATTAAAGCCATATTGTAGGCTGCTAATGATTACAAGAATAGTGTGCTTTCTGGGCTTCATAGCTTTTAGTGCGTGTAAACAACAGAGGAAATAAGCAAATACAAGCAAAGGGGTGGGGCCCCCCAGCAGCTTCGATTTTTTCCCATTTTCAAATCAACAAGGGTTTATCAATGGATAAGTATAAAGCATGTGAAAGACTGATCTGGATCGTGTTTCGGCTTATGAGAGATTTGTTGAACTTTCTATCACCCCACTGGAATAATCAGGACATCTCTCGCTGGCCTCTGTTCAGAGAGCTGAGGGTGAAGGTTTTGGAGTCCTACAATGAGTCCCAGTGATTCGCTAGCCAGGTTTCTAGATAGAGCAACCTTTTCAGTGGGTCATGTATCTTAAAATAATATTGTCATGTGGCATATTTATTAGTCCTGATGTATCAGGCGCTCCAAAAACTATTATGGATCACTCAAAAGCACGCTACACTTTTGGGCTCAAAAATGTATGGCCATCTGCCAGAAGTGAGTAAATCGCTCGCTTGAAGCTTTTCTCAAAAGGACTTAACGTTATTTTCCTTGTGTGTTGTTATCTTGTAGGTTACTTTGTGATTTTTTTTAGATGTGGATGTATGAAAGTTCAGTTTCTTCAAAGTTTATAACAGGGAAGGAAACCACAGATAAGGTGTCATCATGATCACAGACATAATTTTATTTTAAATCGTAATATCAATTTGTTTTAATTATTTTAAACAATATTTAAAATTTCTGATTTGGAGAAACAGCTTTGGTTGAAAAGGTATGTGTGTACATATTTTCAGGGAACAGATTTTAAGTCGCAGCTAAACCCCGTGAATCGGCTGTCTTTAGTGTTAAGCAGAGAAGTGCCAGGTCGTGGAACATCCCCTCGTGAGTATTAAATGCAAACTTTTGGTTTAATAATCTTCAGAAGCCTTCTGCAACATTTTTCCGATTGCAACTAAAAATACAACATTGGCATTAGCTTAGGCACATGAAACGAACCAGCAGGAATGCTTGATACTCCTACCCTTTAACTCTAAAATGCATGCATGACTGAAAAAGTTTTTTTTGCTGTTTCGTTCACATTAAGTGGTTCTTTTCATCATTAAGTTTTTTTTTTTGTCATTGATTGATGTTTAACATTGGTTTAACCAATTTTGTATTCAAAATTGTATTCAGATATTATAGATTTTTGTGGCGTTAACAAAAAAGGATTATATATATTTTGGTTTAACGATCCCCAATCTGTAGTGTGCTCTTGTCTATGTGGTATGTTACTAGGGCGCAAAAGTCAACTACAATGCCCATTGCTCATCAAATTTAATATGTTGTTGGAAAGACCTGTTGAGTCACCGATGTCAATTTAGCAGATGTTTTTCTCTACTAAATGAGCATTTTACACATGACTTTCTTTCAGTTGAAAGCTCTCCCTAACAATACAGCCTGAAGATACTAAAACACTCTTAAGAGAGAATAAAGGAAGGCATGCCAATTGACTTAAAAAACCCAATCATACATAACCAGAAAAACGCCTTTGTGACATTTTTAAAGTGGTTAAAACAAAAGTAGATTTAATCTAGTAATCATTATTCCATAGAAACCATCTCCAAATGTCTTCCAATTAATTTAAGCTACAAAGTTTGTCCTCAAACCAAATATTTTTAAAAAAAACAAAAAAAAAAATGTCCGCTTCAATATATTTAATTGACAACGGTTCCCTCCCGCCAACATTCTACTCCACACCAAACAGTCCGTAGCACTTTCTTATAAGAAATAAAATAAAAAAAAATATAACATTAGCAAAAAAGATAACTAGTGACACATAAAATAAAAAAGCGTTCCACGTTCCCCCCGCAGAGCCTTCCGCTCTCCTTGCACGCACCAGCCCCATGCTACCTCCGCCCTAAATACATAAAAAAAGAGCTTATGTAACTAGAAAAAAGGATAATTAACTAACAAATAGTAAAATCCATAGAAAGGATCGACATCCACAACTATCAAGTATCAAAAATGCAGTATTGTTCTAAGCCTGGCTTTCTGATTTGTAATCATGTCTTGATGCAGACGTTTTAAACCATGGTACTTCAACCCGAATTTAGACCCTCATATTAAAAGCCTCTGTTTTCGGATGACAAACCTCACTGTGCTTGTTTCCTGCGCCTTATGAATAGCCACCATCCTGCGTTGGCGATTTAATAGTGTAGTTCATATTTCAGTTGTTTTAGACCCAGTAAACCAGATGGTTTTATGGCCTAGACGTCTTTTGTGTTTTGCCTCATGGCTGGGAAGGCCACTAGGTGAGCGAGCACTTGTTCTGCTTTTTTGACAAGGTCTTGTCCACACCTGTTAAGGTTGACGCGACACCCAAGAAGGGTGTGGCATCAACCTAATAGACGAACTAGACATCACAACAAACAAGAAGGGAAAAGACAGGACAATCCTAAAGGAAATACTAAAGGATTTTGTAATTTATAAATGGTGGCCAATAGTCAGAAAGTTAGCTTACGCAATGCTTTTTCACACCTACTTATTCTTTAAAAGCCAGCGCTTCACAGGAGCCAGAAGTCGTCCCCAGTTAACAAATCAAAGTTTCCAAAGGTAGCAGTGGACAAGGAACAATCTCCTTAAGATGTGACGACAGGTGGTGCCAGGGAGAGAAACCTGGGTTATGCTGCGGGAGCACTATGTCACACTCGGCACCTATACAAACTGTATCATACACGTCATGCTAACAAATGATTACTTACGCATTTATAGCAGATGTAGCATACAGTATAGCAGATGTACTAAGATATAATTATTCAATAAGTGGATAGTTTATCCTACCGCATAATCTTAATTTGATTCTTACAAGATTATTTATTTGATCCTTGGTTGGGTTCCAAATAAGACGAGAATGGATATTCCTTTATGGAACAAGATTTGACCAGGTAATGTGGAACTGTGTATCTGTTTCGTGCAAGATGGATGAACTTAATAAATAGCTGCAATGTTTAATTTTTGACTAGAACATAGAAATCCACTGTCGGGTTATCTTTGGGATTGACTTTTAACACATATTTTATGTTTTTCCACGCTTGTGGTTACACAGAGAACCACCCAGGAATGATAAGGAATCAGTTTACTTTATTTGTATTGTATTTAATTAGGCCTGCATCTATTAAATTATGATTTACTTACTTTTACAAAAAATACAACATTCAAACGTGCTTACTATAACCAACGTTCAATGTAACCCATTCTTTTGTTGTGTAATTTGGACAAGAAAAACCATAAAACACTACACAAAGGACCCAAATGACGCCTGGCACAAATATATTATGACACTTGACCCTTCTGCTGTTGAAAAGGCATATTTGTCTATTGGGTCACAATGGAGTGACCCTAAAAAAACGTCCATGGTACCAAAACCGTCTACACTCTTAAGGATCTGTTCAGTTTACTAACATTTGATACACACCGTTAAACATGACACCAGAAGAACAAACAAAAAACGCTAACACTTGTGTAGATTTATGTAGTAAAAAACAACACGTATTCACCAGATTAACTAAACTCTCTTTTTCCTCACAAAACTCTAACTTTTCTCGCTTGTTGATGTAAGTAAGGTTTTGTTGTAGATTAAGCCTAGTTATTTTCTTAGAGTGCCTGGGTAGTAGATATCCAACATCGCCAGTTCATTGATTCATGCAGATATAAGAGGGACTCCGTAGGCTTTATAAGTAATAATCAAATAGCGCACTCTCTGCCTCATAGGTTCATTAACATGTCTTTAAACTATACTTCATAGGTTTTTTTTTCTGACTACTCAAAACACATAAATGATCCTGTTTGACTTCTCCCAACTTTACCCACAAAGTACCTCACAGGATCCCCCTGTCAAGCATAATAAATATTGTGTAAAAAGTACAGTAAAGAAGTGAAAATAAACCTCAACATAACCCCCAAATAGAGTATGAGGACTAGAGTGACCAGCCCAGACTTGCATTGTGACAGCTACATGGAGAGAGAGAGAGAGAGAGAGAGAGAGGGGGGGGGGTGTGGGGGGGGGGCGGGTGGGGGGGTGGGGGGGGTTTTGTTGTGGGGGAGGGGAATCAGCGAGCTTATTAAGAGATTTGATAGAGATTAGAAGCGAGCTCAACCAGTGTTGAGAAATACTGTATGGGCTGATATCGAATCCCTCATTTCGGTGAGGGAAAAGCAGCACGAATGCGCGGGCGCGAGGGACGCGTACTGATCTATCGTAAACGCACGACCGGAACGAATGAATGAATGAAAACGATGTGAAGACTAGATCGGGCCTTTCTGTGAAAAAGGTCATAGAGGATCTCAGCAGTTCATAGGTAAAATAAACAAGTTCCAAAAGCTTCCGGTGGTTTGTAGCGTAGGTAGTAATTGTCTTCGAGGTTTTGAGGATGAGGTCGTGGATGTCTCGACAGACTCCTGTAGAAAGTTCACACATCAGGATGAACAGGTAAAAAATCCGGACTAAAATGTTTATATTCGTGTCGTGCAATGTTTATACAATACAGCCCTATGTCGTTTGCTTCCACAAAGTTTATTTCTTGTTTTCCTGTCAATTGTTATTTTTTAAGTTATTATAACATTTACACCACGCACGGACCAAAATTGCCATGGTTATTAGTCGTTTTTTTTTTCCTTTTCTTTTTTAAAAATTTGTTAAATTGTATTTTATATACATCCTACCAGGTTTAACTGTTAAAGAAAAACACGATGTACATGCAGTAATAATTGAGTGTATAATGGGAATATTCAATTCCTTACAGATATCCAGGTAACCATGGTATTTATTACATGTTTTGGACACGGATATGATCTCTAATACTGTCGTATTCCGATGACGATCCTTGGAGTAAAAGTGCTACATGAATATACAGTACATAGGACTTCATCACCGTGTATCAACCACTACCATGTAAAATGCCATCTGATGCCATCATTATTAAATGTTTTTTATGGACAAGCACAAACAATGTTCGGTCACTAGTATTGGTCATACTATCGTATTCTTTGAAGTACAATAAACTATCTATATGACCTTTGAAAACATGGGAAATGCATAAGGAAGTAATCATCCTACAGTACAGTTTTATATATATCTATAGAATATATATATATGCTATAATATATAATATAATATAGAATATATAATATATAATATTTACCATATCAGATTATATCTCTGTATCAAGGGTGCATAGGAAACAATAAAGTGTATGGGCAATTTGTGTTATAATGTTACCATGTTTTTTTTTTTTTACGTGACCTGATGTCGTTTTTTACAAAGTTGCTTGGTCTTATCCATAAGTCTTGTGAATAAAGCAACCCCTTATTACAACTTATTTATTTTGTAAATTTCCTGGGTCATTTCCCATCATGTTTTTTAATAGGTATTTTATGCTAATCTCTATAGGGACTGTAAATGAAACGGTCATTTTAAAATGCTGACTGAAATATATATTCGGCTGAGATTGCCACAATGTTTTGCATATATAGCCCAAAAATAGGACCAAACCATAATAAGTTTATTCAGTATTTTAATAATGTTGTGATTTAGCAACCATTCATTTCTGTGTAGCTTCTTTTTTTTTTGATATGCCTCTGTTATGCATAATTTAGGCAATATATGCCGACATAGTTGAAGGTTTGCATTTATACGCATTGCATTATTTCCTAATGTAGATTATCAGATAAGGCTTTGACGTGCCAATCACGTTTACCACAAAAGAGGAGTTTAAGTAGCCTTCCTTGTAAGGCCCCTTTGACACCCATGGCAATGTAGATGACTTTTGTGCTAAGTTTGCATTTGATATTTTGTTATGCTTGAAGCTCCTTTTAGCTTCTGCTTTCCATGGTTCCTGCTAGGATGAATCTACTTAGTTTCTACAATTCAATGACTAATGAGGTCGGGTCGAGTCTTCTTTGAATTATCATTGCAGCACTGAACGCACCTGGCGGCTGTGTCATTCGTCTGTGCCTGAGAGGTCATCATTTAAGAAGTTCTTTTTTCCTTGCCGTTTGGTGTGTGAAATGACTGGCATTTGTAGTCCATTGTATGTTTCGAAAGTTGTTGTCATGCTGCTCCCTGTTGGGCCCCTCTCACAGGAATGTCAATAATTCATACAGTGTGTGATCTTTCAATGCTGATAATGTGTGTTCAGCGGCCTGTGAAGATGCCAAGCCCTGAAAAATCAGCAAGAGGTTTTCTCGTGTAAATATTATGACAGAAGGTGATTATGGTTATTGTATTTTTCGTGCATGACCTCTTGGTGTTGATGCGTATTTCCTTATTCATGAGATTTTTTATTTTTTCCACCCAATCACTGAGCCATAAAAGCTGTATATGGTGCACCGGTAAAGACGAATGTTCTATTCTCCCTGACATCATAGAAAAGTAGTGTGTATGTTAATGGACAAATCTGATATGACCTGATGGGCAGCACCACAATTAATACATACAGTATAGTTCACTTGTGACCGTTCGACACCTGATGTCGACCTCAGTCTGTTTCTCTGATCCCCTGTATGCTCGTGTGGTGTCACAATATACAGATAGTAAACCATTCACTTGTATTTATTTATTTTGATAGCTAACCACATAAACAATGTGAAAATAAAAGAACTGGCTTTGTAAACAATCTTGTTTACTCCGAATTGCACAATTGTAAATTTCAGAAAATAACAAAGAAGAAACCACAAGTAACACACTGAATTAAACATGAAATTTTTAATAGAAAGAACTTGAATAGTACTTGTTTGGGGGGGGGGGGCATACTCTCGTAATCTTTCTGTTTTAATTTTCAACTTTGAAAAACTTTTTTTTACAGTACAGCACTATAAAAAAATAGTTTATGTTTAGAATAGTTAAGAAACGTTACATAAGGGGGGGTCAAACTGACCCATGTGGAAAGGACCCGCCTCCCGTAGTTATGTTGTGTACCGTATGGACAAGCCATGATGCTGTAATAAATAAATATCCGAAATTTCTGTGGGGCTCTTTAATGTGTCCTGGGATCAGGATCCGTGCCGGTAGAGGCCTCAAGTAGTACTCGAAGGCTTGCACGTGTGTTCGAGACCACTTATCATTGTCGCTTCGTCCCTTACTAGTTCTATGCACTAAATACTAAAGACGTGAAGCCTGTGGCTTAATATTCTTAGACCAGTCGAGCACCTTGGTCTTCAAGCGCCGAAAAGACATCAGTACCCTACCATTGTTCTCTCCCACTTACTTTGACAAGTGCTGTAGCTCCGACGTTTTACTTCCTCGCATTCGCTGGTACCATTGTTGCCAAGATGGCTTATATGGTACCGGTAGTTTAACAGTCATATGGTCAGGTACAGCCATACCGAACAAAAACTGAATAATATATTTAACTTTGAAATAACACTGGTTTAAAGTCTTAAATGTATAATTAAATAAACATTAGGGACAGACAGCAGCATGGTTTATTTAGGGTTGCAGTATCTCTTTTAAGTCACATAAATTTTTTTGTTTCTCAACTGTTTACATTCACTTAATAGACTATAAAGCAACAACGTTTAGACAATTTTTAATATAAATGTGACTACATATCATTTTTGTATGTATTTGGCAATAGGTGCAAATACAACCTTAATTATGTAGGTGCACGCACACAGATGCGGGGATCTATGTGTGCGTGCTTTTGGGTGTGAGCTCACAGAAAGCGGTCTCACAGTTTAAAACACTGGTTAGAATCAAAAGCATGTGCAAATGATGGGTAACCCGATTGGGGGGGGGGTAACCCACCCAATTCTGGCACTAGACTGTGCCTGTCTTGGTTGTTTATATTTCCTGCAATTAACCAAAAGCCAATGGAAAATTGCATTTTGTCTGGGGGGAACGCAGGGTGATGGTAATCTTCACGGGTGCTTACAAACAATATCTGCACGTCCGGCACTCTATATTTAGGTTTTACCAGAATGCTGACAGGTATGTCAAGAAAATCATAAATATAGCACATCGTTATAAGATTGTTTTAGGAGTTACATTTTGTAACCAAAAAGCAGTGCATGTACCAGTTCGCATTGGCTGTTTTACATAGGAGCTATTTCTTATACGAATGGTTCGTATCTTGGTATGTTGTCAGTGAATCCACAGAGACGGTAGCTTATTTGCCATTGTTGTGAATTATGAAAACAGGGTCTATTTAAGGCCGCACGCACACCCGCAATGCGACCTTTTGCCTGATGCGCCGGCGATTACCCTCCATTGTATGCACCATTACGTCACTGACGTGGTGCGGTATTTCATACTGGCTGTATTTTTGCTGCCCATCTAGATAGTTTTGCTGCAACAATGCGGGATTTTCATGAATATTTCTTTCTTTCAATTAGTTCATGAACAAGAAAGATTTGAATGAGGTTTCAAAATACTCCCAGTGTCCGTGTACAACTATTACGGACAGTCTGTTGCAAAGAAGCCTCAGCTTATATCTGAACCGATGACCTCATTGTGATGCAGAATGGTCCATCTAAGTCCAGGTACTTGACACACCGATTTTTGTGCCTGGTCACTTGGACCGCCGTTCTAGTTCTATCATTTCGGAAACGAGTTCTCTCAAACTTCTTCTCTTTAAGGGCTATCCTATTTGATATTAGCAGGAGGGGAGGCAAGTTAGGTCTGTTACCAAGGAAAAAAAAGGCCCCAATGATATTTTTGTATTGTCCAGTCTTTCCAGCCCTTTCATTTTCTGAAGAGTGATCACATTATCTTGAGTAAGTATGTCACGCTGGGAATGACCTCACCATTTGTCACCAGCCCAGACACCCGAATGGGCATTAATAGTTTCAGCTGATGAATTTTAAAAAGCATTAACTGAGACTCTGTTTGCAGACTACGAAATGAATTGGGATTTTGGTTGCACATGATATAAAACTATATCATGTTTTTGGCAGAGGGATTAAGAAACTGTGATAAGAAATTATTATTAGGCCAATCTTTCTACCTACTTTAAATCAAGTCCAGTAGAGTCATATAATACTTAAGTTAATTGCATATGTTGAAGGAATAGCAAAGAAACTCGCAGTGAATGACAGAAATCCAGTATAATAGTCTGCAGACTGCTATGATTGCTGACTGCATATTCGCTGTCTCTGATGTGCAAATGATTTAGAAAGTGCTTTCCTCTCTCCCTTGAAATGCCTCATAAACATGCTGCTTTTAATCCATTCACTTCGCTTGGGGTGGCTTTTTTCATGGTGGCTTTTCTAATTGCTGTTTACAGGCTTGTTTGGGATCAGCAATATGGATGTGTCCTGGTAAAGCCGTTGCCCCTTCTGAATGCACAAAGCGATCTTGCGTTTACATAATGCCACATTATCCGTATGTCGTTGCTGCACTGTGCATTGCAACCACACGCAGCCCCTTCCAACAGTGATTACTGTGATTACATGATGCCACCATGATTATTGAAACAGCCCCATTATTGTTTAACAAGCTTCAATGGATGTTTTTATCACCATGAAAATGGATATTTACCAGAGAGAGTGGCAGGGCAAAGCTTGTCTCTTTCGATTATCATCTGACGTTCTTGCCACTAGCCACTTTAGTGCCACCAAAACCCAGAATCAATTACCTTGATGAAATGAACCCACTTTTTCAAAACAATTAGTTTGCAATATTAACATATGTCTTTTAATTTCAGAATAGCAGTGGGGTGCTTTGGTACACCTCAAGCACACACATCTCCAGATCATATAAGGGAAACAAATTTGTCGATAACAGTAAAGGGACACTATAGATATTCAATCTGATTTGTGTCAGTTGGAATGAATTTTAAAGGGGAAACCCTTTGGCAGGCAGGCAGGCCACAGCTGGCGAAAAAGAGCAGGTGAACGGTTTTTTTTAGGATTTGATTAGGTATTCGAAGCAAATTCGATCTCCAGTTTCCACTGTAAATGGCAATCAGGGCTCATAAGGAACTGGAACAGCGGGGTCTGATACTGAAGTTGCTGCATAACACCTGTCCACTGAGTAATATGTTGCAGTTTTCGAAGCAACTACAGCACAAAACAGATGCCGCCGCTACAGCTATGTGCTCTGG
This sequence comes from Cyprinus carpio, assembly GCF_018340385.1. NCBI lineage: Eukaryota > Metazoa > Chordata > Actinopteri > Cypriniformes > Cyprinidae > Cyprinus > Cyprinus carpio. The sequence continues at coordinate 7,808,129 of NC_056590.1, forward strand.
AGTGTGAGGTAAAATTTCCATCAAATGTAAATGCCTTGCTACTAAGAGGTTCTGAAAGCTGTCAGATGCCAGCTCAATGATTTTCCTTCCACTCTCGTACATAAACCATGGCTTGTGTTCGGAATAGAATTCTTGTGTACTGTTGACGGCATACTGCACCAATATGTACTGCCTATTTTTTTTAAAACAGTATACAGTATGTCATGAGAAACTTTCACACGCAGCATGCTAAATTGTCACATCTTTCGCTTACATTGTATGTTTCTATAAAGTAAATGTAATAACTGTGCATTTTGAACCAAGTTTGTATAAAAAACTTTGGCAGGCTGATTCAGTAATCAGTCCAGAGGGTGAGTAAAAATCTGAAACTCGTATTAAGCTGTTTTACCTTCAATTTTTGCTACTTATCTCAAATGCCTTTTTATGGTTATATTTCATGTTTTTACTTTTGACCTAATAAAGTTTTTTCAAAAAGTAATGCCATTTGGCTTCCAATGATACAACAAAAGATATTCAGAGTAAAGCATTGTAAGTATATGTGTAAAGAAAGCATAAGAACAATTAAAGTAATTATTGCTTATGTCTCCACATGTCATTTTCCAGTCAAACTTTGCCAAATGATCATATTTAATAAATAATATTTTACTAGTATCATTTTAATTATGAAAAATATCTTATTATGCAAAATACGAAAGAAAACGATTAAAAAAAAGTAGGATAGGATGCATACTTTGCTAGTTATTTAAATTAGTCTAGTAAAACAAAGGAATTATCTTTTATTCTTCAAAAAAATGATCACCAACAGCAGTGGGTTATTTTACCATCATTGATAAGTTTTTATTAATTAATTAAAATATATTAATATATTTTGCATTGCATTAGTTTTTTATTTGTATTCTGTTTTCTTTTGTAATTTTAATTGAAGTTTCAGTGATGCTGTTGTTGTTTTCTATTTTTTAGTGGCTTTTGTTTATTGTATGTCGTATATGATTTGTATTACTTTGAGTTTCAGTTTATCGTTATTTGTGTACATCAAGAAAATTCAAAATGTAAAAATACTATTTTTAATATGTTATACTTTGAAATTTCTTTTAACACGTAATTAAATTTTTCAAAAAAACTTTAGTTTGTAGTTGAGTTTTTTATTTTTTAAATGTGATTTCAAAACCCTGTTCCAGAGAATGTATTAAAACAAATCATTATAGACCATACTTAAATTTGTTGATTCAGGCAGATGAAAAGCATGTACAGGTGCAGCTGCAATAAATTAGAATGATTGTGTAAAAAGTTCATTTATATTTCAGTAATTCAATTGAAATTGTAAAACTCTGTATTGACATAAATTCAATGCACATAGACTGAAGTAGTTTAAGGTCTTTGGTTCTTTTTTAATTGTGATGATAATGGTTCACATTTAACAAAAACCCACCAATTCATCTCAACAAATAGAATGATGGTGACATGCCAATCAGCTAATCAACTCAAAACACCTGCAAAGGTTTCCTGAGCCTTCAAAAATGTCTTCTCAGTTTTTGGTTCACTAGGCTACACAATCATGGGGAGACTGCCGATCTGGACAGTTGTCCAGAAGACAATCATTGACCCCTTCACAAGGGAGGGTAAGACACAAACATTCATTGCCAAAGAAGCTGGCTGTTCACAGAGTGCTGTATCCAAGCATGTTAACAAGAATTTGAAAAAGTGGTGAGAAAAAGATCACAAGGAATGGCCTATGATGGATTGCTGGCAAATCCATTTCAAGAATTTGAGGAACTTCACAGCATCTGAGAGCCAATAGCCACCACACACGAGACGTGTCAAGGAATTTGGCTACAGTTGTCGTATTCCTCTTGTTAGAAGCCACTCCTGAGGTGTCCTACCTGGGCTAAGGAGAAGAAGAAAAGTGGACTGTTGCCCAGTGGTACCAACAGGTCCTTTTTCAGATGAGACCAAGGTTTTTGTATTTAATTTTGGAAACCAAGGTCCTAGAGTCCTGGAGTGAAGGGTGGGAGGATGAGAGCAAGTTTTGTAGCCTGAAGTCCAGTGTTAAGTTTTCCACATGTCTGTGATGATTTGGGATGGGCATGTCATCTGCTGGTCTGTTGTCCATTGTGTTTTTTGAAAACCAAAGTCCACTGCACCCATTTACCAAGAAATTTTGGAGGACACTTCATGCTTCTGTTCTTGCTGACCAGCTTTTTGAAGATGCTGATTTCATTTTCCAGCAGGATTGTGACAACCTGCCCACACTGCCAAAAGGCACCAAAGTTGGTTAAATGAAACATGGTGTTGGTGGCTGACTGGCCAGCAAACTCACCAGACCTGAACCCCAGAGAGAATCTATGGGGTATATATCAAGAGGAAAATGAGAAACACTGAGACCAATAAATGCAGATGAGCTGAAGGCCACTGCCTGGGCTTCCATACCACCTCAGCATTGCCACAAACTGATCACCTCCATGCCACGCTGAATTGAGGCAGTAATTAAAGCAAAAAGGAGCCCCTACCAAGTATTGAGTACAATTGTACAGTAAATGAACATACTTTCCAGAAGGCCAACCAATTCACTAAAAATGTTTGTATTTTTTATTTTTTTTTATTGGTCTTATGGGGTATTCTAATTTGTTTGAGATAGTGAATTGGTGGGTTTTTGTTAAATGTGAGCCTAAATCATCACAATTAAAAGAACCAAAGACTTTGTTAACTTCAGTCTGTGTGCACTTGAATTTATTTTAATACACGAGTTTCACATTTGAGTTGAATTACTGAAATAAATGAACGGTTCCATGACATTCTTATTTATTGAGATGCACCTTTATGTCACTGTTGAACATTGCGTATTTTCTGAAAGTCTATCAGGGACAAAATAGGTTGACAAAATGAAGCGAAGAACTTCATCTTGTGTTTCATGATAGATTCATCCTGTCTTTTTGTTCTATGTACAGGTCTGTTTGTCTTTCCTCAGTGCATCTCTCTTTGCATCTCTTGAGTAACTGTATGATCATCCTATAGACTAGAGCTTTATTTCTATACGCTCTCAACATCAAAGGTAACTTTTCTTGTATTGAAGTTTTAGTTACCGGCTACAGTCTCTCCCATTCTTAGCTCAATTCCATCTTTTGGACCTTTGAACCCTTTGGAGAGCCATTCTTTCCACAGCTGGTCTTACAATCCTACACATTCAGAGCAGTTGGGGCTCCATTCCCCGGAGCTTCACCACATGGCCATACTATACACACTCTCCGTTTACAGCGTTTTCAGTGCAGTGCCCATTCCCAGCGACACTTTGAGAATGAAACCTGCGTCTTTAAAGCACATTTTATCTGGTCTTGTTTATGATATGTTATCCCTGGGCATGAATAGTTAAAGAGTGCTATGAAATTCAAATTTTTTTAAAGTGTTTTTAGTGTTCCACCGCTTTTTCCATGTAACATTATTTGTAGAATTATTGTCATGAAGTGCTGTGAATCTACTAAATTCAGCATGCAAGAACAGAAGGTTTGCAAATGTGACTTAAAAAGTTTTCAAGCTTCTGACCATGTTGATTATTTACTGTGCCCAAGTCCAAAGTCATGCAAAACTGTCATGCGAGAGTTTAATATTTAGAAATAGGGCTGCGTAAATTATTGAAATAAAACCAAAATCACAATATAGAAAAATTAAATAAAAAGAAATTAAGGCTAATTGGTTAAGACAGCGATATTAAGAAATTAAGCCTAAATATTTGTATTTTGTATTATTATTGTAGTATGTTTCTGGAAAATATTTTTTTAATATATGCATTTTTTACATTTGTATTACAGTGCAATTTATAATAGTATATTTATTATTTTATTTAACATTGCAATAATAATTGGTCTTAAAAATAAAAAAATTTATTTTTTTGTTTAATATACTATTTAATAAATATTTATATCCGTACTTAATATGTTATCAAAAACTTTCATATATATTATATAGTTAATAAATTATATGAATATATATATACAGTAATATTTTTATTTCAATAGATTTTATTTTATTTAACCTTTTATTTAATATTATTATTATTATTATTAGTTTATTAGTATTATATAAATTGATATTGATGTCAGCCTTACAAACAAAAAGAGAAAAAAAGCATTTTAAATGTGCAATCACAATTTCACTAAAACTAAAAAATAGGCAATTAAAGTTTTTAGAAAAAAGAATCATCACTAGTAATTGCAACGCCCTATTTTTCCTCATGTACATATTTTTGTTTATTTCTGACAGGTTCCTCAGAATAGTGGATGAACACTTGCGTGTTTGATTCCAGGTCAATTATACATCACATCCTCCTCTGCTCTCATTTGGACCATCAGTCAGGATGTTCCGGGTTTTAATCTGGAGCAGTTGTCACTTCTACCACATGGCCACGCCTCCTGTGGATTCTGTGGGTGGGGCCAAACCCATGTTTTCATCAGTCAATACACCAGCACTCGCATCCACATTCCATCCAAAATCCCGGGGGGACATTCACCTTGGGGGGCCTTTTCCCTTCCCGGTCCATGCCAGGGGTCCAGCAGGAGTCCCATGTCGGAGAACTAAAGAAGGAGAAGGGAATACACCGGTTGGAGGCCATGATGTACGCACTGGGACCAGATCACACAGCGACCCAGAACTGCTGCCCAACATCACGCTAGGGGCCCGGGCTCTCTCGAGAAATGTTCCAGGGGACACTTACGCTCTAGAGCAGTCTTCTGGACATTTGTCCAGGCACTCATTCCAGAAGACACGTATGACATCCGCTGCTCCAACGTGCGAACAACCGATCATACGCAAGCCTGAGCGCGTGGTGGTGTGTGATAGGGGCATCAGGAAGCTCAGTGTACCTCCATGGGGCCAATGTCCTGCGGCTGTTTGAGGTAAGAACTCACTCATATGACAGTGAGTGTGTGAGTCCCTGTGCCACTTCAGAATTGAAAAAATTGGCTCCAACTATCTATCTATCTATCTATCTATCTAATATCTATCTATCTATCTATCTATCTATCTATCTATTCTATTATCTAGCTATCTAGCTATCTATCTATCTATCTATCTATGTGTCTGTCTATCTATCGCTCTATCGATCTTCTGTTGTTCTATTGTTTTGTTTGTTATGTTGTTTCATTGTATTCATTCTAATCTACTGTTCTATCTACCATTCTATCATTCTGTATATATACATACTACTGGTATATATTACTCTATCTGTCCAGAGTTTTAGCTGTCTACCGTCTAACGTATCGTTTCTAATTGTTTCTGTAATTCTCTCTGTCCATGAGGATGATTAACACCATGAGAATGAAAACATTAGGATGATAAACAAAATCAACAAAAAAATATTAAATATTAATATTGTCAAAACACTTTATATGTTCGTGGATCAACATCCCTTGAACGACACTCTAGAATTCCTGGAAACAACAACACATCAGCCTATTTTGTTTTTTTACTCACCAAGGCTGCATATTATTTGATAAAATACATTAAAAATGGAAAATATTGTACAATATTAATTACAATTAAAAAAAACTGTGTTATTTCTGAATTTATCTAATTTGAATGTATTGTAAAATTTAATTTCTTAAAGCATCATTCCCCTCCAGCCTTCAGTGCGTCACATTATCCTTACGAAAGAAATCAAAAAAATCATTCTAATAGGCTGATTTGACTGCTCAAGAAACATTTATTATTAATATCAGTGATGAAAACAGGTGTGCTGCTTCATATTTTTTCTGTAAACTGTGATACACAACCATTTTGGAGTAAAGATTATACAAATAAGTATAATAAATACTGTTTTTCTTTTTTGCAGCAAGGATGCCATCATTTGATCAGAAGAGGTGACAGTTAAAGACATTTATACTGTTACAAAGTAACAAAAATGTTTATTTTAAATAAATGCTTTTCTTCTAAAGTGCGCAGTTTTTTCATTAAATATAAAAATGACTTGAGTAATGGGCTTGGCTAAAAAATTCAGCTTTGGCCGATCACAGGAATAAATGTGACCATAGACCACAAAAACCAGTCATAAGGTTTTAATTTTTCGAAAACTGAGATTTATACATGCTGAATAAAAATAAGCTTTCCCATTGGATAGATTTGTTAGATTTGTCAATATTTAAAAATCTGGAATCTGATGGTTGCACAAAAAAAAAATCAAAATACTGAGAAAATCACCTTTAAATTTCTCCAGAATTAAGTTCTTAGCAATGCAATGTTACTAATCAAAAATTAAGTTTTTGATATTCTTACAGTAGGGAAATTTACAAACATATTTTAATGGAAAATGATATTTACTTAATACCCTACTGATTTTTGGCAATAAAAGAAAAAAATCAGTACTTCTGACCGCATACAAGGTCTTTTTTGGCTATTGCTAAAACTATACCCCAGCGACTGGTTTTTGGTTTTGTGCTCCAGGGTCACATATTATATTTTAAAATATATTTAAATAGAAAACTCTTATTTTAAGTATTATTATTTTTTAATAGTACTGTTTTTATTGTATTTTTGTTCAGTAAATGCAGAATCGGTGACTTCTTTGAATACAACTGAATAATCTTTAATTATTCCAAACCCCAGTTTGACCCCCAGTGTACTGTAGCATTTTAACCCCCTGCCATGACCTTTCAGCTTCAATAATCAGTTGCTAAACATTCCTGTAACTAAATATTTGCAATTGCATGAGTGAACTTGTGACTCAGAGTGTCCAATTTGCTTGTTGGAAAAACTGGAGAGTAGATTGTTGTTGGATCAAGCTCAATTTGGACAAAGATAAGAGAGCACATTTGTGTAATCAGCATTTTTTGTGTGTTTGCTACAACAAAAGCATGGGAGAAACTACAGCGAGAACCTGCTTGGCACAGGACTTTAGGCTGTGACTTGGGCATTTATGGACAGAATTTCTACCCACAACAAAGCACAAAAACCCATGCACAGGTTCCCTTTAAGCAAACCAAAAAGCTGAGGGAGCCTTTAAACAAGTGTGAACCACTATGCATTATTTGTCCTGAAACTTGCTCCAAACTTTCTCACAAGAGGATCATACTTGGTGGCTCTCTATATATTGCAAAATTAGGCTTGTCTGAGAACACATGGCATGGACACCCTGCCCGGGAACGAGGGAATCTCTGTGACGAATTTTGTGATTTGCTCCCCTAGTGTAAGCTTTTTGGCGGAAGGCTATCTCTGTTCCCTATATCCTTCGGGTTCCAACAGGAAAACACTACAAATCCCTTCCTACATGGTTCTTCAAATGTTATGTGAAATGAGAAGCCCGACATATTGTGTCTGAGAGCATGTAGAGAGTTTTTCCTCTTTTTGTAAGGTGAAATGTTGAAATTGATTTTATGAGAGTCGACTCGAGAGTGACAGACTAATAAAGCTTTTTTTGTAGCTCTTCCTAATGGAACAAGACAACAGAGTCAGAGCGTTATCTATAGGCATCTACGCTTCGGTTCGATCTGCACTGGTTAAAACCCCAAAAAGAGAAGACGTTTTTTTATGTCATAAGAATTACAATTTGAGAGCTTCCCCTAACCCATCTGTGATGCATTAGTTGAGCTTTAAGAGCCCTCACTCGACTTCATTTGCGAACAAAGGCTGTGATGGATCGCTGATTGATCGTCAATGGAATTGCTCTTAACAAAGCAAAAATGTTCCAAAGAGACCCACGGGAAAGAAAAGAAAAACAGAAAGTCTGAGGTCTTTTTACTATCTCATTTGTTTGATTCCTTTTATGAAAAAATCTGGAGAGCAAATGGGAGATTTCAGATTTGCTGTCTGCTAGGTCGGGCAATCAGAGATACGATCGGAACATTTCTCGGAATGATCTGAGCTGCTCTCTACATTCATTTTGCAGCATTATACTCTTGATGTGCTTAGAATGGACTCGCTTTGTCTATTTTTATTTCTCCTAAAGAATTTTAGGAGAAGCAGAAGGTGAGTAAAGCATTTTTGGAGCAGTTGTAGGGTGAAACAAACCTGTAATGTCAGATTAAAGCGATCGCATGAATGCCGAGGCCTCACGTGTTTATTCGTGATGGATTGAAGAAAAAATACAGCTGTTTTGTTTCTGAATCCAGCATTTCCAGTTCACAGTTGTCATGGAAATGCGGTAGATCCTCATTAACAGTGACATTGCTAAGCCCCTCAATTTGATTTTCTGCCCTTTGTCAAATGCATTTTTACATGTTTTAGGTGATCCCATAAGCTGGTTATAAACAAAATATCAAAGGCCATCTTTAAAAATTAAAATATTTAACTGTTTATTAAACTATGGTATATGGAAACCAATGAACATAGAGAGTGCCTTCAAAAAACCAGAAAAAATGACACTAAAATACATCAGGCAAAAAATATGCTTGTGTGCCATGATAACGGAATAGTTGACAGTTTGACATTTTTCTTTAAGGAATGTGAAGAATCTGCAGGGGGTAATGTAAGTTGAAAGAAAGGTAATATTACTTATATTAATGAAAATAAATTAGACCGCATGATTATAGCAATATATCTAGTGCATTTAGCAAATTAAAGGCTACAAAGTTTATTTAAATGAATTGTATAGTCTGTTACATTTCCTTATTTTAATTATTTTAATATAACTATGGTATATATTGTACACACCAGTTCACTTTGTCTATATACAATGTTTCTTTATTTAATTTTCCCAAACAGATTTAATAGAAATTCAAATTTCATTTGAAAAACACAAAAACCATGAAGTGCATTTCAGTTTCACAGGAAGTTATCCCATTGTGCTGTTGTAAATGATAGAAAGGTGTTAGACAATAGGCTGTATCTGTGGGGACAGCTGTCTGTAGCCAACCCTCTAATTAAACACATGTGGAAATAAAGTCTGAAACGAAATGTGGAACACAAAGCAGTGGTACAGTGGATCTTCATTAACCGGACCTTTTTGCGTCTGTATGGTGAGGGGCACAGCATCAGCGCGAGTGATTATTCCAGTCTACAGATTGCTCGCTGAAGCATGGACAAAGGTTGGACAGCCACCTCTTTCCATTTATCATGTTTTTGTTGTTTAAAGATGCTTGGGACAGTTTCAAACAGCCATTTAGCCCATGTTTTTGCATACGAAAAAAGCCTGTTGTTTTCGCTGATATTTTTACACAGTCGATCATTAAGATGTGTTTGATGTGTCAGAAACATCATGAAAATATCATGAGACAGATTGTGAGCACAATGCTAGGGTTCTGGAAATTTCTTTGATGTTTGTGACGCCAAACACCTGTTGTTTGTGGACAGTCTTTGTGTTTATTCGAGACTGTGCGATAGGAATGAATCTGTGGATGTGTCCCAAATTGCATATTTCTGCTATGCACTGAAAGTATGTTCTCCACTGATGATTGTAAAGCATGTGATTTTTATTGCAGTGGTATGCTTACATACTACTCTTGCTATTTCTACAGTATATACAATAGCACAGTATGCACATTTTCTGCATAGAGTACTGGATGACTATTTGATTATTTTTGGACTCTTTGCACTGGACATTAACACCAAAGCCACATTTTTATTACCCAAACTATTTTATGACACAAACTTTTTTTAAATATGCAAAACTATTTTTATTTTTAATTTTTTTGCAAATTGAGCTCTTTGCACTAACAAACGTCAAAAGATTTTTAAAATAAACTAGAATACAATTTGGAAAACAATGGTTTTATATATGCAAAACTTGTCATCATTTATTCAGTGTCATGTTATTCCAAACCTGCTTAATTTTTTTTCTAAGAACGCTGGGATGCGTACAAAATTTAACCCCATTGATTTCACTGAATTGACAAAAATATAAAAAAAAAACCAAAACAAAAAAAAATCAAAAAATTTTTAAAAATTTTTTCTTTTGTGTTTTATATTTTGTGTTTTTTGTGAGAGAAGTTTTTTAAGATTAGTTTTAAATTAAATTAAGAAACTTCATTTTTGGTGAACTTTTGCCTTAAAGTCAACATTTAAGTTTAAAATCAATCTGAAACCTTAAATGCTTCATATTAATTAAAAATGCTTAATTATTAAGCTTCTACATTTAAAAACTGCTTTGACAGTACAGAAACATGTTTGTTTATATGTTGTTTTGATAAAGTTGCAAATTTAAATAAAATATGTATTGTTGACATATATGGTTGATAAATATATTGCCATATAACAAAATATTCATAAAGATATCATATACATATATACAAATTTTACTATGGGGATTTTATATATGTTATAAACTTACATCTTAATCTTGCCAGAGAATGCATGTAGCTTACTATATGTGAAAATTATATATTGCCTATGGCAATCTATCTCTCTATATGACTCTTGATACAGTGCAGTTTATGTCATATATAACATTTATGTATGGGATTTGGCACCATTTTCTACAGCTGAACAAATTAAAAATAGCACTGTCACAAACTCTTCTTTTTATGCAGGGGTTGCAGTGGGTGTTAGCCAAACAAAACATGCATCAATGCACACTTGGAAATCCATCCAGGAACCTTTGGCACACTGTTCAATGAACTATAATTTGTGATGAACTAATTCTAATCTCACATGCTGTTTAGGACAGATAGTTTGTGAATTGGGATGCTGAATGAGTTTTTAGTTCAGAGTTTCTTGATGCAAGATTCACAAGAGGGGCTGTATCTCATGCTTTCCACAGTCATGGGAGTTAATGAGATTTTACTTTACCCCACGGTAACGCTCGCCTTTAAAGATGTCACGTCCTTCCCGCTTAACAGACAGAGATGACACATCTGTGGAGCATGCACAGACGCTTATAGTGCACCTTTTCAGAAACAGAGCATGCTGGGAGTCATACATGTACACACATAAACACATACGTCTTTCTCTGAGTCGTTCAGACATCTTTGTAAGATGGACTTGAACAATTACACACACACACACACACACACACACACACACACACACACACACACACACACACCACACACTCACGCATCATTTGGATTACAGGAGCGTCCACAGACCTTCCAATGAAAGCAGCACATAAGCCACGACAGACCGCATGAACTGCAGTAAAAAAAGTCACTTTGCAGTGCAGCACTTGCATAAATGTTAAATGTCGTCTCTGTGGTGGTTCTGGCTGGAATGGGACATGGTAGCAAACCACATGTTTTTTTAATGATACGACTTAGTGCTCTGGCCTCTGAAACAGCTTCAGGTACTCAATTTTTAACAAGCTCATCTTATGTGCATAAAACTCTGCAGAGATTCCCTCGCTGACTTCTTAGTTTTATGGGGCAGATTCAGATACATGTAGAACAGAGGAGTTTGATTGCCTCTCGCCAAAACAGTCACATGAGGTTATAAAACAAAGAGATTCACTGTATGTGAGACAGGGGTTGTTATTTGAACTCAACACGAGCATGTTGTTTTTATAGACAACAAAGGTGTTTCCTTAAAGGGGTCATAGGATGTTTCTAAAATAACATTATTTTGTGTATTTGGTGTAATTAAATGTGTTATGATGCGGGTTAAAGGTTCAAAAAACACATTAATTTGTTTTCCACATACTGTACACTTATCGTTTTCTTTTTCTCCTCTATGCCCGCGCCTTTCTTTTCTGAAACGCGTTGATTTTTACAAAGCTCATCGGTCTGAAAAGCGAGGAGTGCTCTGATTGGCTAGCTATCCAGTGTATTGTGATTGGCCGAATGCCTCAAGCGTGTGATGGAAATGTTATGCCCCTTGCCATACTGTGATGCCATGTCTCAGTCAGAGCACCAGCGAGACAAGACAAAAACAATAAAACTCATTACAAACGAGGCATTTGTTGCATTCCAGTGGGGACATGACTTACTGATTGTAATGACTTTATACTGTGTTTTTAATTCTATGCGGTTGCATCGTGCCGCATAAACATATAACCATTTCGCCATTTGGGATTGGAGAAACTACAAACAGCAAGCTCTACTCTACGACTAGCTCAAACTAGAACTCGTGTTTCTGAATTCATCAGTGGCACATATGTAAACTTACAGACTGTGATTCAGGAACATGCCATCAGTTTCTCTCCCAGGATCAGGAAACAGTTCTTCATCAAATGTGCTGCACACTAATATTTGGGTTGACCTGTTCTGGAACAGTGTTTGTAAAATACAACTTAACCACTGATTTCGAGTTTTTGGTCCTCTTTTGAAAGCCCAAACAAAGTATTTTCGCTTTCAACACATGAAACAGCGTTCTCCATGACATGGTGCCTGTTCGGCAACAGTGAGAATCAAAGTTACGCCGTTCTTTCCTTTTGTCGGTTAACATTTGGTGCGGTGTTTATGCAAAATTTTTTTTCTTCTCACACAGTGACGTCCACAGACATGCGGGGGCGTGTTAGAATGAGGCCTTTTTTAGGGTGTGTGTGTTATCTCTTAACTTTTATAAAGAATATCCTCTCTTGTGGATTTGAAGACTTTAGTCTTTGCAACTTCACAGCATCTTCTTAATGGCACCAAGAGCCTTGTAAAACTCCAAGAGCAAGCAACCTTTAAAAGTCGCATCATATGACCCCTTAAAAGCTTTTGCCTAATTTGGCGAACCAAGCACATGAAATTGACTGAATAGGAAATGCTAACAGCATTAATATTGCAGGATTCCTGTTTTTGTTTTTTTGGTGGACTCCTGTTCTCTTCTTTGAGATGCATCTTTAGTCCTGTCCTAATAGTCAATCGTAAATTATTTCAATTGTAGTATTTATTTATTTTAGTTTTTTACAAAATCTTTACTGAAATTCCAAGGACCATCTTGGAAATGGTGGTTTTGCTTAGACTTGCATGTTAGAATGTCGAAGAAGTTGAAACAACTTAAGGTCTGAAATATTCTCTGTGCAGATGCTTTTCGCTATGCAAGCTTGCATGAATATTTGCATTCCAAAATGGATCCGGACTACATTTCATGCAATGCAAGCAATGCAGATACCTGGGTTATTTTAGTATCACTCATTGTTTTTAATGAGAGTTTAAATTAGTTAATTTTTTTGTTAGAATCTTTAAAGGGAATTTGTTGGGTTTTTGTCATTTTTTTTTTAAGCTTAATTTTTAAATGAATTAGGTATTGTTGTCCTTGGTAATGGTTATTTTCATTTCAAGATATTTTAGTACATCAAGTTAAACTAAATTAGAAATATTTCCTTGAATAATAAACCAAATTTAAAGGTTTGCTACAGAGTTGCAGTCAAATGCATGTTCCATAAAAGGGTTCCTGGTAAGTGATTTCTGAGAAAACGCTGTTTAAAGTGGATTGTACTGAACACCAAAACACACTTCTAAGCCAATCAATCACGCAGGTAAGGGCGTGCCCACTCATAATGAGGGAGTTTGCTAGCATGTTTATGAATTTGGGGGTGGAGCTATTAAGATGAGAGTTTGATCCTTAATGGATGAGGGGACATGTTTTTTTTTGTGTGATTTCAAATATCAGCAGCATTTCTCTCTAAAATCGCTTACTGCACACTTTTAAACCTAAATGGTTTTTATTATTCAGGGACAGTACTTGCTAAAAACCAAGTCAAAAGTTTATCTAGCTTTACAAACTTGCCCCATAATGATTTTATTCAAACAATGACAAAAGATGAAAATTTATTTAACTGGCAGTTGTTCTCCACCCCTGACTGTTGCACCTCATGTGTTCATCTCATAATGTACGTCATATTTTCATTTACTTTGCAATAGTTTTTTATGTCACATAAAACCTTCCCCATGTTCGCTATATATTCTAACTTTTACCAAGTGATGGATGAATCTGCAGCAAATACAGGCAGAGTTTTAAACAACAAAAGATACTTTAAGCATGATGTTCGTCCCAAAAATGGAAATGTGATCACCCTCAGATCCATCCAAGATGTAGAAAGAGTTTTTTTCTTCATTGGAACAGATTGAGAGAAATCATTACATCTCTTGCTCACCAATGGATCCTCTGCAGTGAATGGGTGCCGTCAGAATGAGAGTCCAAACAGCTGATAAAAGCATCACAATAATCCACATCACTTCAGTCCATCAATTAATGTCTTGTAAAGTGAAAATCTGTGTGTTTGTAAGAAACATCATTAAGATGTTTTAGCTTTAAACTATGCTTTCGGCTAAAATATGAATCCTGTATCCTATAATGTTGCTTTCCTCTGCCAGTTATCACATCTGGAGAGTGGAAAGAAATATGCACAGATCAAACACAGTTTTGATATAACAAAAACAGTCTAGAACAGTCTAAACAATTGAATTGGTGGATTTTGATGTAAGAGAACAACAGCAGAATCGATTTTTTTTATTTGAAAACGCCGATTATGGATTAATGTATTTTGTCGCAGACGCAACAGATTAAATTAAAAAGCCTTTATGATGGAGTTGTTTCATGCAATTTTGATGTTTATTGATGGAGTGGTGTGGATTATTGTGCTGTTTTTTCAGCTGTTTGGACTCTCATTTTTTTTTTGACGGCACCCATTCACAGAGGATCATTCAGTGGAGCAATTCTCATTTCTCCACATCTTTTGTGAAGAACAAACAAACTCATTCTACATCTTGGATGGGCTGAGGGTAAATACATATTCAGCAAATGTCCTTTTTTGGTGAACCATTCTTTTGAAATGTTTATAAGATTGTTATTTGCTATCCTAAAATCTAAATCGACTTGCTTGGGTTTTTAGAAGTAAATTTGTGCTTATGTGAGTTTTTGTTTCTGTCCTTAATTACCTTGTCCTTCACCCTGAGCCATTTTAAACAGAGTCTGGGGGGTCTGGAAAACACCCATCAGTGGCTCTTAGCTGCAAAATTAGAGGACCTTTTGGTGCACTAGCTGCTGGCTTTCTGTTCAAAACTCTCAAATTGAGTCTGTAAAGAAGAGCTTAAGAAAGAAAGAGAAAGCAAATCACCATGACAAATGTTTTAACAATGAAGAGTTTTTTAGGACTGAAATCATCATTTGTGAGGGCCATGCTTGAGCATTAATCATTTAGAAACTGCATGCAATGGGTCAATGAAGGGATTATAGTTTGATTTAAGATTTATACTGGTTTCTTTGTGAATAAATAATCATTGCATTGTCCCTCTCTTCCAAAAGGAATTGAGTTTCCACAGGCACCTTGGCTGTCAGAGTTTTCCTCTACATTGCCATTATTGTGAGGTAAATGGTCAGTAATTGCACTGATGTCTGTGGCAGTTAATATTCAACTGAGAAAATGGTGGCTATTTATTTTTTGTTTGAACTATAGGAATGCTTTTGTGTGAACTTTTTCTTGTGTCAGTTGCTATTATTATGCTCGAGACACTGAATTATCAGGCTGTCCAGCAGTACAGTTTTTCACTTGCCAGTGTGAAGTCCCAGTTGATTATCCTACTTATTAGGCAGATGTATTTGCGTGAAATCACCCTTACATTAGCTGATGCATGGCATGCACATATACAATGGTTTAAATGAAGAGAGTTTAGTTTTTGACTGGTCACCAAGTTGAAAAAAAAGAATGCGCTTACAGTAGAAGGGCATGTGCAGTTATTTCAACATCTGTTACGAATGTGTGCTGCCAGTAAACAAGTGAACCCTTCTCTGTTTACGTAGAGGAAAATCCAAACAAAGGAATTATGTCAGTAACGCAGCAGAAGTTCATCTGCCTAGAACAGTCTCACCGCTTAAAGGATTATTACAACTTAGCAGCCCCCCACCAAAAAAACAGCTTTTTGTATGGAAGAATTAACATAAGTGCGTTCAACGAATGCTGGCCACTGTTCTTTTGAACCTTGAACAAATGCCCCGTTGACTTCCATTGGATGTACCTTTATAACAAATATGATGTTTTTGGGCTTGTTTTTAAAACTGAGGGATGGGAGAAAATGATTTAAGCACAAAGCACAGCAGCTTTTGCAACAAGAACTGACCTTTATTGAACCTGGAACAATTCTTTAAGGAACCAGGCTAAAAGCACCCTTATTTCATGGCCCTGTGAACAGCATTTCGCTCAACGATTCTAGAAATTTTGGGTGTCAGATGTTGTTCAGCCTATGGTAAGTCTGTCTCTTTCTGTCTTACCTTCCAATCAGAGAGAGATTTATTCATTTAGCACCATAAGTATTGAGTCAAGCTAGAGCAAGACCTTCAACATAAGGTCTATCCAGGGGACAGAATGGCATTGTCCAAATATTGAGGTGATATATATATATATATATCACTTTTGTATTGAGTCAAATGTGTCACTTTGGATTATAAATATATATATATACATACAGTATATATATATATACATACATACCTACATAAAAGGTATATATATATATATAATATGGAACTGGCCTAAAGAGTCTTGTGTGTCATGAAATCAAACATCCTTTTACATGGTTTTTGTTTTTGGGGGGATGCATAAAAACATGTCCCATTATGCTACTTGATGCTGCAAACGAGTCTTTATTTCACACAAATTTTTAATTTTTTTTATCATGATCATAAACACCATCCTAACACATAACACACCTGTTTATAAATAGTTTTTACCTTTTATTGCACTTTGTGGTCTTCGAGTTATTTACTCATAGTGGCGACTTGAGTCCGAATCGCATTCAGATATCCTTATCTCTGTTGAAAAATAATTTTTCAGTCTATGTGTTGTTTTTCCCCTGTTTTTATCATGCCACCTTAGCTAAAATTTTGTAAGTGTCTAGTCACGTTATCAGTTGCACAGGGATCATTTATTGTTTGTATTTATGTTCAAATCCTTAACCTCGAGTATGAGCAAAGTTTGCAACCACTGCTAATACTAAGGTATATTGCCAGGGGGCATTTTATCATAACAAAACAATGTCAGGATATTTACATTCATGCTTTGTGACTCAATCATATTTTCTAAGATTATTTATTGCAATGGATTTAGTCAAGGTCTTATTAACCATGAAACAATTCAGCTCTAAATATCTTGTGTAGTGATTTTTTTTTTTTAAACCTTCACAAGGTTTTAAGAAAATATGTGAAACAAAAGCAAGTTTTTGATAAACATGCTGAGGCATTTCTTTTAACATCAAATGTTTTGTCTGGGAAGCGAGAATCCCCTGGCTCAAAGCTTCCAATGAATCTGCTGTGTCTAATTAATCAAGAAGATTGCAACTCTTTGGCTCATCAACCGAACCCAGATTCATAAATGCACTTCTTCAGCAAGGGGCAACGTAAGAGTCGACTCAAACTTTATGTGAATTGTATTCGTAACCCTAAAATCATAGAAAAACACTTTGAAGGGAGACCAGTGGTGATAGCATGATGGATTGAAATGTTGACTTGTTGTAGAAAAAGACAAACAAGAGATTCAACTCCCTAAGGACAGTTTTAATTGCTCAGAGGAAGCAACTTTCATAGCTTTGATGAAACCGTATTCCGTGTTCTGTAGTTATGTTTCATTGATGTATCCCACTGTGTTTCTTTCTTCTAGCTTGTTATTCAACTAGTCTATTTATACTGTGTAAAACTGTGGCAAGGTTTACTGATGACAGTGATATATTTTTTTGCTCTTATGAAAGACATAAGCTTTGTAGATGTTCTCAGCTGCATGTCACGTAGTGATAAAAAGCATCTCGCTAAATGACATGACACGATGTGTTTCTGCTGGTTTCTCATTCAACTGTGTGATGACAGCGAGAGTACAGAGCTCCCGTAATTCAACTGTGTTGTGGAGTGCAGCTCAGATCATTTTGACCTTGGCCGACTTTGATGGGAAATTAATTCATAATTGCTATCTCTGACTTCCGCCAAGTGCGGGATTTGATGGTTTTGACGCCATACTCCAAGCGAGATTTGAGACCACCTAAGAGCTTCTGAGGAATTTTCCTGATTATGTTTTTTTTTTTTTTTCAGTACAGAATGAGACTAGGGAGGGGGGGGGGGGAATCAGAAGTCTTTGATTTCCATTTACGTTTTATTATTACCTAGAGAAAATAAAAACGGATATTAACACGATAGTGCTTTAGGGAGTGTATTGTCCGATGTCTGTAAAACAAAGGAGGGACGAAAACATATAATTACTTTTGCATACAGCCACACGTTGGACATGCAGCACAAACAAGAAGCATTCAAGCATAAATATGACAAAGCATACACATGTACTTGATGCACGTAACACAAATTGAAGGCTTTAAGTGAGGCTGCGTGGACACAGCACATGCCAGACAGGAGCCAATTACTGGTGATTAAAAGTTGGATTTGCATCGTGCCAAAACGAGAGTGCGCTGACAGTCCCCTGTTACAGAGTCTGATGACTAGTGCAGAATAATAAATAGCTCTGATCTGAGCCAGCGTCCTGTCCAGCTGAGATCATCCTCCCAAACTGGGGTGCAGTGAAATTAACCACAATTTTTACCTATTAATTCTGAGAATTATTCTGTTAGGACAGAACTGATGTTTTTCTGCTATGTCATTATTTACTCATCCTCATATGTTTTCAAAACCTGTGTTAATTCCCCTCATGTACTGTATTCCAGGTATGAATGACAGTCGTAACAATTGCTTTGTCGCTGTAGAATTTATAGGGACGCTGTGGAGAGAAGTCCCTAACCAATATCTCCATCAGACTAGTAAATTGTCTCTATAGCAATAATATCTGATCAACTATTAAATATAATGTGTATGTCAACTGTTGTTGCTCTGTAATGACTTCGCACGGAATTCTAGACAGAGCGTCACTTTACCTCCTTTCAATGAACTTTGGCCCACCTGCTTTCCCTGGGTAGATTATAAGAATATATAGCACCGGCCGTGCAAAGCAAAATATTTCAATATCAGTGGAAAACCATTACCATGCTCTCGTATTGCAAGCCGTGAGCCCCTCATCTAGCTCGACTGCGGAGCGACTGGACTTGGTGATAACATTGTTCTATAATCAGACAACTTCGGAGCGTTCGCGTTTGGTGACTCTTTTGATCCAGATGCAGAATACGAATAATTTGAATTTAAATTTTAGAACTTTGGGATCGGACGTTCGAATGATTCATTTGGCGTTCAGATCAAGACGGAAATGAGATCCGATGATTGTTAAAAAAACATTGGACCAAAATTTCTCCTGTGTGGGTAAATGTTACCTTGCCAAAACAAGTGCAGGACAATTTTCCTCAGAAGAGTGTACAAAAATACAAACTCACGTTCAATTGTCCTGACTTAGGTAATTATGTCCCATAAGTTTTTTGTGGAATTGGGATTAACTCATTTGTTGGGATTAACTCAACCATCTGTTTCTTGCCCCTATTCATATTTAAGGAGGGAACTAGTTTCCAAAGTCTGACATCACTTGGTTATGTTTTTTCAGGGTGTATAATTCAGTAACGGACGCTATGACGGTCCCTCTACCTCCCAATATCCAGCAACTACTTAATTGTCCTTAGCAATAATTTTGATCAAACAATTAAAATGTCTGTTGTCTGCCAAAACAAACCTAACGCCCCTTGACTTTGTGTAAGGAAAACTCTGCACAGTCATTAGGCCTATGTTTATTTGATATTTGTAAATTAATTGTATGGCTATGGATTTGCTCACTTTCAAAAGTCTATAAAGTATACAGCCAGTAAAAGTCTATAAAGTGCAAATCAAAGTATACGATTATTCTTACCAATAAAGTTTAAAAAGGTTCTGATTCTGATAAAAATACAAATATTTTTATTAAATAAGCCTGTAACTGTGTGGGTGCAAAATAAATTAAACAATGAATGTCTTTTCATGACTCTCAAACAAAAACTATAAAGAAGAGCAATTTTGGCTATATATTTGTACTATATACATTTTTATAGATGGCTTAATTTCTTTGAATCTGTTTTGAAAACGAAGTTTTATAGACAGCTAACCATTTATTATGACTTAATGATTTCGATCATATTTCAACAAAAAATTGGAGTGCTGATGCATTAAATTAACCAGAAGTGAAATGGAAGACATTTATTATGCAACAAAACAGCATTATTTCAAATAAACACTGTTCTTATCATATTTTTACATTTTTTATTAGTTTATATATAATATACATATAACTTAGATACAGAATCTATATAGATAATATATATAATCCATATATACTATCTACGTAGATAATATATTATGCTATATATATATATATATACTGATATATCTATATATACTAATATATATATAATCGTTATAATATATATATATATATATATATATATATATATATTATAACATATATATATATGCTATATATTATTACGTCCTATATAATATAGCTAATTACGCTATAATATATATATATAGACTTATAGATATATATACGGCCTATATATATTCTATATTGTGTGTGTGTGTGTGTTACTATTTTTTTTTTTTTTTTTTTTTTTTGCATTCTGAGGATCTGCGCACTGAAGACTGGCTTAATGGCTGCTGCAATTTCATGTGTAAAAAAAAAAAAATCTGTGACGTTTACGGTAAAAAACAGGAAGCTGTGGTTGCCAGAACTTCAACATAAAAAATATGGTAGCAAAATTTAGGTTTTAACGACTTAACACATAAATTCACAATAAAAGACCCGTGTAATTTCCATAACTGATTTAATGTTATAAAAAAACAAAACCAACAATACTGAGATACGAATATCTGTTTTGCGAAACCAGTGTTAATGCACTGATAAACCACCAAAAACTGGTGGTGATTAGAAATTCCCATGATGAACCAAAGCGCATCACAAACAGCTTTTCTTTTCTTTCTAGCAGCTGCAGAAGGGAAATAATAATATATATATATATTAAACTGAAATAATGCATAAACATTAATTTTTAACAAACATTTGATGTTAGGAGTATAACCCTACTGTACCTAACTGACTAGATACTCAAACTAAGAAGAAACAGGTGACTTCACAACAAAAGTTGCATGCAGGGGTTTTTTTTCACTGTAAATTATACAATGACTTTTTGCCTTTTCACTACTTCCAAAAACCGTATTTGTTAACAGATTTTCTCACTTACTGTTAACCAGTTAACAGGTTTTTTATTACTGTAGCATTTTTTACAGTCTTTTACTGGTTAAAATCACAATAATTTTTTTTACAGTGTTCAGCATTGTCATCACAAGGAATAAATTAGTTTTTAAATATATGAAATAGAAAACAGTTCATTCAAATTATAATCTTTCACAATATATTGTGAACAAAACAAAGTTGGAATGAACCGGAAATATCTTCCCAAATGAATCAATATCGAATCAAATCAAAACGTGAATCTGTGTCAATACCTGGTCCTGGTCCCATTTACCATGGTACCATCACAGTAAATATATAAAGGTCTGTTATCTAACACACCCTGATTCATTTCATCAGTTGAATTGATGGAGTGCTCCATGACCTGAATTGGGTGTGTCAGATTTTTTAGACACTGAAATGTGCAGGATTGTGAAACGCTTGGGTTAAGTCCCTCAATGGCCGGGGGGCCCGCCACACATAATCACGTTAAATGAAATTCTTTGCCCCCCCCCCCCCTCCTTATCTCTGTATCTCTCCTCCTGTGCTTAACTTAATTTGACTAAAACCTCTCTTATCCTCACGATAATCGGTCAATGGTTCGTTCGTTCATCCATCTACCCTGTTGTAAGGACACCTCTACTGCTCACCCACATGCCGAGACCTCGCTTTCCTTCTGTGCATTAGCTGACGAGACATGATCGCTGCTTCACTTCTCCAGCTATAAAAAGCTGGAGTCGATCTAGGTTTATCACGTCACTGGGTCGACACCATTATGTGAGGCCTAGAGACAAATCATGATGAAACCAACAGCAGCCCTCTGCGTTTTGCTCCAGACAAATGATGTAATAGCGTACATAATTCACTACCGCATTTTGTGTCAAAGCTTAAGTGTCTATTAATGTATACAAGTAGTCGTGCTAACACAGCTTTTGAGCCAAATGGAGAAACTTGTATGATAAGTTTTTGTAGCTTTTATTGGTGATTGGATATGTTTTTTCAAGCTGTAAGAATTTCGTGAGATGTAAGCTGGAAATTTCAGTACCTTAAACTTTTTTTTTCTAAATCTGGTCGGAATCTTGTTTTCCAGGCAAAATAATCTAAGCATCTTTAAACAAGATAAATAAATTTTAATTAATTAATCAATTTAAAACGTAATTTTCGCAAATATGTACTACCATTTGGCATCAGTATTATTTTTTTTTATTATTATTGTTTAAAGGAATTAATACTGGCTTATTAGATTATTTATTAGATTGCATTAAAATGATCAAAAGTGACATTTACGGTATAATGTTACAAAAGATTTGTATTTCAAATAAATACTTTATTTTAAAAATTTAAACTAAGAATCCTGACAATGTAATCATGATTTTCCAAAAACATATTAAGCAGCACAACTGTATATTTTATATTGATAATAACAAATTTTTTTTGAGCAGCAAATTGTCCCATATTAGAATGAATTTCAAAGGATCATGTGTACAACTGAAGACTGTGTAATGATGCTGAAAATTCAGCCTTTGCATCCACAAGAAATTTGTATTTTAAAATATATTCAAATAAAAAACTGTTATTTTAAACTGGAAAAATATTTCACAATATTACTGTCTTTAACCATATTTTTTTAACCGCCCCGAATTTTTTTAATTCTTATTTTTTTACATTTCTACAAATATAAATAAATCTTATTCTATTTTTATTCAAATTTTTTGGAAATAGAATTTACCTAAAAATAAATATGCTATAATATGCTAAGAATACAAATTACATTTTTATAAGTCTTATCATATTAATTACTTTAGTTTTGTGGATTTTATATTTTGCTACTTTCTACTTTAAACCAAACAAAATAATAATAATCAAATCAACATTCAGTAATCATTCCTTCCATTCTCTCATTCATTTATTGCCTTTTATTCATGCCCTTAAAACAGTTCTCTTGGGATGTTAGCCAGATTGTTGTCAAACAGGACTAATGCATGTGTATCTCTTCTGCTTTTCTCTTCAGATCCTCAAAGCAGCTACGCCTCCCACAGCACCAGATGCTGGCTCAGTCGATAATACCCGCTACGATTCTTTCTTCCTCTCGAGTGTTACCGTCCGACTCCTACCAGGCCCAAGCTATGTTTGACATGTGAAAGGCGCTGGGCTGGAACTATGGGTCCACATTATCAATCGTAGGGGAACTATTGTGTAAAGCGGGATTTAGATTGCCTTCGATTCAGATCTCTTCTAGAGGCAGGTACAGTATCCCTTACAGTTCCTCAGGCTTTGGCTTCTGTTTCGTATGGTAATCTATTGATGTAAAACACACTGAAAGCATATAGAATGATCCAGATTGGGTTTCCATTAATATGCGATATTTCCAAAAGTTCCCAAGAGTAGTCATGACCGTGACAGCTGCACCTGCATTTGTACCATCTTGCTGCCAGAAATTTCATGTCGTGCATTTACTATAAATAGAAAGTGAGTCCACATTTTTAGGAGAGAACAATCCACAGCATTGTTGTCCATCTCTCCCTCTCTGGGACAAACGAGGGCTGTGCATCGCTCAGGTCCCTGACGATTCCCATCGAGAGCCCAAACCAGTAGAGTTTGACAAGATCATTACGAGACTAATGGAGACCCCGCAATGCTCGAGTAGTCCATCATCTTCCGCCCATGAGGACGACATCAAGTAAGTGAAGGATATGCTTTTAATGTAAATGTTTGAATCAGCAAGGCCTTAAAGGCTTAACTAAAAATTCTGGGTTAAAAACAGCTCTAAATTCTATCAACTGCATCTGCTGCATGCGGTTGATTGACAAAAGATGTATGTGCATTTAAAACTCATGTTTTAAACATGTGGAGGTCGTAAAGGACTGTTACTAAAAGTAGTTTTTTTAATATTTTTTGTTGACCATGACTGGCATGTTAGTAAAGTATTTTTATTGAATTAATTTTTTAAAATGTATGTTAGTTGTATGAATACAATGAAGGAGTGTTAAGTATTTATGTATTTTTTATTTATTTTATTTATTTTCATTTTAAATTTAGATTAGCCATGAATGCAATGATAGAAAGTCGTTTTATTTTTATGTTTTTTAAAAAATCTAGAGTATTTTAAAAGTGTAATTCTTTAAAGCAAGAGTTGAAATGCTATTTGCTGACAGAAAAAACAACGTTTTGGACAAGATGTAGGCGAAAGCTGAATGATAGAAACCGATGTAAGCTAGAAAAAGTTGGTGTCAGATGCAGATGTTGATAAAAGAGTTAGAAGACACACTAGGTTTTTTTACCCCTGAAGTAGCCCATGCGTGGTTTTCTACCCCTAAGGAGTTTTAGTGTAAAGGAGTTTTTAGGGCAGAGAGTGTGAATTTTGTGATTTTCATTTTTCACACGTATTTATATTGTTGTTTACCCCCAAATATTCAACTTGGGGCATTGAAAAATATATGATAGAATCTTAAGATTTTTGTCTATAACAGATGCATAATAGGAAGTGTAACAGTGAGTCTTTTTTGATAGTTTTTTATTTAGATGGTTCTGTCTTCTGTTCTGAACAAACTGTTTTCGTTCCATCTGTCGTGGTGCAAGTATACTAGGGGTGTCACAGCATTTGATAATGGTTGACTTGTAACAAGGGCACATGTTTGATTATTTGATATTATTGGACTAACTTTTAGTATTTGTGAAATTTAGGAGAGATTTGTAAAAAACCCAATATATAGGCAAAGTCATGTGCAAAATAAGAGAAAACGTCCCTTTGAATGTATTGATAAGACAACCTGGAATACTTTGCCTTTTGATATGCCATGCATCACACATGCTCCTGCATGTACAAGGGTGTTTGGCTCCAGACCAGCAAACTCTGAAGAAGGAACTCGATGGCCGCAGTTTTAGGCCAGAAACATACGCTCACACCATCACATTATCCCGCACCAGAACTTGTATGATTAGCAAACCCACTTGCAAGTGGCATGTGTCCTGATACACCAACAGAAAACCATTTTAAAACCTATTTTTGAAAGAACCTCACTATTTAAAGAACCAGAATTTTTGAACAAAAAGGTTTATTTGTAAAAGTAATAGGTTCACCCAAAAATGAAAACATTGTGCTGAAAATGTATCAGAATTTGATAAAGTTTTGAGAAATTTAAGGCATTTCAGATTTGGAGAAAGGGATCACTGCAACACGTGCTCACCAATGTTTCCTCTGCACGGAATGGGGTGGCCGTTCCGAATTGGAGAGTCCCCAAACAGCGATAAAAACCTCACAATCAAGTCTTCCTCCAGTCCTCTATTAACGTCTTCTGAGAGAAATCTGAATGTTCTGAGGAAACAAATCCCTCAAATTTCAAACCTTCTATAAATCCATAACATTTCCCTCCACTGAAAAAACACCATATCCTGTTTTCCTCTCACTCAAAAATCCAGCAAACATATTGTTGTTAGAACTGCACTGTTTTTTGCTTGTCAACGTCTGCTTGTTTCTGTGCAATCTTTTCTCTCTGATTCAGATGAGATGACTTTTTTCACCGTATAGCGCAATATTTATGGACACAGGACGTTGTATTGTTAACCCTGAACGTTTAAAAATGAAGGATCAGACGGCAGCTTTGAACACTTCACAAGATTTTAACTAGATGGGATTGTAGTGGTGGTGGCTTACTTGTGGATGTTGTGGATGTTTTGATAAGCTGTTTGCACTCTTCGTTTCTGACGCCACCCATATCACGTGCAGAGGATTCCATTGGTGGAGCAAGTGATGGAATCATACCATTCTCCAGAATCTATTCCAATGAAAAAACAAATTCATCTACAACTTGTATGGACTGAGACTGAGTAGTTTTTTTTAGGCAGATTGTAAAATTTTTGGTGAACTATTCCTTTAATTTCTCCAGAACAGGATTGAGAATTGTATTAGTATATAGTTTTGGTTTGTTTTTACAATTTTTTACATTTTACCATCCTCTAGTTACTGTAATGCACTTTATGTACAGATGTTAGTTCTGGTGTTCCGCTGGCTTTTTTGCAATTACCTGAATAGTTCTTCATCAGTTTAAATCTAAATTGGGAATCTGAAGAGTGTGAACGTATCACATCTGTGTGATTTCAACTTTGCCCTTAGGACAACCTCAGTAATGCTAAATTCTGCCTGGGAAATATTAACTTAGAAGGTGCTATGCGGTCAAATCTAAAATATGCTGTGCTTTTTATAATTTAACTCTTGGAGCTAGATACGACCTTTTTCATACATCATTAGATCAGATACAAAATTTCAGGACACGGCAAATTTTCTCAGTTGGCATAATGTTTCCTTTTTTCTTTTTCTTTCTTTTTTCATGTTTGACTTTGGCAAATTCCAAAGAACCAAACAAACTCAGACAATACGTTTCTATTGCCATTGACGCTCACTAGTGATGGTTTGCCACTCTGTTGTTTTGGGTGTCATTGTCTCTAATTTCCATATGGCTCGTTGCTGATGCTTTTTGACTGGCTTATGTGGTGGAGAATGTCTGTGCAGATGAAGTTTCCCCCCATAAAACACTACTGTGAACATGAGCTGTCAGCACACACAGCATGAAATTTGTCAACCACGTCTTCATTGCTGAAAACCAAAATGCATAACTGAATGGCTTAATTTCATACACTTGGTTAAGTGCCACTCTAAATAACAATTTGAATTTTGATGAAGGTACTTTTATTTAGAAATTTTTATACAAGTATATGCATGCAGTTGTGCTTTGTTATAATATAATGACTTCCACAGCTTAACTTAGGGGGCAGCTGTGGCCAATGGTTTAGAGATTTGACTTGTAACCAGAAGGTGCAGGTTCCTATTCTCGGTGCTGGCAGGAGTTTGTAGGTGGCCAGGGAGTGAATTAACAGCGCTCTCTTCCACCCTCAATACCCATGGCTACAAGTGCACTTGAGGCAAGGCACTGGACCCCCAGTTGCTCCCCGGTGCACTGATTATATAGCTTGCCCACTGCTCCAGGGTGTGTGTTTTCACGGTGTGTTCAGTTCTCACTGCTGTGTGTGTGCACTTGGATGGTTAAATGCAGAGCACCAATTCTGAGTATGGGTTACCATACCTGGCAAATGTCACAACTTTCACTTTCACTTTCAGCTTGGTTCCTCCCAAAGTTTCTTTTAAGAACAAAGTACATTGTGGTGGCCAATTTAATAATTTAAGAGTTGGTCATTGACGGATATTAAAGAAATCCACTCATCGTCACTAGCAAAAATATTGCATAACTTTGTCACTGCTCCAGCAAAGTGTCATGTTTAAACAAAAAGGGGGCGGTGGGGTATTCTAAATAACTGGGAAATTATTACAATGTATTACAAGCAATTAATTCAAATAGAGTACAATTTGGTAATTTATTATACTATTTATTTAATTTCTGATTTGAATTTTTTCTCTATTTTGAAGTTGTGTGATATGGACACATAATAAATTACCTAGACTTGCTTAAAAATTCTATTCAACGAAAACCCATACTGAAAACAATGAACTTCTTAATGATGTTTCACATATACATAACATAATCGCTATGGTTGGTTATAATCGTTGACCATTTCCCACTTTTTTACTTTTTACCTGCCGCTACTCTATTTCTGAGGTGCTTTTTTAGGACACGAAAACTAAATACAGTTGTTGTCCATGGTGTTTGTCCTGACAAACATCGTTGTTGCTGTTCCTTTCCTCCTCTTTGTCATAAATTGACCTAAAGTGCTACAGTACAGGCTTGTAAGGACAGGAATGGCAATTACCCGCCCGATCTACATTACGTGTTCCATAATGACGAAAATGCTTGCATAAAGCTAAGAGATATCAGTGTGTGCCCCTGTGTCGTTTGCTTTTCAGTATAATGTTTAGCCTGTGGCGTCTTCCTGTCGAGGCAGGTCCTGGAGGCTGGCGAAGAATTCCCAATTTGGACCGATTCAATTCAAGTTTGTGGTATCGGACAGCTGTGGTGCCAAGAGCTCACGCTATCTTTACCAGGAGGAAGTGGCTCGATGTTCCGTCACTCCTTCTTCCCTAAAAGAGCATCTATTGATGGTATGAAATATACATATGCATCTTTTAAGTCGGCAATGAAATAAATGCATTCCAGGGATTATATTGTGACGTTTTATTTGTGTTTATAATTTTGTTACAAGAAAATTAGTACTCTCACATAACGGTTCTTTCTTGGCATTTATTTGCTCCATGAAGAAAACTTTCGCCATTGCTCAAAAAGTCCTTTCTAGTGAAAAAAAAGTTCTTATATGATTATATAAGTTTATTATCTTTCTATTAAACATGTTATAGTTTTAAAATGTTGTACTTCACTAGTAATAAAAAAAGTGATTCTTTTAGGGGACTGTTCACTGAACGGGAACCAAACTGGTTGAGTGAATCTGCCCCTCACCTCCGTTTTTCACAATCCAATCAATAATCGACCAAGAAAATTAAGTCCCATCCCTACATTTCTTTCATGCTCGATAGCTATTTAACTCAGAAAATGAGTGAGTCATGTTGGTTGGCAACTTGCCTTTTCATGCTGTGTTTTTTGTAACCATCGTTCCACTATCAGGAACAAATTGTGTGCATTTTTCTACGTTTTTTGATCATAGGATTATGACCAGTACTTCAACCACGCGCTCCCTGAAACAACCAACGCAGGACTATCGTTTTGCTGAATTCTGGGAGGATGACTTCATGTGCCAACTGACCACGTCCAGGTCACACAATCGACACAGAAAAGAAGAAAATGCACAGGTGATAGCTCCCCGATAGCCTTTGGCGATTTACCTGATGTTTTGGCGTTAAGACAGACTGACCTTAGAAAGGCTGTTTAATGTCCTCTGTCCTACGTCTCGTTTCGTTTTCCCTTCCTCTAACGCTTTGCTGTCTCACTTTGTTTCTGTTAACCCTTTTCTCTCACTCAGGAGAAGAACGGATCATGTACGTGATTCTCATGTTATGAGCAATAGGGCCATGTTCAGTTTGTAATTGATGCGTTTTACGCTAGTGCTCATCTTTGCACAACCATGCACCATGGGATTTGTTGGCCCGGGAGCCATGTGTGTTTTGTGGATAAGATGGACCCAGTGGAAGGGACGTTGCTGCTAGCTACATCCACATCTGTCGAACCTATTCAATGGTGAGGTCGACATCCCTGCTAAATCAGAATCACTGAAGATGAGACCTGACTGGCATCAGAAATGTAATGTGAGGCTGGATGCCAAAAGATGCTGAAAGGTCCCCAAAACTAAACCCAATAAAGAGTTTTTGCCTCACAGGATCATTTGTGTCATGCTTATCGACACGAGTTCTAACCCTTGGGCTAATTTGAATTTTAATCAACAAATTAAAATTCTGTTATCATGTCCTTCCAAACTCTGTAAGACCTTTAGTTATTGATGGACGAAGTTAGGATGAATTTTTTTTTCATTGCCGATTGGTAAAGCATATTTTGGAGGTAAAAAAAGTAGTCTGCTAAAAGAATAAAATGTTAATGTAAATATTCAAAATGGTGTAAGACTCTTTTTATATTTAATTAAAGTGTGCAGTAGGTTTATGCTGTACAAGGTTTTTAGTTTGTTTTTTTTGTACAAGATTTTTAAATTTTTATTTTTATGAAAATTTATTAAAATTTAATTTTTATGTTTTCATTATTTAATATGAAAATGTAACAAAATGTCATTTTAAATTAGTGGTTACATGATCATTTTTTATCTTATTTTTATTTATCAATGTGGAGAACAGTTGAAATCTTTTATATATTTTAATATAAAAGTATTTAAAATGTTATTTCTCTACATTTTATTTACATTTAATTTTAAAGCAACAGCATTTATTTGAAATAGAAAATCTTTTGAAACATTCTAAATGTATTTCTATCACTTCTAATCAGTTGAATTCATAATTTAATGCTGAATACAAGTGTTTATTAAAATATTATGAAATGTTAACAATATTATATATTATAGAAAACTGTTTCTTTAAATAATAACATTTTGTCTACAATTTTTTTACAAGTGCATATTAATTCTAAACAAAAAAAACACCTGCCCTAAATTATTTTTCTATTAACCCACTAATATCAAAGCTATTTTTCACAGTCCAATCAAATCCTGGACTGATAAACGTCAAGCAACAAAATTTATTTGCAGACTATTCACTTAATGTTGAAATGTGTGACAATTGTGAATTAAATGTGTTGCGAATGGTCTGTCTTTTAATGTGTTTTTATATATATATATATAATTAGTTCTTCACAGTATTGTGGCCTCGTAGTTTCAGTGTAGTTTAAAATCAGAAAACATCTCCAAAAAACTGGCAAAGTTCTGGCAAGTATACATCTAACAATTGCTCCTGGCGTTGTGAAGCTGGCCATGAAGGAATTCCCATTAAATCACTTCCTCAAGAGTGACAAACATTTGGTTGAAAGCTCGCCTTGGAGGGAATTTGGCTGAACAAGCAATATGCATTAGTGTGAAGAGAAAATCGCATGGAAAATTAGACCCTTTTCCGACCCCAGAATTTAAATGAAGGCTGTCTTCCCTATACAGCAAGAACAAACAAGAGAACACAAATCCCCTTATCCATCCAGGGCTAACAGAAGCAGGTTATCAGGTGGTTCAGTGATGTTGCTCTTGCTGAGTTGGAGGAAGGGATCGAATGACTGAACTAAATACACATATTCAAAGGACTTCCAGGTCTATGGGAAAAC
Source organism: Cyprinus carpio (assembly GCF_018340385.1). Taxonomy (NCBI): domain Eukaryota; kingdom Metazoa; phylum Chordata; class Actinopteri; order Cypriniformes; family Cyprinidae; genus Cyprinus; species Cyprinus carpio. The sequence continues at coordinate 7,838,795 of NC_056590.1, forward strand.
AGCCGAATGTTTGTCTGTAGTGCATTAGTTTCTCATTCAAATCTAATTCATGGGACTAAAAACAGATATCACTGCCTGTAATAACATGCAGCAGGCTAAAGGTGCATGAATGGAGCGTTTTATATGACAGAGTGGGTGTAGAGCGAAGTGAAGATGTTCAGAGTCTCAGTGGAGAGGAAGGAGTGACAGGAAGAGGAGGTGATCAGTGTAGCTGGACCTGACGTCTCTTTATGATATACCTGGCTGTGATCGGTGCTCATCTGAAGAGCTAATGTTACTCAGCTATAATTTACAATCATGATCTGTAATGTATTTCTTCAAAGACAAGAAATCAGAATGGTTTTGTGGTTTTTGGTAAGTAACTTAGCAGATATTTGCATCTAAAATAAAAACAGGTCAAACTGAGTTTTTTTTTTTTTTTGGAAAATAATGACATTAATGATGTTTCTTGTATGATAGCACTATATGAATCCTGTTTCCTCTGTGATTTATAGGTAGTGCTGGCACTGCTGTTCTGTTTTAATGAAACGGTGATGCTCCTGGACGCTAATGAACATCTTTCAGTACCAATGACCAACACCAGGCAACCAAGATACAGAGTAATCGGCCCAAGTGGACCAATAACCTGCGGGGAACTCAACGTAAATTGACTTCAATTGTACATTAATTATATTCACATCTGAAGGGTCCAATAATATGTACGAGTTATAAGAGTCTTCAGACTCATAAAAGACTATTTGTAACCACAACTTTTCCATAGTCTTTAAAGTGTTAACATTTCAATTTTTTATTTTTATTTTTTGAATGGTTTAATAAAATTTTTTATTTTAATGGTTTGGTAAAGTTTTATGTAATAATTAATAATTTTTTTTATAATTATAAAATTAAAGTGTTTCAAGGACATTGAACAAATTTAAGCAATTATAAGCAATAAGATAGTTTCTTGTTTTAGCCTAGTTAGAGCTATTAATAATGGTAATTTGTCTAAATGCACTACTGTGAAAAAGTTTTGGAGGCAGTACCCATTTTTTGTTAAAGAAATGTATACTTTTTATTTAGCAAGGATGCATTAATTTAATTAAAAGTGACCCGTAAAGACATTTACAAAGATACAAATAATTTTCATAAATATGAAGCATCACAACAATTTAAAAACATTGATAGTAATAGAAATGTGATGTGAGATACTGAAAAGACTGAAGTAATGATGCTGAAAATTCAGCTTTGCATCATCATAAATTACATTTTAAAATATAGTTCACATAGAAACAGTTGTTTCAAATTGTAATCATTTTCACATAAATCCATAAATTTCACATAAATGCTGTTTATATTTCAATTATCTAATTTAATCAAGGAATCCGAAAAAAAAGTAATCAGTTTTCCAAAAGAATATTAAAAACAGTACAACTGAATTCAACATTGATAATCATAAGAAATGTTTCTTTGAGCAGGTAAATCAGCAGATTATTATGATTTCTGAAGGATCCTGTGACTCTGAAGACTGGAGGAAACTGATGGTGAAAATTCAGCTTTACATCACAGATAAATATATTATTTTAAAACATATTCAAATAGAAAACAGTTATTAAATTGTAATAATTAGTTTCACAATGTTACTGTATTTTTTAATCCAATAAATGCCGCCTTGGTGAGCATAAGGGACAGATAAAAAAAAAATGAAATACCAAAACCTTATAGTAGTGCGTTTAATACATTTTTAATATTTCCATTTATTTAGGTTATACCCCCCCCCCCCTGTATGTGTGTCTTTGAACTTACAAGTATGACCTGTTTGGTTCAAAAGGTGACTTTTTTGCTGTTTCTATTTCTAATTTAATTGTTTGTAAATATTCTCTGTGTTTCATCAGGTGGAGAGAGATTCAGTGGACTGGTGGGATCCCGTCAGATTCCGGACTCGGTTTGCAGTTTTCCGTGTCCGCTCGGGTTCGAGAGGAAGAAGATGGTGAAGGGTGTCCCGTGCTGCTGGCACTGTGAGCTCTGTGATGGTTATCAGTTCCAAGCTGATGAGTTCAACTGCGAGATGTGCCCTTTCGACATGCGGCCGACTCTCAACGCCGCCACGGCCTGCGCCCAACTCCCATCATCAAGCTGGAGTGGCATTCACCCTGGGCCGTGATCCCTCTGTTTCCTGGCCATTCTTGGACACCTGGCCCCATGTCCGTCATCATCACCTTCATCCGCTTCAATGATACCCCCATCGTGAGGGCCGCTGGGCGTGAGCTCAGCTACGGTGCTCCTGCCGGGAATCTTCCCCTCATCTACTTCATACCACCTTCCTGATGATAGCTGAGCCGGGACGGTGGTGTGCGCTTTCCGAAGGCTGTCTGCGGGGCGCTTGGGCATGTGCATTACGTACTCGGCCATGCTTACAAAGACGCAAACCGGGATCTACCGAATCTGTCGAACAGGGCAAGAAGTCCGTCACACCACCAAAATTCAATCACCCCACATCACAACTTATGATTACCTTCATACTAATCTCAGTACAAGGTACGCGTGATCAGTTAAAGCTTGAAGCCAATTGGTGATAATTGCTGTATTGCTTTCTTCAGGGTGCAACCATGTCCTGTTAATCCCAAATCTCATGGAATTGGTTACTCTGTTTGGGACTGGTTGCAAAAAATAAGATTTTTTTTTCAATTTGAATGTTTTTACATTATAGTTTAAAAGGTTGGGGTTGGTAATAATTTATTAATGCTTTCGAAAGAAGTCTCTTATGCTCACCAAGCTGCATTTATTGTTGATCAAAAATACGGTTAAAAAATGTTTTATATTGTAAAAATATTATTAAATTTAAATAACTCTTTCTATTTGAATATATTTTTAACATGTAATTTATTCCTGTTGATGCAAAGCTGAAGTTTTCATCATTACTCCATTCTTTTTGTATCACATGATCCTTCAGAAATCATTCTAATATGCAGATTTGCTGCTCGAGAAACATTTCTTATTATAATCAATTGTGCTGATTAATGTTTTTGTGAAAAACATCATACATTTATTCAACATTTTTAATGAATTAAAAGTTTAGAAGAACGGATTTATTTAAAATAGGGAATCTTGGTAACTTTATAAATTATTTTACTGCCACTTTTGATTAATTTACTGCACTCTTGCTAAATTAAAGTATTATTTTCCAATTAAAAAAACCATACTTAAATTTGATTAGTGACCTTGAACTGTAAACCTAGACTATTTCTTAAAAGTATGTCACAACTGTGTTAAAAATAATGACTTAAACATATTACAAAATAATGAAATCTGTTAATCTTACTGCCCCAGTCTTTTGAACATTAGTGTACATATTATTCCTAGAAAACTTAATGAGTTACCTCTGCTTTTAAGTTTGCATAGTGTTTTAATATAAAAAAAACACACTTCACCTTTAATGTTTAGCTTCATACATCTATTAAAAAACTGCATGACAGCTTCTATGAGGAATGCAAGCCCAAAAGATGGATTATGAATAAAACATTAATTAACTGATTAATAAGAAATTCTGCTGCACATTGCACAGAATTCATGAGCACCTTAGCAAGTCCCGATCTCAGTAATAACATACATGCCTGTCTCCCTCCAGCCCGCCAAATACAGGTTCATGAGCGCCACAGGGCCACTGGTGATGGAAACTAAAGCCCCTGTGCTGTTTGTTCCATTCTCAACATGCCCCTACTGGATGAATTTTGAGGTTTTGTCAATAGCTGTTTCCCAGGTCAAGCAGAATTCGCCTGTTTGTACACTCTGCTGGAGCTGATAAGCTGCCTGCAGACCTCTCATGTTGAGTGCCTGGGCTTCATTCTGCTTGTGTTCCAGCAAACGTGCCAAAAAACACGCTAATGTGCAAATGCAAACAGATTTCAAAAATGATTTTTACAGTTGACAAAGAAAGCCCCACCGCTGTCGATACACATCGTGTCTGCTGATAAACACCTCAAAACTGCTGATTTGAACTTTTACAAAAGAATATTTTAGAGGCTTTTGTAGTTGGAGCCTTAGCCCCAGAATTATGCGCATTGACCTCACCGGCAGAGGCGGCGGGGGAGACGAGATTAACAGGACGTTTTGCGGGAGAATGATTGACAGCAGGACATTTCTCGCACCTCCTCAGTGCATGTTGGCAGATGTGTCACCGATGCCTGAGTGGACGAACGGACTCCTCCGTTTGAGCGACTCTGACAGCAACATCTGTCTCCCCGGCAAACATGCCGGCGTCCCGGCTGCTGTTCTCTTCCTCCTCCCCGCCGTAGAAGGTTCTCTAAAGTTTTGGGCTTTACCTGATGACTCCCTTGAATGTTCCCATTGAGAACCAGGTGCATCTCTAAATCACACCTCGAAAACAGCTGCTCTCATCTGGTGATGCGGACGTCCCCGTTTGAAATGTCCTTGATTTATTTGGTGTTTAAAATGTTAAAATGTAGAATAGTAACTTGTATGCTAGATTTTGGACATTATACACTTAAAAACTAGAAGGTGCCCCTCAGTTTTCCCTTTGATACTCTAGGAACTTAGACATTTATTAACCCAAAAGGTGCCTCCAGGAACCTTTAGTTTTTTACAGTGTAAATTTTAGGAACGTTTATTTCTTCAGATATAATTTTGTCATTTCGATTACACATCGTTTCTCAGTTTTAGATAAAGGAGCAAATAACTCACTAGACAAAAGTCAACAATTAAGTACTGTAAACTTTCATGTCTGTAGCTGTCTGTGTGTATTAAATGGGAAATATATGAGTTATGTTACTGCACCACATGTTTACTGAATGAAAATACACACTCTATGCAAAGAAAAGTTTTTTTGGTGTGTGATAAAAGCAATATGGTGCAATATCCAGCGTAAAATGGCACAATTTTATATTTTGAACACCTAATAAAAAATAAGGTACCTACATTTTATATAGCCCCAGGCTAGATTTATTTTGATCAAAAATACAGTAAAAACTGTAATATTGTGAAATATGTATTAAAATTTGAAATAATGTTTTTCTAATTTGAATATATGGCTCAAATGTTAATTTATACCTGTGATGCAAAAGCTGAATTTTCAGCAATCCTTACGTCAGATGTGTGCATTCTCAAGAAACATTTCTTATATTATCAATGTTTTAAGGTGTTGTGCTTGTTTCATATTTTGTGAAAACCATGATAATTTTTTTATGAATAGAAAGCATTCATCTGAATAGAAATCTTTTGTAACATTATAAAATGTATTACATAAACGTTTGAGCAAGTTAATGCCTCCTTGCTGAATTTAAAATATTTCTTAGCTTTCAAAAAAGTTTGACCCCAAACCTTTGAAACTAATGTAACAGCATATTATAAAAAAGGCGTGCAATTGTATTTTTTTTTTTTCCCAGACAATCTACATTTATCATTATCAAAAACACAAAATGTCTTTAATTCAAAATGTTAACTTTGGACATTTAAGTGCTACATTTCAGCTGAACTAGACATAGCCCCTTTTTTTTTTCATTTTTTCAGTCTGGTCAACGTATATTACAAAGCGGAGGAAAGGATCTTATAGTTTCTTTTGTGTCTTTAAAACTAGCACTGTTAAAACCCATCATTAAGAGCAATCAGGGCTGAATAGCAGGCCTATTGAACCAGTAATCTTGTGCAAATCTTGTCTGCTGTAGACTGGCTAAAACACGGCTGCTCTTTACACTTTATTCTACATCAATCAAACAGAAGCTCTTGACAAATGAGTCTGCACCTTCTGACTGACTCAGTCTCTGCCGTTAATGATCAGCTTTTTTCTTCCTCCCGTCTCTATGCAGGTTGTTGGGTGTTTTCATCTGGTTTGGGGTGATGCCGCCACACACCATTGTGGACTATGACGAGCAGCGGCCGCCAATCCAGAGTTGGCGCGTGGCATCCTGAAGTGTGACATAGCTGATTGTCACTCATCTGTTCGCCTGAGGCTACAGTATCTTGCTGATGGTCACATGCACTGTGTATGCGGTCAAGAGCCGAGGTGTTCCTGAGACCTTCAACGAAGCTAAACCCCAGCGGCTTCACCATGTACACCACCTGCATCGTCTGGCTGGCATCGTGCCTATTTTCTTTGGCACAGCACAGTCCACTGAGAAGGTATGCAAGTGTGTGTATAATGGGATTCATGCTAATGTTCACAAACAAATAGTTCACCCCAAGAAATGCAAAGAGTTAACTTGCATCACTGTCGTTCCAATCCTGTTATGATATTTCTTCTTTGCTTGTACATAAAACAAGATGTTTGGAAGCCCTGTCTCTTTTTTATACATCCAAAAGCCGCAAAAAAGTAAGATTTTTGTTTGAAAGAAGAAATTATTAATATTACTCAGCAAGGATGCATTCAATTGAAAAGTGACAGTAACTAATTTTTTAATATTACAAAAGATTTCTATTTCAAATAAATGCTGTACTTATGAACTTTATATTCATTGAAGAATCCTGAAAAAAAAAACAGGTTCTCACAGTTTACACAAAAAATAAATAAAACAGCGGCAACTGTTTCCAACATTGATAATAATAAAAAATGTTTGCTGAAAAATCCACATTTAAAATAAAAAAAAATAAATATATATATATGATATAATATATATAATATATATATATATATATATATATATTATATATATATTTAATTGCAATGCTGTTTAATAATATTATGTTTCCCCCCATATATTTGATCAGATAAATGCAGCCAGCCTTGGAGAGAATTAAAACATTCTAATAACATTTCACAATATTTTGGTTTTTACTGTATTATTGCATAGACACTTCTTAAAAAACATATAAAAAAAATCTCAACACCAAGCTTTTCAACGTTAGTGTATAAAGTGACAAAAATGCAGTATAAAAGTTGTCCAAAAGAGCCATGAACTATATTCCACATATTCTGAAATCATAATAATAACTTTAATAATAATGGCATAATAGCTTTTTGTGATAAACAAATTGAATTTTAAGTTCTTCCTGACCACAGTGCTCAATCTCATTTGCACATGCACATATTCAAACTTTGCATGCTAACTCATCTAACCAGTTTGATGTGTGACCGAACATGATATACCAAGTTTGAACATGCAGAAGTGCAAATGAGATCTTTGGGATGGTCTTGAGGTTGAACTTCACCACATGCTAGCAAAGAAGCCTCCTCAGAAATGATTTCAGTGGTGTTTAGGAGAGAGCACACTATCAAAAATGAAGATTCTTTATTTGCATTGATGATTCCATAAAGAACCTTCAAAACGTTTCATTCCACAAAGATTCTGTATAGTGGGAAAGATTCTTTATTCTTAATGTAATGTTCTTCACACGAAAACAAAAAAAAGGTTCTTTGGGGAACCTCATATGATTGGCATCACTGCAAAAATACCCTTTTAACTCCTTTATTTGTAATTTCTTCCCACTATCCCACTCTTTTTTTCTCATTTAACATCCTGTTTTACACAAAAACATCACTTCATGGAAGCAAAATCTGTTTGCAAAATTCTGTTTTTATTGAAGTGTTTTCATCATTACCTGCAGGTGTTGCTAACTGTTTCTGTGTTACTGATCTTATATAAAAACTGTAATGAAAGCCGTATTCTCTGACAGTGAGGAAATTTTAGGCTATTAATGCTTGTTCTCATACATTCACAATAAGACAGAGAGCAATACTACACATCTTCAAAACACAATATATAGCAATGCTATAAAACAACTTCCCGTATTTGCACCACAATGTGTTCTCACAGTTCTGCTCCAATCCATCAACAAAAGAGTGGAGCTTAGTTGCCGTTTAAGTCCTTAAGTAGAAAATTATGTGAAATGAAGTCATTTCAATATGAAGGCATTGAAGTAAGCAACAACCTGCCAGGCTCACGATAACAAGTCCAAGTTGTATGTGCTCACGTTTTCTTTTTTGAAGAGGCCTTTGATATGGCAGACATGGAAAGGGATGAGATGAGAAAAAAAACAACATTTCATTTCTCCCCTTTATCTCCCAAAGACACACCATGACACAGAGACAAGCTCTTCGACCCCCAATGAGGTTCCGGGGGTTTGACTGTGGGAGGATGTTGATACGGGAGTGTTTGGGAGCCTGAGAGACAAGGTCTACCCATCATAATAAAGCCAGAAGCCTCGTCAGCGGGAATTAAGAATTAGAGCCATTAGTTATTGCTGCATAGATTAAACGAGCCAGGTAGCTTCCCACTGATGTGCCGCACTAAACTGTATGGGCAGTTTCCTTGGTGAGCGCTCTTGGGTGGGCAGGTGCTCTTTTATTTGGCTTGGCAGTCCACATATGATGAACATTGTGAATGTTTTATTTTGATGCATAGTCACAGTCTGTCCAAAGGAGGATTTTATTGCTAAAAGGTTGCTCAGGGGGGCTTTAGGAGGGTTTTATTTAAGCGTCACGTTTTGATTGGGGTTTCTTCTGTTCGTTTTTAGGAAAACAAAATGATAGTTGACACAAAGTAAAGAGCTATAAAATGAATGTGGATGCCATTAAATGCACTACTTTTCAAAATGTGGGGTCAGTAATTTTTTTCCGAAATGAAAACATAAATACTTTTTTTCAGCAAGGAGGAATTAAATGGCAGTAAAGTACATTTCTAAGGTAGTATGAAAGATTTCTATTTCAAATAAATGTGAACATTCTATTCACCAAAAAAAAAAAAAAAAAAAAAAAAAAAAAAAAAAAAAAAAAAAAAATCTTGGTTTCCACAAAAATATTAAGCAGCTCAACAATTTTCAACACTGATCATAAGAAATGAGTTTCTAATGGGATCATGTGACACTGAAGACTGGAGTAGTGATGCTGAAAATTTAGCTTTGCATCACAGGAACAAAAAAAAAAAAAAGATTCCAAAGATATCCAAATTAATCACAGTTAGTTTAAATAGTAATAATATTTCACAATATTTACAGTTTTCTGTATTTTTGATCAAATAAATCCAAACATTTGTAAGCATATAAGAGAGAACTAAAGGACACCCAAACCTCTTAAATTGCTATGTATCAAAATTATGAATAATGATTGTAGAAATAAGTTCATAAATAGTATTATAATTAATATTATTTATTATTATATTTTTTACTTATTAATTACCGTTCTAATATTCCATTAAATGAATATGATGAATAAAATGCTTTACAGTATTTTTATATTAGAGTCATGTTTAACTAAATAATAAATAGTTATGTTAACAAATGAAACCTTTATTGTAAAGTATTTATCAATTAAAATTATAATTATTAAAAAATGGGACTTCATGTGTGTGTGTGCGTTTTGTGTGTGTGGGTGGTGTCGTGTGTGTGTGTGTGTGTGTGTGTGGTGTGTGTGTGTGTGTGGTGTAAATTTGGGCTTTAGTTGAGATTACTGTTAAGCAGACTGATTACCAGGATCTTTTTTTTTCAGAATAAAAATGAAGAGATAAAACTCTCTTATTACTCTAGCTGTATAATAACCTGAGCTATTACAGCAATAATATTTGTCATGTTTTCTTTATTTTATTATGGGGTCTAGCATCACTTTTTTCACTATACCGATCCCGTTCTTGTTCTGAATGGTTATGATGTCCTTCGACCTGCATTCTCTTGACCTTTCATTTCCGTGTGTTTGATGTAGATGTTCATCCAGACGACGCGACGCTGACCGTGTCCATGAGTCTGAGTGCCTCCGTGTCTCTGGGGATGCTCTACTAATACCGAACGTCTACGTCATCATCTTCCACCCGGAGCAGAACGTGCAGAAGCGCAAGCGCAGCTTCAAGGCTGTGGTTCAAGCCGCCACAATGTCCTCACGCCTCTCGCAGAAATCCATCAGTGACAAGCAGAACGGAGAGAGACCAAGATCGAGCCAGACAGGCAGCAGTAGCAGGTAACAGCCACTCTCAGACCCCTGGGAAAAGTGCAGGAGGACACCATTAAAGTCTAGAAGTAATGCTACTAAACTAAATCAACCCGTAAAAAATCACAGACTCCAATACAGAGCCAAAAGATTAGAAAATTGATGCTATAGAGAAGTGTCATGGCAGTACTTTTTATTATACTATTATAGTTTTGAAGTTAAAGTTTTGTAAGTTACTGATTTTGAATTAGGTTATATATTTGTACTATTTTAATCCATTTTTTAAATATTACAATTTAGGTTTGAATTTATTTTTTAGTTTCAGTTTGGTAACTTTAGTGCTTCAACTTAAACTAAACAAAAAATAGAAAAGTTGCTTAGAAAAAAGCAATTTTTTTCATTTTAATTTTATTTTATTTCAGCTTTATTTAATAAACAAAAATATTTTAATAATATTTGTTTTCATTAATGATAATAACCTGCTGAATGGAAGGAACCTTTTTTGTTTTTTTTATTGCTATAAGTTTATAAGTAAAATTTTAATTAATTTATTTTTATTCACATTCGTTTTATTTTAGCTTTTTGTTTATTTCATACCTTAGTTAGTCATTTTAGCACTTTTGTTTAATTAACTAAAAAAAAGTTTAGAAATCTTACTGAATAAGATCAATTAAAGTTTTCCATCTAATATTATATATGTATGTTTTTATTTCAGTTGTCAGATCAGATCCAGGATCTCAATCACGATTATTTATCAGATGACAAAAATACCTACAAAACGAGTTTAGATCAGGGCGGGTCACCATGTGAATGATGACCAGAAATTAAACAACGGATGGTGAGGGCTCGAAAGTACCGTGTCTTCAACGGAGGTGTTACTTTTGTTCCGCTGTCAAACACACTTTCCGGAAATAACTTTTGAGTAGACCAAAAACGCCCTAACGATTTTGAAAAGTTGAGCTAGTGGGGAAAAGTGGATGCCATATTAGGCGCTTTATACAGGCTGTACCATTGTTAAGGCCACCATGCAGAGCCTCATTGTCCTCGCGTTTCTCATGGGGTGTTCTCAACTCACCTAAAGTCTATTGAAAGAGCGGGACCCAAGCCATGTTCCTCAGAGACAAGCATAGTAGCGAGCTTGCCTGATAGCAGCCAATCTAGCAACCAGTACAACCAATAAACTGCATTATACAAGCACTAAAACATTCAGAACACTTTAGCAATCGCAAAACCCTCGGCAACAACCCACAACACCCTAGCATGGTGGTTTTATGCTGTGTTTAGTTTCTGCTGTGAAGTCATATTTGCTGAAAAAGATGAAAATGTCTTTGACAGTAATTGCTCCCTGTGAACTTTTATGCCCCCGAATGGCTTATAGCCAGGGATCTGCTAAGAAATACTGCTCAGTAATCTGATATTCAGTTGCACTCTACCCCCTGCCTCTAAAGGCCTTACAAGATGGGATTGTTAAGGGAATGTCAATGCGATTAAATTCCAGACTTATTGATGCCCCCATGATGCTTCTGTACGTGCAGTTGGATTGAGTGCCCCCTCACATTTTGATATCCATAAAATCTACATCTTCCTCTTCCTCTTTTAACCTTGCCAGTAAAATGCTTTTGGGTTTATTTTCCACTTGTTCTATATCTCTGCAGCACACATTGTGCTTCCCATCAACACATGCAGTTTTGAAGCAGCACATATCATTAACCTTTCATATTACTGAGCTTTGTTTGGAAGCAAAAAATCACTAAGCCCGCACGACATTCTTGAAGTGATGCTTGTTGATATGGATATTTCTCTGCGCCTGCACACAATATATTGGGTGCAACAAGGGAAGAAACTGGAAGCAGGAAAATTAATTATGAAAAGCATGTGGAAAGAAGTGCATGAATATGTTTATTGATGGACTTAATAAATGTAGTTTATTAATAAAACAAAGGCTAATGATTTCTGTTAGTCTATTTTTTAGTGCAGTTATCCTATGCTCGCCCTTGTAGGACACTGATAAAATTTTGCTCTGTGACAACAGCCCCGGTCACCTTCTTGTTTTTTACAATATGCTTTTTAGCTTTTTTTTCGTTTTTTGTTGCTCACCATAGGCTGCGTTATTGATCAAAAAACAGATAATATTGCGAAATATTATTACAATTTATCTACAAACTGTTTTCTCTGTAAATATTTAAAAGTAATTATTCCTGTTATGCAAAGCTGAATTTCCAGCAGTCAGTATTCCATTATTTGTGGATTTTCTAGCAATATTATTTGATGAAATAGAAAGTTCAGCATTTATTTGAAATCTAAATCTTTGCTAAGATTATAAAATGCCTTTATGATAACATTTGATTACTTTAATGCATCCGTGTTGAATAAAAAATATTAATTTTCCTCTAAAAACAATAATAATAATCGTTACTGATTCCAAATTCTTGTTCCACTGTAAGTGTATCTATTGTAATCATCTTAGGGACTATACACATGCAGCTTCACAGAGTGCTAATATTAGATAAAAATTTGTCATTTTTTAAAAGCTGCTTAGATATTAATGCTATTTCTTTTTAGCAGTACAAGAGCAGATTTTGTAACTTCACTGACCGCAAAGCAACCATATAAAGTGCTTTCTCCAGAAACAAACGCCAGCACAAATCATCATCTTGACAGTTGATTTACAGTCATAAGCAGTGATCTGTGTGCTGTAGCTGCGTTCATCCTGAAGAAGAGAGTTAAGCATGCTTCTCACACTTGCCCTATCGCTTCTGCGCCCTTAAACAAGTGGATTTTACCCCTGACTACTGCAGACCAGAGTTCTCATGTCAGTACAGGGTAAAATCACCCAGAACAAAAAGGCATTCGCCCTCATTGTATATATATACAGTCTCATGTTGTTTCTTTGTGATTAATAGTTAGTTTTCTCATAAAACTGTTACAAAGTTTTTATACCGAACAAGTCACAAAAAAAGCTTGTTCCTTATGCACTGGTCAGTTTTTTGAGACTTTGAGCTTATGGGCGTTTCATAAGGTGTGTTGTGTAGACTGATAAGAAAGAAAACATACAAAATACAATACAATATAGTTTTGAGTGTTTATTTTGATGGCACACCATCTATTTGTGCTGTGAATTGCAATTAAAATACATATTTCTTTCAAGCTGTTTTTCTCAATAATGAAATTTTCTCCAACTTCAGCGTAGCACTGAAAGTGCTTACAAAGGAGGTGCCATGTTCATATATCATCATTTCTCCTAAAAAGTATGGCGTGAAATGTGTTGTTTTTTCCCTGGTTCTTTGTGCATTTTCTTAAGTGAAAAACCCCTATAACGACTAATTTGGACAACAAGAATTTTGAAAAAATAGCTTCTATTCATTTTTCAGATCTTCGTTTTGAAATGTATGCAAATAGTGCATATTAAATAGATAATGTTTCATTTGCATATGTAAACAACACATTTAATGGTTAATTTTGGGATTTTTAAGGAATACAGTCAGCCAGAGTGACGTACATGGTTGATATTTTATTACATATTCTTACTGGAAGCTTGGCACAAAACTTTAGGCCTTTAAGAATTATGCTTTTGCATGTAAACTTTGTTTCCAAACCAAGTTATGAGCATACAGGGGATGCTTAATGAATGATTAAATGGACAAATAAATCCTATGGTCTTCCATTAAAGAGGAGATTGTCAACCTATTTAACACCCCCATAAATATCATATAGGAATCTTAGATTGGGCATGTGTGTGACTTGTATGGCCAGTAAGAAATAAAAAACTAGTAGATATCGTAACCAGAAAACCCAATAAAAAAAGCACCAGGAATATTTTTTTAGCAAATGATATGTGCTAAACACAGTGACAAACTACACCAACAACACGCCATACACTGTGTGCCTGCACTGGCAAAATGTAAAAATATATAGTTTATCCTTTCCATTGCTATTCCAATACGATGTAAAAGAGTGGTTATAATATGTGAATCACATCCATCTACGCCATCTCGCCTGAAGCACCAATTTTGATCGTATTCTCCATCTCTGCTATCAAAATGAAGCTATTATAATCGCCCTCTGTTGACGCAAATCGTGAGAAGACGTGCATTTTGCCTTCACTAGAAAATACTGAAGTCATGTAGAAATGCGGCCAAAACCCTTCAGGGACTTGAGTGATAAAGGAAAAAATACACCACATCCACCACAAGAGCCATTCAGGTGTGTGCTTTTTGTCAAAGGAGCATTCAGCAGCGATGATATAAAAACACAGCACGGATCGATTCAGAGGAGAGACACACTAGGATCTGATGGCACATCGTGCTTCCTCTCTCCCATCTGCTATTCGTGGGTGTTAGTTTACAAAGAGGAAGTTGTTATGATGAGTATGTCAAACATGTCAGCAAGTCACAAATTTTCTTCAGGTGTCCAGAAGCCATTTCCTCCCCTTTCACTCCTTTGGTAAACATACAAACATACAAAATACCCATTCATTCATTCATTCATTCACTGAATGGCCCGGCCCATTCTATCATCTATCTATCTATCTATCTACTTCCATCTATCTGATCTATCCGCTCGTTTTGTTCATCGTTCGTTCGCCTGTTTTGTTTATCACTGTTCCTCATATCCTTGATCTATATCGATCTCTCTATCTATCGGATCTATCTATATATCTATCTATCTATCTATCTATCTATCTATCGTACATTGGTTATTGTTGTTGTTGTTATATCTTATTCTCTTTCTTCTTCAATTGTATCTACTCTATCTAAAATCTTCTTCTAATTCTAGCACCGGATTTCTTTCCTAAATCTAATTTCTCATCTATCTATCTTATCCTATCTAACTAAAAATCTAAAAAATCTAATCTATCTAAATAAAAAAAAAGAAATTCATATCTTCTACTAATCTAACTATCTAAAATTCTATCTCTCTAACATTCTAAAATCTCTCCTATTCTATCTATCTATCTATCTAATCTCTCTAATTCTATTTCTATCATCTCTCGATATCCCTCTTCTACCTAATTTTCAAAATTCTTCCTAATTCTAAAAGCTTCTATCTATCTTCTAAGTCTGATCTAATCTATCCTCTTAAAGCTAATCTAAATCTCTAATAGCTATTCTCTCTCTCATATCTACTTCTAGCTCTAATCTATCTAACTATAAATCGTTCATTTCTATCTATCTAGTCTTCTAAAACTATCTTATCTCGCTGCTCTAATCTCTAATCGATCTCTATCTGCTAATATGTCTCTCTCTCTATATCTATATATCTAATCGACTAAATCTAAAAAATCTTTTCTAAATCTCTAAATCTCTTCTCTCTATCTCTTCTTCTACTATCATTCTATCTAATCTATCTATCTATCTATGATCTAATCTAAATCTACTAATCTATCTTTATCTATCTATCTACTATCTATCTAAAAATCTCTCTATCTAATCTTCTTCTATCTCTACTATCTATCTATCTAATCTAACTAACTTCAAACATCTAAAAATCTATAAAAAAAATTGGTCTAAATTCTATCTAAAATCTCTTCTATCTATCTATCTTCTTCTAAATCTATCTATCTCTAATCTATCTAATCTAGCTTTCTTCTGGAATTTGAAAATTCTTCTATCTAATTGTCTAAATTCTATCTATCTATCTTTATCTAAATCTGTAAATCTCTCTGTCTATCATCCTATCTGTAATCTAACTTAACAATCTAATCTAATCATCTATCTTCGTTTGCTATCATCTAAAATCTCTAAGCTTCTGTCATCTAATCTATCTTTTCTATTCTTTCTATCTCTATCTATTCATCTATCTATCTATCTATCGAAATATGTATCTAATAATCTATCTATCTCTCTCTCTATCTATCGGTTCTATCTATCTCTCTCTTGCTCTCTATCTTAGCCATCTCTATCAATCTTCTTTCTATTCTATCTCTAAATCTATCTTCTTTCTCTCTCTTCGTATCTATCTCTCATCTATCTAAATCTAATCGTATATCTATCTTATCTCTCTATCTATCCTCTCTAACTCTCTTCTATCTATCTATCTATCTATCTATCTATCTATCTATCTATCTATCTATCAATCTATCTATCTAAATAAATCTATCTTCTCTATCTATCTATCTACTCGGTTCTCTATCTTCTCGTATCTATCTCCTATCTATCTATCTAATCTCATCTCTATCTAAATCTATCTATCTAATCTATCTCTATTCTATCTCTCTATCTATCTCTCTCTCTTCTCTTCTTCCTCTCTAATATCTATCTATCTTCTATCCTACTTCTCTAATAATCTATCTATCTCTCCTAAATCTTTCTCTCTATCTAAATCTCCTTCTATCTATCTATCTACTACTCTCTGTCTCTATCTCTCGTTCTTCTCTTCTATCTATCTATCTCTAATCTCTATCTTCTTCTATAAATCTATAAAATCTAATCTAAAAATCTAATCTAATCTCTAGTCTATCTATCTAAATCTATTCTATCTCTATCTATCTAATCTCTCTATAATCTTATCTATATCTATCTATCTATCTATCTATCGTCTACTCTCTATCTCTCTATCTTCTATCTATATCTATCTCTCTATCTCTCTCTAATCTAAAATCTATCTTCTATCTCTAGCTAATCTATCTCTATCTAAATCTTCTCTATCTATCTATCTATCTATCTCTTAAATCTCTAAAAAATCTAAATCTAAAATCTAATCTATATATCTATCTCTCTATTCTATCTCTCTTCTCTAAATCTATCTAATCTATCTATCTCTGTCTATCTGTCTATCTATCTATCTCTATATCCTCTAATCTAATCTATCTCTATCTATTCTCTATCTCTTCTAAATCTTCTTCTATCTCTTTCTTCTAAAATCATCTATCTCTCTAATCTAATCTATAATTCTATCCTCTATCTATCTATCTTCTTCTCTACTTCTCTCTAATCTTCTTCTTTAATCTCTCTAAATCTCTATCTAATCTCTAGTTCTATCTATCTATCTCTCTCTATCTATCTATTCTATCATATGTCTAATCTTCTTCTATCTATCTTCCTCTATCTAATATTCTCTTACAAATCTCTAAAAATCTCTACTCACTCCTCTAGCTCTTCGTTCTCACTCTAATTCTCTCCGTCTATCTAAAAATCTACTAATCTAATGTCTATCTATCTATCTATCTACCTGCTATCTCTCTATCTATCTATCTATATATCTATCTAATCTCTATCTATTATCTATCTACTCTATGTCTATTTATCTATCTATCTATCTATCTTCTCTCTTCCTCTCCTCTTCTAAAATCTATCTATCCTATCTTCTATCTATCTATCTAATCTATCTCTCTCCTCTATCTATTCTATCTATCTAAATTATCTAATAAATCTCTCTCTTCTAAACTCTATTCTATCTAGTCTATCTCCTATCTCTCTCTCTTATCTCTATCTCTAAAAAATCTAAAAATCTGATATCTCTCTATCTCTTCTATCTTCTCTAATTCTATCTTCTATCTATCTATCTCTATCTATCTATCTATCTATCTCTAATCTCTTCTCTCTATCTCTTATCTTCTCTAATCTAAATCTCTTATCTACTATCTATCTAATCTTCTATCTCATCTTCTCTCTATCTATCTCTCATCTCTATCTCTGAAATCTATCTCTCTAATCTATCTCTCTATCTCTATCTATCTCTCTAATCTATTAATATCTATCTATCTATTAATCTATCTTATCTTCTCTATCTACTTCTAATCTATCTCTCTTCTTCTCTCTAACTTCTATCTATCTCTATCTCTCTATCTTTTCTATCTCTCTAATCTCTTCTATCTATCTCTATCTCCTTCTATCTTTCTTATCATAAAAATCTTATCTATCGTCTCTAATCTATCTATCTCTCTATATCTCTCCTAATCTTCTCTTTCTATTAATCTCTATCTTCTATCTAATCTATCTATCTTCTACTATTTAAAAATCTAATCTAATCTTCTTCTATCTCTTCTATCTATCTCTTCTTTCTTCCTAATCTTTCTATCTATCTGTTCTATCTCTTATCTCTTTCTATCTTCTATCTATCTTTCTCTCTATCTAATTTCTCTATATTCTCTTTCTTTTCTATCTATCTTCTAATCTTCTCTTCTAATTCTAAATCTAATTATTCTTCTATTCTCTATCTATTCTAATCTATTTGATCTACTCTTCTACTATCTATCTCTTATCTATCTCTTCTAAATCTCTATCTATCTTCTTTCTTTTCTTCTACTTCTCTATCTATTCTAAATCTAGTTCTTCTTCTAAAAATCTAAATCTTTTCTATCTCTATCTCTTCTATCTTCTCTTTTCTTAGTTCTCTCTATCCTAAATTTATCTATCTTTTTTCTATCTTTCTTCTCTCTAATATCTCTCTATCTATCTATCTATTCTTCTATTCTTTTTTTTAATCTATCTTCTTCTCTCTCCTTCTATCTAAACTTTTTCTAATCTATCTTCTTTTCTATCTATAATCTTCTATTTAATATTCTTCTATCTCTTCTAATCTATCTAAATCTCTTCTAATCTTCTTCTCTCTCTCTCTCTCTCTCTATCTCTCTAATTCTCTTCTAAACTCTTCTCTTTCTCATCTATTCTCTATTCTTATCTTTTCTTCTATCTATCTATCTCTCTTCTTCTCTTTCTATCTATCTATCTCTATTTCTCTCTAAATATCTTCTCTTTCTCTTCTTCTATCTTTCTCTTTCTTAATCTCTTCTCTTCTTCTCTAATCTATCTATTTCTTTATCTATTCTTCTCTCTTCTCTATCTCTTCTATCTATCTTTTCTTTCTCTCTTTCTAATCTCTCTATCTTCTCTAAATATCTAATTCTCTTCTTATCTATCTATTTCTATTCTCTCTATTCTTTTCTATCTAATCTAATCTCTCTTTATCTCTTCTAATCTTCTTTCTATCTCTCTCTCTATTCTATTCTCTCTATCTATCTATCTATCTTCTTAAAATCTAATCTCTCTTTTTCTCTTCTATCTCTTCTCTTCTCTTCTTATCTTATCTATCTCTATCTCTTCTCTTATTATCTTTCTATCTTTCTATCTAACTAATCTATCTTTCTTATCTATCTATCTCTATCTATCTATCTTCTTTTCTATCTATCTTTTCTATCTCTCTTCTATCTAATCTTCTATCTTCTCTATCTATTCTATCTATCTCTATCTATCTAATCTTTCTATCTCTATCTTTCTTATCTTTTTTCTTTTTCTTTCTTATCTTTCTATCTTCTTTTCTTCTATCTAAATCTTATCTAATTCTCTCTCTTTCTATCTATCTATCTATCTCTTTTTCTCTTCTAAATCTCTTCTTTTCTTCTCTATCTATCTAATATCTTTTTCTCTCTTTCTTCTTTCTCTATCTTGGTCTCTCTTAATCTATTTTTCTTTCTAAATCTCTCTATTCTATTCTATTAAATCTCTTCTCTCTTTCTAATCTATCTCTCTATAATCTTTCTTCTCTTTCTCTAAATCCTTCTAAATTCTTCTTCTTTCTATCTTCTATCTTTTCTTATTCTCTCTCTCTCTTCTATCTTTCTTTTCTATCTATCTATCCTCTTTCTCTTCTATCTCTTCTATCTTTCTATCTTTTTTCTCTATCTATCTATCTTCTCTCTACTTTCTAATCTAATCTCTTCATCTATCTTTCTCTCTTTCTGTATCTTTCTAATCTTCTATCTAATCTATTCTGCTTCATCTTCTTCATTTTCTTTCTTTTCTTTTCTATCTCTCTATCTTTTTCACTATCTCTTTTTTCTATCTCTTCTATCTATCTCTTTTATATCTCTTCTATAAACTATCTATCTATCTCTTCTATCTAATCTCTCTCTTCCTTTCTCTCTTTATCTATCTAATCTTTTTCTTTCTTTTTCTATTCTCTTCTATCTCTTCTTCTCTCTATTCTTTTTTTCTCTTCTATCTTTCTTTTCTATTTCTATCTTTTTTTCTCTTCTTCTATCTATCTTTCTTCTCTTCTCTTTTCTTTCTTCTCTTCTAAAATTTCTAATCTATCTTTCTTCCCTTTCTTTTCCTTCTTTCTCTCTCTATCTATCTATCTTCTAATAAAATCTATCTTTTCTTCTTTCAATTCTCTATTCTATTCTATCTCTCTTTTTCTTTCTTCTTCTATCTTTTCTACTTCTCTTCTCTTCTTCTTTCTATTATCTATAATTCTCTTCTAAATAACTTTCTATCTCCTCTTCTCTTTCTTCTCTCTCTCTCTTTCTATCTTCTCTTCTATCTTCTTATTATCTCTATCTTCTATCTATTCTTTCTATTTCTTCTAATCCTCTTCTATCTTCTCTTTTCTAAAAATCTCTTCTATCTATCTTCTATCTTCTATTTTCTTTTCTTTCTAATCTATTTCTTCTTTTCTAATCTCTTCTATCTATCTAAATCTTAAATCTTCTCTTTATTCTATCTATCTATCTATTTCTATCTATCCTCTTCTATCTTTCTATCTCTTCTTTTTCTTCTCTCTTTCTCTATCTTTTATTTTTCTTCTCTAAATCTTCTTAATTCTTTCTTCTTCTATTCTTTCTACTATCTTATCTCTCTTTCTATTTCTACTATCTATCTATCTATCTTTTCTATCTATCTATCTATCTCTCTTCTTCTCTTCTATCTTCTTTCTCTTCTCCTTCTAATCTATTCTTCTTAATCTAAAATCTTCTAATCTCTCTTTCTCTCTATCTCTAATCTTTCTTCTTCTCTTCTCTAATCTCTTCTATTCTCTCTTCTCTCTCTATTATCTATCTCTTCTTTCTTCTTTTTTCTCTTTTCTCTCTATCTAATTTCTTCTCTCTCTTCTTCTATCTTCTTAAATCTATCTCTTTCTATTTTCTTTATCTAAATTCTATCTATTCTAAATCTTCTTTCTATCTTTCTCTTCTCTAGTCTCTTTCTATCTTCTCTCTATCTTTTATCTATCTATTCTCTCTACTATCTATTCTCTCTTCTATCTCTCTATCTCTCTTAAATCTTCTCTTCTCTCTTCTTCTTTCTATCTATCTTCTACTATCTAATCTCTCTATCTATCTAATTCTTCTCTTCTCTATCTCTCTATCTATCTTTTCTACTTTCTATCTTCTTCTTATCTTCTAAATCTATTCTAATCTCTTTCTCTCTATCTATTCCTACTTCTAAATCTACTTCTAATTTTCCTTCTCTCTTCTTCTTTATCTTCTATCTACTCTCTAATTCTTCTTTCTCTTTCTCTCTCTATCTTTCGTTCTTTAATCTAATCTATCTCTTTCTCTCTTCTAATCTGCTCTCTCTCTCTCTCTATCTTTTCTTTCTTCTTCTATCTTTCTCTTCTTATCTCTATTCTCTATCTATCTTCTTTCTATCTATTTCTTCTTCTCTTTCTTATCTCTCTCTTTCTTTAGTTTAAATCTTTTCTCTTTATCTATCTATCTATCTATCTATTCTTTCTTCCTCTAATAAAAAAATCTTTCTCTATCTAATCTTCTATTTCTCTAAATCTCTATTTATTCTTCTCTCTTCTTCTCTTTCTCTATCTTCTCGTTCTTTCTTCTCTCTTCTTTTCTCTATCTATCTTTCTTTCTTCTATCTTTTCTCTCTCTATCTATCTAATCTATCTTAAAATCTCTTTCTTTCTATCTATCTAATCTTTCTATCTTTCTATCTAATCTCTAATTTATCTTTCTATCTTCTATCTTCTAAATCTTTCTTCTTCTTCTCTATTCTATCTATCTCTTCTTAAATCTTCTTCTAACTCTCTTTTCTA
This sequence comes from Cyprinus carpio, assembly GCF_018340385.1. Lineage (NCBI taxonomy): Eukaryota > Metazoa > Chordata > Actinopteri > Cypriniformes > Cyprinidae > Cyprinus > Cyprinus carpio. The sequence goes on from NC_056590.1 coordinate 7,860,411, forward strand.
TCTCTTTATTCTTTCTATCTTTCTCTTCTCTTTTTTCTTTCTCTTATCTTTATCTTTTCTCTCTTCTTTCTAAATCTTCTCTATTATCTTCTTTTTCTATCTTTCTTAAAATTCTTTCTTCTTTTCTTCTTCTTTCTTTCTTTCTTTTCTTCTAATCTCTTTCTTTATTTTCTTCTATCTTTCTTCTTAAATTCTTCTATCTATCTATCTAATCTCTTCTCTAAATTTAAATCTTTCTTTCCTCTTCTTTTCTTTTTTCTTCTTTCTTTTTTTTTTTTTCTCTTTTCTTTCTTTTCTCTTCTTTTCTATCTTTCTTTCTCTTCTAATCTCCCTCTTTCTATCTTCTTTTTATCTAATCTTGCCTTCTCTTCTTCTATCTTTCTAATCTTCTTCTGCTCTCTCTCTATCTATCTCTTTCTTTTTTCTTCTCTTCTCTTTCTCTTTTCTCTCTTCTATCTATCTCTTTTTTTCTTCTTTTTTCTCTCTCTTTTCATCTTTTTCTTCTATCCTTCTCTTTTATTCTTTCTTTCTTTCTCTTCTTCTCTTTTCCTCTCTTTAATCTCCTATCTTATCTAATTTTCTCTCTTCTATCTATCTCTATCTCTTTCTATCTTTCTTCTTTTTAATCTTTCTTATCTTTTTCTTTCTATCTTCTTCCTATTCTTTTTAAAAATCTCTTCTTCTTCTATCTATCTCTAATCTCTTTCTTTCTATCTATCTTCTTTTCTTCTTTTCTAATCTATTTTCTTCTCCTCTCTTCTCTCTAATCTCTTATCTTCTTTTCTATTCTTTTCCTTCTAATCTAATCTTCTCTCTATCTTATCTTTTCTCTTCTTCTTTCTCTAAATCTTTTCTTTCTTCTCTTTTCTTTCCCTCTCTTCTCTTATTCTCTATTTCTCTCTTCTTCTCTCATATATCTTCTTCTTATCTATCTTCTATCTCCCCTCTATCTTTCTTTTCTTTCTTTCTTCCTCTTCTTATCTCTATCCTTTCTTTCTATCTATCTCCCTTTCTCTTTCTTTTCTTCTCTTTCTCTTCTATCTAATTTCTATCTATCTTTTCTTCTCTTTCTTCTTCTTCTTCTATCTTCCCTCTTCTCTATCTTCCTCTTCTCTATCTCCTCTCTTCTTCTCTATTCTTCTCTTCTTCTCTCTCCTTTCTAATCTATCTATCTTCTTTCCTCTACTCTAATCTCTCTAATATCCTTTCTCTAATCTTTCTTCTTCTTCTTCCTCTTCTTTATCTTCTCTTCTATCTTATCTCTTAATCTTCTCATCTATCTCTATCCTATCTCTATCTATCTCTTCTCTTTTTTTCTATCTATCTTCTCTCTTCTTCTTCTTTCAATCTTTTTCTATCTTATCTTCTCTTCTCTCTTATCTCTTATCTAATTCTTCTTCTTTAGTCTCCTCACTCTTCTCTCTTTCTTATCTATCTCTCTCCTAATCTTCTATCTATCTTCTATTCTTTCTCCTATCGCTCTTCTATCTCTCTATCTTATCTTTTTCTTTTTCTTATCTCCTTTCTATCTATCTTCTATCTCTTCTCTCTCTATTCTATCTAATCTCTCTTCTCTCTTATCTTAATTCTCTAGCTATCTATCTCTTTCTCTATCTCTAAAATCTTAATTGATCTATCTATCTCTATTTCTCTCTATTCTATCTATCTATCCTATCTTAATCTATCTCTTCATCTTCTTTTCTTCTCTACTCTCTATCTTCTCTTACTATCTTCTCTCTATCTATCTCAATTTTATCTCACTTAATAGCATCTCCTCTCTATCTATCGATCTATCCTATCATATCTAAGCTCTTTCTATCTCTTCTGCCATCTTTCCTACTTACCTATCTCTTCTTCTCTATCTATCTATCTATCTCATCTCATACATAGCTCAGTCGTAGTATCTTCATCGTATCGTATCTAGTCCTCTATCTAATCAGAACTGATTATACTATCTAGCGTTTCGTCGGTTATTGAAACAAAGGTCTGTTAGAAATGTCGATTTGTTCGATTCAACTATCAGTGACTTTGTTCCTTGACTGTATATGTTTAACTATTACACCGTAATGAGCTATTTTATCAACAAGTATCGTTCGTTCTTGTATCTATCTATCATATGGGTGTCATCAATCTATTATATGTTCCCGGTTCATTTGTTTTATCTGTCCAGATCATGTGACACTCGAAGACTGGAGTTTATAGATGCTGAAAATTCAAAACCCTTGCATTCACTGGATATAAATCGACATTTTAAAATATATTCAACACAACATATTATGAATTGCAGCCTGGTGAGCACAGAAGAGAATTCCACTAAAAAGGTGGTCACTAAATAGTGAAAGCATAATTTTTTTGCAGATGTTACTTACAAGTGTCTTCCAGCAGAGGTTTAACAGAATCATGCCCTACAGGCAATCTTTGCTGAGTTGGTTTGGGGCTCTATTTTAGGTTTTATTGCAGACAGTTTGTCTCTCTACTTTGATCTGTACAGTTCTTTGTTAGCAACCCCTTTTAAAACGCACGTGAAGTACCAAACCTACTTTTTTGGCTGAGTGTTGCTGAGTTTCTCATATTCACAGATCTGACCTTTGTACTTACAGGTGATTCCCTTGGAACAGCTGTGTGGATCTCAAAATCAACTGCAGGAACAGAGTCAAAGGGGGAGTTTTGCTGTGCTTGTCTTTTGTGATGCCAGCGGTTGAGGCGTTAACTTAAAGCCGATGTTACTCGACTATGTGATAGCACAAACTGATCAACACTGCGAAACAGGAAATACTTTATTGAGCCTCTTTGTCGAAACACTTGAATTGGCTTCTAGATAGGAATGTGGACCCAAAATAGCCTTTCTCATCCAAGAGGATTTTGCCGGCCTCGCACAATGCAAATTTTGTCACCATTTACTCTCAGAAAAAAATATGTTGTGTTTGTTTGGTTTTTGAAGTTTTAGCATGAGACATTTAAAACAGTCTGGCAACTTTGGACATGCCCGCAACAAGAAGGAATAAACTTAATGAAAAGACCACCGAATTTGAATTTTAAAAGAAAAACTCACCTCCCTTAAACGTTACAGCAAAGTCACTGTTTCGTCAAGCCTCATATTACACTATTTTCTTTTTAGACTGTAAGTCTGCAAATAAATTAAGTAGACGGATCTATTTGAGCCAGTGAGGTGTATATTGATAGCAATTTGAGATGCAGGTCTTATATGATCTCCATATTATGTAATGAGGTACTACTCTAGGTTGTTAGTAATTACGCGACTTTTATTTATTTTGATTTTTTGAAATAATCGTATTTATGTTATTTGAAATGTGATGATGATTGATCTCCTTGGCCAAAGACTAGTGTGGTGCTTTTATAAAAAAAATCCTGTAGGAAAAGGACAGAATAGCGGATCATCGGAATAGCAGCATTCAGGGTGCACCATGGTTAAAGAAACAGTGTACAGTCAAACTTGTGTTTAACATTGTAAATAGAGGAATCTGCAGAAGGGTTTAATGGATGGCTTATTATGTGCTGTTTTAATGGCGGATGATTTAATGTGTATGATCAGGTGATTGAACAATACCTGCATGGGAAACTGCTATCTGAAACAGTTCTACACTGAGTAACATGACTGCTATTGTTTGGTTCCCAGTCACATTAACGAAATGGACTTCATGTCTTTCTATATTTGGCTATTTTTTTACATCAGTGTTTAGGGATGTCCATATATTTGCGTGAGTTCATAATGATTACGAAAATGTAAACACAAACTGGGCTGTTGTCTATGAAGATTGTTCATATTGCAGAAGGCCGTATTGATGTAGAATGAATGGTACAAATCGATACTAGAAAGACGCAAAGCAATCAATTGTAATTAACACAGATGTGCGATGGTCAGAATGCTTTTGCTACAATAATTCCTACCTGAAAATAACAACAGTGGGAAACCTGTGCTGTGAATTAAAATCATCATTGTTTTCGAAATATTTCTTAGATTCAGGTTTCTGTTCTCAAAAATCATTCAATAAAAGCCCCTACAGCAAGTCTGTTTGATACAAAGAAAATAGATATATTAAAATATATATGGTCGTGCGTGCTTTCCAGAATGCCTGAGAATAAAATAAAATGTTCTTTAATAACATCAAGGACCGTTCGGTTCTTTCGATTCATATCATTCGTTGTGAGCATTCCTAAATGTTTCCATATGCTTAATTGTACTTATTTACCCAACAAATCGAACATTGTATCCATTACTACAAACAGTCATTTTATTTTAAACACAATATTCTGCTATTTTCTTAAACGGAAAGCCAAAACGAGAATCCATATGCAAATGATCGTGTTTCATGAAATCTTTAATGATACAGTATCACATTCAAACTCAATGATTCACTGACTCACAATATTAGTAGCAGCTCACAGTGCATAATTGATTTGCCAAATCAGAAGAATTCCGACCGCACCAATCATATTGCGAATTTTTTTATGTTTCCCATGATTTCACCTTTGTGTTGCTTTTGGATCCTTTTTGCTAGCTTGAAGCTTCCGCAAATAAATATTTGTAATTGACACTTTTGATTATTTGGGTGCACCGTCCTCTGAAAGCATCTCAATAATAGTCTTCTCGCCTACACAACTATTACTAATGCAGTCGTACAACCGTAGGTCCAAGGTTCTCATGTATTTTGCACAAGCGCAATTTACTGATTGCCATTGTATACAATGGAAATGCACAAAACCACGTTACTTATGTATCAATAGTTATATTTGTGTATTAAAGAGAATCATCTGTCCCTCTTTACATAAGTGCTTGAATCATGTGTTGAAGTATTTGGGTGGTGAAAAACACATAATGGGACTGCCTACAAAGATGTGTGGATGATGTTACTTTTTTACAACATATGATTTCTTTTCTCTACCGTTGGCCACCAGAGGAACTATTAGGCCATTGCCAGCCACAGTTTTACTCACATTCTGTAGGCCTTAACAACTAACCTTGATGACCAGACAGTCGTCGCGCTGGGGTTTGAAGAAATGCACTGACATTGATGACGGCCAGACCAATCGGAGTCTCAAACACAGGGCTGCAACGGAGAGACTGAAAAGCGCTAGGACAGAAGTGAAACATTCACCACCAAATTATCAGCCTGCTGCTCATACATCAAATCCAGCCGTCAGTCAGACAATATGGACATCTATGGACAGTCGCACGGCCACATTTTACCAGCCTAAGAGATTTCAGGGGAGGGACCACGAGAAGTTCTTGGAGAACTTTTTGTGCAAGGGGACATTAGAAATAAACAATAATTGAAAATTTAGACTCCGTGGAAGTGGTGTTCTCAACAAAGCAAGAATGGTATTGAGTCTAGTCATCCATTTTTGTCTATTACTTGTAGAATATCATCCTTCTTCTAGGAAGAAAGAGAACTAAATTCCAAGCACTTCTAGAACATGAACTTTGTTCAGCTTTATTTATTAATTTCATTGTTTTTAATAAAGAACATTAATACAATCTCTCTAGGTCCCAAGCGCAAATTTGAACAGTGCTTGTGAACCACACTAACCAACCAACCTGGTATGCTACAAGATTAATCAGATAGTTAAAAGGTCCTTTATTGATCAATCAAATAATCAATCTGGCGTAATGAAATTACTCGACCATACAATAGTGGTCTGTGTATTTTTGTCAAAACCACTGCCCACTTGTGCCAAATGCACTTAGTCCTACATCAAAAAAACTTTAGGCTTACTTGGGTAACCTAAACCGCCCCCCCACTTCTCTGATAACAAGAATGCAAGAAATTAGGTCATTGAATGCTTTTTATTTCATCTATATTAGTAATAGACTAACATGTAGCACTTGTAAATTGTGAGCTGTCAAAATCCATATGTCCATTTTTAAAGGTTTTAAAATGTTGGAATCTTATCATAACATACCCTGTAGCGACTCACTACTTATTAGTTATAAATCCTATTTAGCCGATTTATGGGGACACATTTCGGCATTTTACAACAATAATAGTTAACAGTTAAAATTAATTAATTAAATAATAATAATAAAGGAATGCGAAAAATGTTTATTTTAATCAAATGCAGAATAAATGTTTAAATAAATATAATGATATAATATATTGCATAAATGGAATTATTATCAGTATTAGCTGAATTTATATTGTAATGCATAACATGTCATGAAAAATACGGCCTCCCATTTCCAGTTGTGCCTCAATATAATATTTAGATCTTGGACGCGTAATTCTCATCATTCATCAGTTTTAGATGATTTATGGGAATTTTACATTTCATCATAAATGTCTCTTCAGCAATCGTAGTGAAAATAAATTAATGGAAAATAATTAATGTTCAATAGAATTTATATATTATCATCTAATGCATCTATAAACAAATTATATGTAGTATAAGAGATAATAACTAAGTAAATGGCAGAATAAAAACAAAAAACTCCAAGAAAAAAATGTTCTAGAACATCTTGTCACAAGTGGGAGATATTGGTCATAATACACCTTTTGGCCTTATTTTGCAGATTTGATCTAACAAAATAGGATCGACACAAATCTCTCCCTGCACACGCCCTCTCGTCGGACACCAACGCCCTGGTAGTTTTCCTTCGCAGGGCGGGCAGTTTGTCCCCCCCCACCACCCCCCCTCATTCTTAAACCGCTTCCTACTTCCTGCGTCAGAGCACATTCCGCTGTTGGTCTATGCGGCTTTTTACGGCGCTTTTTTCTCGGCCCATTTTCTGAGTGATTATGCGCTGCTGAGCGCGCACAGCACCGGCTCGGCTACGGAGCCTCACGCGGGCTAGCGAAACCCAGTGGAGGGAGTATCGCACAACCTGAACACAGCAGCAGCTCCCGGGCCGGAGACCAGGCTGGTGACAGAGAAACTTCAGCCTCTAAAAACACCAAAAAAACAACACATTAAATACAACAAAAAACAACTACAACACACATGCGCCTAGACAACTCTGGTAAACATTCTAACGCCTCTTTCTTTTTCCGGGTTTGTGCGGTCGGGGGTCTCCAGGTTTCTCCACGGTTTCAGTAGCCGCCGTGCCAACGTGATAAAGAGTTACATGATTCAGAATCAATAAAAGAAGGAAACTAAATACAGGGTCAGTTTTCAGGCCTAATTAAAGATTCGCGGTTTCTGGGTTAACAGGCTTTTCCTTGGCATCATTTAGGTTATGACAGCCTTGCGTGCCTCACCAGATTCTAAGACACCATCAAATCCACCCGCTTTAAACGCTTTCCATTTCTTTTTCATTTTCATAAATCAGATGTTGAACATGACCTAGTTTTATGTGTAGAAGAAGTCATTAATGCAGTTGTTTTAAGTTTCACTTCCATCGCTAGAAGGTGTTGTCAGTCTGTTATGGGGACAAGTTACCTTTCGGTTTGTGTTTGTCCCTGGGACAGCGAAAGGCAGAACAGCAATTGCGTATTTCCTCTCTCGTCCTTAAAGGCAAATGACAAGTGTTTTGGTCTGTCTTAACTCCTGTCTGACACGCGGCGCCCTCTTACAGTTACCATTAAAAACAGCTTTGGATTAAATTGCTCATTAAAATGATGACTGGAACTGACACAGCCAATCAGTGTTGAATGTGACAGGGTGCGGGTGTACTGTATTGCAGGTATTGTTGGGACATAAAGATGGTACTGATAAGTGGAAAGAGTGTGGAGCACCCGCGCGGAACACAGAATTCTTCCTCCTATCCCGGGAAAAATTGATAACACTGAGCTCTATGAAGGCTAAAAGGTTTTTTTTTTTGCTGTGCCTAATGTCCACTTGGTGTGATCGTATACACACGCAAGATCCCATTGGTAGCTGTACAGCGCCTTACACACAGATCAGCATTCTACGATTAATACCCACCGATCCTCCGTCGCCAGCCCCCGCCGATACAGTGGAAGCTAAGGTAGTCACTTAAAAACACCCAAAAAAACTTGCTGAAAAGTTACTCGCCCCTCAAGCGATCCAAGATGTAAGGATTGTGCTCAGATTTAGCACGTGATTGCAAGGTTTAGTCATTCACGCACCTCGACCGAACGGTCACTTCCGCGATCTTCTGGCACATGCTGTGTGTCCTTGTGTATCCCCGTCGACACTCGCTAGAGTGTGAAACGCAATGTCTGGTTATGCACGATAACATTCCACCCACCCACACCCATCGCAAATGTGTACACACATGCAGAGCACCCGACAACAGCTCCACACACAGCTAGCCCACCACTGTTTGTCATGATACCTCTACGGGTATCCGATCAACATAAAGGGCATTATCATAAATTGTCCAGATACCAAATCAAATGTCCAAAAAAAATATAATTAGTCATTTATGCATTCTTCTGGCCAGATATATGACGTCACATCAATTGGACACAATACGCATAAATGCGTATTAAAAAAGCTCTATAGTGTGGTTATGTGAGCGGACATTCGTATTTTCCGCTGGAAGCAATGGTTTAAAGTTCTTTTAAAAATACTGCGTAATGCTGCATTGCTTCTTACAAACACTCCTTGCTTCACAAGAGGAGTTATTTGGATGCACTCGCAAGTCTATTGTGAGGACTAAGTGTGATGTTTTTATCGCTGTTTGGACTCTCACTCTGACTGGCCACCCATTCAATGCAGAGGATCCATTGGTGAGCAAGTGAGGGAATGCTACATTTCTCCCAATTCTGTTCTGATGAAAAAACAAACTTCTTAGCAAAATGCGTTAATTTTTTTTCGCTAGGTGAACATGTCCTTTAATAATTATGGCAGTAGAAGATGTTTTGAAAACTAGATAGACTTTTTTTTGTGTACCTGACTTGCTGTAGATCTGGATTCCTACTCCATCTGAAAGAGAGGCTCTCTGAGATACTGAGGACTTTGTCCTGGTACCGGCAAGAAGCCTGGCCATAAAACTTTTGGTCAGGGTATTGACATGCTGGACAAATCCACTCCTTTGGAGAGGAAAGGTAGTGTTAAACAGACTGGTTACATTTTATTTATATTAAAAATTCAATGAGATGTGAAATTCAGGATCTGGCCCGTGTTTGTCATTAAATGAGGATGATGGGGAATCAATCTCTTCTGTCTCTTGGCAGGTTGTTGATATTCCCAGCACTGTTAAAGTACGAGGTTACCCTGTGGAGATCTAACCTCTTTCGTGTCTCGCCACAGGGAGAGTACTGGATCGGCATGCTTTCAGTCGAGGCAGAACAAGATACGTGAGTACAGGCTGTTTGATGGATGTTGGAGGAAAAACTTATTTGGACACTTAAAAATTGTTTCCTGATTATATGATTAAGTATTCAAAGTCTCACAGTGCTTTCTGCATGTTAAATCACTGCAATTGCATATCAGGACTAGGGCTTCGTTTTTAAATAACGTTGAAATAAACACGTAAAAATAAATTCAGTCTCCTTTCCAGCAACACTGTAAATTAGGATCTTTGAAGTTTGCTTGTCACCCCCCCCCTACTGTTGTGATATGTAGATCCTCTAATGATGTGCATGCTCCTGTTCACTAGACAAATTCATGGAATGCGCTTCCATTCAAAAGTTTAGGGTCAGTAAAATTTTTGAAAGAAGTCGGTTATGTTCTTCAAGGATGCATTTTATTTAATCCAAAAATACACAAAAACAAGTAATATGTGTAAAATAAATATTAAAATGTACAATAACCAAATTCCTGTGATACTGACATTTAAAAATAATTCTATTATGCTGATTTGTATTGCCTGATTTTATTATTTATTTATTTTTTTTGGAAATGTACTTTCATGTTTTTTTTTTTTTTTATGGGTTCCTTGATAAAAAAATACATTCTTGTTGTATTTGCAAAAACTTTTTTTTTAAAGCATTCATGTCTTTAAATAAAAAAGAGAAAAAAATCATTACCTAAACCCAAACTCATGACAAGTAGTGTAAGTTATGAACGTGTGTATACATTTTTAAGTTAGATGACAGTTACCTTAATACATTACCAATTTCTGCTAGCCATAAAGCATAAAATTATGGTTGACAAACAGGCATACTACACTATACTTAAATTCAAAAAAAACGAAAATGTCTTCTTTGGGCACATCAAAGGTTTTAGCTCAAACTCTGGCCCCATTGACCACTTAGATTTACAGAATCCTGTCTCACAGATTTTATTTTATTTTTTTGGCATGTAATTAGTGTTTTGTAAACAGATGTGTGAACCCCCTCAGGTTATTGGCAGCCTGGTGTATCTGAGCTGCAGATCTCTGAGTGTGTGCATGTGTGTAAATCTCTCTCATGTGTACCTGTGTTTGATACGGACGACCTATACATCAAAAGATACAGGGCAGCAGTTTAACGGTGTCGAGAGACTGCTGAGCGAGCCGACTGTGGATGAGGCACCAGTACGGATACGAGCTCAGAGAGGCCCTACGCAACCTCAACATGACTATCCTAGACAGCTGCCTCAGCTCCTCCGGCAATGGTAAAACTACACAACCTACCATTTACACCCCTAAACTCTGGTCATCTGTTATGTTATGTAAACCATTTGGTAACATTTACTGTAATAAACACGCCCGCAACCTCACCTGGCAGGTTTGTCATATAGACGAACTTTGCTACTAGCAAATGAATGCTCTGTCATGGGCCACCCTGCATGTGTTTGTGTGTGTGTGTGATGTGTCCTAAAATGTGCTCTCTGCTCACTCTGCAGACGGTGATTATGGAGTCAGGAATATCGGATGCGATGGTACGTGGCCCACATCAAGGCCTCAGATCATGTGAGTATAAAGACTCCAGCTTTTCTTCTCTCATGCACTAATGCAGGTTTCCTTTCTGTTTTTGTTTAGGAAAATGGAAAGACACACGTTGTCTAAAGCACAAAATGTTCAAACATCCCAACATATGTATTTATCAGCTCCATTCATTTTACATTGGTAGCTTGTTGAAGTAGGTTAAACGCTTATATCCTCCAGAAATGGCAAACCAAATTTGATCAGTGTAGCACAAATTAACTTTGAAATCAATCTTGTGGTTGGTAGAAAGCATTGTTCATTTTGAAAATAACTGGGACAATATAATTTACACCCACTGTCTAGTAAATCAGAATAACCCACATGTTTTTGTTAATGGGCAAAAATAATCCTTTATGCCTTCTATGCTAGTCCAATAAAACCAGTAAACCATTATCGTAGGTTAAAAAGAAGAGCTGTTTGCCTTATACAAATCAGTTTCAAAAATAAACAGACCATGTTTTAAGGGGTCACATTATGACCTTCAAGCATAGTATTATAGTCAACACAAAATTCTATCCATATAGCACTTTTTCAATGCACATTATTTTAAAGCAGCATTACAGAATATCATGCGTGTTCATGTATACGTTAGCCCTGTGATGCACAACATGGGTCTAAAGAGACCCGACTGAGTTTATTTTTTCTATATCTTTGCAAGAAATTAATTTCATCATTCAGAATTCCATGAATTCCTCAATTAACTTGTTTTTGATCATCACAAATCCTTATTCAGAATTCCATGAATTCCTCAATTTTTTTTATAAAAAAATTTTTTTTTGTGTCACTACCCCTGTAATGCCACAACATGGGTCTAAAATGACCCGTATTCATTTCCTGTGTTATTTCAGTTAGGGATGAGTGATTCTTTGCTGAATCTCTGAAAGAAATGCATTTTAGCATTTATTATTCCAGGTATTCATTAAATATCTTGTTTTTATTTCCACAAATAATCATGTTTATTTGTCCTTTCTTTACTTTATAAAAAACACAGTCAAAAATGACCCATATAGAAACCTTTGCTAATTTTTTGCAAATAGGAACATATTTACTGCATAAAACTTTTCACCTGCCCCACATTTCACAACTCAGCATGGCTGCTATTGTATAATTGATGCATTTAGACTTATTTTATAATTTATTACCACAGAAAATATTTGATATATTGTGAAAGATAACTGGAATGTTGGAATGGCTAAGATTACCTTGACATTGAAATCTATTACTAGTGAGACAGAGAAACATGCCCAATACTATTAATTAGCTTGTTGTTGACATATTCTATTTTAACTAGCTAATGTTAGCTTGGTCAACAAAATAAAAAGTCAAAATAATACATAATTATATACACAAGTATATATCATTGCTGTCAGGCAGAAACCTTGTTTCTCCGGGAAAAAAAAATCTGATGCTGATGACATAGGCAGTGTGCCACAGGGTCCGTCTGGAGTGGGTGTAAATCCAGCTCTCCTAGATGAAGAAGACTCATTTGATGTTCTGATGAGTCCTCTGAAGAGCAAACTCAGACCCAGTCCAATAGATTGAGTAAAAATGGTTTGCAACTACTCATGTAAGCAGAGAACACAGAGGTACTAGCCCCATGGTGCTGTGGTACAGTGTGCTGGATGTTCACCTTCAGTGCCTACACTAGGGGCGGTCAATGTTGGTCCTGGAGAGCCACAGTCCTGCAGAGTTAAGCTCCAACCCTAATCAAACACATGCAGAGTTAAGCTCCAACCCTAATCAAACTTACTAGAAAACAACAGGCGGATGGGGGTTTTATCAAAGTTGAAGCAAAACTCTGCAGGACTGTGGATTCTCCAGGACAGACGTTGGCCACACCTGGCCTACACCAACTTTGATTACATGTGTGGTTGTGACCAATGCACATCATCAAGGAGCTGGTCATGCCACACAGGAAGAGGTGTTTGGATGGCACACCCCACCTTTAAAACCATATTTACATAGTTCAATGGCAAGATGTGGGATTAAAAAACAAAACACAGTCACCACCCAGCCACAGGTATGCATCGGGCAGGAGACAGAACAGAAAGAGAAAGAGGTGCAGAATCTGCCCAGCTGCCAAAGACAGACAAGTCAGCAGCTGGTGTTCAGTGGCAGGCCTGTTTGCAAGGAGCACAAATCTGTAGTTGTCATTTGTGAGGCATGTAAGCACTAAGATGGCAATTTGAGTGTGATTTTATTTTGTTAGTTTTATTTTCCTCTATTCGGTCACATCACTTACAGTTGCACCACAGACAGTTCAATTTCAGTGTTATCGCTCATCAGTGATATGTGTATGTTATGTGCGACAAAGTGACAAATAAACATATTTCAAGTGTTAAATGGGTTGTTCTAAACTGCTAAAATAATTATTGTAACAAAATGCCTATATTCTTTTGTTTTATCATGCTTGCTTTGATGGGTTGTTTTTTTTTTTTTTTTGTTATATTGTTGTAGTAATAGATGGGTAATTTTTTTTAACAAAATGTCTTTTTTTTTTTTTTGCATTGTAAAATGATATTTTGAATATTCATGCATAATGGAATTTATAGATCAGGGAATTAAATGCTGAAATAAACAGATTTCAAAAGATAAAACAAAATAATGCCCAGCGAAGTATGATATAGCATAGGAAATGAATACGGGTCATTTTAGACCCATGTTGTGTATTAGAAGGGGTTTTCATAGCCTGTGCATCAAAGGGTTAACATCATAATGTCTTATAGTCACATTTACAGATTAGAGCTGGGCGATAATGTTGTTTTGTGTCATTTTGTGACAATTAAATCAAGCAGTAGGGATTTGCTATATAGTATGCATCACATTACATGAGTGTACTGTGTGTATGCAGATGAATTTGGATGTACTTACTGTAATATTTCCAACATTTTATATAGAGCTGGACGATAATATAGTTATATTTTGATTTGTAATATAGTTACAATTACCTATGCTGTTTACTTTTTTGTGACAATATAATTTTGTATATAGTGTACATTGCTGTACGTTACTGTACTGTATGCATGCTGGCCAATATTATGGTTTACATTAATATAATATATTTTATAGTCATGGATTGTATGGCTGAAAAGAATGGTTTGCAAAAGTGCTCAAAAAAATAACAGATGCCGTTTACACGGGAATTCTTTTATGGTAACCTATCTCTAAATGTCTCATTTATTTTAACTGTCAAAGAGAGAATGGAAAATAGTCGTATGAATATAAACTATAACTGGTTGTGCTGCAAAAAGCTTTACTAACATTATAAGATTAACCTAAAAATGAATTAAAACCTACCTAGTACGTGTCACTGTAAGTGTCTTAGCCAAAAATGCTGAGCTCTGAAACTCACTTTTATTGGATATTTGGAATTTAAATGGAATTTTGTGTCTCTAGGCGGAAACGCTGCTGACGAGGACTCGTATCGAGGGCCTCCTGGAGTGTGTGGCCTCACAAACCTAGGCAACACCTGCTTCATGAACTCAGCTTTACAGGTCAGAGGTCATGGATTGCTGAACACTCAGTCACATCATTTTTACAAAAGGCTTTTCTTGAAGTGAATTGTGTTTTTTTTTTTCCCACAGTGTCTGAGTAACACGCCACCACTGATGTATTTTCTGAGGAACTCGTATCTGGAGGAGCTTCTGAACTTCACAAACCCTCTGGGCATGAAGGGTGAAATTGCTGAAGCCTACGCAGATGTTATCAAGCAGATGTGGTCAGGCAGACACTATTCTGTGGTTCCTCGGGTATTTAAGGTAACGTAATTGTACTGATCAACCTTGCATTGCCATTTTTTAGTGCAAAAACCACACCAGTGGAGCTGAAATCAATTGGTCCCATTTCAAATCTGGTTCCATTCGAATTCATAATACCATTTCCCCTTTTTTATCATTAACTGTCCTCTCTCTGTTTTACATATCTTAATAAAATAAACTTAATATGCAGAAACAACTATGATTACAGTAATCGTTTAAATGTTTTTGGAAGAATTATGTTCACCAAGTCTGTTTTTACTATATCAAAAACACAGTTAAAACAGTAAAATTGTGAAATATTTTATTATTACAATTTTACGATAAATGTTTTCACAATTTTAAAAATATTTTCTGATGCATGCGAAGCTGAATTTAGTAGCCATTACTCTAGTCTTTAGTGTCACATGATCCTTAAGAAATCATTCTGATGCTATTTTTACTGCTCAAGAAACATTTTGAGAAAACTGATGCATTAAAAAAACTGCATTTATTCGAAGCAAATCTTTTGTAAAATTTTAAATACCTTTACAGTCACTTTTGATCAGTGCAAGTCATTTATAGGCTGCAAACAATGTGATTTATGAT
This sequence comes from Cyprinus carpio, assembly GCF_018340385.1. Classification (NCBI taxonomy): domain Eukaryota; kingdom Metazoa; phylum Chordata; class Actinopteri; order Cypriniformes; family Cyprinidae; genus Cyprinus; species Cyprinus carpio. The sequence goes on from NC_056590.1 coordinate 7,875,528, forward strand.
TGTTTGTTTTTTCTTTTGCTCCATTAATAGTGCAGAAATTAAGCAGTATTGTGTGTATGTGTCTTTGCAGACTAAGGTCGGGCCACTTTGCGTCACAGTTTTTTTCTGGGCTACCAGCAACACGACTCTCAGGAGCTGCTGTCTTTCCTGTTGGAAGGTCTACATGAAGACCTCAACCGGGTCAAAAAGAAGGAGTATATTGAACTCAGGGATGCTGATGGCAGACCTGACCAGGTGCTTTTTACACACTCACTATAGTGCATGCCATATTTATCAGTGTCACATATCACTTTATTGATAGTTCATTTATTAAATGCTGTTGTCACTCTTGTTTACAGCCAAACTGAGTAAATGTGAAAATAAAAGTAATAAATGTTTTGTGACACTAGTGGAGCATGCTTATTTTTTTAATTATTTTATTTTATGGAATTTTTTTAAATAAAATTTTATTATTTCATAATTACATTTCCATGGTTAAACCATGGTTCCATGTTTTTTTTTTTGTTTTTGTTTTTTTAAATCAGCATTTGTCCAAAATGGAAACATTTTGTAACAAAATTTTAGTCTTTACTATAACTCTTTATCAATTTAACATATCCTTGCTGAATTGAAAAGTATTAATTAAAAAAACCGTACTGAACCACCAAACTTTTGATTGATAGTGTATATTGTTATAAAAGATTTCTATTTAGAATAAATGTTGTTCTTTTTCATTTTTTAATCATCAAGTGATAATAAATAAGCTTATTATTATTATTTTATCTGTTTTTTTATCTGATTTTGTAAATTTGCCCACTTACAAAGAAATGAAAGGTCTGTAATATTTATGGTAGGTTTATTTTAAAGGATAGAGACAGAATACCAACCAAAAAATCCAGAAAAAACACATCATAAAAAAGGTTAGAAACTGATTTGCATTTCAGTGAGTGAAATAAGTATTTGATCCCCTACCAACCAGCAAGAATTCAGGCTAGTGTTTATTGTTATAAAAGATTTCTATTTAGAATAAATGCTGTTCTTTTTCATTTTTTAATCATCAAGTGATAATAAATAAGCTTATTATTATTATTATTTTATCATTTTTTTTTATTAAATTGCATTCTATTTTATATTATGGAAAGCTGTTGTTCGTATAGATGTTTACAAATATCTACTGATTAATTTATCAACCAGTTTTTCCAGCTTAGCCTCTGTTAAATCCACTATCGGTCAATCTTTTAAGTGTAACAATATTTATAACTTCACAACAAAACAAAGTGTTGCTATGGGAATCACATTTCTATTTGTGTATTGCAGGAAGTTGCTGAGGAAGCATGGCGTAACCATTTGCGGCGGAACGATTCAGTCATCGTCGACACATTCCACGGCTTGTTTAAGTCAACGCTGGTGTGTCCCGAATGCAACAAGGTCTCTGTGACCTTCGACCCCTTCTGCTACTTGAGTGTGCCCTTACCTGTTAGTAAGGAGAGGGTCATGGAGGTCTTCTATGTATCGCTGGATCCCACAGCCAAACCCACCCAGGTTTGTATTATGTCATATACTGAGAAAAAAAAAAACTGCAAAATACCAAATTGCTCAGTCACTTTTGGCAGGAAAAACAGCATGTGTGCAGCATGACAGACATGATCATTATGAGTGAGCCCCATGCTATGAGTTTGGCAGATGTGAATGATGTAGCACTGCAGGTTTGTAAGCAGGAAGACAGCTGGTGGTGTGTGTTGATGTCATCAGAACCAGTTTTGCTTAGGGCAAATTATTCTGTTGAACAGAGTTTAATAAGGATTCAGTAAAACCATTGCTTTACTGTGAGTTTCGTTCATCCTGATGACTGATGAATGTGTCTGTCTTCCCTCTGCAGTATCGTCTGATTGTACCTAAAGCTGGGCGAGTGATTGACTTGTGCACTTCCCTTTCTCAGGCAACAGGCGTCCCTCCCAACCAGGTTCGAACAAGCACTTTAACTACTGAAACACTGGCAAATTGAGTTTACAAATGACTTATGGCTATAGTCTTGGTTGAGTTAATGCTATGACCCTGTATCCATTTTAAGTTTGATTTACTACTGACAAATGTTGTATTTGTTCTGGACTAATAAATGATCTGCTCTTCACAGATGGCTGTGGCAGATGTTTTCAATCACCGCTTCTATAGGATTTACCAGGCTGATGAATCCTTAAGCTGTATATTGGACCGGGATGATATATTTGTGTAAGATAGAACTAATCTGAGTAAACAGCTTTTTTTTTTAAACATAAAAATTTATTATATATTTATATAAACAAATCAATTTATATATTTTTTCCCTTTTTTTTTTATTATTGTTAATGTCTGACTTTTCCAAGCCTTTAGCTTTATTGTTTATTTCCTTTCAAAATATAATTCATAATATGATATATATTTATATAAAATTATAAATACATAATCTTTTTTTTTCAGTTGTTGTTAGTGTCTGACTTTTCCAAGCCTATAACATTTTTTTGATTTCATTTCATATAATGCAGTTTATTTTCAAAATATAAATCATAGTGCATTACAGTGGGGGAAGTGTTTATTTGATCCCCTGCTGATTTAGTAAATTTGCCCACTTACAAAGAAATGGAGGATCTGTAATATTTATGGTAGGTTTATTTTAAAGGATAGAGACAGAATACCAACCAAAAAATCCAGATAAAACACATAAAGGATAGAAATTGATTTGCATTTCAGTGAGTGAAATAAGTATTTGATCCCCTACCAACCAGCAAGAATTCAGGCTCCCACAGATTTGTTATGTGTCCATGTGGAACACAGATTAGTCCTGTCACCTTAAAGAAGTTACTCATAATGTCACCTCATTAGGTATATAAGACACACAATCTGTTTCTTCCATTCCAACCTCTCCCACCACCATGGGCAAGACCAAAGAGATGTCAAAAGATGTCAGAGACAAGATTGTAGATCAGCACAAGGCTGGCATGGGCTACAAGACCATCATTTAAGACAAGAAAACTAAAACAATGTGAATCAAAGCTGCATCTTGAGACAATCGGCTGGGTCTATAAATGTTGTTTGTGATGTGTTGACGCAGGTATCAGCTGAGCAGTGGTTGTGTGGATCAGGATGGTGAAGAGGTGGTTATGGCCATCTATATGCGTGAACGCTCCCATTACAGAGATTACGGCTCGGGAAGCAACAACTATGGCACCTCCCTGTTCGGTCACCCGCTGCTGATGTCTGTGCCACGCGCCCAGTGCACACGGGAAGATCTCTACCAGCTCCTCCTGAAAAGACTGGCGTAAGTCTAATCAGCCATGCATGTTTGTCACAAGCTAGTTTTCATTAAATATTGGGATAGTTTAGTTTTTAATATTTTGTACATTTTTAAAGTGTTTTTGTTATTAAAGGGAGCACATGCAATGACCATTATGGAATTATTTCTACAAAAAAAATATATATGTGAATATTAATACGGTTATAAAATTGTTGCCAGCTATGTATGTCATTAGTCCTGGAATCAAAATTCATTAATTATACAGAACACAGATGCTTTGTATTATTCCTTTATTTGTGCATTTTTAACTGCATTGTATTGATTATTAAAACAATTTGTACATATTTTACTGCCAGTAGATGCGTTGAATTATTAGTTTTTTTGTATAAATCTGGTAACTGCTTCAGTATGCTGTTATTGTGCATTTTTATTTCAGTATCACTGGTTTTTTGGGTGCATAAATCTGTCGTGATCTGTTTTTTTTCAAGGCCAAAGTTGGGTTGCCATTCATATGTGTCATAATTCTGTCCTGCACAGGCGATATGTCCATCCCCTAGACCCTTCAGAAGAAGTAGAGGAAGAAGAAGATGAGGAAGATTTGTACAAGGCTCAAACCAATGGAGTTAGTGATGGTATGACTAAAGGAAATATATACTTTTATTCTGCAAGGATGCATTAAATTCATTAAAAGTGATGGTAATGTCATTTATAATGTTACAAAATATTTCTATTTCAAATAAATGCTGTTCTTTCTCATTTTCTATTCATCAAAGAATTTTAATAAAAATGCCACTGTTTCCACAAAAATATTCAGTTTTAAAGTTTCTTAATAAAATATTTCTTGAACAGCAGATCAGCATATTAGAATAATTTCTGAAGGATAATGTGACACTGAGGACTGGAGTAATGATGCTGAAAATGCACAGGAATAAATTACATTTTTAGATATATTTAAATAGAAAGAGTTATTTTAAATTGTCATAATATTTCACATAACTGTTATTTTACTATATTCTTTATCAAATAAATACATTTTTGTTTTGATGGGTATAAGAGAACTCTTTTAAAAACTTGAAATGACCCCTCAATTTTGTGTACAAACAATGATTCATTTCTGAACAGATGAGGGCGAGGAAGACTCTGAGGAGGCAGGGCCATCCAAGAAAGAGGAGGAGACTCAAGAAAGCGGCCAGGCCGAAGAGCAGAACAACTGCCAATCAGAAGCCAGCCCAAGCAGCGAGGGGGAGGAGAAAGCTGAGGAGGAGGAGTCGAGTAGCGAACCGGACCGGGGCAGCAGTACCGAGGAGGGCCAATCAGCATGCGGCAGCACTGACACCAACTCCCAAGATGCCACTGACGGGGACCAAAGTGCTGGTGTGGAACCCTCGGGAAAGGAGGAAGAGGATGAAGATGAGGACGAAGAAGAAGAAGAGGAGGCCGCATCTTGCGCTCAGGCAAACAAGAGGCTTCCGGGAAGACGGCGCAACACTGAGAAGCAGAAAAAAGCCCTCTTTACCATTCAGGCGGTGAACTCTAATGGCACCACAGAGCGAGGGATGGGAGAGGTGGACGGCGGCTTCTCTTTTAGCTGTGAGTACATACTAATGAGAAACTCAGTTTATTACAGACACTTCTGATGCTTTGTACAACTTCAGGGTCATGTGCGCACAAGCAAGGGTCATAACAAATTGAGATTATGTGACTTTTATCTCTCCGGCTGCTCAATTCGCATCTTTTCATAGTCATGGTATCTTTTAACTCCGAGTGTTCATAAGTAGAAATGTTCCTGCTCTTAATGGCATGACTCACTGTTTTTGTTTAGCTCAGCCATACATCGCCATCGACTGGGACCCTGACATGAAGAAGAAGTACTACAATGAGAATGAAGCCGAGGTAAGATTGATAATGAACTCTTTGATCCTTAAAAATGCTTTTCGTCTGTTATTGCAATCTCTCATATAAGGCTCAATCCAGTCTATTCCATTAGAAGTTTTGTGTCAAGTATTACTCCTAATGCAGTGATGCGTCTGTATTGCATCACCGCAGTCAATTTAGGTCACCTTCACTTATGTAGAGCTTTATACAATACAGACTGTTTCAAAGCAAGTTCACAGTAATGCACAGGAAAATAACAGAATTTATGATATGCAAATTCTGCTGAAAGCATTTCTATAAAGACAATAGTGTGTCATTATTCAGCTGTGGTCAGTTCAGTGTTGATTCAGTTCAATAAAGGTGTAAAGCTGCTCAATTGTGAAACAAGTTCAGTTTAGCTATAAGAAGCTCTACAGAAGGCATAGTGTCGTTATCCAAATCGAGTCAGCTCAGTTAAATAACGGTATCATTGTTGCAGAATTCATTAATTATGAATAACTAATTCAATTCAGCTTTACAGCAGCTCTACAGAATACAATATTTTCATGATTCTGCTTAATTCAGTTAAAGTGTTGTTCTCATCCGATAATGTCAGTGCAGTAAAATCAATAATATTACTAAATATTAAGTGTTTTAAAACAGCACTGCAGCTTTTCTTTGTCAATTTTATTTATCAATTTATTATGTACATAAATATAAACACACATGCTTTTAAAATGTACAAAATGTACTTGTTCTCACCAGTCTGCTATCGCAGTGATTTTTTTAAAGCTTTTTAATAAGCAAAATATGCTTAAATGCAGTATTAATTTGATCATTTAATTGAATAAATATAAAAATCCATTATTTCTGTAATCTTTTGTTACAAAACCTAATCTTGAGTCTTTTCGAGCTATGCAAACTGCAGCATTTCTGTTGCAAACCTGTTTTTTATGTGTATGCAGAAATATATAAAGCATCAGAGCATGGATGTCCCTCACCAGCAAATCACAGTGCAGCTGCAGGAATGCATAGAGCTCTTTACCACGGTAGAGACACTGGAAGAGGAAAACCCCTGGTAATCTACTACTTTAGACCTATTACAGATTCAAGCCTTTTATTTCAGTCTATCCTTCATAAGCATGAAGAAAGAGAAACCTTCTGTGTTTGTTGCATAATTTAGAGCCATAACCATGTGTTTCATAATTACTAGTGATGTATTTAAAGAACTGGATTGCTTCCTCCGCACACGTTTGTTTATGTGGTCTGTAGGTATTGTCCAACATGTAAAAAGCATCAGCTTGCCACTAAGAAATTGGATCTGTGGTCTTTGCCTGAGGTTCTTATCATCCATTTAAAGCGCTTCTCCTACACAAAATACTCTCGAGAGAAACTGGATACCATCGTGGAGTTCCCCCTGCGGTAAGATGAAGACATACATACACTAGTGTTCAAAAACGTGTTTTTGAAAGAAATCTCCTATGCTCACCAAGGTTATATTTATTTAATCAGCAATACAGTAAAAACAGTAATATTGTGAAATATAATTACAATTTAATGTAACTGTTTTCTATTTGAATATATTGTAAATGTAATGTTTGTGTGATGGTAAAGCTGAATTTTCAGCATCATTACTCCAGTCTTTTGTATCACATGATCCTTCAGAAATCTTTCTAATATGCCGATTTGCTGCTTAAGAAACATTTCTGATTATTATTATTAAACAGTTGTGTTATTTACTATTTTTGTGGATACCATGATACATTTTTTCAAGAATTTTTAATAAATAGAAAATATAACAGCAATTATTTGAAATAGAGGTCTTTTATAATATTGTAAATCTTTACTGTAATTTGTGATCAGTTTATTGTGTCGTTGCTGAATAAAATTAGTAATGTCTTTCAAAAAATCTTACTGACCCCAAACTTTTGAATGGTAGTGTGCAATTATAAATGCTTTTGTTTGATGTGATGGGGTCATAAATGTTGAAAATGTTGACGAGCAACCTTTATATTTTTTTCTTTCAATTGTTGATACTCAGACTATTACATTTTCATGTGGTTCATATGTTGTTATTGCTCTAGTGAAAAGCAGCTCTCTTTCTCTGACTGCAGGGATCTGGACTTCTCAGGTTTCCTCCTAAAGAAGACCGTGAACAGTACTGAACCTCCCTGTAGATATGACCTGATCTCTGTGTCCAACCACTTCGGCGGACTCCGAGATGGCCACTGTATGCATCAGTCTTCTTAGCCTTCATTAAACAGCATGCTTATTTGATTAGTGAGAATAACATTGCACAAACATTTTTCTTTTTCCCCCTTCTAGATACTAGTTATGCCCGGAACAAGGACAACGGTCAGTGGTATTACTTTGACGACAGCAAGGTGACCTATGCAAGGGAGGAACAAATAGTGGTGAGATTAAAGCACCTTTCTGTGGTTTGCATTATCAACATGAAATCAAAATAGACTTTTTATGTTTTTATTAAATTTCCTTGGTCTTGCCCCCACATTACTCATCAGTGCACACTCTTCTAAAATGAAATGTTTGTTTTTCCTCAAAATACAATAACTTTCTCAGCCTCTGAAATGACTGGGCCACATGTGTCAAAAAAGACTGGTCTGTTTAAAATGATGTCCACAAGAAGTGGCCATATCAGTGGAGTAGAGTTGATTTATTCTACATGAACTCATGGTGGTTGCCAGATTGAGATCATGTGATATCCAGGCGTAATTTGGGAGTTGGCTATAATACCATTGAAAATACAATTCATAAGTTTACTATATAGTGCTTGAGGAGATTTACTAAAGTACATCTAAACAAGTCAAACAATTTAATAAGCACAGTATGGGGTCAGTATGGTTGTTTTTTTTTCCAAGACATTAATATTTTTATTCAGCAAGGATGCATTATATTTATTAAAAGTGATAGATAAGACATTTATAATGTTACAAAACTGTTTCTATTTATCAATTTTCTGAAGGATCATGTGACACTGAAGACTGGAGTAATGATGCTTAAAATCCTGCATTGCATCACAAGAATAAATTAGATTTTATATAAATTTATATTTGAATAGAAAACAGTCATTTTAAATTTTAATAATATTTCATAATGTTACCTTTTTTATTGAATTATTTGATCAAGTAAATGCAGCCTTGGTAAGCATGACATACTTTTCATAAACATAAAAAAAACTTGCAAACTTTTGAATGGTATTGAAAATACAATAGGCTTGTAATGTTTACTCTTCCTGTATTCCTGTAGACCAGTGCCGTCTACCTCCTGTTCTACCAGCGCCAAGACAAGATCCGCCAGCCCACCGTCCCTCCACCCGTCCCCTCCTCCAGCCAGCCCGAGAACCACGTCTCATCCCAGACCCACGATGGCATGGATGGAGCCTCTTCCTGTGTCAGCATGGAGACGGACTGATTTCTGTCCACTTCATTCTTTCTTACTCTCATCTTCCTAATCAACATAAACTTGAAGCTCCGCCTCTGCTCTGACTCCGACAGGAAGTGCGAGGCAGGGGCACCTCTCTCAGGCTGGTGCACGAGCATCATGGGGTGTGAATGTAGAATTATTTTTTTTTTTTCTTCCTGTAAGACAAACTCAAGGAAACGGGTTAGGCTGGTAGCGGCGGATTCAGAGATCGCGCACTGATTTATCTGCGGCGAGCTTCAGTGACGATGAGAATTCAGAGAATGAGGTTTGCGCTGCAGTTCATCGTCACCGACATGTTCTTTATTTTTTCCTAAGCTTGCTGTCCATGGTGGTGATGTTTGATCTGAACATACCACCGTGTTTGGCATCATGAATCAGTTTATTCCAGCAGCGACGTTCATCATGGGCGCTTTCAGCAGGGACGGTTGGGCTTTCTCATATCAGGGATGTCATGTGCTTCAGATATCTGAGATCTTGTAAAAAGGTGTGGGTGGAGAAATAGGTGGAGGTAAATGAGATATAGCTTTCTGTCCACTCACTCGTGAACTATTTATTTTCATAATTGCTAGATGCTAATGTGGAGTGAGAGATTGTAATTCTAAAGAGCGGCTTCTAAAGATCTTCCATTTTTATTTTCAATCTTGTGATGGGGTTTTTTTCCGTCTGTCATGAGGTCTGGGAAGAGCCACTCTGTTGCGGGACACAAACAGAGGCCTGTTTTCCAGTGAGAATTTGCTTTTTTATCTTAATTAAAAAGGAAATGCACAGCAAGATTTAAATATTACATTCTTTTTGACTAATTGCGTGCAATTTATAACAAACTCTTTGGAGCAATGAGAATATTTCATCAAAGTGCTTTCTGGATAGAGCTCTTTTCGGGATGATTTTTAAAGCACCTCTGTACAGTATTTTTGTATTGTCATAAATGTTGTATTATCTTTGATCATTTGGATCAGATGCTGGGAATGTGGGAGCTTTCATTTTATTTTGTTTATTATAGATTGAATATATAATTGTATACACATCTTTTTATATGAATAAATGCTGACTATAAAGTCAAGGTTAGATTGGACACATTTGGCTTCCATTTACATGTTTTTCCTCTGAATAAAAGGAGGCGTAGCTAATGCGTTCCCTCGGTTTATACTGACTGCATATTAACATTTCTCAGCTGCTCACAGTGTTGTAATTCATTCGGCCCGCTGCGTAAAGATTTTATAAAAAAAAAAAAAAAAAGCTTTTTCAATTGCACTTCCCATTAAGTGACTGCTTTATTGCATTCCTTGGATTTTAATGGACACAGTTTATCTGTGTAGTCTTATGAGATTTATATAAATATGTCACTATATACCTTCGGTATGTTCCAATATAATAACACAGGTGAATCTCACAAAACCTGTCTGGAACAAAAGACATCAAAAACAAAGGAAACAATATGAAATAATATATTTTTTTTATTAGAAAAAGAAGCATTTTGACATTTTCATGACAATTTAGCATTCCAAAATTCTGTTAGTATGAAAATTTCTATACATCCTGATAGTATTTGTAAATTAAAAATGACCTGTTATGTTCTTGACTGCATTTGTGAGATTTACAAACCTGTGAAAAAAAGATGGAAAGCTGAAATTTCTTGTAGTCTGCTTTACAAATAGACCGTTTGTTTTTAAAACAGTTCCTCGAATGACTGAACTCATTTATTTCTCATCTGCAGTCTTCCATTTTGTACAAGGTTTAATGAATGCAATGATCAGTTTAAAAAGAGCTTTAGTTTTTACTATTTTACAGTAATTAAATGCTTCATTTTAGTATTTATTTCTAAAATAATTGACTAGTGCTGGAATCAACCGCTTCAGGAAGCCACATACAGTACAGCCTAATTTCTTAAATGCAGCATGTTTATAATATTACAATCAGATATTTATCAGAGCTACTGTGTGACCTGCTTGTATTATTTCAGTGAAATCCATCAGATGGTCAGCTGTAAATAACTGAAATATTACAGCAATTCAATTGGTTTGAGAAATAGTCTATTTCTGTCAATGCTACTCAAATTTCTAAAGCCCATTTCACAGTATAACACCAAATTTCATATTTGTGATTTTGCATTGTGAGGGCTTTTTTTGTATAGAATTTAAACATAAGTTATCAAATAAAAGCTTTGGAGTTTTGAATATTGAGTATGTAGTATTTTCAATCTGAATCTTGGAGCTGTGTAAGTGTACATTTGACTCACCTCTGTGTGATTCACAAACATTAGACAAACCAACCATTTCCTCTCGTCTGATTCAATCAAAGACACAAGCACAAACTGATTTCCTCCTCACCTTAGGGTTCCATATAATGTTTATTAAATATCTCTTGTACAGTAACCAAAATAGTATCTGTTTGACATTCAATTTGCTGTTATAATATCTCTCTGGCTGAAATAATGGCTTGTAAATAAAGAACTTGTTACAAACCACACCAGAGAAAATCTGCCGGATAGAGACTGTTTAATCAAAGATGAAAACCGAACTGACATTTTAAGAAACAACTAACCCGAAAATATATTTTCAAGGCATCACTTCACACATAAATAGACAATTAAGACATGAGAACTTATGTATACTAACACCTCTGGCAAAAATGAATACAATTTAGATCTACACTGTGGCTTACAACAAATTAAATGTTCATGTGCAACGCTCACAGTTGACAAAAACATGTCAGACATATTGTAGATGCTTTGCAGGCCATTCACATTCATTCAAAACAAACTAAACGCTATCAGGATCACTGGAGTCTATGAGTCCTGTGTTAAGAATCACATCTGCTTGTGAATTAAACCATCTTAACAGCACTGGTGATTTGCAATCAGGGTTGTTTTTACTGTAGTTCTTAGCTAAAGAGTCCTCTGAAGTTCAGATCCTGACACATGAGTTCCTCCTCTACGTTCTCCAAGGCCCATCTGTGCTCCACAATCTCCAGAGCTTCCCACTCGCTCTGAAACAACGGTAATGAATACGTTTAGAGCATCGCAGAGCTTTATACATCGGAGAAGAGTGTGAACTTTCTGCTAAACATCCCCTTTTGTGTTCTGCAGGAGAAAGAAAGCCATACGGGTTTACAACAACAGCATGAGATCTCTCTCTCCAAGTATATAATTATTCCTGTTTGAGGACTGAATTGACTCACTGCAACCAACACTGAATCTGCATTCCTCAAGAAATATGATGTGTCGATAGTCCTGTAATTATGTGAGCTTCAAAACGGCAACGGTTAAGGTTTCGCAATTATACTAAGATGATGAGGTTATGAAATTAAAACAACCACGTTTCCACATCGGCACTGCTGTTGCATGCATCATCTGTCCACTGGGGCTGTAGGTGCTGAATTCCCAAGAAAAATTTGACTTTAACTAAATTTTATGTTACAACACAAATAACTGCTGGCATGTGTTTTTTTTTTAGATGTGCATGTTTGTCCCAGAATAAAGTCATACAATGAGAATGATCACATATAAATGGTTTAATTTATGCAAATGATGTTCTACTCACCTTAAATGCTTTATTAGGATCAGGAGGCATCGCCATTGCGGCTCCCGTCATTTGATCCTGCATAATTCTTGATTGATCTGCAGCTGAAAATAAACAACTTCTGGTTGAAATAGCTGAGAAAGTAATCTCAATTTCACAGATTTTAATATAGCATTTAATACAATACAACACATTAGGTAAGTGTATATTAATAGTCATTGAATTATATAACTATTAAAATAATGCATAATATAATCAGTCATAAAAAGGTCTAAATATCAGAAACAAAAACAACCAACCATTGTCTTGTCCAAGGATGAGGGTGTACATGCTTCTGAGCCCAAACACATTGAGAAAATACCATGATGCTGAACTGACCCTATACAAGCAACAAATTCAGATTTTATTCACAGTTTTCAGCTTCTGGCAACAAATAAAATGCATCACATGTGAATACTGTACCAGGATGCATCTAGAGAGAGCAGCTCAATTCCTCTCTGTAGCATGGGCTTGAATCTCAGCGTCAGAGGAAACGGAACTTTAGCTGAAGGGGAAACAAGCAGCACAGAAAACCGGACTTTGGTAACAATTCATTTAAACTCTTGCAAGCTTACTTTTTTCAAATAACATTCACTTGAGATTTAATCAGATAAATAGCAGCCACTACAACTTTTAGACATTTTCAAGTCATTGTATTTTTCTTTTGGTGACGCAGAGAAAAATAATATGTTGTTGCTTTTTTGAGAGAGAAGAGGAGTCTATATAAAAATTTTGTATGCAGTGGGCTGAACAAATGTTTATGCGGTAATCCTACTATGGTTGAGAGCCCACTTACCAACGTCTGCCTTTCAGAAAATGAGTTATGAATGTACTGGCCAAATGTTACATCACCCAATTAAAATTCATGAGCCGGCTGTTAAGGTTTAGAATGTCTCCCTTCACATTTCAGATGCTTCCTACACCCCTGAATTTAATCACACTTACAAATGATTGTTTCAGAAAGAAGACCACATACACACATGCTCACTAGATCCTTTTTATAGTTTATAGTTTTAAGGGAGTTGCGCACCCAAAAATGAAAATTCACTGAACATTTACTCACCCTGAGGCCATCCAAGATGTAGATGAGTTTGTTTCTTCATGGGAACAGATTTGGAGAAATTTAGCATTAAATCACTTGCGCACCAATGGATCCTCTGCAGTGAATGGGTGCCGTCAGAACGAGAGTCCAAACAGCTGATAAAAACATCACAGTAACCTTCGCCAGTCCATCAATTAATGTCTTGTGAAGCGAAAAGCTGTGTGTTTGCAAGAAACAAATTCATCATTAAGACGTTTTTAACTTTAAATCGTTGCTTTAAGCTAAAATAAGTTTTCTATCCATAATATCACTTTCCACAGTGATCTTGGATTTTCTTCATCGGAGGATTATTGTAGATTATGGACTACAGCAATGGTTTAAAGATGAAACGCCTACATGATTGATCGGTTTCTTACAAACATGAAGCTTTTTCACAAGACTGGAGTGGTCAGTGAGGACTGCTTGTAGATTATTGTGATGTTTTTATCAGCTGTTTGAACTCTCATTCTGACGGCACCCATTCACTGCAGCGGATCCATTGGTGAGCAAGTGATGTGATGCTACATTTCTCCAAATCTGTTCCCATGAAGAAACAAAGTCCTTTACATCTTTGCCGGTTGGTGAATACATTTTCAGCAAATCCTCGTTTTGGGGTGAACTATTCCTCTAATTCTGACAAATAACAAAAGCTCTTACTTGTGACAAAACCAGAAAAGGCCCAGTTGATCCATCCTCCAATCAGAATCATTGGCAGCACATTGGTCAGGTTCCCTTTCATCATGTCCGTCAACATGCTGGTGTCTGGGACAGGTGATGCGAAATGTTATGATGAAGCATATTTAGTCATTCCTTGTAATTTTAGGATGTTAAAGGAGCTCTTACCGGTCATGGGGTTTTTGGGGATCACCTTTCTTTTGACCTTCTTGAAGAATCCAGTCTCAGGGTTGTTGAAATAGTGTTTTCGCATGGCAAATGACTGAAATGGGACAGCATTATTGATCACTGACACAAACAAGTAAGTTTATTCCATGAAAATATGCAGGGAACTGTTATTCATAAAGTAATTAATACCTGTTTGGGAAGATATTTTCCATTTTCTCTCAGGATGCGGCTGCGCAGCAACACCTGGCTGTGATTTTAAATGAATTAAAACGGATAAATGTATGTGTTCACATTATAATTTGCAATGATTATGTATAAACTGCAACAGTTCCAAAGAGATTTTTATAAAGCATTCTTTCCTCAAAATGTTTCCTGAAGCTTTAAATAATTAAAATCTTAAGAAGAACTTGCCTAGGATTTAATATATTTGAAGAAATAAAACAGCTTTATTGTATTTCCATATTTTGTAATCTAATGATTATATTCGGGCAAACTTTGAGAATTTAAAAAAAGTCTTCATTTTAAATTCCGATGGATTTTGCATAATTAATTATACCTGTTTATTCCCTGATATCCAGAATACATATTTGCATCAAGTATTTCTGACCAATACTGACAATATCATTTACTCAGCAATCAAAACTTTAAATTTTGCCAAAATAACTTTATAAAGACTGACATTTTTAAATTTAAGTCAATCATTTTTTATTTATTTTTTTTAAGCTAAATGTAGTATTAATACAACTAAACAGAATTTTATAGACAAAATTTCATTCATCAATATTCTGCCAAGACAACTTTAAAAAGATAAACACAGGTATCATTTTTTTTTTTTTGGTTAATTATTATTTTTATTAAAATCAAGTATTGAATATAAATAGAATTTTTATAGATGGCATTTTAAACATTCATTGTTTTACTATTTTTTTTATAGAATTACAGTAGTCTATATGTTGTGAGTCTGATAACATGTTTATGGTTAAACACCTGTGTGTATCTCACCTGTCAGACACCTGCTGCAGATCCACTTTCTTCTCGTTATGAAGCAGTTGAGTGACGTAATGCCGCAAAACTCCGACGATGAATGTGATGAAGACTATGGGCAAAACGACCCACAGGCGAATACTGGAGTCTAGCAGCAGCTCTGGACCTGCCATTTCCTACACCAAAACTATCCTCTACAACAAGTTTATTTAAATACTCAAATTACAACACGATGAAAAGTCAATCTATGGTAGAACTACTGCACTTTTATACGACAAGTAACCACATTGCTGCATGAACATGCGCCATATGCACATTGCACAGCTGCCTTTTGACCTTTGAACTAAAAGCGAAGTTCGATTCGTGAGTCGAATCTATTAAATGAAACCGTAGAATCGATTCATGCACGAACTGGACTGTATCGGTCTGCGCGTTTATCGAGTCCTCACTGAACCGAGTCTCTGTTGAACGTGACAGTTTGTTTTTACAGTCTATGGTTTTAACACATGTAAACGAAATAGATATAGTTTTAAAAGTAAGTAGTAATGTGTGCATTTAAATAGTTTTATTACACGTTTGGAGCATATAAAAACCACGCGAGGATGTCGGGGATAACGTCATATCGTAAAAGAAACTTTTTTTTAACTTGCTCTTTAAGACGAATTGTTTAACTGAACCGATTCGCAGGAAAGAGTCGCACGTCCCATCACTACTTTGAACTGTGAGATATTTATGTTTTTATTTTATTTTAACTAAACGGATAGACTTGTCTAATTTATATATAAAATGTATATATATTTTTTTTCTTTAAAAAAAAAAAGTTAGTTTAACGCAATTTCCGGTTTCGAAGACGTTTCCGTGTATCTTGTAAACAAGTGGAGAGCCACGTGACAGGCTGAAAGAAGGTTAGCTTCACACAGTCGAGCATTTACTATTAAAAAAACAAATTCATTTGTCAACACTAATCTTTTTATCGCTGCATCGATTTCTGATGCACGTTTATATTAGAAACAGACTACGATTAAAATAAATATTGCTGTATCATAGTCGATCTGCAACCATCTTTTTTCTCATACCATGACTCCTGGGGCGAAAGTCTTGCAGTATGAGACGTTTATCAACGAAGTATTGAGACGAGACTTGCAGTAAGTATCATCGCTTGAGATTCAGCTTTGGTGTAACACCTGTTTACGCATGTTTACATGTTTGTAGCATGGTAATACCATGATTTCTGTAAATATGTTCTATCGTAATACCATGGTATTATTTAAAGTGCCATTGGGTTCTATATAAATACACATTTTACATGGTAATGTGTATGTTATATGTATATGTAAATCTTTCTCTCTCTCTCTCTCTCTCTCTCTCTCTATATATATATATATATATATATAAAGATTAAAAATAGGTGGATAAAATATTTTCTATGCACTTTACTTTCCATTGCAATAGTGTAAATTATGTTCATATGTTCATAGTTCTGCCTATAGTGTACATACACTTTCACATATTCCATCTGTATAGTATGTTCATAGTACACCTATCTGTATATCATGCTTATAGTATTTAAAATTTAAAATCTGTAAATTATGTCCATAATACTTATCTGTATAGTTATTGTACATATTGTAGACCTTGTATATTCTGTACTTACTGCTTATTGCACTTCTGGTTAGATGCTAACTGCATTTCGTTGCCTTGTACCTTACATGTGCAGTGACAATAAAGTTGAATCTAATCTAATCTAATCTAATCTAATAAAAATGATCTTCTACTATTTTAACTCTTACGTTCTCTGACAGGAAAGTATTGGAGGAAAGAGATGCTGTGTATGAGAAAATAGCACAATACCTTCAGCTGAAGAACACAATTAAAAGCATTCAGGTGTTTTATCTCTGTCCTTTTTTATTCATTTATTAATTTTTTATGTAACCTTGCCTATCTCTGACGTTTTCTTGCTCTCATTCTGTATTGAGAGATGTGTATTATAACATGTAGCGTTTGCTGTATTTTATTCATCTTTAGGAAACCGACAGCAAGGAACTCAAAACAGATGTTGACCTTGGCTGCAATTTCCATGTGCAGGCTCACGTGTAAGTATTGCAAGTCTGATGTCTGTGTACTGTGCGTCAATGCCTCCGTCTTAACATTTAAAAAGGGCAAACTCATAAAGGATTCATTCCTTTTTAGACCTGATGCATCAAAAATATATGTGGCAGTTGGATATGGATTCTTTGTCGAATTCACACATACAGAGGCTTTGAAGTTCATAGAAAAGAAGACTAATCAGCTAACAGAGTAAGAGAGCATTTGGTTTTATCTGTTGTTTTTTGATTGTTTTGAAATGTGCATGTTTGCCTATTTATATATATATATATATATATATATATATATATATATATATAATTTTTTTTTTTTTTTACCGTGAGATGTTCAGACGTTCATCATTATTGGAAAATTTCAGGTATACTGAGGTCCTTACCAAAGATGCAGCAAAGATAAAAGCCAACATCCGCATGGTTTTGGAGGTACAAATCATTACAGTTTACTTGCTTATACTTTTTTTAGTTCATTGTGATGCTTAAAAAAAATCTGTTTCCATAGGGTTTGAGGGAATTGCAAGGTCTGAAAGATCTTCCAGAGGACAGAAGGAGAGAGGTGTTGTAGTACAGTACACCAATCACAGAACAGTGTATTAAATTTGTACACATGACTGTTATGTTTGTTTCAAAGAGTGTGAACTTTATGGCAGCCAGGTTCAGAGGAGCATTGCGTTTTAACAGGTTATACTGTTGTTTTGAGAAGTTTGCTGAATAAATACATTTTCGGTACAACTGTCAGTGTCATTGTGATCATTTTAAATAATTATATCACTGTACACACAGTACATTAACACATGACCTTTATAAACTTCTTCATATAAGATAAGACAGTCTATATGAAAAACAAATATGTAAGAGGCTTCTCTTTTTAGATATGTCAAGCAACTTATTAATTGTATTGAGATTGTATTATGGTAAATGAAGAAAGTCATGTAATCTGTTGAAATCATTGGCGTTATCTAGATCATAAATGTTCATTCATATAAAACACAGGAATTTTTCACTGAAATAAGAATTCTACCATTAATTTCAGTCATTTCAACAAGCCACAAAATTATACTATGAAGCCAATCCTTATGTATGTCTAAAATGTGAGGACAGTTTGATTCTGGAATAAAAACTTTAGCTTAGAAACTCTATCTAATGTAATTCAAAATGTAAGCAGTAATTATATATTTGTTGAATCTACAAATGATAAGAACACAAACTATGTATAGATTACCCTGTCCACATAATCAGTTCTTCATTCTGTCTATGAGTGTGGCGTTCGATAAAATGCTTTCAATCTGTGTGCGTGCTTCTTTCAGGATTCAAGATCGCACCTTCAATGAATTACGTGGCAATTAATCGATCATTAATTGTACTTCTATTTTAGCTGTTCTGATTGATGAAGACTGTGGTTGATTTTAAGGTTCTGCAGCGTCCATGTGACGGCTACCCTGTCACACTAGTAACAGTTGCCATGGAAACTGGATGTTGAATTGTGGCAGCACTGTAAGACTTGCTTCCTGAAATAGATTATTTTTCTTTGTACAAAGACTCACTGCCGCATTTGGGCACAATGACACACTACACAATCGTTGTAATGTGACATTGTCAGCACTGGCTGTGAAATTACAGATTTTACGTTTTAAAATGATATATAATTCAGGATTTAAATGGAACTTTTTTGTACGTATGATTTCCAGTGCATCAAATAAAAGATGATTAATGCTTCCTGTATTATTGTATTACATGTGCAGTATGTATGCTTGACATTATTTTGATTATACACTATGTCAGAAGTTTTCAATCTTTTAGATGCCACGAACCCCCAAATATGATCATCCTTGTGCGACAGACCCCCATCTTAAAATGTAAACGTAGCTATATGGTTTCCCGTATAAAGTTGTGTGCCTGATGAAGACCTGAAGGTCGAAACGTTGCTTGATTAAAATTCTTCTGGAGCAGTAATTTTCAGTGTGCAGACTTCACACTTCTTTATTTGTCTATATCGTTCAGTTGTCTTGCACCTGCATCCTATCTGGATGTTTGGGATGTGCACACCAGTTTTGTATATTTGTATTTTTGATTCCTGTGTACAGTTCCAATTTAAACTGTGGAAAAATGATATTATAAATGGAAAATACTTTAAGTTGCATTAGATATTTCATGCTTACAGTTAGATGTATTGGTTTTCTATTTATTCATTCATTCACTCACTCAAATCAAACTACTATTTTTATTTATGTTGACTGTTTAAATATAAATAAATAATTATATAATTTTTATCATTGATTTTTACAATTTTTACACTTTTTTTTTTAAACATGTCCGCGGACCCCCTAGCACTCTCTTGTGGCCCCCTGGAAAACCCCTGCATTGTGTTACATGAGTGCGCAGGCCTGCAGCAACAACCTGTGGCTCGCGCTCGTCAGTGTGTGTGTGAGAGAGAATTTACGCAAAATTATTTGAGCTTGTATGTATTTTTTTTTTTCTGCGTAAGGATTTTCACTCGACCTTGGTGCTTAATAAAATATCACCAAGGTCTCTTCACTAGAAGACGGCAACACACACAAAAGTTTGCTCTCTTTCATTCATTTTGCTCTACAGCCGACCCGCGTCATGCCTGTGCGGTGACGTCACGGCCGCACAGGGGACTCGCGGACCAAGAGAGGTGGAAAAAAAAGAAACAAGTAGTCGAGGCGCTCGTGGAAACAGGAAGCAAACGGGGGAAAGCCAAGCAGAGATTGTTGTTGTTAATATAAAATAAATAAAAAAAACCTTCCGAGGGGAGCGCTCTGTCTTTTACCTCCCCGTTATTTTGAGCTCTTTAAACTGACAGTGTAGCCAGTCCGTTGCTTGGACACCGCGCTCTGAAGGAGGGAAGCTCGCGCGCTTCGCGCCGAAGTGGATGGACCTGATCGGGGTTTCGGTTTATTTGCCCTCCCTCACCGTCCACCACGCTGGAATGAACCCCCTCTTTCTATTACCGTATTGTTTTAAAGGCAGGGCGTGACATTCCGCCGTTTAAACGCGGCCCTGGTCGATTTTACTGGAGTATTTTGACGTTTGAAGAAGTCTTCAGTCCGTCTGACAGGAACGGTGTAACGTTACGCGCAGCCAGCCTGAGCTAACGCGAGCTAGCGACTTAGCTGCTAATGTCAACTAACATGGAGGGAGAGGTGCATGTGTTACATAACAGCCAAAACGCAATTAAACCACCGACTTTTGACACCCAGCAAGCACAGTTATGGACGTGAATTAATCTCCAAAGAATAAAAACTGCCCATAAACACATTTATTTGGGAGAGATGGAGTCGAACCCGCTGATCAGCGGTAAGTTTTATTCCACTTCAAGGAGGTTGGACATGGAGGAGTGATTGCATTAGAGTTTAATAAAGTGCTGGTTAGTCAAATGATGCTAAACACATTCACAACTCGCTCTGTTTTATTCACTATTTATTCGTACACGCTGCCTAATCCTGGTGTGAGTCAGAACGTTGTGTACAAATCAATGTGATTGTCCAAAAAGTATTAAGGGACCGTATTTTGACACCATATTTTGGTCAGGGTGGGTTAACATACCTTTAAGAAGCCAGATGCACTTCAGCTGTGTTTGAGTAAATGTTTTGCAAGCCAAATGTCTGGTAGTATGTCTACATGCTGCTGTTTCTGAATCAAATAGTGTTTGGCAGACTTGATTGCCTCCTGGTTATTTCTGAACTAATCAAACATCAGCTAGTGTAATTTTAACAGAATTGCATTTGATTGTTTTATTGTGCATTAAATATTTAGATTTTGAGCTGTCAAACGAACTAGTTTTCAAGGGTGGATGTTTGTTCTTGTATTTGGAAAGGTGGTTTATAAATTAAGTGATTTAGATTATTATTATTATTATTATTATTATCATCATCATTTGCTCCCTTTGGTGTAATGTACAACAAGCCCTTTATAATTACTCTGAAAACTTTAAATAAAATGCATAAGAACTTGTTTGATTTGACGATTGTGCAATGCATATGTCAGCATTTCTTTACTGTGTTTGTATAAATGAAACCAATGTCATCTGATATTAACCAGCAGACCTCATGTAAACCCAAAGAGACCATGTGGACACCTTGATGACCCACCAGGAACTGTCGTGAGCCCTACTTAAAACAAGTGTATGTGTGTTTTTTAGGGATTTGTTTGGTAATTTAGCTCTGGATTCATTCTGCTCACATCACAGTCCTGTCTGGCTCTCTCCTCTTTTGGGATGCCAATTCATTCATTGGCTATAAGTCATCATGCAGTCTGAGAACTCAAGATAATTGACTATTGAGCATTGAGGTCCCTGAACAGTCTTAAGGCAATAAGGTCCGATGGGGAAAAACAGATCTGTGTTGTTCAGTGCCGGTCTTTGTTTGCTTTTCTCAGATGTACAGGCTGATTTATGAGGCATTAGACCAAGGCAAGCTGTGCAGTGTTAGTCCCTTGATTAGTCATACTGGAGCTCCTCGACTAAAATGTAACACTGCAAGGAAAATTAAGGGAATAATCAACATGTAAATAAGACAAATGTGCATCTGATTCTTTGGTTCAGGCTTCACTATGACATTTTTATCTTAATACAGTGATCCTTTGGTTATTTTTTACCAGTATCTTCTGATGCCATATTTTTTTTAATGATTATTCACCATTGAAGTATATGTTGTTATTCATAAAATCTTTGATGTGTTATTGTGCTATTGGGAAAATCAAGCTGTTTGTTTTACTGGCCTAAACAGTTCAGTTCATTTTAAAAAACACAATTTATTATACAGCTACATTATAAATGGCGTGCTACTCATTCTTTTCACACAACTGGCTTTGTGTTTTTTCAATGGCTGTTTATTTAAGAATACACCTATGATAAAATTCAGTTTTAAAAGTCAGTCATAGTATTTTAGTATTACACTATTAGTACTATTTGTATAACTCTGACTGTACTTAAAACTAATTGATTGATTAAGTGAATTGAGACATTGCAAACATTATAATGTACAAGATTAATTTTGAACTGAATAGTTGATGAAAACTATTCAGATAGGTTGCTATAATAAAGGTAAGACATGTATAAGAAAGTACATTTAAAGGCTCATAAATAGAATTAGCTGACTAAAGAAATCTGATATCTAAAATATCCAATATTGATCGATACAATTCAGGAAAACAGTCATTGTTGACATAACTTGTATGGTACTGATATTATCGTTAATCTATAGAAAATTACATTTTGCTCACGTTTGTGTTCATTTTACAGTGTAGTTATATTTCATTATATGTTTATTACTTTCCATATTTTATTCATTTTTAATTAATCTATTTTAATTGATTGCTTAAAAATGTGTATATTCAGACATCTCGAATGTAATATTTTGTTTATGAATAACAGTGAGAGGTATTCTTTGTTTGCTTTTATTGGTCAAAAGATTTTCAAGCCGTGATTTTACATTTTTTGTAGAAAATGTCAATTGCTAATCGTCTACACGTTCTCAATGCATAATTACTGTATGTACAGTATATCTAGTAGGAAGAGTAATGGAAAGAGATGTCTTCACAACTTCTATTTTGGGGTCAACCTGTATGGAAATGAGTAATTTCAGCAGTCTGAGGGTCTCTCGCAGTGAGATATTGATTTGATGAGTATAAGAGTGGATAATGTGCCAGTAGGCACATCAAAAAGTATGCCATTTAAATCCTGAACTACAGTTTTTGTAAAACCCCCTGTTTGCCTCAGTGTGTGTGCAGCTGTACAAGCTGCCCACAGGATATTCTTCTGGTGTTTCAGTCCTAGACTGATACCATTTATTAAAGACATTTTACTGCTAATGAATGCACTCACTCAATCACTTACAGCTCGATTTAATGACGGAATTAATTAATGAGATTTTATGTGCTAGGTTAAAATGGAAAGGGGTTCCCTTCATTGTCATCAGCAATTCACTGCGATTAATTTGGTTCAGTGTGCTTAAAGGGTGGCAGGGTCTTTTTTATTCCTTAGAAACTGTTGCTTAAATGCTTTTACCATGGTGATCGTTTCTAAGGTGTTGCTTATGAGTTACGTAAATGGAGGGGGGGGGGGGGGGGTAATAAGGTTAATTTGCATTCTCAACATGTTCTTCCTGAACTTGTGATACACGTCCTCTGCTGACGGTGGCAGCATTAATTCTCGCCTGTTTTTTCCTTGATTTCACTGCAGATATAATGTTCACTCTCCATTTATGCTCGTCTACTCAATCCAACCATAAAGAAAGAGGATTTCATTTACTACTGAGGATGTGAATTTGATTTCAGTGGATGTAGGATTCTGTTAAATCCCATAAAGGCTGTTTTTTCTAACATGGCTTCAGTTCCAGAACATACTTTTCATGACAATGAGTTCTAGGTATATTTGATGCAGTATTTTTAGAAACAGCTAGTAAAACCAATATCTCTTGTTTTCACAGCACTTATGGATTTATGGGGTAATATATTTTACAAGCAGGCCTTATCACAACTGAAAGATACTGTATATTGGTGTGTATTTCAGTGAAAGCATTAGTAATTGCAGGTTGTTTTATGTTTATTTAGTACTAACTTGAGGTTTTTCAATTCGTACACATTGTTAACATGATACTAAGCGCCAGTAGGTTACAGACACTGCCAATTTATCATAGTCTGTTTTTTGTGCCCCATAGCAATGGATCCGTCCATTACATTGTGGCAGTTCCTGCTACACCTACTGGATGATCAGTCTCAGAAGCACTTGATCTCCTGGACATCTGGGGATGGGGAGTTCAAACTGCTGGATGCCGAGGAGGTGGCCAGAGTCTGGGGGCTGCGCAAGAACAAAACCAACATGAACTATGATAAACTGAGCAGGGCACTTCGTTACTACTATGACAAGGTATGTGCAGGACTAACTATGAATGGTGTGAATCAAAGTAGGGCTGCACGATTATGACAAAAATCATAATTGTCGATTATTCCCTTGAAATTCTAATTGCGATTATTAATTACGATTATCACAATTTACATTGAATAATGTTTATACCATTGTTTGATGCAACTGCATGCCATATTTTTATATGGAAATAAACAAATTGAAAACTGAGAAACTTGTATTGCTTTTCTATAGTATTGTCTCAAATGTCAACTATAAATCGGATTGTTTTCTTCTTTAAATTATAAAAAAGTAAAAATATGAATGGTATTATAGTGTTACAAAAAAAACTTAAATTAAAATAAGGGGGAAAAACCCTTAAGATAACATGTAGAAAGAAAATAACACGTCTTAAGCACGCAGAATAACATAAGTGGATTATGAACGATTAGTTGACGCTTTGAATGATTACGTAATTGTGGCATCCATAATTGTAATCGTGATTAGAAATTCGATTAATTGTGCAGCCCTAAATCACAGACCTAATCGGTTCATTTTATATATACATTACTGTTTAAAATGTTGGGGTCTGTAAGATTTTTTTTATTATTATTATTTTTATTCTTCACAGATACAGTAGTGTTCAAAAGTGACAGTAAAGACATTTGTAATTTTTTAGAATGTTTGCATTAAACTGATCCAAAGTGGCATTGAAGTTTGTTTTTATATATTTATATTGAATAATTTTATTTTGATTTTAAGCATTAGTATTTTGCATTGTGGAAGTAATGAGGTGTGTTTCCTGAGCAGTAAATCTGCATATTTACTGTGCATTCACACCGACGCCGGCGAGAGCATCAAAGTTACTGGAAGTCATTCATTTTCAATGTGAGCCAGTGGCGGGGCGCGTCTTGGACGGTGTGGGCGTCAATGAGAGTAGAAGTCAGGTCAACTTTATGGTAATGAGCTATGAAGCGGTTGGGCAGCAACCAATCAAAATGTAGAAGTGTAGAAGCGTGAAACAAATAACGCGTTCTACGGAGTCACTAAAAGGTTAGCTGCTTGCTAGCGGTAGCCTGTTGCATTACAGTACATGAAAGTTCACTTACCACATACATAGAGTAAGGAGAAATGTCTGATAGGATGATTTGCAGATCCTGAGCACCAATGACAAACATCTAATCTTGTCAAAAGGTGTAGTAAGTACTGCTGTCCATAGTATAGAGTCCTTGTGATTGCGAATCTCGAAAGTAAAAGTAAAATGAAGAGCGTGCAATCGAAAGTGGTTTAAATAGCAGCTCCCTGATGCTTGCAATTTATATACAGTCACCTATACTTACCCAATGATATAACTGAGAGAAAAAGTATTGAAATATTTTTTTTATCCTCCCATCTTGTAGGTTATTTATTCCCTTTAGGGGTTCCATAGTACACTTAATTTCCTTTCCGAACGCGGAATTGGGATGCGGCGGATTGCGGGAGGCGGGGGTTGGCAGATCACGATGTCAGATTAAATGGTTAGTTCATCCAAAATAAAAATTAGTGGTGCATGCGCAAAGCTGACCTCATACGTTATTCCACCGGAGCTAGATTCAAGTTATTATTACGTTTTGAATATTGGCATTTTTCTTACAAAAATGCATCCATTCGCTACAGGAGGCCTTTGTTCACCCCCCGGAGCCATATGAGACTTTTTAGACACTTTTATGGAAGGCCACTTTTCATTTCATGTCTTTTTGACTAAAGGAATGCAACACTCGTTGGGTGCCATGAAACTTTTTTTAATATAACTCCGACTGGATTCGTCTGAAAGAAGAAAGTCATATACACCTCGGGGGTGAGTAAAATGCAGCCTAATTTTCATTTTTCGGTGAACTAACCCTTTAACATTGTGATGTCTGTCAGTTATCGGTGATGGACGATGACATCGCCTATCGGCACAAACCTAAATAAGGGAAAATAACACTGCATAGTGTATACTGTATAAATTAAATATAGATTTTTATCATAGCTGTTTTGTTATTTGATGATCAGTAATGACAACAGCAGTATGTATAGGCAGCTGTCCCTTTAAGACCTGATGCATGGATCCGATATAATGATAGACATATCAGAAGAGGATTCAGTTCAGTGTTCCCGCGCCTTCTGAAATGTGTGTGCACGCTTCATGCGTGTGCGGCTGTGCATGTAGAGAACAGGGCATAGTAACAAATCGAGTTCCCTTTCGCCTTTTATCTCTGGAATTGTTTAAAGGTGCCATAGAATGCAAAAATCACTTTTATAAAGTGATTGAACGCAGTTGTCTGGCCACAGTGTGTGAAAACAACCAGCCTATAATGGTAAAAATCAACTCACTCATTGTTTTATAATCCCAAAAAATCATAAACGGTCTCTCCACACAAGCAGTTCCAGACTAAGACGTCATACTCGGTTGTGCAAAGATTGCTTCTGAAAGAAGGATCGATACCAACGCTTTGTGCGCAAACGTGCAGACTCCAGACAAAGTAAGCCTCACGCATCATATTTTGTTTTACAAAAGAGTTTCCTGGCTCTCTGTAAGTCTAATGTTGCTAAAGCTACCATTGTCTTTCCCTGTTTTCACTAATGCTGTCTTCACGTGCTACCAGAATAATCGTGAATAGAAATTGCGTTTGGAAGCAATGTGAGGTCAGTAATACGGTCACCATCAGTTAAACCGTAACACCGGTGGTATGCCTGCGAGCATGAGCTCTTGAAGCGCCGTACTCTTCTGAGAAGGGAGGTGGGAGCATCAGCTCATTTTCATTTAAAGGGGACATACACATAAACAGTGTGTTTTGGCTCATACCCTAAAAGTGGCAATTTCCACAAGCCAATAAAAATTATCTGTGGGTATTTTGAGATAAAACTTCCCATACACACTCTGAGGACATCAGAGAACAATTTAAAATATTGTATCAATGCACCTTTGTGGCACCTTTAAAATTTGTTGCTTGTGTAAATACGAACAAATGATAAACTTTAACTCTATTATGGTTAAATTTTGCAATTAATCCAGGGATCGAATGCGTGCCGTACCGTGGGGCTTGGTCCGTACAGATCACGGATTAACTACGATCCGTATAACCACTAGTGTTTTGTAAGTTGAGTTTTGGGATTAGATTAGGTTAGTATTTAAACTTGAACACACTAGTAAATATATAACAAATGGCTTTTATTTGTTTATTTCATTAGCAGACATGTATCTTTAAGTTCTTTCTATCTATCCATTTCTTACTTTCACATTTAAAATATTTCATGAGGTTAACTTACACCCTAACGTTACTTGTGGTCAGTCTGCACAAGCTCAACATGCTTGTTTCCTTTGCGGCTCCTTTGAACACAAGACTAAGCGGTCAATCATCAGAGCATCCACAGATCTTTCTACAGCATTGTTGGCAGGGCGGCCAGAGTAAATTTGAATGCTCTCGTCGGAGGTGGTGTGAACACATGGTTAGAATGAGGATCATGACACTGAAGACTGGAGTAATGGCTGCTGAAAATTCAGCTTTGTATCACAGGAATAAATTACATTTAAAATATTTTCAAATAAAGAAACAAATTGAAAAAATTACATTTGAAATTAAATTGAAAAAATAACAAAAATAGCACGGTGTCCGTCAGAAGATGTCAATGTTTTACTGTCATAAATGTATTTTTTTGTTGTTAGCATAACTGTTGCAAATAAACATACATTTTATATTTAACGTTTTTTTAAATATGCTATATAATATATAAAAGCTAATATATATAAAACTTTTAAAAAAATAATAT
This sequence comes from Cyprinus carpio, assembly GCF_018340385.1. Taxonomy (NCBI): domain Eukaryota; kingdom Metazoa; phylum Chordata; class Actinopteri; order Cypriniformes; family Cyprinidae; genus Cyprinus; species Cyprinus carpio. The sequence continues at coordinate 7,903,300 of NC_056590.1, forward strand.
ATATATATATATATATGTATATATATGTATATATATATATATATATAATCCTTTAGATGAGTTAATCCTTTAGATGAGTGTGTATTGTATATGTGTATATATATATGTATATATGTGTATATGTATATATATATGTATATATATATGTATATATGTATATATATATGTATATATATATATATATATATATATATATATATATATATATATATATATATATATATATATATATATATTTTATTCTATTCTATTCTATTCTCTTCTATTCTATTCTATTCTGTTCTATTATTTTGTTTTATTGTGTTCTTTTGTGTTTCTGCTAATAGACACCGTACTGTGTTGTCGCGGGAACATGCCAGCTGAAGATTATGAGGAAGTTAGTATGTAGATTTGTACAGTGCTGCCCAAATGACTACATAATGGCACACATGTGCCCTGCTCACTCCAATATCCTCACTCCAAGGGATAGGGATGCTCACTTCCATTTGGAATTTGCCTTGTGAACCGTTCGGTACCAATTTTCATAGCAACACACCCCCATTCACAATATTACTGTTTTTACTACGTTTTTAATTAAATATGTGCAGCCCTAGTGAGTATAAGAGACGTCTTTCAAAAACATGAAGAAATCTTACCAACCCCAAAGTTTGAACACTAGTGTATATAATTGATATACAGTAATACAATTCAGTGATATTAAATAAATGAAATTAAATGATGTTAACCAGTTAATGAGCCTGGACAATATTTTGGTCCATCACTAGTATTTATCCATAAATAAATATGAATAATTCTGGGATTTTTACTGCCTAACTACTATGTAAAGGATAGAAAAACTTTTAAGATTGGAGCATGATTTAATGTTTAATGTCGAGTGCATGTTATTGTTATATTTATAGCTTTTCAACAAGCTTTCATACTTCCACAGAATATTATTAAGAAAGTTAGCGGCCAGAAGTTCGTCTATAAGTTTGTGAACTTTCCGGACCCCAACTCTGCTGATGGGCTGAAAGGACCTGAGGATTCCCTGGGGGCCACCATGGGGGAGAAATTGGAGCTGTCCATTCAGACCAAATCTAATACCGGTGCTAACAACACCAACCCATGTCTCTCCAAGAGCCTGCAGGTTCAGCGCTCCTCCCCTAGCTCAGTGCAACGCAGCTCCCGCAACGATTACATGAAGTCTGGTCTCTACTCCACTTTCACTATCCAGTCCCTACAGACGCCCTGCAAAACTACATCCAAATTCATCAAAACGGAGCATGTCCTGAGTGACAACAGCCCCAAACCTGCTCCTCTGGACCGCACAGTGCATGAGGTCAGCTTCTTTCTGGTTTTCATGTTTTTGTTTTGGAGCTGATGTTTTTCATTCTGCAATAAATCCTCTCATATGACATGTGACATTAAATTAGTTATCAACAGGTTAAAACCTGCAAAACCTTGTGAGATGCATTGTGTGTAAGGTATTTGATTCACATTGATTATGTATTATGTATATGTTGCAGATGCAAATGTGTCAGACAGAAGCACAGCAGGGAACTGCTCAGGTGCAGTCGAGTATGGAGAGCAACAATTTGCATGTGATAGTGACCCACCCCTCCCCATGTGCTACACCCGCCCCCAGCCCACAGACGTCCTCTGGATCTGCCACTGCAACCATGGTATGGATTTGCTCTTTAGCTCTCAGCGTCTTTAAATGCTTAAAGCTGTGCCATTTTAGCACAGATGATGGTGTCAACAATGTTTGGGAATCGTGTAAGATTTCTTGCTCTAAGCAAAATTGTCAGTCTTTGATCTCTTAATGTGATGTCACTTATGGCAGTAGTGTTCATTTTGTTTTTTTGTTTTTTTGGTTTAGTCTTAGTCGTGTGTCAAATGTCCTTTATAGTTTTTATCATATTTAATCAACCTATTCTGTTTTTTGTTTAGTCATACAGCCAAGTATGGTAACCCATACTCAGAATTCGTGCTCTGCATTTAACCCATCCAAAGTGCACACACAGAGCAGTGAACACACTCACACCATGAACACACACCCGGAGCAGTGGGCAGCCATTTATGCTGTGGCGCCCGGGGAGCATTTGGGGGTTCGGTGCCTTGATCAAGGGCACCTCAGTCGTGGTATTGAGGGTGGAGAGAGCACCGTACATTCACTCCCCCCACCTACAATTCCTGCCGGCCCGAGACTCGAACTCGCAACCTTTGGATTGCGAGTCTGACTTTCTAACCATTAGGCCACAACTTCCCCAAAACTAAGTCGTATTTTACTCTGGCTGCATAATGGTTAAACTGATAATCACAGTTTTTTTGCTCAGAATTATTACTATGATTACTGATCATGATTGTTGTCATTTGAGAATGTACATCAGAATTATTGCACTTTTACCCATAAGTACCCATAAATGATCACACTCTTTACATTATGAAAACTGGTAAACCTCAAAAACAAAAACAGTAAATTTCTTAATATTAACTTATATTTTCAAATTATATTCCCTTTGTTTTTTCAATTAAAACAATAACAGTGGCACAGAGGTGGTGAAAGTGCATTTATTCAGCAACCACGATCACAAACATAGTTAAAATCCATGTTTGAATTTATTACGGTCAGCATTCTGAGGCCTTGTGTGTGTTTTAAATTTTTTTTAACTAGTTTTTAGTCTCATCTTTTTTTTGTCAACAATGTTGCAAAGAAAAGGTTGTCAATTAATAATTTTCTTCATTGTTTTTGTTAATGAAATTGCATTGAATAGCAGTCATTGTTAGAAATTGCGTCAGTCAACCAAGCCCTTTTCCCAATGAACAAAATAAAGCACAACATTTTTATTGTTGCAGTTAAAAATGTGTAACACTATGGAAGAAAATGATTTACAAACTAGTCATTGCTCATTGAAGCACTCATTGAAGCCTCCTGAAAATTGTTCATCAGATTTATAAAGCTTATGCAACCGAATTCCTGGAAAATACCTTAAAGATCAGCTAAACAGCTTGCAATCCAATTATTTGACACCATGTTAAATACTGTTATTATTAAGAATTATGTGCATAAAATGTTGTTTTGAATTCATTCCACAGAATACTCAAGCACAGAAGAGCCAGAATTTGGGTGACCCACCCCAGATCTACCTGTCCGATCCCAGCTCTCTGACCTCGCTCATTCCTCTAGCTCATGGAGAATGTGTCGTCAACCCCTCTCAGCCTGTATTTGTGGTCATAAAGCCTTTGCCTGTTGGACTGCCCAAAGAGTCCAGCCTCCCGCCTGAAGAAGAATTGCTGGAGATTGTCGATTTGGATGACAAAACAGATGTTGAGGTGAGCAGATGTGTCAATTAGAAATCATTCAGTGTACATCATCCAAAAAATATTGAACATGTTTGGTTGCAATGAAATGCAGGAGTAATTTAGCATTTTATTTATTTATTTTTAGCTTTTTATTTATTTTATTTTTTTATTTGCCATACTCAGCCAGTGTCCACAGTGCCTGTCTCTGGAGTTACAGATGCCCCAATCTCTGTGGATGCTCCATCACCCTGCGTGGAGCCGGTGGCCCACCCGGTTGGAGAAGGGGAGGTAAAAGAGAAGCCTGAGCTACCCGGTTAGTCAAACATTCATGTCATTTATGCATTAAAAAGACATTGAACTCAAAAGAGCTGGTGTGGCTTGTAGCAGTTTGTTTTTAGGTTTGCAGTTTATGAATTGCAAGCAAATCTTTGTATTAGTAGAAGTTCATTCATTAGCGTTTTAGTTTTTAAAGTTATAAAAGGGACATCAGTTAAGTTCCATTTTAATATTGGTTGTCTGGCAATGAAAAACAGCCTACTGTTAAGATAATTAACTACAATACCTATCAAAAGTTTGGGATTATTAAGATTTTTTTTTATGTATTTGAACAAAGTCTTTTATGCTAACCAAGACTGGATTTATTCAATCCAAAATACAGTAGAAACTGTTGTTTTAATATTGTTAAATATTACTACTATAACTGATTTCTGTTTTTAATATATTTAAAATGTAATTTATCTCTGGCACAGCTAAATTTCCAGCAGCCATTACTTCGGTGTTCAATGTCACGTGATCATTTAGTAAACATTCTAATATGCTGATTTTGGTCAAAAAACATTATTATCAATGTTGAAAACAGTTGCACTGCTTTATATTTTGTGGAAACGTGTATAATTTTTTTCAGGATTCTTTGATGAATAGAAAGTACAAAAGAGTAGCATTTACAGTGGAAAAAATATTTATTTGATCCCCTGCTGATTTTGTAAGTTTGCCCACTTACAAAAAAATGAAGGGTCTGTAATTTTTATGGTAGGTTAATTTTAAAGGATAGAGACAGAATACCAACCCAAAAATCCAGAAAAAAATACATTATATAAAGGTTAGAAATTGATTTGCATTTCAGTGAGTGAAATAAGTATTTGATCCCCAAGCAAAATATGACTTAGTACTTGGTGCAGAAACTCTTGTTGGCAATCACAGAGGTAAGACGTTTTTTGTAGTTGGTCACCAGGTTTGCACACATCTCATTCCATTTCTTCCCCTCAATGTGGTGAAGTCGTCTTGTACCCTTAGCAGAAAAAACAGCCCCAAAGCATAATGTTTCCACCTCCGTGCTTGACTGTTGGCATGGTGTTCTTGGGGTCATAGTCAACATTTCTCTCTCTCCAAACATGGCGAGTCGAGTTAATGCCAAAGAGCTCAATTTTGGTCTCATCTGACCACAGCACTTCTCCCCAAGCAACTTTAAACAGGCCTGTACATGTGTCTTCTTGAGCAGGGAGACCTTGCGGGCGCTGCAGGATTTCAGTCCATTGCGGCGTAGTGTGTTACCAATGGTTTGCTTGGTGACTGTTGTCCCAACTGCCTTAAGATCATTAACAAGCTCCTTCTGTGTAGTTCGGGGCTGATCCCTCACCTTTCTCATGATCATCCTTACCCCATGACACGAGATCTTGCATGGAGCTCCAGACTGAGGCCGATTGATGGTTATTTTGTAATTCTTCCATTTCCGAAAAATCACACCAACTCTTGTCTCCTCACCAAACTTCTTGCTGATGGTCTTGTAGCCCATTCCAGTCTTGTGCAGACCTACAATCTTGTCTGTGACATCCTTTGACAGCTTTTTGGTCTTGCCCCTGGTGGTGTGAGAGGTTGGAATGGAAGATACAGATTTTGTGGGCCGGTGTCTTTAGCCTCGTTCAGACTGTCAGCCCAAATCCAATTTTGTGCATATCCGAATGGAATCTGATTTGAATAACTGACTGTCCACACAGTGTATCGCAATGGTTCATTTCCGATTTGTGTGTCCATACTACGGAATGTGCTTTGGTTTCTATGGCAATGGCGTTGTGTTGTTATGCCTACCCTAGAAACAACAATAACAGCAATACAGTTCGCAATACAGATGTTATTTTACGACATGACAACATGCCGCCATCGCAGCTGCGCTGTATTATATTTTGTCTCGGGAGGCAGCATCAGAAACGCAGGAAGCTGGAATGTGTGGCTTTATTCCACGCTGCTGTCTCTGCTACTCAAAGAGGTGCATCTACTGGCAATATATTGTGTTTTTCCACTTGACTTGTGCCTACTCTTCATTTCTTTGTAAGTGGGCAAACTTACAAAATCAGCAGGGGATCAAATAAATATTTTCCCCAATGTATTTGAAATCGAAATCTTTGGTAACATTATAAATGTCTTTATTGTCACTTTTTATCAATTCAATGCATCCATGCTGAATAGAAGTATTTATTTCCCTAAAAAATTTTTTACTGCCCCCAAAGTGTATATTACTTGGTAGAAGAGTTGTTTATTGTGATTATTAATAATAAATTAATTATCAAATGACAATAACTTTTATCATATTGCTAATCCTACCTTTTTTATAAAAGCAGTAAGCCACTCCAAGCAATCCTTTGCAGTTATTTGACATGGTTATAGGTGAACAAAACCTGCAGTGCGTAAAAAAATCAATTGTCAATTTTAGCCTCTCATTCAAAACTGTTTTCAGAGGACACCAATACTGCATCAGCCTCCCTCCCAGCGAGCACGCAGGAAGTCCAGCCTCCTAAATCAAAGAAGCCACGTGTGCTGGAACTGCCATCCTCGTCTACGCTGCTACCCCCTGGACTCTCGTTGGATAAGGTCAATGCAGCGGTGAACAGCCTTCTTGCTTCTGGCAGTGCCACAAACACCTTAACACCCACAGTCATCACCTCCCATGCCCTGGTGAGCCATTCAGTTCAGAATTGTGGTTGTTTAAAACATGCTAACATTTAAAATGTAAATTTTTGCCTTTTAAATGCATTTAATTCTGTTAAAAATTAAGTTGTTGTTGCACTATTTTGTGCAATTGTATTATTGCTGCTTGCAATTGCATTACTAAGATGAAACCCACATGAAGACATTTCAGAAAATAATTATTTTAAGCAGTTGACAGCCCTGATTTCAACACAATGTAGTCTTTTACCACATAGAAGGCACAAAGAGATGACTGTTAAATGACTGAGTTTCAGCATTATCTTACAGTCTTTCAGTGGAGTCGTGCTTGGGTGTTTTTAAGAGCTAGATCTCTGTTTATGCCATACTTTTGATAATTATCAGAAAAATTTTTTTTTTTTTTTTTTTTTTTGTCTAAGGCAACAATAGCGTTTGTGAGGTATGAATGGATGCTTCACATGTACCAAGCTCTTATTCACACAGTCTCAATGTGATTTTTAACAAAGCCAGAGCGATATAAATGCTTGTGTTACCAGATAACCAAGAACAAAGAGATGCAACACAATGACCTTGTAAAATGGTTCATACACACACACGCATGCACAACCTCTTCAACTTCCTCTCTCTCTCTCTCTCTCTCTCTCTATTTCAGACTCCAGTGCTGCTGACACCGAGTCCGCTGCCATCAACCATACACTTCTGGAGCACGCTCAGTCCAATCGCTCCACGCAGCCCTGCCAAGCTCTCCTTCCAGGTGAGACTTCCTGTCCACACAGTTTCCGTCCACAGCATGGCAGCAGCACACCATCTGTCTCCTCACACTCCCTCGGCTCATTGCATGGCTGAGAATTTACTCCCTTCCCACTTCATTCATTACCATCAAATACATTACAACATATACATTTTATGTATTCCACCTTTTCCCAACTTTTAAGATTGCCATGGTAAACAATATCTTATTTACATTTGTGCATTATAGACACTTTTATCCAAAAAGACTTCCAATAGAGAAACATAAGTGATTTTTTCACAGAACCAACCATATTCCTATGCAGTGGCATGTTTATTAGAAAGCTAGATTAGGAAATAAGCTGGAAAGAAGCTCATGAAAGAGAGTTTTTCTTTATTACCAAATAGTCTTGTAATAATTTAAAATTCTGAAATACTATTTGGTTTCGTCGTGACTTGAATATGAAACTGGGTGTATTACATGGAGTATTTTTTGGATGATAAATGGTTTGGTAAATTCTGAATGGATGAGCTACATTTCAAAATGTTAAGTAAGTTATCCAGCTATTTCCACACATGTGACCACACATTTGAATTCTGTTATTGTGCCTTTACATTAATACTGCATTGCTACAGTGCAATAAAACCGTAAACTTTGATTAAGCTAACGAGCTAATAATTTCAATGCTCTGCACTGCAGGAAATTCACAATGTTCTCTTACGCTTCTTTCTTTAGTGGACGTCAAATCTTTTGTGCTTAATTTTGAGAAAGTGTTTGTTTTTGTTAAACTGTTCCTCAGAAAAGCATGTGAGCATCCTCTGCTGGACAATAGCAGCAGTGCAGGGTTTGGAACATTTCTACATTGTTATTTTTTAGAGGAACAGGTGCATTAACCTAATCCTACATAAGTGGCCTCCTGTCTGTCTTGGTAGATGTTCTTTTTGGACTAGTTTATATTTTTATTATAGGGCAATGGTCTTTTAATATTTTCCAGTTTATTAAGTAATCCATATCAAGTATCAGTACCAGCTGAGTATTCCAGGTTATTAGAACTTTAATGTTCCATTTTAAATGCATTGCTGTTAATTTGCACATTCATTTATACTCAAAGGGGTCAAAAGTATTGTCTGTGGCAAGGTTATTATCATTAACTAAAACAAAATGTGTATCTTTCCATTACTTGAAGTGCAAAACATATTAGCTGAAATAAAGTGTTAAACTATTATAAAATCTTAAAACCGCATTTCTTTATTTTTTGTGTAGTTTAAGTAGAAGTACTAAAATAAGAGAAACTAAATAAAAAAAAAACTAAAACCTAATAAAAACAATATAGACATTTTTAAGAAAACAATACTAACAAAAATGGCAAACAACTAAAATTAAAATGAAAAAAGATAATATAAAAAATCTAATTCAAAATATTTACAAAAACTAACTGTAAATCAATAATACTAAAATAACATTGGTCTGTGGAGACGGATAGCATGCCATGAATACGATACATATAATAAAAGTAATAATTTAATAGTCAAGCTTAAGTCCTAATTAATACCTTCCTGTTATTCTTACAGTTCCCCTCCAACGGAAGCAATCAGATCCAGATCCCAGCACTGAGCGTGGACGGCCTGTCCACACCTGTCGTTCTCTCCCCTGGACCACAGAAACCCTAACTTTATTTTAATTCCCTTGTCTTCTGCCATAGCCATTGGCTCCTCCACAGCCAATTAAATGCTGAGGACGGCCAATGAAAGTTGGGACACTCCATAACAAGTTCTTCTGTGAGTTGGGCGGGGCCCCTGCTCCAGTGACGACTCGGCAAGAGGAGTGCGCTCTCAGCCGTCCTTCACGATTGGTTGACGGAGCAGCCCGATTCTGTTCTTGATGGTGGCATTTGCATAGACTATTTGATCTTTTGTTTTTCCCTTTGCTTTTTATATGATCATCAACGGTTATTTATTTATTTCTGATGTTTCTTGGTGCATCGTGAGATGCTCGTTCCCAAATGCTCATGTGAATTTGGAACTCTGAGATCTCACTTCAGTTGAGTTATGGACCAGACAAGTTATCCTTTGATTGAATCAAGGCATGAAATGCCATTTACTTCACAGACGGAGTATAGCTTTCTTAAAAACTTTTTTTTTTTTTTTTTGGAAATGGAAAGCATGCATTTGAAATCTGCAAGTTAATTTCTTTCTTTGGCATTACAGAGACACAAATACATCATTTTTAGTATATGACACTGCTGTTTTAAACATTTTGTGTTTTTCCATGGACAACGGAGTCCATTTTGCTTAAAAGTGGCATTGAAAATGCCAGAGGAATGTCACAGCCATTCCCAGGATTTAAAAAGAGGTGGAACCAGGGGGGAAAGATACAAAGAGATTCTGAATGATATCAGGGTCTGGAATGTATCAGTCTTTTTCTTCTATGACATCATTCCTTTATTTCAGAACTTTCTTCTGTAAAATAGACGTTGCACCCATTCCAAGATTTGAAATATTGAATTTTTTGTTCTTGCTTTCCTGTTTTTTGTTGTTGTTTTTTAGTAATTCTATCAAGGAGCCCTTTCTCTGGCAGCATCGACAAAGCAGGCAAAGGTTTCAAAAGTGTCACAGTGAATCTTTGCAGTTTCATGCTTTTTTCTTCTAAAGAAAATCCCAGAGGAGACCAAAGACCAGCTGTTTGTATACAATCCATCTTAGTGTCTCTATCATTTTTTTTTTCTGTTATGTTTTGCATTTTCTCTCGCTCTCGTCTTTATTTTTACTCTGCCACATCAAAGGGCTAAAAGAACCTTCACGCAACCAAAACGCTCACACTTCTGACACTGTATATAACTGATACATCTGACTCGCCAGCTATAAGTGTAAAAACTCAATAATCGTTGTAAATAAAGTAATTTATGGCAGAACAGGAAGTATGTAGCTTCAGCTGCTTTGATATTGTTAGTCATTTTGTAAGGCCTGCCTCTTATGCTATGTTCGTCTGATGTGTTAAAATCACACTCACGGTTGTTACCTCAAAGCTGTCAACAGCTCGACACATCAGAACAGGCACGCATATACGTTGCAACTGACAAACAAAGCCAACGATTATATGCATATATTATTGCGCTTGTAGTTTGTGTGTGAAGCTCAAGTTTCCTGTGGGGAAATCATGGTGGATATATATAGCATTCTACAGAATGCTGTAGTCAGTGTATATGGACAGTAACTGCCTCCACAGCATACAGCCTTTTCTAAATGGCCGTTTTTATCATTTCATTTGACCTGAGTTTGCTGAACTCACACATAACATCCTTATTTTTTAATTTTAGGAACATTTGGGTGTCAATGTCTTTCACTTTAGAACATTTCAGCTCTTTAAGTTGGTGCTCTTTGTTGTTTTAAAGAGTTTTCTGCTTTTATCTGCGTAATTGTAATGAACTTGAGAGGATTTGCTTGTAGCATGCTGCAATTGCTTAAGCGTGTCACCTCTCTCCTGCATTTTGTGCGCCTCATGGCTGATTTGTTACGTTCTGAACCAATGTTCTGAACTGTTCTGTTGTCAGTGAATGACTGTTTGTTTTTCAGATGAAGCGGTTTAGAAAAGCCTTGAAGATCAGTCAATGTTCACTACCGCTCTTGGTGTCGCTCTGATATGTACCGATGATGTCATGGATGCCCACAAGTCGACACATTGAATGTTCTGTTCGGGTGGGCATTTTGGGAGTCGCCCCCTCACGTTACTACATGCCAAGCTCAGTGACCTGATATCAGCTTATATCATGATCAAATTGATTTTAATTGGTGAGTTACTTATGGTTCTTTTACACCATGCGTTGGGCAAAATAAAAAGCCTGCAATATCAAATAACTCACTCTGATGATGAATTAAGTGATTTGTGAGTAATACTTTCACCATTTTTGATCTTTTATGTGGTGTAGTAAGTCTGCAGTACTGCTTTCAGCCGTCTTGTCACTTTCCTCTCAAGCTTGTCTGGATCGCTGGGATTGTTTGTGCCTCTGAACGTCTGTGCAGCTATGCTCTGTAATGCGCTGTGTATGCGTTTTAACAGCTGATGTCTTTGAGCTAACCTCCTCCTATTTCCCTTGCTCTGATGCTGCTGTTACTTTTACTGTACATCAGCACTGATCAATACAGTGACAGCATACTGTGCACGGTTCCCCGAAATGAACTATTACATAGTGCTGACTTCATTTATCCCCAGAGAAGTTGTTTACAAACTAGCAAGCTTAAAAGACAGAAATAAAGAGCCATATCTATTTAAAACTATTTCTGTTTTATAAATACAGAAAAAAAAAAGTTTTTTAAAAAAGTCAAATATTGTAATATTAACAAGCCTTTGTCATGTTGATGAAATTGCTGCCCCCTTTCAGATAATGAAAACTAATGCTGCACGTCTCTGGACCTATGAAGACTGTTTGGGTATCATAATACCACATTAAATGGGTCTTAAAATTGGATTTCTGGGTATGTGCTCGTCCACTGACTAACTATTTTGGTATTCATACCTTCTAAAAAAACATTGTTCTTTTTTTCTATTAAGTCATCCCAGAATAAAATCTTCATGCGGAGTAATGTTAATCAGTAATATTTATTGTCCTTATAACAAGTAAAGCTCCAGCTGAAATTTTTATTTCCATTCTATTCTCTTATTAGAACCAAAATTGTGCAGATATTGTATTTGTGCAAGTTTTAATTGTGCAAAAAAAAATGTAAAATGGTTGTTGGTAATCTGCATGTGTAAATGTTCTAGTCACTGAAACCTTTATGCAAATGAAGTCGCGCGTTACATAAAAAAGCCATTTATTGAATAATTGATTGGACCGTAGAGATGATGGCTGAGACGGTTTTTCTCCTTTTGTGGAGGAGTCTCTAAATTATTTCCTAATACCACCAGCATAGATTTCGTACCATGTACAAGTTTCCTTTGTAGGACAGTCGATCATATCAATATTTCTCATTGAGAAAACCTGTGTTAATGCTTGTTACCTGCTTATGAAGTCACAAATCCAAGCACCAAACTGGAGTTGATACTTGCGTGGCTCAAAAAAAAAACTGTTAAGACATTTGCCTCGTTTTGCTTTTCAAGTTACTGAATTTGAACATCTGCAGTTGTCAGATGCTGTAAATAAGTCTTTTCACTTGTGTTTTCTCTTTGAAACGTTATGTGGGAACTGTTAACGTATTGTATGATTCTATATTCAATAATGTGTTGGGAAATCTTGCGCTACGCATATATTTGTGTTTTTTTTTTTTTTTTTTTTTAAAGTCTGCTATTTGTGTGAAGAGCGAATACATGGTCCTGTTGGACTCTTGGACTGTTGGGAAGCAGATCTCTGTGGCCTGAGCTCCCTTTCCCAGATGAGAATCACTCTCTGGGAGTTTATTTCATAAAGGGATGGAGAGGCTTTTATTTTTGTCTAAACTGTCTAAATACTATATTATATGTACTGGAAAGATACAAAACTATTTTTCATCTGCACATGCTACTTTGTTTGTGTATGTGATAGATATTAATCTTGTTTTCTAAAGACAAAAGAGACTCGGAACTAATATGAAAGTTATGAATAAAAGGCTATTTTGTTCTTTACGTTGTGTAATATATTAATTTTATCCATCTATCCTTCTATCTATCCATCCATCTATCCATCGTTAATTCAGTGTAATGTTCTATCATATGTGCTATCATTATTCTACCCTTTTTTATGTATCCATTTATCATTCCACGGTTCAATCTATTGTTCTATGTTACATTGTTCATTCTATTCTATCTAGCATTTGGTCTATCTATCATTTTATCTATCATCTATCATTCTTTCTATACTGTATATCTATTAATCAGAAAAACTATTACAATGTATTGTTTGCAGTTATTCACAAATGTGATTGTAAGTAATAATGCGTGTGTGTGTGTGTGTGTATATATATATATATATATATATGACCCTGGAACACAAAACCAGTCTAAATGTCAATTTAAAATTTGTAATTGAGATTTATACATCATCTGAAAGTTAGATAATTATGCTTTCCGTTGATGTATGGTTTATTAGGATCAGACAATATTTGGCCAAGATACAACTATTTGAAAATCTGGAATCTGAGGGTGCAAAAAAAAATCAAAATACTAAGAAAATAGCCTTTGAAGTTGTCCAAATGAATTAGCAATGCATATTACTAATCAAAATTATGTTTTTATATATGACGGTAGAAAATGGAAAAAATATCTTCATGGAACATGATCGTTACTTAATATCCTAATGATTTTTGGCATAAAAGAAAAATAGATAATCGAGATTTTGACCCATACAATATATTTTTTTTTTTTACTATTGCTAAAAGTATACCCCAGCGACTCAAGACTGGTTTTGTGGTCCAGGGTCACACACTTTATATATATATATATATATCCTATATATATATATATATATATATATAATATATATATATATATATATATATATATATATATATATGGGCCATTAAGTACAGAATTAGTGAGAAAAGATCACTAAATGTTTATTGCTTGATACAAAAATAATTGCATTATCAAAACAGTCTAAAGAAACCAGCACCTGATCAAGTGAAGAGATGAAGAGATCTATAAATAATCCCTCTTTTTTTCCCTCAACCTCAAAATTGGATGAAATAATACATGCCTCTTCCTGGTGGGGGGAATGTGAAAATTAAAAAAAAAAAAAAAAAAAACATCCAAAAAAAAAATCCCTGAGGGACTCAGTTTTGTATGTCATGCCTCCTCCGGGACGGCAGCCCTTGGGAGGAGAGAATAGATATTAATTAAAGCCAGGCTAAGACTCAGGCACAGTAGGACCCCCGCACAACACCTGATTAACCAAACCCCACAATGCTCCTCAAACTGACTTTTCACTTCTCCCGAAATGCAAGCAGAAAGAATGATGAAAGCATCAGGATTCTTTTAAGTGTGTTGACGATATCTGCGCCGTAAAGCTACAGAGAGACTGAAGAGGAAAGAACTGTTGATATTGCGAAGAGATGCAGACGAGGCAAACCTGGAATAACCTTCTGAAGATAAAGCATGTTTTAGAAAGTTTGGCAGTTAGAACTTTTAGTTCATGAACTGTAGTTATGTTCAGGATGACAGCATACTTCTTCCTCTATTTCTGCAGTATGTATTCAGTATGACCTATTAGAAAATAACCATCCAAACACGTTAGCATTGTGCTGGTGAGGTTTGAATACGTAATTTAAAAATGTATATATATTTTTCTTTCTTTTTTTTTTTCAGTGTGTCGTCCTGCATGCATAGTATTCAGTTAGCAAGTAATGTTTTTTTGATTTTTATTTTTTTTCTTAATTTTCTTGTTTTAAAGAACATAGGAGTGATGTAATGTTGATGAGTTATAGTTGATGTATATTTGATTTATGAGTGATTTATCTAATTATTCTTCTTTGTGAATTTCAAATAACAAAGCAGAGACTGTAGACTAAATGATATTTGAGAGCATAAGGCCTTGTTTATTGTCCTGGTGCCTTGGGCCACAGCTGCAGATGGCACATAAGAGACCTGAGCATCGGGTCGTCTGATTTTATTATGCTGAATGGACTATTTTAGTAGCTTCACGACTGCAGGTTTGCTTTAATTGCACCTCACCCAAGGTCCCCTGATGAAGATCTTCAGTAAGGCTCATTAACTCCCAATTAAACCAGTCTGTTTACACCACCACCTGTAAGCACTCGGTTTTTGTCTGTTCAACATAGATCCACAGCTCAAGCCAACAATAATCCTGTAGATTAAATGAACGTTGCTCTGGGTGGAAGTAAAAAACAAAATGCATTATGGCCTCAAACGCATATTCAGGGGACTGAATACATGGACTCCTATGGTTTTTTAAACTGCTGATGTTTAGCTTAACTGCTGTCAAAGCTGCAAACACAGCTCACTATCCTTCTGCATGTACTGGAAGAATCTGATAATTGGGTTGTGTCTTAGGAAGTGGTGCCATTTGTGATTTTTTTTAGCATTTCATTTTAAAATTATTACTGTTTGAATTTTAATTTAAAAACATGTTCTTCCACATCCGTCTCAAACTATAAGGGCTGGTAAACTTGTAAAATTGCATACCAGCCCAATTTTATATTAGAGGTCCAAAAGGTATCCAAATTAGCTGCAGCATGGCCTAATATCTCCACCTCCCAATGAAACTAAGTGAAACTAAATATATTGACTGTTTTCAAACAGGTTTCCCACTCCAGCTGACTTTTAATATATATTTAAAAAAGATCTTTTGCCAAAGTACGTACTGTATTTTTCATTGCGTTAGCCCAGTCCTAAATCACCACATTAGATTACAGTCTGGGAATTCATATGCTTATTTTGGTTCACTCAAAACCATGTGGTCAAAATTAACCTTAAAACACTGTGTCAAAAAAGGCAGGGTTGATAGGGAAAATGCATGAACCTATTTCAATAAAATGAAATAGAAATAAAATAAATAAAAAATACAAATAAAAAAGGCTTTTTTATTATTGTCAGATAATTGTAAAATGTATATAACACGCAGAACACTATAGCATCTTTATAGCAACACATCTAGAATCTAAAAACTACATAGAAACACCCTGGCAACCACCCAAACACACTAGAATTGTGCTAGTGAGTTTTGCACAATGGGTAGAAACCATGCATATTTGTCCTTTATGCCCTAGAAGCCATACACAGAACACCATAGCATCTAACAACCTTTTGTTCATTAGACACCACTCAGAGCACCTTAGCACAACTGCATAGCATAGCAACTCCCTGGAAACCACTCTAGCACGGCAAAATGTCTGACATGAAAATTACATAATGTCAGTAAACTGTTAATTATAACCGTTAGTCCGTCATGAGGACACAGAATGACACCAATTCTTGAAAAATGACCCAATCACCACATCAATTTAAAAATCTGATGAAATTGTTTCATTCTATAAACATTAATCTGCTGCCGTTTCAAGCAGGTCTCTGAAAAACCGGAGACAGCATGGTTAATTAGTGTCTGAATAATGGATTCATAAGAGGTAAATACCAGTGCTATTTTTCTGTGCTACTTTACAATGACCTTTTTCCTCTGTATAACAAAATGAGTGGAGAGCAAAGGGAAAGAAAAGGAGGCTGCTTTAAGAAAAAAGAAAAAAAAAATCTTGTTGAAAAATTCATTAATCACTCAGAATATAAGCTTGCATGAATGGTCATTGTGCAAAAGCCAGACGTCAGATGCCTTTCAAAGCCAATGTGAAGCAGAGTCTGCAGTAATCCTGGGTTCTCTCTCTCATGGGTTCGGTTTCTCCTCGCTCCAGCACTTCTGTGTCTCTTTAAGCATTATACTGAATTACAAGGGACCTATTTTGTCAATGTCGAGCCCTAAACGAGGCAGGGAGAAATCAGCGGTCTGCGGTGCTAATGATAGTCATTAGAAGCCATTGACTGTGCAGCGAGGTCTCATAAACGCAGCAAACATCTTTACATAAATAACTGCACTCAATCTACTGCGAGTAAAGAGGACGAGACGCTGAAAATATCATATCAATATGCACAGATGTAATATGGTGGACTCGGCGGAGGTTTTTTATTGGGGTTGTTAACTTTATTATTGTGGTTATTTGCTTTGTGAGCATAGGATTATATTTAAATTTTACATTTGTTACTCACTTATGATGTTAGTCAAGGTTTTTAGTGTGTTTGCTATGCAGTTGCTATGGTGGTCTGACTGGTTGCTAGGGCATAAAGTGCAAATGTGAGTAGTGTTTTTCCATGACAAAAATAACCTGTACAATGCTAGTGTGTTGTGGGTGGAGTTGCCAGGGCATTGCTATTCAGTTGCTAAGGTGTTTTTGACAAGCTGCTTGTGCATAAAGGACAAAGTGAGTGGTGGTTCCCTGTGCAAAACTCACCAGCACAATGCTATTGTATTTTGGGTGGTTACCAGGGCATTGGCTGCAGATGCCAAGGTGTTCTGGGTGGTTTCTAGTGCATTGCTATGCAATTGCAATAGTGTTCTGAGTGGTTGCTAGGGCATTGCTATACAGTTGCAAAGTAATTTTGAGTAGTTCACAATGGTAGTGTGTTGTGGGGTGGATGCTGGGTGTTGCTATGCAGTTTGCAAAAGGCCTTTTGAGCAGTTGCACGATGATAGTGTGTTGTGGGTGGTTGCCAGGGAGTTTGCTATGCAGTTGCAAAGGCGTTTTGTGCAGTTGCAAGATGGCAAGTGTGTTGTAGGTGGTGTGGCCAGGGCGTTGCTATGCAGTTTACAAAGTGTGTTGTGAGCAGTTTTTCTAGTGTATTGTTGTGCAATTGCCATAGTGTTGTTTACTGTTTTGCTAGGGCATAAAAGACAAATATGAATGCATTTGGTCGGTATTGACAAAACTTTCCAGCACAATGCTAGTGTAATGTAGTTGGTAACCAGGATGTTGCTATGCAGTTGCTAAAGTGTTCTTGATGTGGGTTTCTAGTGTGTTGCTATGCAGATGTAATAGTGGTCTGAGTTGCTAGGTCATAAAGGACAAATATTAGTGGTGTTTATCAGTGCAAAACTCACCAGTACAAAGCTAGTGTGTTTGTGGCTGGTTGCCATGGTGTTGCTTAGGTGTTCTAAATGGTTGCTAGGGTATCTTACATGAGTGGAGCCCCTGTGTAAACAGCACTCATGCAGGTCTGATTTTTCATTTAAAAGTGGCCCCTTTAAAAAATCTAAATTTTCTGAACATCACAGAAAGAGTCTATAATAGATGTTTGAACATTTTAGATTTGTTCTATCATGACAGAACAGACACCCTCGGTTCACACTGGTCCCCGAGGGGCTTTCACTGTGAGTCAGACACGTGGCTGTACTGACTGCCTCATCCTTTCACTCACTTCATGATTCAGCACTCCAGCCCTACATCTGCTCCAGCTACATCACTGCAAGATCGCACGACACAACACCGCCTTAAAGCGCTGCACTGTTCAATAAAAGAAAAGTAATAGCATTGAAAGGTTACTTGGCTGGAACACAAGCACAATCCTCATGAAAGAGCATGTGTAGGACAGACTTTGTTTGATCGTGATGTTTACAAAGGAAGCTCACTTAGCTGTGTGTGTATCAGCGGGCCTCTGAAGTCACAGGCCTGTCCCATGGCCGGCCCTGCGGGATGTTTTAATATTTGCCTGCATAATCCCTCTTAATCCCAGATTTCAAAGGATGTGATTGTGTTTCATTGAGCGTGGCAAAGCTGTAAAGATAGCCACGGGTTTCTCTTTGAGGGAGACATTAATGACAGGTTAAAATAGGCTGCACGAGTATTTATTTAATACTTTGGCTGCTCTGTAGGACACAACATATAGGGAAATATGTCATTATTACTTGAACTGCCAACTATAAAAAAGTTTTACAATGCCAAAAATAATTACAAAGAAATCAAATTTAAAAAATATTAACAACATATAAAAAATAGCCATCAAAATAAAAAAAAAATTCCAGAAATTTTGTAATTATATTATATATATATATATATGTATATGAGTATATGCGAATATTTATTTTTATATTGTTTATTAAAACTGCCCTATGGATTTACCAAAAAAATTATTTGTTCTTGCCCATTTAAGTAAATTCAAAAATAAAATAAAATAAGTAATGTTGTATATATATATATATATTAGCATATATATTATAGATATATAGATATATATAATATAGTGTATTAGTGCTGTCAAACACATTAATTGCGAATAATCTCATTAAATAATAAAGTTTTGTTTACATAATGTAGGTGTTTATAATGTGTATAGTTATTATTATTTTATTATGTATAATAAATACCAACACATGCATATATATTTAAGAAAAAATATATTATGTTAATGTTCAATATTGTTTATAATTAATAATTTAAATGTAAGAATATACCTATATTCTAAATGTTATTTAATTGTATATATAGTAACTATACACAGTACACATATATTATGTAAAACAAAACTTTAATTTTTGGCATGCAAGTTATCGCGATTATCATTTGACACAGCATTTAATATACTATATATTCAATCATTTTGCTATATTGGTTTACCAACTGTCTGTTTTGCATCTGTGAAATTTTTGCTGATTAACACTGAAAAATAGGTTTGTAAAAGTGAACAATCAAGAATTGTGTGCACAGTCCAATTATTTTTGTAACAGCGTGAAAATTGTCCCCACACATCATAGAATTGATTATATATCCAAGTACCAATTGCCTTTTGTAATGAAAAAGTTTTATTAAGCTGGAAATTTCTTCTTTAAACTCTCCAAAAACCTTACCCAGAACCGTTTTTTTTCACTGTTGACTATTCAAACCTTGTGAGAAATGCGTGCAAATGATCTTCTGTGGAAACATCGACAACTTGTCACAATGCTGTCGATAGATCTTTACGGGGTCCGTGTATTGAACCTGGAAGATTCCGGAGAGGTTTCTAGAGGGTATTTTTATAGCTTTTGCATATCAAAGTATGTTGTGTGCTGAAAATAACACGCAAACCTGGAAATAAAATAAGTGGTCTGTTTTTGCTAGCAACTATTTGAGATTTTGTCTGATGGCTCGATTTTGTATCCTTGTGGCTCCCTATTAAGGCTGCCAGTACAAACAAAATGTCACTTTGTTAAGAAAGCTTCTTCAAAGAACATGAATGTAAGTTCAGAAGCATGGTCGCTGCTGGCTGTTAAATTTCTTTTTCATAGACCTGACATTTTATGACCAGTATGGTACGATGTGTGAAAAACCTGCTGAGTAAAATAGAAAGAAAAAGAAGGCCTTAAATGATCAAGGGAAGGTCACAGTATTTTTTTCTTCTTTAATGCATGAAACGATATGCATGAACCTTGAGCCAATCAGCTCAGCAAGATAACAGCCGAAAAAATCTAACATGGTTTCATTATATTTTTCTAAAATCTTTTTACTCTGTCCTCAACCCAGGTCTGGTCTATTACATGCTGACCTATGGACCCATCCAGAATTCTTTTTAAGACACATTGCAAAAACGACATATAAGATAACTAAGTCAGTCCATATTTAATATTTTATACAGGTTATTATCTGACATACTTTTCTTAAAATAAACGATTAACTAATTTCCTCTTCAGTGAAGACAGATACAAATATATGACCAAACATAATGACTCAACAATGAACATCACAATTTTTTAAACTATGCGTTACAAGCAATCATGTCGAAAAAAATAAGAAGGAGAGGAAAGATGACTTTTTACACATGTTTGTAATGAGGCCCTGTAAACCATGATCTTCCCCTGTTAAAAGCCCTATGGGTGAAGCTATTAGTTCCCCTTGTGTTTTGTTGTGTTTTTTCAAGCTGTCTTCATGCCTCCCTCCCTAATCAGCCGGAGGAAATTCGAGGTAGAATAAAACTGCTCAAATACACGAGAAATGGCAGGTTCCTGCAAAATGTTTCTTATACAAAGGTTGATGATTCTCATCTTTTTATTTTACCATCTCATAAATCCATCCTACGAGCTCAGTGACAAAAAAGAGCCGCGGTATTTGATCAACACCGTTATCGCTGCTGAAGACTGTCGAGAGGTGAAGGCTCCCCGAAAAAACGCTTTCATGCATATGAGCACCTACCACTTTTATTATACCGATATCAAACCAAGTACCGCGAAGCTGTCACAGGTCAAAACACATGTTGATGACATGTCTGAAATCGGCAAGAATGCTGCTGGCAGAGACACTTCAAGAAATAAAACCGGTTATGATAAAGATTGCACTTATATTCCTGAAAATGAAAAAAAAATGGTTTACAAAGGTTACTGAACATAAAACTAATGTTTTACAAAAAGGAAAACAAGGAAGGAAAAACAATAACGAAAAAACAAGCCAAATATAATCCTCTAAATATATATAATGTATATTAAAAATTTTAAACAACGATGTTTATAAAGATGATAAAAGTAGAATGAAAAAAAAGAAAAACAAAATAAAACCTAGAAAAAATATAAATACTAATCATGGTTCGTCTATATAAAACAAATTTAATTACACAAATAAAAAATAATATTAAATAAAGGTTTACAAAACATAAAACTAACGTTAAAAAGGCAAAAATAAAAGTAACAAAAATCAATATCTGAAAACATATTAGCCATGTTACCCATTATTTATAAATATGAAAAATGTCACAATAAAAGAAAGAAAAGAAAAGAAATTTTCGCTTGGTTTCCAATGATTGTTACAATAATTTATATATTATATATATCTATATATATATATATATATATATATTAATAAAGGAAAACCCACATTCATCAGCAAAAAAAAAAAACAGAAGAAAAAAAACAGTAAATCATAAATATATCATTATATAATAAAAATACACAACTACATAGTAATGAAGATTACTAAAAATTAAAAAAACATGTTAAACAAAATAACAAATACAACATAAAAAATAAAAAATAACAAATTTTATTTTATTTAAAATGATAAACAAACAAACCAAAATATCTAAATCGACTATTAATTAAAATAATTAATTCTTTTTACAGTATAAGCAGTTTGGCTCACAAGATTTGTTCCGACACCAGTGTATGTGATGACACAACTTCGTAATAATACTATTGTTCGTGTTTTCTAAAAAGGACCAAATTCGCTTTTTGTTTGCTGGTCCTCAGAGGCGGATTACAGGGGTTCGTGTTATTTCTGACAGGCATGCTTTTGTCCTTAAAACAGAAATACGAGGCCTGTATTGAGCTCAGCGCGGATGGCCGGGGGTTATTCTTCATGGCCTGACGACTGTGCCGCTGGCCGCAGGAGCGCTCAACAACCTGGAGGCAGATCGAAAACTGGCCATTACATCATTGCCAGGGGATAAGAACGATGCCAGCCGCCCCCAGCCTTCCATTGGCGGAGCTACCTGGTCTCACATTCCCATTGGTTTAATTACAGCGTAACGGGACAACGCAGTGATGTGGCGTGGGCCCTCTGGCGGTGTAAGGGCGCTTCAAACTACACTGTAAAAGAATCCTACGTGAGTCGATGCTGATGCTGGTGGATGCCAGAATAATTTCTCGACCGGGGGGCAAGCTTTTCGGAATGGACCGAGAGTGTGATGCTGTACTTTCACGTTTTAGATAAAATAAGCAAACGCAAAATCGAATCCACTGCCTCGATGCCTAAGCGACCATTTACTCAATTGGGCAACATAAATAAGAAGAGAATAGTTGAGAACGAAGTAGTCCCTGGATCTTGATTCCATCCTTCAATCGC
This sequence comes from Cyprinus carpio, assembly GCF_018340385.1. Lineage (NCBI taxonomy): Eukaryota > Metazoa > Chordata > Actinopteri > Cypriniformes > Cyprinidae > Cyprinus > Cyprinus carpio. Next base: position 7,925,521 of record NC_056590.1, read on the forward strand.
TGGATGTAAGGGCGTTTCTGAAAAGCATCTCTATTTGGCATTCGCGGTTTCGTTTCAGACAGTTACAAACTTACAAACTACTGGTAATTTCTCAAATTACAATAAAACCTCTAAATGTGCTGTAATAGTAATATTTGGATGGTTGTGCTCTAGAAGTTTGAGCTCATCTCTGTCTTTTCATGGAATGATCGGGCTAATTCTATTCACCTTGCTCGCTCCAGTGAAGCATCTGAAGAGACTCAAAATAACAGAGACGTCGTTGTTAAAAACCTGTTTGTTTGTGTGTTATTGTATGTATTTTATTATTTATTTAGGCTATTTTAAAAATAGTGTATTTTTCATTTGTGTGGGTCTCGAAGCCACGTCTACCTATTATGGTAGAAAACTACATTTTAGTGTACTGGGTTAACTTTGTCCGAGCTGCTTGCATATGATTATAGGTCTTAGCTATATTATTTCTTACACAGTAACTCACGTCATAAACACTGTCATTGTAAAGTTGTAAGTGATATAAAGTCTTCCTATCAGGTGATTCCTAGCTAACCTTTGTAACCTAGACTTTTTAATATACCGAGATGTGAGCCACTGAAACTCAGTACCTAATTTTCAGTCATATCTGCTTTGATAATAAGACATTTTATAACAATAGTAATAACATAAGCATATTTAAAGATATTCTTATTGAATGCACATTTCTTATTGATCTTTGTGCAAAAGGCACAAACGTTAGGTCACAGTGATGTGACCTTGTTAAAAAAGTATCACTCTTGTACCTTATTTTTTCCCCTAAAAGGTACATATTAGACTTAGTAACCTAAAGTTAAACATAGTTGTACCCAAATGGTACATGTTTGGGGAAAAAAAAGGTTGCCCACTTCCATTTACAGCTTCTACACCTTTTTTTTCTGAGAGTGTACAATGATTGTTTGATCAAAAACTTGAACAAAATAACATCAGAAATGCGGCTGTGTAAGTATAATTTCATATCAGTCAGGCACATCTGGAAGATAATGCTTTAGAAGCAGAAACAGTGGCATCGTAACCTATATCATTTGACGGCTCATTTTGGGCTGTGTATCCTGATTTTGAGATGTTTTTTTTTTTAAGTGCCTCCTTGATAGTTGTGTTTGCATTGCCTTTGACTGCGAACGAAAATGCGCTGTTTTAAATTATAGCTGCTCTAAATAAAACAGTGCAGAAGACCTGATGAAGGAGCAAACCCAGAAAAAATGTGCCCATGGGAATGTGAGTGAACGTAGAGAGGAGCATGCACAGGAACCCTTAACACTCATAATGGATGCTTACATTCTTCAGTTCATGTGATCACACACACTTCCATTTGATCACTAAGTGCGGATTTACTTTCCTTGGGCTGCTTTTCCCTGTTTCTTATGGCTTAATGATAGATCCCAGAGTGAGATTTTATTGCCAGATCTTTGTTCAGTAAATTAACATCTGTTTTGGCCTACAGTGGTGGACAATTATTACAATTGATATTTCATAGTTGCATGCACCTGTTTTTTACATTATGCTGTTGTAGTCACTTCTCCAAAGCAACTTCAAGGGCATATTATATATATGTATATCCTATATATATATATATATAGATATATAGTATAGGCTTTTTTTTTTTTTTTTTTTCAGTAGTTTATGTGTTTCTAAAATTTGACTTATGACTTTATCATCAGTGTCGTTCTCCTTTACCATTACCAATAGTTATTATACATTTAAATATTTTTACATATATATTCTTTAAATATGTATTTACATGTTTATTGCACACACACATACGTATATCCATTTTTTAGATAACCACATATATGTATAATTCTTTAAATAATGTATAAATATATTCTTAATGTGAAATGATTAACAATAATATATTTTTGGGGTAAAATACAGTGTTGGTGTAATTCATTACTAAGTAATTTAATTACTGTAACGTAATTCCTTTTCCATAAAACGTAAGGGATTACTCTTAATTTTTCTGTAATTTAATTACCATTAAATTAATTACTATTCAATTTAATTATATGGTATTGACTAGAACAGTTCTATATATATATATAACAAAGTGGATTTAATATCAAATTTTGAATGTAACCTTTTCCTTTAAATACTTTAGCCTATAGTATAATATACTTCAGGTATAATGCGTATCTTATATATGAATTATGTATAAAAGTTATATAATACTCTTTATTATACTTTAGTAAAATATTTAACTTTTTAGTCAGTGCTTTAAAATTTTTATTAATTCAATTTGACATTGTTATAGATTTATTAATTAAAGAATCAATGTGATAAACAAGTTAAGTCACACGTAATCAATAGAATTAATCAAAAGTACTCTTATTATATTACCTAAAATGTGTTATGTAATGGATTACATTACTAACTAAATTTTTTTCGTCATGTAATTTGGAATCAGTAACCGGATTATGTCTTCCGTTCGTAAGAAATCTCCCCAGCACTGATACGTATATACGTCTGGCTGATAGTGCTCTCAATGTTGAAGTTGAGGTTGTGTGTTATGTCGTGTGTATCTTGAAGTGCGAGTCTCTCTCTCCTGAGTGCTGAAAGGTTGCTCGCTCGGTGCTTTGCATAATGCGTCACTGAATAGTTTGGGCTGTACGACCGAGGCACCGGTTTGCATTCGTTTGGAGACAGTTATTGAGAGCCCAGCGGTACAGCTGGGGTTTAGAAATGAATCAGGTCTTTTGTGGCCCAGAACAAATGAACCATGACTATCACTCGTGGACTTGTCCCTTGAGCGAGTTCCTCCGGTCCCCTGAGAGAGTGCTTTCAGCTCCATCTCCTCTCCCATCGCTGCGTGTCTCTGTCGAGAGTTTCACCGCTATATCTGTCTCCACTCAAGTTCACTCTGTCTCTCTTGTCCCTGTTCCACTTCCTATCTTATCTTTCTCTATCCAGAAATGATTCCACGCATTTCACAGGGCACTAATGTTCAATTGAAGAAGAAAAAAAAGTGTCCAGAGAGAAAGCAGGGCGTACAGCTCCAGTCACTTACCATTTAGTACCTGGTTTTGTGTTAAACAATGGTTTTCCTTTGAACTGATCAGTGAGAATCTAAATAAGCCACACCCCCACAGGAAATCAAATTAGAATGGCAGGAAGAGAAATTGTGACAGGTTAAGTGAATAAAATTCTACTTCAAATATTAACTTGAAATTCAAATTCTAATCCCCTCCCTTCAGTCTTTATATTCAGCACAAATGTAAAAAGGCAAGAAAAATGACTATGGACCCTTCTCATGTGCTCTAGCCAGAATTTTGCCAAAATATTCCCTCAGCATGAGAACCAAGTATTGATCATTCTCAACACAATCACACAACAGGATGTATTTTCTTTTAGTCCAACACTTTTGTGATAAAACATTAATAATTATACCAGTATTTTTAGGATAATTATAACATTGCTTTTTTCCTCAAAATAATTAGATCCAATCTCTCTAAACAAAGAACCAATATTGTCAAAACTTTTATTTTATGTTGATGAACTTTTATTCAAATATTTTTACAGCACAACATGTATGCAACAAACAATAAATGAATAATCACTTCAAAATGTAGCATAAAATAAAAGATTTTTACTATGATATATTAAAAAGTCTTAAATATATTAAAATTATTATTCAAAAAAATGAAATGTACGTTTCTATTTGGGGGATTTTCAAACATTGATTATTAATATTATCTTTTGAAAATAATTTATATGTTGTGTGCATGCATAAATTGTATTGAAACTATAAAAAGCTATACATTTCATCCCATTTTAATCCTACATACATAAATTCAAACTGGAATTACAATTCTGGAATGGGATGGTATGTGTTACACTTCTAGTTCGGTTTCTCTGGTTCTTTTGGTCCAGACCAAAAAAAAAAATGCTACTGAACCTAAATATTACAAAACATAAGGCATAAGGATATGGCAACAACCTCACTGGACAGCTTTTTATGAAGTATATTAAGCAAATTTTCTGAGCATCCCAAACAATGCTGTGCGGGTGAAATGTTCTTGTTGCATGTGTATACATAAGGTGGTATTTTTACCAGCTGTTAACTCATAAAGAGCTTATAATGTGTCAGAGGGAGTCAAAACAGAGGCAGAAATTTGTCTGTTGCACACAGAGATCTGCTGCAAAGAGTCAGCGGTTCTGATGCCTGTACCGAACTGTAAAGGGCAACAAGAACCAGGTATGCATGAGCATTCTGGTCTTTTTAGGGTTGCATCTTGTGACATCATGTCCTGCTTTGGCTTGTTTAGATGTCTTTGGTCTGTGTTGCTTATAAATATCAGTCAAACCGCAGCAGAATTAAAAAGGTGGATCTCAGTCTGCTGCACCAAGGTTTTGATGGTAGCGTTCACACTTATTCAAATTAACTGAATTATCTCTAGGCAATCACACCAGAGTTTATTTTAATCAAGTGTAAAAACCAAGTGTAAACATGCCCTAAAAGGCAGTCTCAGTTCAGTCCTGAAACACTGTTTAGTACACGCTGGCTCTTGCCAGAGTTTTGCTCGTGTTAGTTTTCCAGCCTCAAATATTGCCAGAACTTAACTTTACTTCATTAGAGACATTTTAACAGCGAGTCATAAGCCTGTTTTTTTCACTCAGCCCACTCTCCCAGCAAACAGTTCTCTGTCCTTTAATTAATTTTTTTTTTATTTTTTGACACCAGTAAGTGTGTACTCATGGACAGTTATGTGCTGTGTGGTGGGTGTTATGTGGATGAGTTGTGTTCTGGGTCTTTACATTTAATGCTCAGTGTTTTTTCACCCCAGCAGTACGTGATAGGGCAAATAACTTAGTGGACTCTCCAATTTTGCATTTATTGGAATCAAAAAAGAAAGCTTTGAATTTTAAGTGTTTTTCTCTCACAAAAATGCTTACGCTGGCGTTTCTTTGATTCAGTATGCATCCCATTTAATTTAAATGCTGCACTAGCTCCAGTACAGCTTTTATTTCACTCTCTTCACAGCTTTGGATGTTACTATGATGAAATGTATACTGACACTGGCTCACGTCAACAAACTGAATTTTATTAATCAAATAGGTTTTCTTAAAGGAATAGTTCCCCAAAATTTTAAATTTGCTGACAGTTTTACTCATTTCCAGGCCATCCAGGATATAGATGAGTTCGTTTTTTCTTTTATGGAAACAGAATTAGAGCATAACAATTTAGCATTAGATCACTTGCTCAATAATGGATCCTCTGCAGTGAATGGGTGCCGTCAGAATTAGAGTCCAAACAGCTGAAATAAAACATCACAGTAATCCACAAGTAATCCACACGCTCCAGTCCATCAATTAATGTCTTTCGCTTCACAAGACATTAATTGATGGACTGGAGCGTGTGGATTATTTATGGATTACTGTGATGTTTTTATCCGCTGTTTGGACTCTCATTCTGACGGCACCCATTCACTGCAGAGGAACCATTTGAGTAAGTGATGTAATGTTAAATTTCTCTAAATCTGTTCTGATGAAGAAACAAACTCATCAACATCTTGGATGGCCTGATGTTTATTAGTCATAGACTGAATTATATATAGTTTAAACAGTTTGTACTGTGATTGGTTATCTACTTGAACTGTAATCTGTAAGTTGATATTGGTAATACATATTAGTGTGTGGGAAAGTGATGAAGGGTTGAAACACAAATGAGGTCATGAATTGTTGACAAATTGTGACGGCCCAGATGCATCTTTCCTTCACACCAATTAACAGCTGTTTTTTCCCATTTTTACCCAATAGCAAAAGCAAAGGATGAAAATTAAAGACCTGCCTGCAGTGCCCTCAATAATTAATAACCCATCCATGAATTTTTCATCGGCTCCAATACGTTTTTTTGATGTGAGGGGCTGTGTTCAGGCATGGCAAATAAATAGGAAAGGAAAGTGTACTAAAAGAGAGATCAGCCCCAAAGGGTTATCGGTTACGCACCCTCCTAATCTCCAATCACCGCTCTGCTACAGCACATCTGTGGGGAACAACACCATTGTCTTGCTCTCCATTGTTGTACTTTGCTCTGATGTATGTGGCCATGTGTACATGTTCATATCATTACTTTTAAATGGTTTGCAATAGCCTCGCATTGTTATATTCTGTGTACATTACAGAGTGTGAAATGTAGGGCATCTTGTAAATACAACTGTCAGGATGCTTGTTTGTTTCCAACAAACATAATCATTTTTAAAAGGACTTTTGCACCAGACTCGTGAACAGCTGGCTGGATAATCTCTCTTAAATCACAATCTGAGACATTCATTCAATGCAGTTCGCTTGGTCACTGAGCTGAGTGGCACAACTTTTATAATGAAGAACTGAGTGAATCAAACAACATCTGTCCCACAAGATACCGCTTAAAGGGATACTCCACCCCAAAATGAAAATTTTGTCATTATTCACTTACCCCCATGTCGTTCCAAACCCTTAAAAGCTCCGTTCGTCTTCGGAACACAATTTAAGATATTTTGGATGAAAACCTGGAGGCCTGAGACTGTCCCATAGACTGATAAATAACAGTGTCAAGGTCTAGGAAAGTATGAAAAGCATCGTCAGAATACTCCATCTGCCATCAGTGATTCAACCGTAACGTTATGAAGCGACGAGAAAACAAAAATCCTCTCCTCTGTGTCTCTCCAAATCAGCGTAGCGCCAAAAATGTAAAAAAGTATCAATATATTCTGACCTATTAAAATGAATATTAATAGAAATTATCTTTAATATATATTCATATTATATAATATTATGTAGTGCATTTTTATAAAAAACATTTAGTATTATTGTCAGTGTTATTTAGTTATTTATTAAAATTAAAATTTGTTTTAATATTTTATATATATATATATATATATTGTGTATTTTATATTTTTGTAAAAGAATTTTTACTCTTTTTTGGCAAATGATTATATCCTTCTTAAACAGATCGTTCCCACAGTTTAAAGAGATTCATTTTTTTCTGAGGGTAAATTTGCTGTCTATTTTTGTCTTTTTCATCTTCTTTTCCTTTAGGGTCTTATTACTGTGATCTCTCTTCTGTGTATTTGTCTTCCAGTCTCACTAAGTCACTCAGGTGATTCTCTGATTCACTCTTTCATTCAGCTCTCTCTCTGTCTCTCTCACTGTGTCTGTATGTCCCATCACACACATATGCAATAGGAAGCCCCAAGGGCTGGCCCTTTTTGGTTCTTCCTGTCAGGTTGCCATGGCATCAGGCAAGGTGGCCCCATTTCCTGCTGTGCAGAGGGGCCGGGGGGGTTATGTCCAGAACGACCGTCCCAGTGTCTAATGCGATCAGACAGGCGTGTGGAGTAGTGTCACACGCTACAGCCAGACTGAGACTCACACACACACAGAAACCTCTGCCGGCCTCTCACACACTCCTTTCCTCATCGCTGAAGGTGATCTGATCTCTGCGGCAGCAAGATGGCTGCTGCTTAAGATGATCTGTCTCCAGTCTGTTAAAAGATCAACGCTTACATACACTCTTAAAAATAAAGGTTCTTTATTGGCATCTTTGGTTCCATGAAGAACCTTTAATATGCATGGAAGCTTTCCATTGAACAGAAGGTTCTTTATAGTAGAAAAACTCAAATATATCTTATCAAACTCAAATATATCTTATCAAAAAGATTAAAATGATGTGTGCTGCTAGCTCTATATTCTTACCATATGTCAACAGTCGTCTTTTTGTCTTTTTCCCAGTTGCTCTTAAAATGCACGAGTTGGCAGAATGAGACTTAGCACACAGGGAAGAGAGTAGCTCTCTAGCCTTAGGCAAGAAATATACGCAGATATGCTAACGTGGATGTAAATGCTTGGCCAACGCATTGCTGGCATAATAATGGTCTTTTCTGAAAGCAGACACTTGTTTTCTCAGCAGTGTTGTTATGGTTAACTGAAACTATTGAAAATCATTTTTTAAGCTGAAATGAAATACATATTATAGCAAATTTTAGCTTAAAAAATAAAGAAAAACTGAAATAAAATATGTTGAAGCGCTAAAATTAAAAACAGAAATAAATTTAGATTAAAAAATAATTCTGAATATCAATAATAGTATCTCAGTAATCTAAAATAACACTGATTTACAGCCAGTGGCTTCCATTTCTATCTACTCAAATGGAGAGAATATAAAATGTATGCAATATACATTATATAAATGCAATTTACATTATAGAAATTTTGTATAAAAATGGTTAGCCAGAATCAATTTTCAACATATTTCAAATCAGAAAAAAAAAATTCAGACAACAACAGTGTCATCACTTGTCCTTTCTACACTTAAATCACTCACAATGTATTTTGCAGACTGGTCCAGTTAATTCTCATAATGAGCATGTATTATAAGAAGCACAATGTATGATATGGTTGTTATCAGATCTATTTATAGATCTATTTTCCCCATCAAGTAGGCAGGAGCTGTAGTTGCATGACTGGAAATAGCTGACAAGACAAGATGGCTAACAAGTGAACTGACTCACATTGGTATTAGAAAGTTTCCTTCTCAGATCGGCATCATTTAGTGGATAATGGACATGATGATAATATGACAACCAACGACTATACCACGATTGAACAGGTATATCCTTCCTGATTACATTATAAAACTCCTACCTTCGCAATGATATTAAAGATAGCGATTAATAATGTTTTGACAGTAAAATATGCATAAATGTAAACAAACAGACCCCTGTGTGCCAGTGTGATGGTAACAAACCTCAGCACTCAAGGGAATGATAGAGTTACCTTCATATGTCTGTGCCATTAAACCAAGTGTTTTATTGGTCAGAAAGCTGCCATAAACATGTTTATATGATTTACGTTGCTCAGCATGATTCTCATGAGAGTAGTTGACCTGAAAGAGAGAAAGAACATGGTTTATGCTAATGTAAGCTATACACCTCTCACTGGGATTGCATACCTGTATTGTGTTATGAATTGTTGCGTTTGCATTCATTTGTGTAGAGCAGGTCTACGTTTCATGGTAACCTAAATAGGGATTTCCAATAGCTTTGTTTCCAAAGAAACAGGTTGTACGTGTGTAGAAGTGGCTCTAGTGTTGTTAAAATCTGATCTTTCCTACCTGAACCACCTAGGAAGCTACAACAAGCAACAACAAAATGCGAACGATTGCATGCTCGGTATGAAATGTTTTGGACTTTTATGCACCAATACGTTGTGACAGCACAAGTCTTTGAGGTACATCAGACGTTTGAGGCTCTTTGCAGCAAAGCGGGACACACCCACCCGTCTGACTGTCCCCTCCCCCGTCTCATCTCGCCCCTCTTCAGCACACCTCTCAGGGGAGTTAATTTGTGTTCGACGCATGGAAAGATCAGAGTGTGGAGGGGGGTGATTGAGGGTGGGTAATTTTTCCCTATCTTGTTTTCATTTCCAGAGCCAGTGCCGTCTGAGCGCCGTGTCCGTGTTCAGTCTTTGTTCTGAGAATTTTGAACAGGCCTATCGCTGCACGCGAGAACGCTTAACACGGGCTGAACAGATTAAAAGACCTTAAGACTCAGCAGAATAGACAGCTCATGTCTCTGTGTTAAAGTGTATTTCACACAGTAATGCAAGCACACAATCTGAAGTCAGAGGTTCATGATGTTAATTGATGTAAAGCTTCTTCATATTATGAAAAGTACTATTTTTTTTACCATGTTTTTCTGAACTTCTTGGAGTGTAAATTAAATGGTATATAAATGTGGACACCTAAACCTACATAGCAGTTGTCAGTATAGGACACCATGGTATTATCATCATGGTAAATACCATAGTACTTTTTTGGTATCGTGAAAGAGCTCTTCCCTTATGAAAGACAAAAATATATGGGAATGTACTTATAATGCAATATATTAAACAATGCATTTCAACATATGGGAACTAGTGCTTATATTGAATTCGTACTATGGTAAATGCATGGACTTGTAAGGCAAGGCAAGTTTATGTAGCACATTTCATACACAAAGGTGGTCAATCAATTTTATAATTTTTGAACAATTGGATGACTATATATCAATATTTATGTAGTTCAAGTCTATTTATACACACACAAACATAGTACCAAATTTATATTTTGAAGTATATTATTGAATACATTACAATATAAGTATAAATATGTTGCCACATATTATTCAATGTATGAAAAGCAGCAATTCTTATGTATTATTTAATATATTGTAATATTGTAACATGATATGTTATTCTGGATATGTTCAATATACATTAAATTATTTAATGTATTGATTGTTAATATATAGGGAAATATGTGTAAGAGTTCCTTACCATGGTTTCACCACGGTACGTTTTTGTTAAAGTCAGATGAGCAGTTAGTATTGAATCAAGCACACAAAACCCCTCTCCTCTTAGTGTTTTATTTTGCATATGACATAACAGAAAGAGAAGTTGCACTTCATTGCATCACTGGGTCTATTCTAATGCACAGCCAGGATGTTTGGTTTGTGATAGACGAAACTTTGTTCGTTTCTGTGATGTGCTTTGAACAAAGTTGTTGTTACACATGGCTCACAATATAAGTGTCACTTTCCATCCGCTTAGTACTCTGTCATTTATCAGCTTTCATTTGAAATGTGTCATAATCTCAACTGTTTTTCTTCTGAACCCAGATTTTATATTGGGAATGAAGTGGTGACCCAACACAGAATGTATTAATATTACAGTGAGCCAATAATTCACCACATAAAACAAATTAGTCTCAGTTTTATTATGAATATTTCATTGCATATCACACAACCTGTCCATATAGCTTCTACCAAGTCATGAATTTACATTTATGCTTTTGAGTCTGATTCCATGAACTGACATTTGCGTTGCTTTACTGTTTAGACTACAACAACTCTACAAGTAACAGATGAATTTGTGTTAAAAACATATTGTATAGTTTGATATTGTAAAGTTAGATCTAAACCACAGCCTTAAAAAGTTTGTCTATTTATTTGTCTATTCTAACTATACACAATTAGTGTATATGACGATTTTTTTTTTCCTTTGTACCTATCAGCACAATTCTTTGGCCTACCAGTTGAGAACCACCGTCAAGAATCTTCTAAAGCCCGTAATGCCGTTTGTTCTAATTAATTCTGTTGATCTTCATCTTCAATTAAGGATATGTGAAAACATATGGTAGCACTTTTAGATTTTTGTAGTTTAGTGTTTGTGTGAGTCATGCTGTAAGACCTATTAACAGCTCACAGTCTTCGGTTCTTCTCTTGCACCTCCTGCCAGTTAAATTCAGCTCATTAGCACCAAGCGGCAATCAGGGGAGCGATGCATTACAGACCCTGGCATAGTGGGAAATCAAAGGGTAGTCCATCACTAAAAGCTCCTGTTTGAACTGGGGGTATATCTGTTTTTTATGACACTGAAAAAAGATGAAGACAAACGCCACTGTGCATTCTTGTATGTAGGTTGCTTTCACTCCAAATGCCTTGCAGAAGATTGAATATGTGTCAGGTGGTGCTAAGCATATTCGGAAGTAGCCAAAATGCTTGAGGCTAAAATATGCTCCTGAGATCTCAAATGCCTCTGGCCTGGAGATGTTTTGTCCATTGGATGTTTTTAGTGTGATAAAGTGCTTGGAAACTGTTTTATTGCATTGGTGTTCATTTTGCCTTTTCTCCTGTATAGTTACAGCCCCTCTGAGAGCTGTTACACTCACTGGTTACAAGACCGTGCAATTCTTCCAGGCGCACTTACATTTACAGGAAGATGGTATTGAGATGTACGGTGCAGCACATTCAGGCTTTGATGTGGGGCTCCTTTCATGTGTTTATCGGAGCCTGTGCTTGGCAGGTGTATTTTTGCATGCAGGCCGGAACGATCCTGCACACTCGCTAACAATTGCTCCCTGTTTGATTAGAATGAGAGATGACTGAATAATCAATTATCAGAGTGATCTCTGAGCACTGGCAGGGGAACGAAGTGTAGAATATAAAAAATGTCAATTATGGATAGTTAGTCATTGCAACAAATTATGCTTTGATTTGTTTGCGTGATCTTAAGGAGAGCAGAAATTCGGGTCTTTGTTTAATATTCCTTCCGCAACTGATGCTAATAAATATCACATTTAAGTTGGCGTTAATATCATTTGCACTTGGCTGACATCATATAATCTGCATGATTTATAAGTCTTCTTTCTTTTTCATTTTGCAGGGCTGGATGAGAAAATTCCTGTCTTCCATTTTGTAGAAATCTTCCTTCCAACTGTCAACTTCCTACTGGGCTCAGCACTCTAGAGATCCTCAGTATGGAGAGAACTGCCATTTCCATTTCACTGCTCGCAGTCTGTTTCGTTTTGGCTGTGTGTCGCTGTTCCCTTGCAGCTCCCTTCTGCCCTGCCCAGTGTGTCTGCGAGACCCGCCCATGGTACACGCCTCAGTCGGTCTACCACCAAGCCAAGACTGTTGACTGCAACGAGCTCCATTTGAGCAAAATCCCATGGAATATTTCAGTCGATACTCAGGTGCTGCTTCTTCAGAGCAACAATATCTCCAGGGTGACCTCAGAACTCCAGAGCTTGGTAAACCTCACAGAACTGGATCTCTCCCAGAACCACTTCACACAAATCCAAGATGTTGGCTTGAGTAACCTAAGCCAGTTGGTCACACTTTACCTTGAGGAAAACCAAATTAAAGAGCTGCCTGATATGTGTGTAAAGGACCTAGTCAACTTAGAGGAGCTTTATATTAATCATAATCAGATATCTTCTATTGGTCCTAATGCATTTTCAGGCTTGGGGAACCTGTTGAGGCTTCATCTTAACTCCAATAAGCTTGTGGCAATAGACAGCCATTGGTTTGAGTCCCTACCCAACCTAGAGATCCTAATGATAGGGGAAAATCCCATTCTCGGACTGCAAGATATGAACTTCCACCCCCTCTCTAAATTGCACAGCTTGGTTCTCGCGGGAATGGGGCTTAGGGAAATACCCGAGGGTGCTTTCCAGGGATTGGACTATCTCGAGAGTCTCTCGTTCTTCGATAACAAGCTCACGGCCGTGCCAAAGAAAGCTCTGTGCGTTCTGCCGAGCCTCAAGTTTCTTGACCTTAACAAGAATCCCATTGTTCGTATACAGGAAGGTGACTTTCGAGACTTTCCCCATTTAGAGGAACTCAGTCTGAACAACATGGAGGAGCTTGTGGCGGTTGAGAGGGGCGCGTTCTCTAACTTACCACAAATGGCCAAATTGGAGCTCTACAACAACCCTCACCTGTTCTTCATAGACCGAGCTGCTTTCCTGAAAATGCATGGCATGCGCACCTTACTGATCCATAGTAATGACCTCATGCTTTTGCCCCATGAGATTTTTTCAGCTTTACCCAGTCTGGATGAAATCAGTCTTCATGGCAACCCACTCAGGTGCGATTGTCTCGCCAACTGGTGGCCCATCCTGGGCAACCAATCAAGCCTCAAAGTTCTGGAGCCCCAAATAACTCTTTGTGCCTCCCCGCCACATCTTGTTGGCCAATCCCTTCAGGAAGTGGTATCTGCAAGTTGGAATGGGGCAAGCAATACCTGCCTGCCTCTAATTTCTCAGCACGCTTTCCCTCCGCAGCTCAACGTCACCTTAGGACAGCTTCTAACACTCAACTGCTGGGCTGTGGCAGATCCAGCACCTCAGTTTTACTGGGTGACACCCACTGGAGACAAAGTCACTTCTGAAGCTGTTTCACCATCCTCGAATGAGGGGGGAGGAATACCCAAGAAGCATCGGATGCAAGAACAAGGTGCTCTAGAGATCCCACATGTTGAACCCGAGGATGCTGGTCTCTACACGTGTGTTGCTTGGAATGCAGAGGGAGCCGACACCCGGAGCATCTCTGTGTATGTGGATAGGAGCAACTGGCAGGGTAGGCCCCCTATTGGAGGTGACCAAGGGGTGCTGAACACCACGGGATCCTTGGTAATCCTGGCAAAAATCGTCCATGCCCAGTCTGTGGTGCTCGAATGGAAGGTGCACCCATCCGCCACCTCTTCCAACCATGAGGTGTCACAACCCAAGTGGCTCAGCGCTACGGTAAAAATCGACAACCCGCAGATCAGCTACACGGCGATGGTCCCAGTAGATGTCCAAGAGTATAACCTCACACACCTCCTGCCTTCCACGGAGTACCAAGTTTGCCTGACCATGACTGGTACCGAGCAGACCCAGCACTCTTGCATCAATGTGACCACTAAAGAAGCCAGCTTTGCTGTGGAGATGGTTGCCCAACCGACCAACGTAGCCCTGGCGGCGGTCATGGGCTCAATGTTCGCCATCTGCATAATGGCTCTGTTGGTGTTCTACATGGGACGCCGCATGAAGCAGAAATCTTGTCACCACTCTCTCAAGAAATACATGCAGCACACCACTTCCATTCCTCTGAATGAACTCTACCCACCACTTATTAACCTCTGGGAGAATGAGACGGAAAAAGAAAAAGAGGGCACTGTTGACCCTCAGAACTCACAGATAGACACTTCAAAAACATACATGTGGTAGCTGCACTGCAGAAAGTACAGTATATAGAAGAGACATTTTAAACAGTATATGTACTGTCTTGTACATAAACGACAAGTATGTATTATTGATTTGTCATTGTGAAAGATGTATGTATTTTTAGACTGTACCCTTCAATGCCAAGCACACTTGGTTGCAGTTGTGATTTGTTAGACAGCCAACAGACGTGGTCAGCAAAACACACTCTATGCTTTTGCATTGCATTGTATTTTCTGAGACTAATTCAACGTTAAGCATGCCAATGTGTTAATAATTCATATAATTTATTCATTCTATATCAGCATTAAGCTAATACACTAACACAGATCGACACTATTTATATCGCCTCACACATGTCAAATGCAGTCACATGACATCCGATTCTAGAGTTTTTGCATGGAATTTTTGCATGATATTTTGGTGCTAACGGGGAGTTTTTTCCTAGTTTTCTCACTTCTAAAAATACACAGGCGTGAGGAGGTGACGTATGCATGCTCATTGCTCTCATTTGTCTTCAGCTCGTCACATTTTATCACCTGCATTGTAATGAATATAAAACCTAAACCAAACCTGCCAGGTGCTATGAAGTTGCTGTTACTGCAAACTAATTAGCCGTCATATGTAATTAATATCTGGAACACAACTGCGCAGCTGTGCTTATTTATTCTTGCATTGTTAAATAACTATTTATTGAGGAGTGTGGGAAAATGGCTTTGTTTATTAGCACTGACTGAAAATGTATTTCATATTTGATAGAAAAAGAAATCATTCGTCTAGAATGATCATGTGGTTCAAATGCCTGAGATTTACTTGCAGACATTCACCATTGCTAACAATGATGGGGCCGTTCTATGCTTTGCACTTCATCATGCACTTACCGTTTTGATTACCGAGAGATTGCTTCAGTTCTCAGTTAAAGCCTGAGTTGCCAAACTCAATATTCACACAATTCAGTCTTGGTATGGTAAATTAGGAAACAAGTGTGTGTAGACAATGAGAATTGAATCGAATAAGAAAAAGAAAAGAATCAATGTTGTTTTTCTCCTCACATAGATTAATTAATCTGTAAATTACATATGCCACCCTGAAAACAATTTTAAACTCATTTTTAAGGTTTTGACATGTTTAAACCTGAGAGATTTGTGCATAATCGATTAATACAAATGTTATGCAAAACACATGCTCATGTATTGTTCTGTTGTGTAGGCCTGTTAGCAAATGACATCTATCCAGGTATTGATGAATATAACCAAATTAAATAATATATTAAGTGTTCAAGGGTTTACCTTTACAGGTGCACTCAGTAATTTTTAAAAACGTCGCAGCCCTAAAGAAACAATTATTATTTTTTGAAAAACACTAACATTAAATAGACTCCAGTCATATTGGTAGCTAAATAAAAGCTTTTTTATTTATTTATTTTTCAACTGGACATCACATGACCAGATGTAATCACCCGAATCTGTACCTTTTTTCTGATACTGTCGCTCACAGGATTAATTTATTGTTGACGACTGTGACTAGTGCATTTCTCACAATCTGAATACTTTAGCATAATGCTTCATTCACATTGCTAAATGTCAGTGTACTGTAAGTCCAATAAGACCATTAGTGCAACATAAATTAATGGAAAAGATTACTGGGTGCACTTCTGTTATGTATTATTTGAACCAAAGATGAGACACATAGTCAATAGTTCTCTCATCACTGTCATCAGTCAATAAGATGTCATGGTATATTTAGCTTTAAAGGACACAAACGATCTATTATATATTTTAACACCTCTTGATTTTCTTTAATTTTTCTGCTCAGTTTTTGAGCTATTTATTGTAAGCGTTGTTTTTATTTGTTGGTATTTTATGATAGATTTGATTTTAATTTCTAATTTAATGGGGTTAGAAAATGCACTCAAGTTCATTCAGACAATGTCTAGAACTGACATGTGAGCAGTCCGTTCTAATGTGAAATATTGTTCATACTCACGTCACATGTTTTTAAGATGTTCTTTCATCACTGACTGTAAATCACATTGTGTGTTATTACTGGCAGAAGAGCAGAGAAAACGTCACCTTAGATTAAGCATTAAATGTATCACTACAGCTCTGCCCTCTAGTGGTGGAGGACACTAATGACGTCTAACACGATTTACTTGTATCTCAGTGAATAGCAGGGTATTTTGTAATAGAGGAATATTATTGTTATATTTCAATTAAGTCAACAATTATGGTTTTACACTGTTAAGACGTGTTGTGACGTCCGTGCGCAGTAGTTCAGGAAAAATGACTGTCTGAAGAAATATTTGAGAGAAATAAACACAATATCACCACAACTACACAGCTTCTCTTTGTTGTTTTCCATTGAAGATTACTCATTTTGTACAAACACTCATAGCAGATATCTTAAACTGTGCTTTGCTCTCTTGCTTGTTCTCTTTTAGATTTTGTTTTAAGTGCCCCCCCCCCCCCTCAAAAAAAGGGACTAGATCTCTAAATATGACACAGTGTACAATGTATGTATAATGTTATAGGTAAGAATTTTTAGTAAGTTCAATGGAAATAATATTAACAAATTTCACAGTTCCACCTGAGAATACGTTACCCCAGCATAAAATAATTAACCATGAATAAAATAGGTTTTAAACTTTTCAAAATAATAACATACACCTATGGTTAGAAGTTATATACCAAGATATAAATTCAGAAATGTATGAAATAAACCATTTTGTTATATTGGGAAGCATTCTTTTAAGGGTTTATAATGCTTTTATTATCTTCTGCTATTGTTTTTGAAATATAAAATGTCAGCTCTATTCTATTTTATTCTTTTTAGTGCTGTTGAGTAATTGAAAAACAAAGCACACTGAAAAAAATGATTAATTGAATTTACACATTTTTTTAAGGTGAGTGGTTGCAATCAATTTATTTCAGCTACATTTAAATAAATTTAGTTGACTAATTTTCAACATATATATATATATATATATATATATATATATATATATATATATATATATATATATATATTATTAAATGTAGCTAAAATAAATTGTTTGCAACCACTTACCTTTAAAATTTTAGTATACTTTTTTTGAGTGCATTACAGAGCCACACAAAACTGGTTGAGGTATAAAATAACATTTTAGTAATTTTCAAACATAGAATGTAAGGTGCAATGGCTTGTGCATCTGCAGTGTTCGATTTTAAAATGGCAAGAAAGTTAACATGAAGCACAACTGTTTCAGTGTTTTTACTACTGCTACAATATAATCTACAATAACAAGTGAACACTGACCAAAATTAAAATAGGAATGTTATTGTAGACCACAAAATATGAAAGGAGCCAGCAGTTATTTAAAAGAAAGACAGTACAGGCACATTACTTTTTTTTGTTGTTGTTGTTCAGAAACATGTTCATTACAAAAGTAAAATCGATTGCAAATGTTTTCACATATTTGTGTTTGTTACAAACTTCAGTCTCAAAAGTGTGTGAGAGATGGGGAAAGGGCTAAATATATGTTATGAAAGTATTGTGACACTAATATATCTTCATAAATAATTTTACAAAAAGTATTTTTGACAAGTAATAATACTTCATTCCTGGGTCCAAGATGACCCCAACCTGAAACATGTAAAAAAAAAAAAAATCTTAAATTGTAATAAATGAATGAATGAATGTGTATTTTAAGCATCTTAACTTACTAAAACTAAAAACTATGTATTTTAAAACATTTTATGTCACTTAAACTTATGTCTCTTATCGGTCAAAATGGACCCAAATGCATTATGAGGGTTAAAATATAAACAGCAAAAATAAATATATAAATAAATAAAAATAAGTTGTAAATAAAAGAAAGATCACTGGAGTATGTTTTACAAGAAAACACTATTTAAGTGTTTCTGCTTCAAAATGTAAATTTTTTATTGGTGAGATTTACTAGCAATTTCTGAGTGAAAATGTATTTATTTATTTATTTTTTGTCATTGTAAAGCTATAAATTCATAAACACACTTTTGCTTATACAGTGTGAAACATTACCTGGGTTTTGCCCATTTAAACTGTTTCCAAGATTAGGACATGCATGAGAAATGGCTCCACATGGAATTCCACTCTCACCATTTTATTCGGGTTTAATAATAACACTCATAATAAACAGATTAGAGGTAATAAATACCAGAGGTGGATTCTAGTTACTGGACCATAAAGTGCTGACCAGCAAACAAAACACACGAATGAATGAATGAACAATTCAACTGAAGCAGAGGCGGAACAAGCAGCGAGACGGAAATGACGTGCCTGTGTCGTCAGCTGTATGTTGATGTTGTGTGGCAACAGCAGGACCGAGGGACGGAAGACGGTTTGTTTTTGTTCTGTTATCCGCCGTTTTCACCCTCAAAACCGCCTCATATTGAATTAAATTCGCTCCGGGGTGACAGGAGCGAGTATTACGACTTAAAAGACGCTCAAGTTTAAATGTTCAAACGCGTTCAGAGTCGTTAAAACGGACACCCTCCCTCCCTGAACGGTCATGACGATCCTGCCGAAGAAGAAGCCGAGCTCATCGGTCGGTGTGTCTGATCACCCCGATGACACCGACCGCCGGACCGGATCCGATCCGCACCAGCACTCCCACGGGGTCCGGCCGGGTTCGAGGCCCCGCGCTTCCCCGCCTCCCTGGTCATATCAAGCCGCTCCGCCGCCGTCCAGAGACGACAGGCGCACCGAATCCAGCTCCCGGCCGCAGCAGGCCTCTCCTCCGCCGGTGGGCGCCGGGTCACCGGTTGGCCCGGGGGATGCGACAGGGATGGCGTGCGTGTCCGGGGGTCGGGCTGAGCTGTCAGGAGGGGTGGGCTGTGGAGGTGGGTTGGGAGGGTGCTGCTCGGGGCCTGGGCTCAGTAAGAGGAGGAGACAGACGACCTGCTCCGGTGGGGTGGCCGGTGGAGGGACCGGACCTGGGGCGACGGGGGGAGGAGGCGGGGGCGGCGGAGGAGGAGGGGGTCCCAGTCCCGAGCAGGAGGAAGGAGCCGGCTATAACAGTGAGGATGAGTATGAAAATGCTTCAAGACTACAGTCAGAGGACCCAGCAACTGTTGAACAGGTTTGTGGATGGATGATGTCACCTCACAACCATACACAGCATGTTGATTTTGATTTAAAAATATTACACGTGTTCTGCTTCTGACTTTGTTTAGAAACTAGTATAAATTGATAGAAAGAAAGAAAGAAAAACAGAACAATAGATAAGTAGACAGATAGATAGAAGGATTGGCAGACAGTAGGATAGTCATATAGAACAATGAATGGATGTATGAAAGATAACAGAATAGTTACAGAATGATAGATAGATATACAGACAGACAGCTAGATAGATAGATAGATAGATAGAGATAGGCAGATAATGAAATGATGGATAGATTTAATTTGGATGGATATACATGTTCAGATAGAGAGAAAAACTATATATATACATATACTATAAATATATATATATATATATATATAGGCAGACTGATAAACAAATCAGATGAATAAATTACAGATAAATGATGGAAGACTTGTGGCGAATTTATATGCTGTGCTCTGCATTAATTGCTTTGTGTCTCAGTATAAGATGCGATACATGATTAGACTGCACTCAGCATACATGATATTACGGATGCAGAGGTTTGTCTGGGCAGGAAACAAGTGTTTTTAAAAGGGTCATATGATGCGATTTCAAGTTTTCCTTTCTCTTTGGCGTCTTACAAGCTGTTCGTGAATAGATAAGATCCCTAAAGTTTCACAAAACTAAAGTCTCAAACCCAAAGAGATTTTCTTGATAAAAGTTAAGACTCGTCCACACCCTTCTTAAATGCCTTGTTTAAACACGCCCCCACGTCTGCATCATGGTGTGGGAAGATTTGCATAAAACCGCCCAAATGTTCACGCAAAGAAAGAAGGCCTAACTTTGATTCTCGCTGTAGTATTGTTACAGCCGCCGTCATGTCATGTAGACGCTGTGTGTTTCATTGTGAAAGCGAAAAAACTTTGTTTGGCCTTCCAAAAGAGGACACAACTAGAAATCAGTGGTTAAGTTGTATTTACAATATCAGCAGCAGCGCATTTTACGGAGGACTGTTTCCCGGGAGAGTAGCCTACAATGCTGACTGTTTTGACTCGCAGTCTGTAAGTACGTTTATATACTTAAAGAATTTGCCACTGATGATTCAAACGCAAGTTTTGAGCAGTGGAGAGTAGCACTTGTTGTTTGTATTTTTTCCCTTTCACAAATGCAGACATGATTTTATGTTTACATATGTTTATGTTTGCGATATGCAACGCAACATGTAAAAAGACAGTATAAGTCATTATAATCAGTAATTATGTCCCCACTGGATGTAACAAATGCCTGGTTTGTAATGGGTTTTGTTGGTTTTGTCTTGTCGTGCCGGGACACACATCACAGTATAGTAAGGGGCGTAACATTTCCATCACATGCTTGAGGTATTTGGCCAATCACAACGCACTGGATAGTTGGCCAATCAGAGCACACCTCGCTTTTCAGAACAATGAGCTTTGTAAACATCGCTGCATTTCAAAAAGGCGGGGTATAGAGGAGAAATAATAATGTACAGTATGTGGAAAATAATGTGTTTTGAACCTTAAACTGCATAAACACATTGCATTACACCAAATACACCAAATAATGTTCTTTTTTAGCAACGTCATATGACCCCTTTAAAATGATACAAGAAGTTTGTAAACTTGAGTAAATGAGGTTCATTCTTTATAGCTGCAGTCCGTAAGTTTTGCCTCTTTGTCGCCATCTCTGTTTGAAAACCTGCAATTGCAGTTGTGTGCAGAATTATCTTCCTTGAGTGGGTTGTGCTCCAGCGCGGATGAATCTAATGTTTTGAGGAGTATGCGTTGCTGGCCGCCAGTAACCACACCGGTGTGGATATTCACTGTACTTCAGAATCACAGATTTTAGCCTGTGTCTTGGAACATATGACCCAAATATGAATTTTCACCGTGTATTGTCATCTGAACAAGTAACCAGTCTGCCACTTTTGTTCTGACTAACTGTAAAAAATAGCATTACAAGAAATTGTGCTACCAGTGGTGATTTAATCTAAATTAGCTCAAATCACATCAAACCATGCAAATTATTATTATTGATATACTTTATTCTCAAATTATTAATGTTCACAACATCAGCATTACATGACTGTGAATATAGTATGTATTAGCGTGTAGATTTCAATTTCTGTACAGTCTTATCTCTAATTATCATACCATTCTAATTTCATATTAAGAAGTTCTTTTAACCCAAAAAGCAAATTATGCTTCCTTCGAACTGGTTGTCTTTAGAATACAAATCTTGTGTAATCCCAGGCTATCTGTAATCTGCTATGCATTCTCAAATTTCCTGTGAAAACCTACCCATACCACTCAAATTAGAAAACATTATTATAAGATAGCCATTGTGAAACAGGCTAAAGTAAGGGGATAGTTTTGAACACTGGCTGGTTATGTACTTGCTCAAATATTGATTTCGGATCATTTTAAACCAAAAAAAGTTATGGACTGCAGCTTTAAAGTCAAATGAAATCAAAACTGTGCATATTTAATTTCTCATCATACAGTGACTAGGGCTGGGTGATATTTTTTGCATGTCATATGGTATATATTTATCACGATATTCATTTACCTTTAATGGGGAAGGAAATGCTTTCCACATGCTAGTTAGACCTTGAGAAGGAATAAAAGCATAACTTGTTTGTTCACAATTAACCTCCACTCTTTTTATTTACTTATTTTAAACTTATTTTTCCCTACAATCTGTTTTCCAATTTATTTATTTTGTTTGCCCATTTTATTCTGTGTCTAATGAAATAAGAGAATAAAACTTTAACAATTGAATTAATAATTTCTAATATATCAATATATGTAATCAAATGAGAATATAACAATTAATTAAAAAACATAGCATTTTTATTTTTTATCACACAACATACAGTACAAATGAAAGCGTATGAAAAAATATCTTAGATGTCTTAGATATATAAATACCTTAGATTCATTAAAATAATAATATTGAAAGTACAATGGGTTGCAAATTGTTCATGTTGACTTTAATGCTTTAACTATTATGGCTAAAACATTGTTAGGTTTTACTTCAGATTAATCTTGAAATACTCATATAAATTTATAAACACTTTGGCTGTGAAATGATATACTGCCTGAAACATGACTTCTAACATTTTTATCAGTTATTTCTAAAACGATTTCAAAACTGTATTCCAAAAACCCATTAGAAATTCCAGAGGAAACCAAAATTGGTTTAAATGCTAATTGTCATCTGGGTTTCAGGAGCACAGACGGAACTAGGTTGCATATCCCAAAAGCATCATAAGCCTAAGTAGACTGAAGAGAGCATTGGTGTGATTATTTCTACAATCTTTTGAGAAACGCAACCCCTTCTCATATTCGGACCTATCTTTCCCCACACAATGATCATTGTTTATAAATCATGTATAATGATTGAAGAAAATAGACATTATTGGTATCATCTGCAATTCATGTAGTCCAATTCATGATCAATTGTGATCAACCAAGTTTGGTAAATAAACATGACCTTGTTTGTCTACAGGAGTTTTGATGCTGCTGCTGCATAAAAATGTGAGCTTCTTTCTGATGCTCTTGACAACTTTAGATGCGCAAAATAAATGTTACCAACAATAACTTTCTCATTAGAAGACTGTCTGTTTATCGAGCACATTATGATGAACTCCCACTGTCTTTTCCGAAATTCTGCCTCTGTTACAGCAGGAACACTGGTTTGAAAAAGCACTCCGGGAAAAGAAAGGATTTGTCATCAAAAAAATGAAGGAAGATGGTGCCTGCCTCTTCAGAGCTGTTGGTGGGTACATTATTAACCACCTGATGTTCACTTGAAGTCAAAAGAATTAGTAGATGTTATCTAATTCAGTGGTTCTCAACCACATTCCTGGAGGACCCCCATCACTGCACATTTTGCATGTCTCCTTAATCAAACACACCTGATTCAGGTCACCTGCTCATTAGTAGAGATTCACAGACTTGAAATGGGTGTGTCAGACAAAGGAGACATGCAAAATGTGCAGTGATGGGGGTCCTCCAGGAATGTGGTGGAGAACCACTGATCTAATTCATCTATTGACCATCATCTAGAACTTGGGTGATTGTCATTTTCAGTTTGGCATAATGCTATCCATATGCACAGAATCCCCAGAAGACCTACTACTTTGGTAAAATATGCAGTGATGCAACAATACTGTATCTCACAATGCAACGTGCTTAACTTAACCTTTAATCTCCATTGTGACAAATTTAATGATAATATAATCTGTTTTGATTTTATATTATCTTCTGTTAAAAATATTTTGAAAGAAGTCTCTTATTCTCCCCAAATCTGCATTCATTTGATTAAAAATACAGTAAAACAGTAATATTGTTAAAAACAATTACAATTTGAAAATTATTATTTCCACTGGAATTTATTTTACCATGTAATTTATTTCTGTGATGCAGAGGTGCATTTTCAGCATCAATACTCCAGTTTTCAGTGTCACATGGTCCTTCAGAAGTCGTTCTGCTATGCTGATTTGCTGCTCAAGAAACATTTATTATTATCAGTGTTAAAAATTATTTTTAAATCTCATTATTTAGACATTTGTTCACAAAATTGCATTAAAAATTTTAAATAACCATTTTTTTTTATTCCCAATTCACTGGCTAGATGCCACATGTTGGATAAATTTAGTGTTACAGGGACAACAATGTAGACAACTGTTGCTTAAAGTGATTGTATGATTGCATAAATACATAAATCTTACATGCTATTTAAAAAAATAGTAATAGTTCACTCCACATGATGCAATAAGCTCAACATTCAAATTAACATGGACTATTTTTAATTTCTTAATGCATGTTTATGATCTTATTCTACTTGATTCCACTGCAAACTTGCATTCATAATATATTCTTGGTTTGTTAAGAAAACTAATAGTAATGGTCAACCTTATGCTTGTCTATATTACAGTAATGTACTGTACATGTACCTGTTGAGTTGCTGAGCAGCTACCAGAACTTCCCTCTAGGTGGCGCTACTTATCAACATATCTGAAGTATTCGGCACTGTACTGTGTGACACCAGAATTTCAGCTTGTGTAATTCAGCTTTAAAACCCCAAATTCTGACTTTTGTTTTTGTTTCCTGAATACAAGTTAGCCTTCTCCATTTTAACCATTCAGGTGTGATGTTACACCCAAGCCACTATGGGCGTTCACCTTTGACCCTTTTTGACCCTTTCAACATAAATTCAACATGACTGAGCAAAGTGGTACAGCAACAAGTACACTTTTTATTGGGGTATTATTAATGTATTTCTTTGTAGTTTACATTCTTAAACTGATAATGCCATCCAATAAAAAACATACTTATTTATAGGATTTTTCTCTGAAACCACCATTGAGTGGCATCTTACCCTGTTTCCTTTTTCATTCTCTCTTTTGTGCCTCTGTTTCCTTCTCTTGCTCTTCTAATCTGTCTCCTTACCCTCTCTCTCTCTTGCACACACACATTCAGTTCATTAATCTTTTTCCTGTTTTCATTAATATACAGAGGTCCTCGTGTGAGTTTTACACAGGATTTGATAAACGGGCATGTGATGTGTTGACCTACATGAAGCGTTCCCATCAGGGACACTGTGCCACAGTTCTTGCACCGCAGGTGTGAAACTATCCATCTCCAAACAATCACTCGAGTCAAACAATACACGTTATATAACTGGCCCGATGGTAATAAGGTTCTCACAGTCAGTGGGATCATGATAACCCAGGGCAGGACGGTTTCATACAGGAGGCTCTTGATTTGACGTAGTGGATATGAATGTGTATTAGATTATCTTGGAGACCATGTTGACTAATGACATTAGTCAAAGGTTCTTGCTTCTGAAATTTAGCTTTACATGGTCATTTTATGCCCACCCTTTTTCTTTTTTGAGTCATCTATCCTTTTAAGGCTGCATTAATGCTGTGTTTTATTTACAGAGAAGCAAAGCAGTATCAAAACTGCTCCTTATGATTTGACACTTGGTATGTTTTAGTTCTGCTTTCAGAATTATGTTTATCACACTTAATTTGGAATCGACACAGAGCAGCCTTAACTCGGCTTGAATGCTTTAATAAAAAAAAAAAAGCATCCTATTTTCCATGATTTGTCTATTTACTTGTTATTCTTTAATGCAGTATGCTGGCGAATTTAAGATTGTTCTCATCACATAATCAGTCCTGTCAACAAGGCAGCAACAAAACAGATCACTGCTATCAGATTTTGCCCTTATTTTCCTGGTCAACCTCATTGTTTTGTTGCTGTTTTGGTTCTCACATTATGAAAAGATGGGTCAGGAGAGCAGTGTTTAATTCCCATGATTATCTCTATTATAATCCTGTTATTCCATGTCAAAACAACCTGACATTATTTACTGCTCAACAGTTTGGAATTTTTTTTAAAATGGTTGGAAAGAAGTCTTACCAACACTTCCATCTTTTTGATCAAAATACAGTAAAAATTATATTATTACAATTTAAACCAGCTGTTCTATCTTTCAGTATATTTTAAAATGAAATGTATTCCTCTGATGCAAAGCTGAATTTTCAGCATCATTCCTCCAGTCTTCAGTGTCACATGATCCTTCAGAAATCATTCTGATATGCTGATTTGCTGCTTAAGAAACCTTTATCATTATTATTCATGTTGAAAACATTTGTGCTGCTTCATATTTTGGTGGAAATCATGAAACATCCTTTTTTTAGGATTCTTTGATGAATAGAAATTTCAAAGAACTGCATTTATTTGAAATAGAAATCTTTTGTAACATTAAAAATGTCTTTGTCACTTTTATAGATTTAATGCATACAAAAAAAAAAAAAAATTAATTAATGAAGACTTTTTTTTGTATGTATAGTTTGTTTTAGTGGTACTCTGCTCGATGTGGAAAGCTTCACTAATAAGAGAACAACATGATTTCTGCATGTCACATTCAACCCCTGTATGACTCTGGATTTTGTAATAATTTAGTTTCCTTTGTTCAACGCAGCTAAACCTGACATTCATAGTTTGCAGTAAGGAGGCTCATGGCGCTAGCGTGCAAATGGTTATGCAATGTTTGCAAATTGGTTTGCAAATGATTTTCCAAAGT
Source organism: Cyprinus carpio (assembly GCF_018340385.1). Lineage (NCBI taxonomy): Eukaryota > Metazoa > Chordata > Actinopteri > Cypriniformes > Cyprinidae > Cyprinus > Cyprinus carpio. The sequence goes on from NC_056590.1 coordinate 7,952,271, forward strand.
ATTTTATCTCAGAGGTTTATATCCTGGGAACTATTCAATGGTAATTTGTGGTGGTGTTGTAGTTGAAAGCCAGCTGAAAGTTTGGACAAACCTTCCTGTTCTTTATTAGTACTGTATTCAATCCATCTTATATTTTATCCACTGGACATTCTTGAAAAACTTTGTGAGCTGCATCCCGTGAAGCTTTTAAACAGTATTGAAGTATTGTGCATACAGTGCTGCACATTTATAGACTGCTTTTTTCAGTATCAAGCCTAAAGTTTGTTTTACATTTATGCATTTATATCCAATAGAAGAACAGAAAAAAAAGAAATGCACATGTGCATACAATTTATATTTGTCTACAAAACTACATTCAAACAAGGCTTTAGATTATTTAAGATCATGAGAAACCGATTATGTCCAAACATTCAACAGGTAAATATCAACCCAACTGTCGTGAATTAAGGAGAATAAGTGGAAATAATGAGTGTCCGCTGGCTACTTTGTTTTGACAGAGTTTCTGATCAGACCCATCATGTTTCACCGCATCATGGGGGGGTATGTTTCATTTTTACAGAAAATGAGCACTAATATGGACACATGCTTAAACAAACACCTGTGTCTTCTGTTCGATAGTGAGAATTCTGCCCCTGTGGTTTCAGTTTTGCTATTACAAAGAAAAACCTTCAAGAGGTTTCGTGGTTTCACACATTAGCTGTTTGATTGGCTGAAACAAGTTGAATCCACCAATCTACAATGTTCAACAACTGTTGTAATATCCCACTTTAGTGTGGTTTTATACAGCCACGGCCTAATTTAAAAAAAAGTTTTGTTGTGAATCACCACATCCTGGTGAAAACTTTGCAGGTATTCTGTGCTGCAGTAATTGTTGTTCAGGGTTTCGTGTTGGGAATGCACTTCTCCTTTATGATACGTGGGAAACGGTGTCATGTGTTAGATCCCTGCCCTAGCTCCCAGCATTCGCTCTCCTTTCCAGTGCTGCTCTGCTGGTTATCCAGAGCACCACCCCTCTTTCCAGAGCTCGACCTGGTCTTTAGTGAACGGGGAAGCAGTTGACACCATTACCAACACACACACTGGCTGTTTACTCTCAGGAGTGGGGTGACCTGACCCAGCCAGCTAAACAAACACTAATTAGGCTCTTCAAAACAGTTTAACCAATGTAGTTTCCAAACTTTGGCCGTCAATAGCTCAGCTCCGCAGGTCAGTGGGTTAAAAGGTGCAGATTCTTGTACTGTAACGAGAGCTCGTTTAAATGCTTTATTTTTCCAGTCGTCCATTGAAGATTATGGTTACAGGGTGGATCGTAATCCTACACTGAAGGAAGTTGAATGTTTGTTCGAGAAACAGTGCATTTGTTTGTTTTTGCCTTGGATTTGCACATTTCTTCTGAAGTGCAACAGTGTCGACTGTGCATTTTATCAAAGACTCCCTCTTTCCAAGCAAATTTCGATATAGTGGGATAAAAGCGCCCAAGTATGTGGGTGGACCTCTGACCCTGTTCTATAACAGTCTGCCTGTGATGTGAAGTTTGCTAGAGGTTTTTGTATTTGAATAAATATTCAAAAAGCATAGTTATGGCTCTTAAATCTGATTGGATGTGCCATGTTCAAAGTCGTTGTAAAATAGCTGATATGGGTGCACTTTTAACATCATTTGAATTTCGTACTAATATGGTCTTATCTACAGTTATGCTAATCAGCTTGATTACTTTACAGAATAATTGTCTATACTGGAGAAAATCATTTGCAAATGTTGTCTTTACGATGCTTGATGGTTATAGGATGTTGTTATTGTTAACTAAAACTATTAAAAATAGTTTTTGGCAAATGAACTGAAGCGGAAATTAAATATAAATATTAGATGAAAAATTAAAAAACTTAGTTATTTCAGTTCATATTTTTAAGTTAACTAAAATTAATAAAACTACCTACTGCTAACTTTTGCAATAAAAATACATTTAATAGAAATATAAATAAAAAAACAGAACCTAGTGAAAATGACACAACCACATAACAAAAATACTCAAATTTAAATGAAAACTAATAATATATAAAATAAAAGCATATTTAAAATATGAATAAATACTATATCAACAGTATAGAAATGCTAAAATAGCATTGTTGGAGGTGGTTGGTGATCTCTAGATAGGGTTCAGGTGCTCAGTCAGTTTGTTTATTTTTTCAAATCGCTAATCATAAATATCTGCAATAGTAAAAGCGATGTTTGCCTTTGCAAACACTGCTAATAAATGCAATTGTTGATTGAACATTGGTGTAATTTATTATGTAGTGGTGTTTGGTAAAAATTAAGCTGTAATGCAAAGTCCGCAGTTGCTTCTTGCTTTGTTTTAATCCTCTCCAAGAACTTTTGTATAGGATATTGCAACAAAACCCTTTTTATTCGTCATCTAGGCTTTTTTTGTCCACTCTGTTTCCCCAGAATTAAGTTTAAATATGTGTACTTCCTTTTGTCAAGTCAGTTGTTTTTTTCACTTTCCCTTTAAGTAAAGTTCTATTTCAGGAACAAGTGTTATTATTCTCTGATCTATCTGAGGCTCCCTGGCAGACGCAGGGCTAAGAACAGCCTCACCTGAAGCAACAATAACCTCTACCTCACATGTCTGAATCTGTATATAAAAATCCCCGTCATATGCAAAGCACATTTCAATGTAAGCCCTGTTTATTTTCCCCTGCACGCACAGCAGGATCTCTTCCAGATACCTGCTTCTGTAGTAAACAAAGCTGTCTGTGCCCTGCCATGAACCTCTGACAGACAGCTCGGCTGCATTCCTCTCATTTTGCAGTTCGTCATCTTGTTGTGATTGTAGAGCAGATGCCACAAATGCCATAACATGATTTGATGTAGTGGGAAATGAAAAGGTGTGGCTGAAATTCCTTTCTCCCAGATTCATCGGTGGCGTCCACCCACCTTACCCTTGGGTAAAGGATCGTTCACCCCAAAATGACTTTCATTGTATGCATAGGAAACACACATAAGTGGTGTCCCAAATAACATACTGTGCACTTATGTGATGCATTGTGTACCCAACCATCTAGTTTATGAATTTCATAAGGGTGGTATGTCCTCCCTCCAGCGTCAGAGTCTGATAGTCTTTCCTCTTTGTTATGTCAGGAAAACTTCTACAGTTGAGTTCATGAAATGTCAAAAATTCCACACTGTTCATTTTTTGGTTAATTTAGCACATCATCTGGATATTTGAAATGCACTTTTAATCTGACCATACTATTTATACTACAAAAAGGCAAAGAATAATGCCTAAGTATGTGATTTGGTACACGCCTGTAGTCATGTAGGCTTGAAACGATGTTAATGGTGATAGAATTTTCATTTATAGGTGAATTATAACCTTAAACTCCACTATTGAATGTACATGATATGGACATTTTCTTATAAAATCTTCAAATCAGTCACAACAAGGTCAACGCACTGGATATTTGTGAACATGAAATGTGAAAAGCATAGGTCAGCTTTCAACTATCTGGTCCAGCATAGTATTCGACTCCTGGACATCATTTACTGCCTTTGTGGCAAACATGGAGCAAAGTTTTGAAGCCATGCTGGAATCAAGGGTTGCTAGTAGATTCCTTGTCATAACATTGATCGACCCCTTCTAGGACAGGAAAGTACAAGTTTCAACATAAGCACCGCTCACGTAACATCTTTTTATAGTGCTTGGTTTCTATGAGACGGGAAATGGTGTAGAATTTGAGAATGTTGACTAGTTTGATCCAGCGTAAGCCAGCAAGTCTGATAATGAGCTGTAGAGCAAAAGTCAAGGAGCGTATTTCGATTGATCTATCGCAAATGTTGTTTATAATGTGCGTTTAACCGAAAACCGTTTTGAAACTCGGTTGTAAAATGGTTTCAATCACTTGACTTGCAGACGGTGGTTGTGATAAGACCGTCTGCACCCTTTAACTTAGTTTTCTCGTGAACTTTTACACATCTGGAAGACAGATGCTCAGCAAGTCTCTCCAACTTTCGCCTAGACACCACCAAGAGCTGCATCTTCTCTTGCCAATGTACAGAAAACATTGTCATCACCATCTCTTGGCATCATTTCTTACAAAACCAAGCTGCTGATGAAATCGTATAGACACATAATTCAAGTCTGGAGTTTACGCTGGATTTTCAGTGGTCCTCTATGACCTGCACGGAGTGTGCCAGTAGACAGCATGCCTGGTTGCAATACAGTCTCGTGAGCATGAATGAGTGTATTTGACCATCAGGGTGTTTCTGGAGCAATAGTAAGCTCTGTGTTACTCAATACCCTCATGATCACCGGCTGACATTTCTGGCTCTAATGTAACTCAGTTCAGTCCGTACATAAGCCATTATTCGATATCTAACTGTACTTCCTTAGCTATGGAAAGCACAAGGTGTACTTTAAAAATACGTTTGTGATCTGATCCCCCAATGCGCTTGGCAATCAATATGCATTGATCTATACGATCATAATCTCAAATTCATAGCGTATTGAGGCTCATGATAAGTGAACAGAACACACGGTAGTCAATAAGGCTGTTGAGTGGAGTTACCTTTGGGCCTGCTGTAACTGGTGCCTGTTTTTAGAGTACTGCATCGATTCATTTGTTTGAAGAGCATGTTTACTGATCGGCTGTCAAGGTGGACGTGGCCTGTCAGATGAGTCAAGGAGCATACAAGAGTGCAGGTCAGAGCGGTGACCTCAGCTCTTTCTGGATGAACTCTGCAACTTATGTTCCACACAGTCATATTTGGACACAGGGCATCAAGGTTTAACCTTTTAATCCCAGTTTTTTCCCAGACATGGAAAATATCCAAATGATGTGTCATTAGTAACCCTTTGAAATAATCAATAATTATTTTTTGACATTTTTTTGGAAAAGAGTGTGAAAAATTGTGTTTTATGGTCGGTCACAATAGTGACCGGTGGGATAATGTGTGTACTAAATTAACATATTTCTGCAGTCATATAAATTGTTATATATCTCAGCCCAGCTATTTTAAACTGTTTGATCACATTCGAGCATTAATATTATGCATAAAAAACCTTATACAACTCTGAGAGGAATACTGAGATAAAAGACAAATAAATACAACCATCAACGTTTTTTATTTTTATTTTATTAAAATGTTGTATGAAATATATCATCAAATTTTTATATTAGCGCTACTGGTATTACAACATCAATATTGTAAATTTGTTGTAACATTTGAACTTCTAATTTAGTGCAATATTTTGTCATTGCAACATTTTAGTGTAATTTTCACTGCTAACTGCAATTGGATTTATATTGTATACCTAAGTTCACTGTTATCCCACTGGTCACTATTGTGACCATCAACATGTTTACTCATTCTATGACCACACTCATCAAAACTGAATATATGTGTATTTATATATTAATACTAGACACCTTAAAGATAATGTGTACAAAAAAATCTTTAGTTTTAACATATTTTACTAGCCTTTCATTTTGGATCTTTGATGCAGCCATCATCTTCTCAAGGTACAAACAGGAAATAAACTGCTCTGGTCGTGACAATTTGCACTAATCACGTGAAACTGCACATATTATATTGAGACCCTTTATTTTCTCCATATTTGCAGGAAGTGCACTAAAATATCAGTAAGGATTTTTAAGCTTAATAAATGAAAACCTTTTTTACGGTCACTATTATGACCAGTGGGATTAGATGGGTTAATGAAGTAGCTATGGTAAAAATATCTGTTAAGTCATGTTTGCGTCATGAAGCAATTGTGAAATAGGTACAGGAATAGTTCACCCAAAAAATCTACAATTCTGTCATATTTACTTGAGTTCATGTTAAATCTGTGAGACTTCTGTAACATATAAGGTGTACAATATATTCTTTCATGACAGCAGCACTTGAGGTGACATGAACAAAACCTGATAATCATGTTCTCCAGCATGATTGGGATTTGCTTACATTTAGCCATAGAAATGCAGAAGTTCATAATCTTGAGAATTTTCTTTCATTTTTCAGAATCCTTAAACATTATGCCAGATTTTCAATGTGGTCTTATATTTTTAACCCAAGCAGTTTGGTATACAGTCATGGCCAAAAGTTTTGGCAGTGACATAAATTTTGTGTTTGGCAAAGTTTGCTGCTTAAGCTGGTGTGGTGTTCATTCACATTGTTTCTAGATTATATTGTGTAGAGTGATCAGATGCGTTTTAAATAATTGCTAAAAGCTTCATTTGGCAAAAAAAATGAACTTTTCACAAAAAAATAAAAATAAAATAAAAAATTCACAGTTTTTTTGATCCTGACACAAAATGACCAGCAGGAAATGTGAAAGTGTGAATGAGTATTAGTCAGGTGAAATCACTATCATTATTAATTAAATTGTAAGAGCAGACTGGTTGCTATAAAAGGAGGGAAGAAGAGCTTCCAATCATTGTGTTCTTGTTAGCAATGGTCACCTCAAAAGAAACACGTGCAACCATTATCGTTTTGCATCAAAATGGCCTCACATGCAAGGGAATTGCTACAAAGAATATTGCATCTGAAAGAACCATTTACCGGATCATCAAGAAGTTCAAGGAGAGAGGTTTGACTGCAGTGACGAAGTCTTCAGGACGTCCCAGAGAGTCCAGCAAGCGCCAGGACCGTCTCCTCCTGAGGAGTCAGCTACAGAATCGTGTCACCGGCAGTGCAGAGCTTGCTCAGGAATGGCAGCAGGTTGGTGTGAGAGCATCTGCACACACAGTGAGGCCAAGACTTCTCGACAACGGCCTGGTGTCAAGAAGGGCTCCAAAAAAAGCCACTTCTCTCTAAGAAAAAGGTGAAGACTGAAATTCTGCAGGAAGTACAAGGAATGGAGTCCTACCATGAGTCCTCTGTCGTGCCAACAGTGAAGCATCCTGAGACCATCTATGTGTGGGGTTGCTTTTCAACCAAGGGAGTGGGCTCTCTCATAATTCTGCCCAAAAACACTGCCTTGAATAAAGAATGGAATCAAAAAGTCCTGCAAGAGTGACTTCTTCCAACGATCCATGAGCAATTTGGTGATGATCCGTGCATTTTCCAGCATGGTGGAGCACCATGTCACAAAGCAAGAGTGATAAAGAAGTGGCTCGAAGATCGTTACATCAAAATTTTGGATCCGTAGCCAGGCAACTCCCCAGATTGCAATCCCATAGAGAACCTTGAGTCAGTCCTCAAAAGGCGAGTGGACAAGCAGAAGCACACAAATTGTGATCAACTCCGAGAACTAATAAGATAGGAATGGATCGCCATCAGTCAGGATTTGGCCCGGAAGCTAATATCCAGCACGCCAGAGCAAATTGCAGAGGTTATGAAGAACAAGTGTCAACACTGTAAATATTGACTATTTTTCTTTGCCAATAAAATCCTTTAAAACTTATGATATGCTTATCATTGTTTTTCAGTATACCATAGAAACATGGAAAAATAATCTACAAATACTGAAGCAGCAAACTTTGCAAAACTCAAAATTGATGTGACTGCCAAAACTTTTGGCCATGACTGAAGGTTGTTGGTGTTGTTGTTTATACTGAGCTGTCTTTTCATTTTGGCAGTTTGCGTTTCTCTTCATTGCATCCATACTGTTTACATATGACACATTTCCTGCTGCTGAAATATGTGAATGAAGCTCACGTAGGATGTGTAAAGTTCCTGGGAATCTTCTAATTTGATTCTTCTAATTCAGCTCATTGTGATGTCACAGCAGCCCTGCATTTTGAGGATAAACCTTATCGATGACCACCAGACCTCAAGGGCAGGTCTAAGCTCTCTCTTTTGTAAGCTGGGCCTGCCTCTTTCTTAGAATCGAGACACTATCTGTGGCCTACATCAGTGGAAGTGAGCTTGTGGTTTTGCTCTTGCTTGGTGGACCTCTGTTCTTCTCTTTTCTCATGAATTCTATCAGCGGCATTGCTCTTTCGCGGTAGACCTACCCAGCAAATTTCTCTATTCCGCTTTTTTTATTCACTGCCGATCTTTTCTCATCACTGGCTGCGGAGAGGTCAACCACTCGCTTTTAGTGTTGGGAAACGACCTATTGCTGAGTGATCATTGCGGTGGGCTAGTCATGTTTTCACTGCTGTTGAGACACAGTTATGTGAATGTAAACAGCAAAGTTTGTCTGTGTTCTGTTTGTTTGCATGACCATCAGAATAAAAGATATTGTATCCTTATTTCAGAGATCATTAAAATTAATATGTGCCGCATTACTTTATTTTGTCTGTTAGAAAGACTATTAACACAATTAAAAAAAGTTAATCTAGGTTCCAATGATAAATGCACATAATGAATTATAAATGATACATTATAAAGGTTGCAGCTTGCATAAAATAGGTGTAGATTTATAACGTATCTTGGGATAAGAATATCGCATAGGCTAAATTTACACAAGAAAGTAATACTTTTATTCAGCCATGATGCATTAAATGGATTAAAAGTGACAGTCAAGACATATGTGATATTAAAAAATATTTCTGTTTCAGATGTTTGCTGTTCTTTTGAACTTTAGTGTATCGTAGTTTTTACATAAAAGTATTAAGCACACAACCATTTCAAACATTGATAATAATAAGAAATGCACCAGATTAGCATCAGTAATTACATGTTAATATATATTAAAATAGAGCAATTATTTTAATATTTCACAATGTCAGCGCCAATAGCCTCATGGGCATCGACATAGTGTCATTGCATGACGGGCGTCCCGAGTTCGAATCCCAACTCAAGGACCTTGCCCAATCCTGCCCCCCTCTCTCTCCCACTTCGCTTTGTCATCTCTAAACTGTCCTGTCATAATTAAGGCAAAAAACGCTAAAAATAATTCTTTAAAAAAAATATTTCACAATATTTATTAATTGTACTTTGTTTTGTACTAATCAAATAAATACAGTCTTTGTCAAAATAATTTGTGGCCTAATAGTTGGACTTGTAACCCGAAGGTTGCAGGTTCGAGGTCCGGCAGGAATTGTCGGAGGGGGGAGTGAATAACCAGGTGAGACCCTTGAGCAAGGCACCGAACCCCCAACTGTTACCCGTGCGCTGCAGCAATATGGCTGCCCACTGCTCCGGGTGTGTGTCCACGGTGTGTGTGTGTGTTCACTGCTGTGTGTGTGCACTTGGATGGATTAAATGCAGAGCACAGATTCCGAGTATGGGTCACCATAGTTGGCCACACATGACTTTCGCTTTTCACTTTCAAAATAAGAAACTTCTTTCAAAACGTTTTAAAAACCTCACCAATCGTAATCTTTTAAAAAATAGATTTTTTTGACTGGTCATTAGGCAAAAACGAATGGCATAAACTGCCACTCTGAACAACCCTGGAAACACCCGAGAATACACTCAGAACACCTTAGTAAATTCTTGGAAGTGGAAAACCTTTTATATTGTCTGAATAAGTATTTATTCAGATGTGCAAAACCCACCGCCAGTTATGCTTGGGTGTTCTGAGTTGTCTCTAAGGCATTGCTATGTGGTTATTAGGGTGTACTAGGTGGTTAATTATTGGCCCAGATCAAAAGAGCCTTAGAAATGTAAGTTTGGTCACCTGTTAAAGTAATAACAAACCTCTCAATGTGCCATGTGACTTTTACTCATGTCCAAAGCGTGGTTCAGGATTAAAAATTGGCATCATTTGCTCAACCTCATGTCAGTCCAAACCTGTAGAAGATATCTTGAAAAGTGTTTTTGTCAAAAAAAAAAAAAAAAACAAGTCAGCATGATCCAAATGTGTTTGGACCCCAACATTCTTCAAGATTTATTTTGTGTTTCACAGAAGAAAGACAGTCATACAGGTTTGGAGCAACATGAGGGTGAGCAAGTGAGGACGAACATTTTGGGTGGACTACCCCTTTGAAGTTAGCAGTTTTGAAAAACCATTACCCCAAAATATAAATGTTGAAGATGCAATTTAGGTCAATATATACTTAAGGAAATATTTTTCCTTAGTTCTCCTTACTGTTTGTACATGCAAAAGTTCCAGCTGAGTGCATGGCCCCACGTGGCAGCACCACTATAGTAAAGCTGTTTGTTATTCAAATTTGGGGTGAAATCAGGAAAAAAAGAAGGCAGGTGTTTACGGCAGGTGTTTATCATCACACATGAGTCAGAAAAAATGCAAAGGAGCAAAGGGAAATCCCTGACTCTCCCCCGCGGCACCCACTGACAACGGGTCTGATTATCCACTGCACCATGCTGTAATGAATGGAAAGGGTAAGACAGATGGAAATACCATCATCAGGCCAAATGGGGAACCAAAAGCAGACCGAATCTCCAGCTGCTGTTCTCCTCCTATGTTTGAGCTCAGATCTTCCTACAGTTTCAAATGTCAAGGTCCTGATTTTAACAAATGAACCTGTGTCTAACAAGCCCACTGAACCTGTTTAGAAAATTAAAAACAAAGGTTTTATTGTCCTAACTGCTAAATGCATTTTTACCTGACAAAAAGAATAGAAGTGGCTTCTGATCCAAAGCGTAGTGTTGTGCCAACAGCATTTACCTTCAAATGAAAAGCTCTAAGCATTCATAAATGGGCAAACATAGGGAGTGACATCTATAGCTAGCTTATGAAAACAACATGGACCTGCCAAAAAATGCCAACTATTGTTCATGTTGGGAACAGTACGACAGGTTCTTTCAGATCAAATTAATATCCTAAGAAGTACAGAGTGTTCAGTCAGTGCCAATTGCTGAGCATAATAGCAGTAATGAAAAAGTTTTTGCTGTAGGATATTCGACTAGACATTGAACTAAACCAAAGTTTCTCCACCAACAACATCCTCTTTCTCACACCCTACACTATTGTATCAGATAACATATAGACAGGTTAACAGGGCCTCTTCGGGGGAACTAAAAACTCCAAGTGTCTTTAAATAAAGCACCTGTATTGGTGCGTTTGTTTGAACTTTCATTTAAAGCTTGTTTTTTTTTTTTTTGAGGCAAGTGCAGCTTCCTTCGTCTGATCAGAAGTGTCACAACAGAAGTGGGCCGATACTGCGAAAGAGGAAATTGACTAAGAGATTCTCAGAATCTTTGCGGATAGTGGTCATGTGACTAGCCGGAATGAGCTTTGAGGCTAAGGCTCATTTGCATATCACCATCGCTACTTTTAAAAGGAAAAAGGTGTTGGCCTCTGAGCGGAGCTCGTATGCCCATTTGTTTACATTTGCACCGTATTTGGGTCCCTTGTCTTGCTTTGAGTCACTCGCACATAAATGATTATGATAAAGCCCGCCAAAAGTGGCGCTTGCGGAACGAAACATGTTGCCTTGCACGCATGCATGCATTACAGAATTTGCCTGTCAAACCCCTCAAGATCACTCAGTGGTTACTTGCACACTTTTATTTCATAAGGTGTTAAAAGCTAACTTCATGCAGCTATAAACTAACATGAACAATATTGTTTTTAAGTTTTGTTTTTGTTGTTTTTTTTGTTCTAAAAGTGAAGACAAAAATTATAAAAATAAATACAGTTCACTGAAAACTGTGTGGCATGAAATAAATGCAAAAATGACATTGTGTACATTGTTACATAACTAAATAACTTTTTATTTTGCAGAGACACTACAAGAAATTGAAGAAATTGCAATAAAATGTTATTAACTTGTAAAATGAATGCATGTAAAGATCATGTTGTGTTTATTATTTGCAAATAAACCTTGTATCATCGTCTTTCTACAGCTGATCAGGTTTATGGAGACCAAGATATGCACGAAGTCGTCCGCCAAACATTGCATGGATTACTTGGTATGTGATGTTCTTTGGGATTCTCAGAGTGTACAAAACCTGTTCGTGTTTTAATTAAATTCATGCTTTCTGTATGATTTTACTTGCAGATGAAAAATGCAGATTAGTTCTCAAACTATGTAACCGTGGACTTCACTACATACATCAACAGAAAGAGGAAGAACAACTGTCGTGGAAACCATATTGAGATGCAGGCTATGGCAGAGATGTACAATCGGCCAGTGGAAGTTTATCAGTATGGCACAGGTGAGTCGAATTTGCATCAAGTGTCAATAAAACTGAATTACGTACATTTCACAATACACCACCATGCAAGTACCTGAGTAAATAACGATGACCGATTTGAAAATTGTTTCATTGATTTATTGGTATTGCAAGGAATTGTTTTTAGTTTTTAGTTTTGTCATTTAGCAGACGCTTTTATCCAAAGCGACTTACAAATGAGGACAATGGAAGCAATCAAAATCAACAAAAGAGCAGTGATATTTAAGTGCTATAACAAGTCTCAGTTAGCTTAATGCAGTACACATAGCAAGGTTTTTTAAATCATATAATAAATAAAAAGAAAATGAGAAAAAAATAGACAGAATAGGAAAAGAATAGAGCAATCTAGTGTTAGAGGCATTTAACAACATAGTGTTAATTGTATAATAAATAAAAACAGAAGATAGAATACAAAAAGACTAGAGAAGCTTTTGTTAGTGTCTTTTTTAAGAAAACAAGCTGTTAGTAAATAAATAGAGTGCGAGTGTAAAGGGGCATTTTTTTTTTTAAGAATATAATTAGAATAGAGAGTGCTAGAGTTAGAGGGTCAAATAAAGATAGAAGAGATGTGTGTTAGCAGATTTTTGGAGATGTCTAAGGACTCAGCTGCTCGGATTGAGTTGGGCAGGTCATTCCACCAGGAGGGAACATTTTAATTTAAAAGTCATTGAAAGTGATTTTGTGCCTCTTTGGGATGGAACAATAAAGTGACGTTCACTTGCAGAATGCAGGCTTCCAGAGGGCACACAAGTCTGAAGTAATGAATTTGCCTAACTGGTTGGTGAAATTGTGATGAAACGATGGGTCTTGGCAAGGTTGAGTTTGAAGGTGATGTTCCGTCATCCAGCAAGAAATATCTGTTAGACAAGCTGAGAGGCGAGCAGCTATCGTCGGATCTTTAGGATGGAATGATGAGAGGTAGAGTTGAGTGTCATCAGCATAGCAGTGATATGAAAAGCCATGTTTCTGAATGACAGAACCTAGTGATGCCATGTAGACAGCGAAAAGAAGTGGTCCAAGAACAGAGCCCTGAGGCACCCCAGTAGTTAGATGCTGCGACTTGGACACCTCACCTCTCCAAGATACCTTGAAGGACCTATCTGAGAAATAAGACTCAAACCACTGGAGTGCGGTTCCTGAGATGCCCTTTGCCAATTGACAGGAGGATTTGGTGGTTAACCGTGTCAAAAGCAGCGGACAGATCCAGCAAAATAAGTATTGAAGATTTGGAATCCGCTCTTGCCAGTCACAGTTTCAGTTGAATGTCCACTTCTGAAACCAGACTGGTTGCTGTCGAGGAGGTTGTTCTGTGTGAGAAAGGCAGAGACTTGGTTGAACACAGCTCGTTCAAGTGTTTTTGCAATGAAATGGAAGAAGGGAAACCGCTCTGTAGTTCTCTAAAATAGATGGGTTGAGGGTAGGTTTCTTAAGTAGTGGAGTTATACAAGACTGTCTAAATGCTGAAGGAAAAACACCTGTATGAAGGGATGTGTTAATGATGTGAGTGAGTGCAGGTACAACTGCAGGAGAAATGGCTTGAAGGAGATAGGATGGAATAGGATCAAGCGGACAAGTAGTAGGTTAATTAGAAAGGATGAGTTTGGAGACTTCTGTCTCAGAGAGTGAAGAGAAGGATGTGAATGAGTGTATCTTTGCTGGTAAGATGTGTTTGACAGATTGTGGTGTGGAAAATTGTGCACTGATGGTTTTAATTTTATTAATGAAGAACGTGGCAAAGTCGTCAGCTGTTAGAGTTGATGAAGGAGGGGGAGGACAAAAGATGGAGGAAAATGTTTTAAAGAGCATGCGAGAGTTAGACGAATTGTTAATTTTGTTATGGTAGTATGTCCTTTTAACAGTGGAGAGTGGAGTCATTAGCAGAGAAGGAAGAGAGGAGTGACACATTAAGGTCAGTAGTATTTTTTTATTTGCACCACACCCTTTTAGCAGCCCTGAGCTTAGAACGATGCTCGCGGAGAACATCAGAAAGCCAAGGGGCAGAAGGGGTGGTATTGGATGGATTGTAGCGGAGAACATCAGACAGCCAAGGGGCGGTGTGGGTTTTGAGGAGTGGGTTTAAGTAGAAATGTTGGTTTCAAGAGATGATAACTGTTTAGGGGGAGGAAACGAAGATGAAACCATATCAGATAGCCGAGAGGGTGAGAGAGTGAGTGTAGGTTATGTCGAAAGATGACATGTGGAGGGGTATGTGTTGTGTCAGGAACCATGTTGAGGTTAAAAGTGAAGAAGAAGTGAACCGAGGTGTGCAGTGGAGTAACCAGTACATGATCAGTTGAGCAGTGTTGTGTGTAAATAAGGTCCAGATGTTTGCCTGATTTGTGAGTAGCAGTAGTTGACACTCGGTTGAGATCAAAAGAGGCAAGCAGAGTGTGGAAGTCTGCAGCCTGAGGTTTATGTAGGTGGATGTTGAAGTCTCCAGGCATAACTAGGGGAGTACCATCCTCAGGAAAGTTTGAGAGCAGCACTTCTGATTCATCCAAGAAGTTACCTTGTGGTCCTGGGGGTCGATAAACAACTACAAAATGGATTTTAGAAGTGTGGGTAATAGTGAGTGAATGTGATTTAAAGGAGCTGTTAATACCTAGAGAAGGTAAAGGAATACATTTCCAATCATTAGAGATGACCAGTACCTCCACCTCATCCAATCAGACGGGGAGTGTGGGAAAATGAGAAATTATTGGATAGGGCTGCTGGTGTAGCAGTGTCCTCTGGTTTGATCCACGTCTCTTGTCAGGGCCATGAGGTTTAGTCTTGAATGACTAGTAAAAGATGTAATGAAATCTGCTTTGTTTACTGCAAACATGACAATTCCAGAGACAATAGAAAAAAAAGTAGTGTATTAGCAGACATAGGCAAAGTGTGCAGGTTGTTAGGATTGTGCTGCCTATAGTGTGTGATGTGTGGTTTGTGAGTGGGAGTATTAGTAGGGATATGGAAACACATAGTAAGAGTTGGTCATAAGAACTGAAACAGAAGTGAAGCAAGGTGTAGAAAAGAGGATGAGTCAAATGCGATCCCTTGCCAGTGTCCCTGCACGGTAGACTCAGTGGTCTTTACACTCTTCAGTCTTCACACGAGGGCTGCGGCTAATACTAACCTTTTTTTATATCCATTTGACAAAACGAAAATTTAATTCAGCTGAACACGCTTTACGGTTTAACACAACAAAGGGCTAAGCAAGCGCACGACTCTGACAATGTACGCGATGCAGCACGAAACCAAATGCAACTTCAGCACTTCACAACAACAGTAAACAAAAACTAGCGTTTCCTAGCAGCGACAACAATATTTACATGCAATATGTTTAACAGCCTTTGTGGTGATGCATGTTGCTTTTATATTGATGCATAAGTAAATCTTGTTCCTTGTTCTGTGTGTTTCTAAATTATTATTTTGATGGCTTCTTTTAGAACCAATCAACACGTTCCATGGCATCCACCAAAATAATGACGAGCCAATCAGAGTTAGTTACCATCGGAACATTCACTACAACTCTGTAGTGAATCCCAACAAAGCCACAATTGGAGTTGGGCTCGGACTTCCTGCCTTCAAACCAGGGGTGGGTATCTGCAATATATATACATTTTCTTCTAAAATGAGCATTTTTATCAGACTCCTATGTGTAGGTTCAGTTATTTCACTTTAATGGCAACGAATAGGGATCTTTTCATTGCCACTGAAGTGAATTTACTGAACCTACACGTAGGAGCATAATAAAAATGCTCATTTTAGAAGAAGAAAAATTTCAGACACCACTTAGAGGCTTTTGCATCTGAACTCATATATAAGTGAAGCATTTTTACTAACTACTTTATTGGGACCACATTACATTGCTTTTAAAAAGTGTACAACTCACTGTATTAAAAAAAGAAGTAACAGATTCATTCTTTTTGTAAAAAATGTATAAAAACATGGACGTGGTGTCCGTGACGTCACCCGTAGACTCCTGAAGAGCATTTTTGAAGCTCAAAGTGTGCAGAGCGGGCCATCGCCATCTTGGCAGCGATTAACCACGAGACTCTCCCGGATAATCGAAAATGGGCAAAAAGGCAGGAGCTAGTTGCTGAAGCCATGCCCACCTAGCGCGACGGCATTTTCAGCAGCGGCAATCCACCTGTCACTCAAGTGGCCACGCCCTTAATTATGCAGAACTTTAAGGCTTAATATAATTTAAACGGATGAGTTTATAAAAATATTCACCCCCTCACAATTGTCATGAAGGGCAAAATTAGCAATATAGACCAAAATCATTTTTTGAACCAGGCTGTAAACATGTTTTTTTCTGCTGTAAAGTTGTGCATTTTAACATGGGGAGTCTATGGGACTGACTCCCTTTTGTAGCCAGCCTCAAGCGGCCAGTCGATGAATTACAGTTTTTAGTCACTTCCTTGTTGGCTTCACGAGAGAAAGCGGGAGGTTGTCGCTCGGGGTGTAATCCATTAATGAAGAAGTATTTTTTTAAGTGTCATTTCGGTGTGAGAATATCTGGTGATTGTTTGCGACTGTGCTTCATTTTCAATGTGAAAATATGCTAATTGCTCTTGCACTTTGGTGTTACTATTTGTCTCTGTGTATTCTTGCACGTACACCTCCATCTGCTTGTGCAAGAACAGCCATTTTTTAACATGTTTAATTTTTTGAAATGCAGTAATGACCTGTATTTCCTATTCAGGAATGTTTCACAAAGTCATTGTGGGTTTGTGAATTAGGAAGTCCATTGAAAATACTGTCTCGTCAGATTGTTCCTCCCATTCACTCAGGCAGTTCCGTCAGCTGATCCAAAGTCTGAATTTGGCGACAGTCGTCATCAAAGCCACAAAGAGACAACAAAGTGTGCCCCGCCGTGTCCCATTTCCCAGACTGCTCTGGGTGGAAGAGGGGGGGAACATTCCACACGTCAGTGGTTTCGGGGGAGCCCTATTAACAGCACACTGTTTTGTTTACGTGCCACATGCCTTGTGATAATTTAAGCCGGGCAGATCAAAGACAGATCATGCCTTCCTATCAAAAACAGAGGCACAGTGTGTGTGAGCTAGAGCGCTCTGACTAATTTGTGGCTAAGAGGGAATGCTGATATGAACATTTCCATTATCATTCTCCTAAAGTATCGATCAAAAGCTTTGTAACATTAACAACATGGAGGCAACATTGTCCAAAAAAGCTAGACAAAGTTTGGTGGAAGAAATGCATTATACAGTTAAAAAGTGTGTTATTTCAGGCATTTTGCATGCTTCAAGATCTTAGACATGGGCGCACTGTTCCAAAGCAGAGGACATGTAGCACAGCAAGAACAGCAAGGGAAAAAAAAAAGACATGCATCTAAAAATCGGTCAACAGATATACTCAGCTCCGTGATTGACCAATCAGAATCAAGTATTCTACAGAGTTGTGTCATTATGTTCATTTGCCTAAATATAGGTAGTTTACAGTTGCTGTCAAATGCAGCTTATACAATCAGAAACCCTCTGTTTTATGAGATGCATTCTGTTTTTTCTGAGACATGATGATGATGATGATGATGATGATGATGTCCATCATCTACTATTAAGTGTTTGTTAAAAAAAAAAAAGGCTTATTGCTCAGTATGCATGTAGCAGACAGTGCTTTTCCTGTTCCCACAAGTCAACTCATCTTCAGGGCTCTTGAGCAGAAGGCATTCGCACGTGTTACCTGAGGGGCAACACTGTGGCCTTTACCCCTCCTCTGTATCTGTCTCTTACGAAGAAAAATGACAGGCTGATGGCAATAATCATAGTAAGCGTACATACTATTTTTGTCACAACTGGCTTGACGGGAGTTCAGTGCTCGACATCAATTTTTACATTTTTTGCCTTCTGTCTTGCACTCTAGAGTGAACAAAAAAATCTGTCATCATTTGTTCTGTCACTCATTCGTTCATTGTATCTATCATTCTGTCTATTGTTCTTTTTTATTGTTCATTCTGTTGTTCTTTCATTCATTATTTCTGCTGTTCTATCTATTATTTATCATACATGCATCATTTGTTTGTTCATTCTGTCTGACAAAAAAACTATTTGATTACTCATTGCTGTGATTGACCAATCAGAATCAAGTATTCTGGAGATTATGGTCATTAGCCTAAATTTAGGTTGTTTACAGTTGCTGTCAAATGCAGCTTATCCAGTCAGAATGCCCTCTGTTTTATAAGATGCGTTCTGTATTTCTGAGATGAAATGAGTGTCCCTTTATCCACTTTTAGAAAATGATTTATTGCTCAATTTGCATATAGGGGAAAATGTTTCTCCATTTCCCACAAATCAACTCATCTTCAAGGTGCTTGAGCAGAAAACATTCTCACCTGTCACCTGAGGGCTAAAATGTGGCCTTTAACCCCTCTTCTGAATCTGTCTCTGTCTCTATGCAGTTTGCAGACCAGTCACTCATGAAGAATGCCATTACAACGTCAGAGGAATCCTGGATTGAGCAACAGATGCTGGAGGACAAGAAGAGGGCCACGGATTGGGAAGCCACCAATGAGGCCATAGAAGAGCAAGTGGCCAGAGAATCGTACTTGCAGTGGCTTCGAGACCAGAGGAAAAACAGGCACGACAGGTGTGGAACCTGCCTGTTTCAGTGCTAATCCAACTAATTACCTAACACCATGCGTCATTCCATCAAAAGCTGTATTTATATTCTAATCAACAGGATTGTCAGTAGGAGTCAGGTAGTTAGCGTGCGACAATTACTTCACAAAACCTTTGGCGTCATAAAATAATCGCTGGTTTAATGCTGATCGCAAAGGAATTTTTTCCGAAAGTCACAAAGTAGCTGTGAGAAGTGCTTCACTAGTTAAGAAAACACATAGCTAAGACTATCGGCTACGCAAATACCTACAGCATATGTGGATTGCGTTTTCACACTTAAGCCAGCTGTGAAGAAGACACATTCTTCACAGAAGCTATAGGCTTTCTTATAAATCACTTTTTGAACTGACTGAAAGCAGTGTATCAGAAAAGAAAGAAAATGAGTCATTTGATCTAAGCAAACAAACGTAAGAGATTTTACATAAACCTACTTTCTGTAAATGTCCTTGTATAAGAATGCTTACTATTTTTGAGTGACAAACTTTGAAGATACGAAGTGCCTTTCACTTATCATTTGTGAATGAACGTGTTTACTTTTGCTACTCCCTCAGCCTCGTAAGGCCAGTGCTACGTGCAGCTCCGCCACGGCTGCGGCCTCCAGTGGTTTGGAAGAATGGAATGCCCGATCCCCACGACAGCGCAGCTCCGCCCCCTCTCCGGAGATCCTGATCCTTCGCACTCGGACACACACCCGCTAAGCCCCCCTCCCCGGCCGGAGCGGCCCTCTCACTATCCAAGCCCCCATCACCCTGTGCACCAGGTCTATTTTCAGTCTTCACAATAAAGACAGTGTCATTAAAACTATCAGTTTAACTGTGTGACACATTTCCTCCAGCGAGCCAGTTTATAGGGGAAATGCCACATGATGTTCATGGATAATTAAACTGAGAATTAAAATAAGGAAACTGTCAAAAACATGTCCGGGTTGTATTTCACTTCAAAATCTGAAGGAATTAAATAAGAAATTATATTTTGCACCAAGAAAACATGTTTGTGCCGTTCAAATTCTGTTAAGTACACTACCGTTAAAAAATCTCTTCTGCTCAACGAGGCTGCTTTCTTTGATTTCTTTGATCAAAAATTCAATATTTATTTGATTTAAAAAAATGCAGATTACCATTTTAAATAACCATTTTCTATTTTAATATATTTTCAAATGTAATTCATTTCTGTGATGCAAAGCTGAATTCCATTTTAAATAACCATTTTCTATTTTAATATATTTTCAAATGTAATTCATTTCTGTGATGCAAAGCTGAATTAAAGAAACATTTCTTCTTATAATCAAAGTTGAAAACTGCTTAATATTTTTGTGGAAAGCTTGATAATTTTTTCTAGAATTATTTGATGAATAGAAAGTTCAGTATATTTATAAAAATAAATAGAAACTTAATATAAAAACCAGTATTACAGCAATTATTATGGTAACAGAAATGCATGAGAATAATAGTTATATAATAAAGAGAATTATCAGTAAGAATGATCATTAAGTAATTAAAAAAACTCAAAACTAAATGCATTACAGTTAATGACTATTTGTGTGTAAATGTACTTAATTTTAATGTCACTATGCAAAAAAATATTTTATAAAGTTTCTTTATGCAATATGAAATTCACTACAGGAGACGCCACATAGATCTCTGTACTTAAGTCTTTCAAAAGAAAGATTTTCCTGTGTTCTGTCTCGCCGTTCAGGTCCCAGTAACCAGTCTTGTGTTGGACCAGACAGACCCACCTCGTCTTCTCTGGTGTCTCTGTATCCAGCACTGGGCTATCGGGCCATTATGCAAGAGATGTCCCCTACTGCTTTTGGTGAGGAAGAGAAAATCCCACTTGCCAGTCTGTCTAGCTGTCCTGCCTGATTCAGTATGAAAGAATCCAGGGCTCAAGAATGCCATGTTAATCACTGCGCTTGCTCGCCTTCCTCATGCGTCTCACACAACTTGAATCTGTGATGTGATCCATGTGATTCAGTGTGGAGCTGTGTGAATTGTACCCAACACTCATGCAGAAAGCAGCATGTACTGTACAATCGTTATGTGCAGTTAAATACACTTGATTGCAGCTGAGTATCGGCACACCCCAGCTACTGTTGACATCAGCTTAAAGAACTTAAGAAGGTGCGAATAGGGAGGGAATGTTTTTGACAGTTGTAACTCTTGTAATGGATATACATCAGTCTGAAAAGATGGACACACCCTACTCATTCTTTATTATTGCTGTTATGCACATTTAATAATAGTAAAGGGCGTTAAAGAATGAAAGACTGTAAGTTCCTATGTATGTTACACACTTGGTTTGGTTTTACAGTATCAACAGCCTTAAAAATTAGATTGTTTTAGATTTATAATGAAATCAATTTTTAGACACTACTGGTCAAAAGTTCGGATTTTTTTGATAGTCTCTTCTGCTCACCAGTGCTGAATTTATATATTCAAAAATACATTAAAATATTGTGAAATATTATTTCAAGTTAAAAAAAAAAGTTTTTTTATTTGAATATATTTGAAAATATAATTTATTCCAGTGATGCAAAGCTGATTTTTCAGTGTCACATGATTCTTCAGAAATCAAAGAAATGAATACTTTTATTCATTAAGGATGTTTTAAAATGATCTAATTTATTGATAATGACATTTAATGACATGATGTTAAAAAAAATATGTTTCAAATAAATGCTGTGAACTTTATTCATCAAAGAATCCTTAAAAATATATCACAAAAATGGTAAGCAACATAATTGAGCAGCAAATCCGCATATTAGAATGATTTTTGAAGGATCTTATGACACTGAAGACTGGAGTAATGATGCTGAAAATTCAGCTTTGCATCACAGGAATAAATTACGTTTTAGAATTTATTCAAATAAAAATAAGTTCTTTTAAAATGTAATCATATTTCACAATATTTCAGTTTTTACTATATCGTTGATCAAATAAATGCAGCCTTAATGAGCGTAAGAGACATATTTCACATTAAAAACATCAAAAAAAATCGTAATTATTCCAAACATTTTACAGGCAGTGGATACAGTTATCTATAAAACTAATTTCAAGCATTTAAGCAGAAGGCTTCAGATAAGAATTTCAGTCATGTGTGTGAAATGTTTTGACTTGTGGTGTATATAATAGGCTTTGTTTTTATCTGTGTCAGCAAACCATAATGTGTTTTGTTGCTCTTGTTTGCAACAGGCCTAACAGACTGGGAAGACGACGAAATATTGGCGTCCGTCTTGGCCGTGTCACAACAGGAATACCTCGACAGCATGAAGAAAAATGCCATGCATAGAGAACCTTCTCCAGACAGCAGTTGATAAAGGAGGGTTGAGGCACAATCTGCATCTGAAGCAGGAGGCAGATACATGGGGATCAAACCAGTCACATTCTCTCCATCATCATGCAGTGCACACTGTCCTCCCATCAGCTATCACTGGCTCAGCCATCCAGCAGTAATGCCCCATTGTTGTGACACTCACCTAACCACTCCTTTTCTTTCTTACACCATTCACCACCATCACTGGACTCCTTTAGGTGCATGTGAAAATAAACATGACTGATATCATTATAGAAAACATGGAGAAACGAAAAATTATTGAGAAAAAAAAAAACTCATACTTTATCCTCTTAATTAATTGATTAATATAATCTTTTTATTTTCTTGTTTGGGATGAAAATGCTTTTTTTTCTTGGAATAAAAAAAAGAACTTTCTGAAGAAATATACTTTTTTGTTGGCAATCCTTTTTATTCAGACTTGATTGATGTTTCTGAAGATTTCTCATCTGTGGAAAACAGTTTTATTAAAGAAATGAAGTGTGTCTGAATAGGTGCAATGCTGAAATCTACCAGTCAAGAGTCTCAAATGATCACGTAAGCGAGGTATAAATATCTGCTTATATAAGCATTATCATACGCCATCGCTTAGCTATTAAAGTTCCGTTTTTCTTGGTATATCATCATGGAGACAAAAAGAGCCCACATTCGATTTTGTAAATAGCTGATGTGGGACTGTCCCCCCCATGCACAGAGCATGCTAAAGCAGGAGTCATTTATTGCCCTTCCAAAGGGTCTAAGATCATCCCTATTTATATGTGCAGATGTGCAATAATAATTGTGCTAGAGGTAAGAGACATTGGGGGTTTTTTACTACTGTTTGACCTGAAAAGAGAAATTACTAGAAATAATCCGAAAAGTGACCAGATGTTTTTTTATTTTTAGTTTTTTTTCAAATTACTTGTTACTTGGGTACTACTTCATTTCTCAACTCAGATTCAATCTGAGTGTTTAACAAAAAAATAAAAAAAGAAGAAGAAGGGGCACATTTTGCCATATAATTCTATATGAGGATCTAAGGATTAGATTAACTTCCATTTACCTGTTCTTTGTTTGAAGTAGTAGTAAAATGTATTTATAAGCATCTATTTTAGTTTTATTTGTATTTTATAATTATGATGAGGACACGAATATCTGTGTACATTTTGTTACTAGTGGCATTTATCTTGCTAACTGCTTTTTTAATTCTATTTTAGTCTATTCGAAATGGTTATTTCCTGGGTTTCATTAACAAAATGCCTATTAGAAATAAAAAGCTGGAAAGATCTTGCCTCTAGTGCATGAGTGAATTCACAAATTTATGCGTGTTTAAAAACAAATGGTCGAAGGTATTCCCGTCATCGCGCGCTGCGGCGCTCTTTCTGAGGAACGTTGGGCGCGAGAGACGAGGCTGGGAGATTCTAGCAATAGTTAAGACCAGCGCAACTCAATAGTAATCGTTTTTTTTTTTCAGCGCTATGATTGGCTGTCAGTTCAAACAACTACTGCAAGCGGGGTTGGACACAATGGCGGGTTTGTTAGAGTGGGCGTGGTCTACGCGTCAAGATGTTAAACATCAACAAAGTGCCGAGATGATTCAGAAGCCGTGCGAAAGTGTTTGAAGAAGTCTCGTGGGTGACTCGCTCCCACACTGCAAACGGCGGAATTTGAACTGAACTCGCACAAAAAAGACATTGACCGAAACCCTAACAGAATGTACCATGGACATGTTCTAGGCTGAAGCTTCGTCCACTGTACCAGCTGAAGATACCCTTCCACTTGTTTTTAGAGTTTTTTTCGAAAATATAACCTGAAAAATGTTGGGAATATAATAAACCGGCTTGTGGACCTGCGTCGGATCAGCTGGAAGGCGTCCGTGAGAGCAAAACATGGTGAGTGCTTCACAATACCCGAAACAAGACAAAACAATCTATAAAATCTGTTTATAAGGCTACGTTTGAATTCTTTTGCACTTTACCAACAGGTTAAATAATAAATATGGACGCCTTGTGAGAAATTGTTACATTGATCCAAGAAGCCGATACTTTCGAATGACCGGCGTGCATTCTTGGTTGTTATGTTACACCTTTTTACATTTGATCTGCGTTTACTTTTCTAGCTTAAGGCGACACTGTGCGAAAGCAGTACATGCTGCCGGATCCGCTCCTCTTTGGGAAGCGGAGGGGGTTGCGGGTCTGTGTTCTGCCGGACAGGAGCATTAGCGACGGACTACCCGTAAGACATAGCATAAATCTGGATCTGCTAAAATGCAAACATTCGTGCATATGTCTTCCTAAATTTCTCCTTACAAATTACTTTCTTATTATAATTCACGGTACCCGCACTATCAAACAAAGATCCCGACGATCTTAGAATCCAGCAGTGTGGAAAGTCCTGGTTGAGGAATCCATCATATTAATGCAAAAATAGGTGTTGCGTATATGGGGTTTGACTTTGTAATCTAAGTCCAAGCGACCATTAATTTTTCAAAGGAACAGGCAAACCCCTGAGTAGTCATCGATAAGATAGGAATGCTAGAGCCCTCTTATGATTGTCTTGGGGTGGGTTTGTTGTTTTACCGGAACAGCGTCGTCCTTATACAGAAAGTGATCCGGTAGGTCGTGACGATATGGATTTTCAAAACCCCTAAAGGGAAACTTAGGGGACTTCCCACGTGGTCAGAAGAGTGTTCTAGTAATAGACGAGATAATTTTGGTTCAAAACACCAAGAGGAAATAGTTATAGGTGCCAAAAACTTATCGGACAAGATAAAAATTGTACTTCACATTGTTTATAACCCAGGGAGAAAAAACCCGCAATCTGTATACAACCTGCATTAACCATTATGTGGAAAGTTTTCTAGGCATTTTTTTTTTTAATATAACGTGTGCTGTTCCGAGTAGGAACAACATAATCAGGATCAATAGGTGTCCAATAATGGAACAAGCTTTTGCTTTACCTTTTATCTTAGCCTGGTACAGCAAACAAAGTACCCATGGAGATCGCTCTCCTCATGCGTCTGGGGGGAGATGTCAAGGGTCGCTACCCAACCAATGTACGCGGCATCATCCGAGGACATGCTCGACCCGTTTGAGATGCAGGGGTCAGGGATACCCTCATTGTGTTTGAGGAAACCCCAGCACTCCACGCCATGTTTGCCTTCATCAATGAACGGGAGGGAACTGAGGAGCGACATTGACACAGAGGTGCGAACAAACGCTACAGTCGTCTGACATTCGACTCTATATGTAACACCACACTTAATGAACGAGCATTGGTCTTGTTTTTAGATTCTTTCTCACAAGGCTAAAGTGAAAGCCATTGCAGTTCTGCCACTCCAAAGGAATCGTGCACCGGGACATACCAAGCATGAGCACACATCCTCGCTTGACACCCGCAACGGAGACAGCAAAATCATTGATCTTGGATTCGGGGCTTGTGAGAAGGAATCCATTTACCACCGACTTTGAAGGTAAGGCAAGCTTTCAGTTTGGCCTTACTGATACTCACCTGCACTCGAATTATCACAGTGAATGTGGAGCCGGCTTCTAATGACACATCCTCCGTCTGTTTAGGGACCAGAGTCTACAGACTCCAGAGTGGAGTCCCGCACACAGTGTTACATCGCGCGTACAACGCTCTCAACGGTTTTTTGTGGGGGTCAGGGGGGCGGATGCTGCTTTGTTGACATGGTGTGTGGAGTAATTCCCTTCGAGACGGGATCGCAAGGTGGACCAACGGAATAAGGTGTACAACACTGGGCACTCCACAGTAGTATTCAACCTCCACGCAGCCCTCCAAACGGTGCAGCCAACAACAAACAAAATGAAAAAACTCTACTTTCTTTAAGGACAGTCTACACCAGACAAATGAAAAATTCTATTCTTCACTGGTAGCGCTCACACTCACCCACAAAATAATAAGTTCACACGTAACCGATGACTTCTTATTATTTATTTTTATTCTTTTATTTCATGACTGACAACGAAGAAAGTCTCTGATGTCAACTGGTGCCTTTCCTACAGGCCGGAGAGGAACGGCCTCGTTTGGAGCAGATTTTGCAGCATCCGTGGAATGACGGCGAGCTCTGAGGAACATTGGAGATTTGGCAAGCGGGAAAGCAATCTCAAGCCAAGCCTTTTCAACTCCTGAACGGACTTTGGACATCGATTCCGAAGCTTCCCTTACAACCACGTTTCGTTTTACAAATGGACTTCCTGAACTTAGTTGTCTGCTTCTGGATTCTTCGTCTTTATTTTGTGTTTTTGGCGTATTTGGACTTTGGGACTATGCTTCTAGATGCCTAGGAATAGCCTGGGATTTCTGCAGGTTTCCTTTTCTATGATGATATATTTTACTGCCCACACTACACACTCACCACAGTCCCGTGCAACTTTTTTACTCTTATGGCGGATTAAGTATTTATTTTTTTCAGGCCTCGTACTAATTTATTTCTTGCACGAATGTCAGAAGCAGTCAACTGTGTTCGTCTTCGACTGTTCTAACTGACTCCTCAAGTGACAGTAGTGTTGGAATTTCTCCCATTATTTACCACACTGCGATGAAACCTGGTTTTTTATTAAAATATATTAAAAATTATCACAGGTTTTTCTTTACGTACACGTGATACTCTCTCCCTCCCTCCCTGTTCTAATGGTTTTCAAAAAGAACCTGGGCTCTGCTTTCCAGTCTTTTGGGAACGGGGGGGGGCCCCCCCGCAGGCTGACTGGACCAATAATTCAGGCTCATGTGACTCGTTTCCCCATTTAGCAACTCACACTCTCACAGATGGCGCCGAACACCGCCACGAGAGAGGAACATTCCTGTGGACTGTCTGTTCTATCTCTACATGAACCACTTCCCCTAGTGGATCCTCCCAGAGCCATTACTAAGCCGGCTTTGGTTCTGTTCTGTATTGTTTTGTGACAAGACAGAACCTGGGCTGTAACTTAAAGGAATGTTGTCAGGGATGCTTTGTATCGGAACCACACTACAGCTATGTGTCATTTTGTGGTAGTTCCCAAAGGTCCGCATGTTAACCTAATGTCAGGAGGGTTTCAAACCACTAAACCCATCTGTTGAGTTTTACTAAAACGTGGGCCTATGGGCTTTTTCTTCTATAGTCTGATACCACACCCAAAGAGATCTGCCCTTACTGTCTTATGTGAGGTCATTACACTGCATAATGGCAGATCTGGAGTAAGTAAAGCAAGACCAAAAAAAACTCTCTTTGTGATAAGTTGGGTTTTTTGTTCAGAGTTCGCAAAGTGATTTGCTTTTGTATTTGGATCCAAACCCGCATTGACATGTTCAAATTGTTTGTTTCGAGACTTAGAAACCTCGCTGAATGTGTAAAATTGGACCTTTCTCCTCCTTTCCCAACATCAAACATGTAATGCATTCATGTCAACAACTGGGGGTATTTTTGATACAGGTCAGCTTTTCATCGTTTTTTTTGTTATAAAAAAAAAAAAAATCCTTGCGGTTTTTGCTGGGTTGGCACAACAGTTTTGCTGTACAATACTTGGGTCTTCAACAAGTGCCGCCGTGGCTGTTGTCACATGATGTTTAATTTAAGAGATTGCTGTGAATAAAAGATATAGATGTGAAATTCTCTAGTATTTAAAGCAGAAAACCTGAGCCTCGCCTTTTCCTAGTTCATTTTTCTGCTCAATGCAAATAGAAATAAAACGAGAACTCCAGCCATATATTGATCATAGTTTTCTGTTCATCAAGTTAGCGGAATTTTTAAACAGGGCCTCTCTAGTCCAACCAGTCAGCGACTTAGTTTTCCCGACAACCGTGAAGAAGAATGTTTTATCATGTTCACCCAAGTGCTAGCGTTTAATATTGTAATGACCCGAACTGACTTCTCCACATGGTTTACCCGCCTTGACTAAAACACTGACACCCTGAATTGTACTGTGTATGTATATATGCTATATAGATAGCTAATAATATTAGTATTACCTACACACACAATCACACACACACACACAAGTAGACACCAAAGTGTGCTGCACTAGTCCTCAAAAGTGCCCGCCTGTTTCGATCTCCCCCAGGTGGCTGGTCCCAGTCTTAGGTCATTAACCCCAACCTCTCCCATGTAATTCTAAAGGGAATTTAGACAAACTAAATAATTAAATTTCACTTCAGATTTTTTGTGTTTCACAAACATGCTTTTTTCAGTCATTTGATTTAGGATTTTAAATCCTGCTGATGTAAGTTTTTTTTTTACATCCACTTTATTTCGCTCACTATGCGTCATCTACTACTTCAGGTCCCAAATAAGCGCAATATGGCTGCGACCCCTTGGGATAATTGCGCCTTCACTTTTCTTCAATAGAATAGTAAATATATTATATCTATCTCTGTATGTACAAATGGATTAATCTCGCTTCCGTGTTTTCCAACCCTAAAAGTTTTTGTTTACATTAATTTACTTTTTCCAGTTAGTCATTTAGCAGACGCTTTTATCCAAGGCGACTTACAAATGAGGACAATGGAAGCATCAATATCAACACAAAAGAGCACATTTTTTTTTGAAAACCCAAGTGCTATAACAAGTCTCAGTTAGCTCAATTGCCGTACCGCATGGTGCATTCATTTTTCTAGTTTCCATACCGTCTATTGTATGTGACAGTGTGGATAATCACTCAGCAGCACCCTTACTTTTTCATGACCTGACATTGGCAGAACATGATACTGTGATGATGAATTATTACAATATATGGCCTACGTTCCCGTTTTGGACTTGGGACAACGTTTCAGTTGCATTGCTGTCTATGCAGGGCCACGACCGCTCCAGATTCCATCTGAAAAAATCTTAATTTGTGTTTCCGAAGCATGACACAAAGGTCTTACGGGTTTGAAACGACATGAGGGTGAGTATAATTAATGACAGAATTTTCAATATTTGGGGTGAAACTTGACCCACTTTCAGATGTATGACTGAAAAGCAATACAGGTATTGTGTGTGCTATCAATCGACCAATCGTAGTCGGTGCGACGAAGGTGGGCTCTTGTTGTGAAATAGCAAAATTATGTGTTACATAGCATGTAACCATTATTGCTGTGGCCACAGTCAGTAGGAAAAAACAACGCCAAAAACCAGGACACATTAGACAATTTAAAAATGTCCCCGTATAAAGGCGGGTATTGGCCTATGGGCACCCTACGTTTGCGCGAGACGCTTGTGGGCACGACCACCTCCGATGCCATTCGCTCCCGCTTGACGGTTAGAATTCGATATGACATCGCACCGCAAGGGACCCCCATGTCCTGCGTGTGATGTCTCCGAAAATTGGGGCCAACCATAAATGTGTTATCACTATGCCAGGCAACTATAGTGGAATTATGATGCATGTGCCGCCATAATGGATTCCTGTAACGCCGTGCAAATACTTCACTTGGTCCATGCAATCCTGTACTTGTTTCCCCCCACAGTATTAGTAGGATCCCCCGTTCGATGATATGATGTAACGTTAAGCATAGGATACCCTAGTACTGTCGCCAAAATTCAATGGAAAAGAAAGTAGAAAGAGGCAAAACGTCTTACGCAAAACAAACAAAAGAAAATACCACGGGACTTGTTACAGGGCGTGTGTTTTTTGGGGATTTCAACCGGATTTTCATCCTGCTATCTGACCTTATGTAATCTATTCATAAACGCAGCGACGGGGACAGACAATCATTACGCCCTGTAATCAGATTCACAGAGGATCATGTACAGTTTATGTGATAGATTAAGGGGTCAATGTTTCGAGGATGCTGCTGGCAAGCAGAAGCCAGCATGAAGATTTAAAACATTCCACTGAAGGGACTGGAATGCCCGGTCCCAAAAACAAAACCATAATTTCATCTCTGTCTCTCGCTTATTCAAATCCTGTACAAGCGTCGGTGTTACAAGCAAATGAACCAACGTGGTATTATTATTTTGTGTGTACGCTGCACCAAAATATTTCCCGTTTAATTTGTTAGCGAAAAGTCCTGGTATTCAAAGTTCGAGAAAGAATACAAGATCCTACTTCGACATTTTTGTATCCCACGATCACGAATCGTCTGTTCACGAGCTGTGACTTAGGGTATGTTGAAGTGTGCGTAATCCCTGTTTACCACAGCCCGACTTCTCTATCCGTGGTCTCTGATTGTATAGAGACCACCAAACAAACGGCGTTGCTACACGCAGAACAGCCCAGCTTAATATCAACTATATACCTATAAGTCCACACATGTGCCTGGTGATTATCTACCCTCGCCCCCCCCAATAACCCTCCCCCCCCCCCCTCTGCCCCCGGTCCCTGACCCCGTGAAGGACTCGCTGCTTTGGCATCATGATAGTCAACCAATTTGTCACCACAGGTCCACTTTGTGCCAGTGATTAGATTACATGGTTAACCCATGGTAGTTTACCAAGCCACACAGCCTCCTTAAACAAAGTACCCTTAGACATACCCATCCTTATGAAGTACATATTTACCTTGGAGCTTTATAGTGTGCGACTCCCATCCACCTAGCGAACCTGGGATCATTGTAAAACAGAGAAACCCAGATTAATACCCATGTCTGTCACAAATCTTACCTGGGACACACCTACACCCGAAACCAGATTTGCTTTTTGTTCCTTATTTTAGGCGCTATTCAGGACAGGCTTAAACATGTGCCTAGACTTTTGTATACAATGTTTCTTGCTTAATTCTCACAGTATCGTAGTCGTATCTCAGGTCTAATGGCATTGATAAATGAACTTGATGGTGTGAATATCCCGTGCAGATGAATCATCTGTTTAGGTGTGTTGGAACTGGTGGTGGTGTGACTGGCTACATTCAGAACAAGGGGAGAACTGTTCGGGGTAACGCTGGCGTTTGTCAGCAAGTTTAGATCTGAACATCTTTGGGCCTGTGTTGGTTCTTGCAGTGAAGGTAATGAAGTTCATCAGTCTGGTGATTCTCTGGTGATCCAGAATGTGTCAATCTCATCCTCAGCATCAGCTACGTGGTGGACGTTGGTCTGATTTCTGTGGCCACATCTTATGCTGTTGTGATGCAGAGCTTCTTGTTAAAGTTGTCTTACTTGTCTGTTTATCGTCTCGATGGCAGAGGACTGGAGAAGCAAGCTTTGGGGATGAGAAAAGGGGGAGGGGAACATTGCTTGTGGGGTTGGCAGAACTTGCTTCACTTATAATACTTGTGTACAGAACAGTGTAATGCTGACAGTTGTCTTAAGATGTTGCATTTAAGGCGATTTTATAGATATATCTCTGTTTTGAAATAATCAACTATCTTGTCCGTTATATCATAATTAGTGGCAAATATGTATGTACAAATAAACTTATGTAATTATGATAATTTTGCATTTATTTTTGTCACTATAAATTCGCTTTAATCACATTGTAGGCTACAGCAAATGACCTTTTGCATGTCACAGAAGCACAGACTGTGAAAAAATGCGAAAGAAACACGCCGTTGTGTCATTATTGTGTTGTTTGAGTACGTTAATTAAGGTGTTTGTGAGTGTGTCATGAATCGTTGAATCCCAAAGAGACACATGTAAAGGGTGAATATGAATCAAAACATATTTTAACGTGAACTCAAGGAATTTTAACTCAAGGAATTTTTTTTTTTTTGCACTGAATGATTTTGTGCGAATGTGGTTATAATGTCCTTTCTTTGTATGGTGTAATTGAATGATTATCAGAATTTGAGACGGAATTTGTCATATTTCACATGCACAAGTTCTTAATTTGGTATCAGAAGTCACTGAGCTGTAGAAAAGACAGAAATCTCAAGGACATGATATATTTTCTTTAGTATTACTATGTAGTGTAAATGACAGAAATGTGCACAGTCTTCACAGTTTTTGGTTTACTCAGTTAAACTTCATTAAAATATTTACTGAACATTGTTAAAATTTGCTTGAAGACAACAGACTGAATGCTCTACTGTGGATGATGATAATAGTTCATTGTGTAGCTGTAAAAGGAAATAAAACATTACTATGTTCGTATAATCTGTAGATGCAGTTTTTAAGACCCCTCTTTTAACACACACACACACACACACACACACACACACACACCCTCACACACACAGATGCAAGCTCACATATACACACACCAACTGTGCTTTCGGCCCTAAAAGCCCCTTTTTACTCCCTCAATTTTGTCCATTTCTCGTCCATCCTCTCGGCTTTTATATTAGAAGGCGGTGAGAAACCACATACAGAAAATAACACAAAAAGATGTGCTTGTCAGAATTATATGCCTCACCGTATGTGTCCTACCTTGAACATTTTTCCTCACTCCTTTATTTAGCTGTCAGAAATTACACAGATGACAATTAGGTGTAAATGCTGGTAAACTGGAGTATGTGGTCACTCACCGTATGGCTCTGCGACTGTAGAAATGGTATGTTGTGTGTGTAATTTTTCACTGCTGGAATTATTAAAACATTTGTCACTCTGACGGAGTGCTGGGAGATAGTTCTATCTATCTTCGTTGTGCTTTAATGTTATTTCAGCACCAGTGATGATCATATGGTCATTAGCAGGGAGTCTATGTTTAGGTAATGCTGAATACTAGAGCATTCCCAGTCTAATTATTGTTTGAAAAGTGTCACATGAATACAAGTAATGCTAATGAGTTGTCAAGTTGTCATATAGCATAGTGTATATTGTGTATGCTGTGCTTAAGAATGCATTTAATACAGCCTGTTTAATAATATATTGTATTGAATTATACCTATAGCTTTTTATCATGTATTTTTTTTTTATTATTATTTTATTAGCAGAAGCTAAAAGTTTGGGGTCATTAAAAATGTTTTTAGTTTCTTATGGTCACGAAGGCTGCATTTATTTGACCAAAAATACAATAATATTATTAAACCATATTACAATTTAAAATAACTGATTTCTAATTTAATATATTTCTGTTATGTAAAGCTGAAGCATCATTACTCCAGTCTTCAGTGTCACTTGATCTTTCAGAAATCATTCTAATATGCTGATTTGGCTGTCACATTTCTTCTTATAAATATTGAAAACTGATGTGCTTCTTAATATTTTTGTAGAAATCAGATTTTTAGGAATTATGGATTCTTTGTCAACAGAAAATTCAAAAGCATGGTATTTATTTGAAATACAATTTTTTTTTTCCACATTTCAAATGTCTTTACTGTCACTTTTAATCAATGTAATGTATCTTTGCCAAAAAAAAGCATTTAAAAAAAACCTTTTGAACTTGAATAAATTTATATGAAATTATAACTTTTTTATTATTCCATTTTTTTTAAGCTGTAGAAACTCTTAATTAACATGCATTTTTATCATTATATAATAAATATGGTGTCGGGTGATCAGATTATTCATTTATTTAACTAAAATAACAAAACGGGTGTGTGTAGAGACAGAGATATTGTTTTTGTGGAGAGTCCAGAGAGTCCAGAGAGCGTGTTTCCATCTGTAGCATTACCGCAATGAGAAGGCTAGTTAACAGGAAGGGGGGAGGTGACCGTCCAGGGTTCGGAAATGAGAAATGACCCAATGCCACACCACTAACCCCACCACCTCTCCCCTCCCTGACTGTCCCATCCCCCTCTCCTTTATCCTTCCCCCAGGAAAGAACACAGCAAAGGGATGGGTCAGGAAAAGAAGGGGTGGAAAAAAGGTGGATGGGGGGTATAACAGAGAGAGAGAGAGAGAGAGAAAGCATTAAAATTCATGGCCTTTTTTATTTTCCCCACTGAAAATCAATACTGTCTACTATGGATGAGGTGAACAGTGGACAACAGTGGTTGTGGGCAGGGGCGGATGGGAGGGGGGTGTTGGGGGGTAGATAGATGGATGATGGTGGTGGTGGGGGGGATAGGTTCATTAAGTGTAAGCTGCAGTGGTGGGGACCTTCAGTAAGGGCTATTGTCCAACGGCAGTGACATAAGGAAAAGGAGACCATGGGCTAAAGCAGGACTATTGAACAGGCGCAGGTACAATTCATTGAATTGAATTGAATTGAATTGAATTGAATTGAATTGAATTGAACAGACACGATTCCAAACTACTCGCGGATTGATGGAACCATAGTATTAGGATATTGGCCATTACCATCATGGAAGGCCTAGAGAAAATCTGGGATTGAAAACCTGGAAAACAGCAATGTAAAACAAAGAAATGTTATGATGCAAAATTAACAAGTCATTAATTCATAATTTCATCATTATAATTCATCATTAGTCATCATTTACTCACCCTCATATCATTTCAAACTTGTTTGCATTACTTTTTACTGTGAAAAACAAAATAAAATATTTTGAAAAATTTTTCCCCTGTCCATTCAGGCAAAATCAGTGCGTTTCAGTATCATTTTGTATGGACACAAACAATTCAAACATTCTTCAAAATGTTTCCTTTCTGTTCAACAGAAGAATATAATTCATGCAGTTTTGGAACGACATGAGAGTGAGTAATTATGCCCTGAAGGTTCTGCTATTTCTAAGGTCAAATATGCACATTTGTGACCCTAAGTGAAATCCTTTGAATGGACAAATTCAAATTTGAATCAGTATAAGCATCTGCAAACCTCAAAATGAATTTGAATCCCCCAAACATTTTGAATTTAAAGCACATTTGTGATGATGTGAAGCTCAAAATCAAATTTGAATCACTGCAAGCTTCACTCAAATTCGAATCAATGCAAGTGACAAACTGAATTTGAATCACTGAAAGTTCCAAAACTAATCACTACAACCTTTCTTGTTGCTTTTGAATCACTGCAATGCTCATAAAACATTTGAATCACTTAATTTAAAGCACATCTGTGATTATGCGATGCTCAAAATCAGATCTGAATCACTGCAAATTTTGAAATCTAATCAAATGCTAAATTCTAATGCAAGTGTCAAACTGAATTTGAATCACTGCAACCTTGAATCAAATTTGAATCACTACAAGATCCAAAATAGACCAGAATCACTCATCAGATCATGTGAAGCTCTAATCAGAAACACTGAAAGCTTTGAATCGAATTCAAATCAGAGCAAGAGGCAAACCAAGTTTGATTAACTTTATGTTCGTGAATAAATCTGAATCACTTCAACCTTCTGATTGACCATGAATGACTGCAAAAAAATGAATTCCAAACACTGTAACTCAAAATATAAATAACATTTGTGACCATGTGAACTCCTTTGTACAGAAAATTGGATATTCTTCCTTCTGCAAAGATGCAAAATAGAAAACTGAAACCCTTTTCCATATTTATATATAATGTCCTCATATGCAGACTGTCATTCTCCCATCAGATATGACAGCATCTTGTCCCAGCTAGTTCACACTCAGCGGTAGTCTGGTTTCTCACTCTCGGGGGCATGGAGAGATGCTCACCTCTCACACCTCCTCCCCAGGACACCAGGAAGCCCATTATGATTGTGCATACATGTGTGAGTGCACGTTTGGACATACATTCTTGTGTATATGGTATGCTCTGTGAGGGGCTCTCTGTGCATATACAGGACTTGTGAGGTTGGTTACTATGGGGATAGGTGTGGAGGTGTAGGCCCATGCTTTTTTTTTTTTTGACGTGGGTAAAAGAGTCATAAATAATGAAAAGGAAACTGCATTGAAATGCAAAGGCTGAGGCGTAGACATGTGGGTCGTATCGACATTTGTGAATTCTGGGATCCGCACAGCGCAGAGTTTCTATCTCAGACCTGTAGAGCCTGAAATGTAGCAGCATTTCTACTGATCCTGACAAGTTGTCGCTTAATATTTATATCATAAATTATAAAGGTGTTTATTTAGCCAAAGAAAAAGTCCCTGAGGTTTTATGTGCATTTACAGTTACACATTCTTATGCATTTATATACAAATACATAATATTTGAATATGCATAAATTATTTGTGAATTAATTATGTCACAGAAAATATACATGCTGCTTTTATGCATTTTCAGTAGATTTTTTTTTTTTTGCATTTAGACAAAAAAATTAAAAACAAATGTATTAACTAATGCATGTTATTTCATGCATCTTTAGTTATTTTTCATTTATTTGTCATTTAACATTTTCACATGTTTTTTTTTTTCTAGGAAAGTACTGCAATATGAATAAATTATTTGTACCTGAATTGTAAGTCACAGAAAACATACATGCTGATTTTTTTCTTTTTAGAATATAATCTTTTTTTTTTTTTCATAATTTGAACCATTAAACTTTTATTCTTTTTAAACATAAGCGCAAATAAGCATGCTTCAAACTTAATTTGAAAAACTAAGAGCTTTGAATCAAATTTCAATCAAAATAATCTTCAAACTGAATGTGAATAACCACAATGTTGAATTGAATTTGAATCACTGCAAACTTTGACTCAAAATCAAATCAATTCATGCTTCAAACTGAATTTGAATCACTGCAAATTTGAACCACTGAAAGCTCCAAAACAAATCTAAATCACTCCAACATTATAATTTACTTTGAGTTACTGCAAACTTCAAATTTAAAATTTTTAAAACCAAATTTAAACCAGTGCCAACTCGAATCCTATTGAAATCCATTCAGATTTTCAAAGGGAATTCTAAAGAATGCTTTCTAAATTGATTTTGAATTCTTGCAAGCTTTAAATCAAATTCAAATCGCCACAAGCGTCAAAACAAACTCGAATCACTTTGCGCTTCGAAACAGCTTCGATTATAATGGGAGTGTTTTAGTTTTGCCGTGCCTCTCACTCGCAGTATACAGTAGATGGGGTTTTATAGACTTTCAGATGACAGATAGAGGTTTGAATTGCACATTGAATCGCACTTTGAGTGGCCTTTTTTATATCTGAGATTACACATGGAGGTGGACATCATGGATATAGGCCTGAAGTACAGATAGAGGTTGGAGTGCATTTTATGCTCACAGTTGAGGACGAGTATGTGTGTGTGTGTGTTTGTGTGTGTGTGTGAACGCGGACCCCTTTGAAGTGGAAAAGGCCTCTGGTTGGCAGTAGGCCAGTGCATCAATAAAGGCAACTGGAGTTTGAGAGCCAGTGAGAGGCATTTAAGTTCCATTTCTCCCAGGCCTTACAGCTCAGGAAAGACCTGCTCTCTCTCTCTTTCTCTCTGTCTGTCTTTCACGCATGCCCTGACAGAGAGAGAGAGAGAGAGAGAGAAATCAGGCCAGACTTGTGCACTACAATGTTGAAGTGTGCCATAATTGAATATTTGTGTCCAGCTGTTTATGTGTGTGATTGGTTGCTGATTTTGAAGTGGCTTGTTAGACACACTAGCACAGTATGCTTGACTTTCAAGTTTAATCATACAAGATGTATTTTTGTAGAAAGTACAAAGCACACAACTGCAGTAGGGGACGCAAACACACTTCTTTCTTTAGTTCTTGTCTGCTAATCTGGCTTCACGTTGTCACTAATAAGCGTGACACATAACCACACCCCTCACTTTGTCCATTCGTTTGCTCAGCAGTGATTTACTGTTTAGCGTCAAATACATGAGGTGGAAAACTGTGATTTATGCAAAGTGCCTGATAAACTTGTGTTAACCCACCCTATCTCAATTTTTTTCCAGAAACGTCTCAATTTCAAGGCTTTTTGCCATTTTTATTTATTTTGAGTGTGACTTGAACTTTTTTAGTTTTTGAATTGTACGGATAAAAAAAAAAAGTTTTTCAAATGCTTTAAGTCACATAAAATTACAGACTGAAAGAGCAAAACAACTTTTCTTGATGTTTCGCTTTCATTGACCTAACAAAATGCCCTCTTTTCTTTGTCCACTGTGGCCTTTTTTCTGTCCCGTTTTGCTTCGTACAACTGTTGCATCACTCAGCTTTTTTTCTGCCAACTCACAACCTATTTGCAGTACCCCCACAAAACACACAGCCGTCCTCCCTCTCTCTCTTTCTCTCTCTCTCTGTCTCTGTGTCTCTCTCTCTCTCTCTATTGATCTAGTCATAGTTTTCTGTCTTCAGCCTGCTGGCTGGCTGGCTTTAATCAATACAGATAATTGTCTGCTTTCTCCCGATGCCAAAGAGTCTGTGTTTTTTCTCAATGAATACAGGTCTTCCCCCAACTTACACACATACACACACGCAGGGCCCACCTACCCGGGATTCCCCCCCCATTAATGACGGGAGATAACCTGCTTTCCTTACCGATTTTTCCTCCACCCCCCCTCCGCTCCCCCTCTCATCGATTGCCGTGAGATATCGCCCCATGTGCCCCGCTTTCAGTGTGTAAACACGCCGAACACGTGGCGCCAGAACTACATATGCTCGCGCATAAACAAATACGCAAAGCGTGCATTAGCAAAAATGTGAAACATAACCTTTATGTTACTCTGACATTGGCTCTGGTTTACTCTGTCTGATTAAAAGAGCTAAAGATGTCAAGTGTATATTCATCAGAAAGTTACAGAACAGTCTTTGCATTGCAGTACATTATTTGTTTTGCCATTCTCAAATAGCACAAAAGTATAAATTGCTTCAACTTCAGGCTTGTAAATAAATGTTTACTGTGCTGATTGAGTTGATTACACATGTGGTATGATATATATTGTTCAGTATGTATTGAATCTAGCATTGACCTTGGATAAATATTTTTTTTACTGTGTGGGCTTTGAATCCTCATTACAAACCTAATTTAGAACCTAATTTTTAAGCAACTACATATGGATCCCTGAGCACTTAGAAATTTGGAGATGGTTTGATTGGAATTGTTCGCTCAATCAGAACTGAATTTCTAGCATGAATTTTTTATTTTTTTTTTGCAGACAGCTTGAATGATGTACTTTAGACGTTTGAGCATCATTAAGCATGCAGGAGAATCTGTTTCTTTGTCAGGTTAATGCTACATATAATAGCGTTCATTTGTTAAAGACAACATGAAATCAATATCGACTCTGATTTACTTTATTAATAAATGCCCTCCAGTCTTATTTTGCACAATTCATCAGTGCATGTGTTTTTAAAGAGAAAAAATGTATAATCTGTCATTACTTTCTCTGCCCATGATTTGATTAACTTGATGTAACTTGGGCAACATGGATGGGGAAAAATAATATTAACCAGTAATATCACAGTATGATATGTTTTTCCATAGCACTAATCAAATCAAGTCTGTCAGAGACGCAGATTGGTTTGCAACCAGAGTTTGAGTCTAGCTTTCAGTTTTCCACTTATATTGCTATAAAAGTGGAAAAAATCCTCGTGATGGATGAAAAGAAATCCTGCCTACCATTATTTCTATTTTCAAAAATCCTAATATGAAATATTTTTTCACATTATGCATTTCATGTTGTTTTTAAAAACATTGTGGCAGGTCACTACACTTTGGGTGTTGCATTAATATATTCTTTTATATCTTGCTACACCCTTACTGTTCACTTTGTGATACTAATTTTTTCCTCTGTCCAGTAGTCAGTGGTCCAGTGTCCAGTATTGCGGTACTGGAGATTCAGCCATTTTGTGTGGCTGATTTTTTTTTGCTGGTGCAATGAGAACACGGCCTGATCCAATTTGTGTTGGTCACCAGTGTGAAATGGCGGTCGGCCGGGGGACCGGCGCTCTCCAAAGCCTCTCAGCTCTCTTCCTCTCCTCGTTTTTCTCTCTCTTTCACTCTTTCTCTCAGCTGGTGATGTGCCACTCACCCAGCACCTCACTACCCTGGCACCCAGCATGACCACAAGCCAGCAATCAACACACACCACACATACATACATGTGCATATACACACACACATACATGCAGGCACTGATACAAAGCTAAAGAAGAAATCAGACTAAAGATACATGTGCATATACACGCACACATACATGCAGGCACTGACACAAAGCTAAAGAAGAAATCAGACTAAAGAAGAAAATTATTAATACATTATATTATAATATAAATAATATTAATAGGTTATACTGTATAATTATTTAAAATGTAAAATGTTATAAAATATAATTTTAAATATTTATATTTTTAAAATGTCATATTTTAAAATATTTAAGTAATATTATATTTAATATATATTAAATATAATATCTTCATGAATACTTCTAAAAAACACCATGAAAAGAACTCCATATTAATGTGATGTTGATGTAAAGTATTTATTCATAAAGATCTGATACAGTTTTTACTGTAAATTTGATAAGACATTTATAGATGAAGCTCTTAAATAATCAGATTAATATGGATTTTTTTTGTGTGTAGTGTTTTTTTTTGTATTCACTGAGATATAATTTTAAGGTTACACTGTTAAATAATAATAATAAATAATTTTAATAATAAATTATATACATGTTATACTGTAAAATTAACATCTAAAATATTTAAAACTAATATTTTATATTTTAATTGATAATATTGATTTTTAAAATATAGTAGTGTGTGTGTGTGTGTGTGAATACAGTGAATACTTTAACAAAATACTATACAAAAATGTCCATATTGGTGTTATGTTCACGTATGTTTTCCTTACATCAACATAATGTACGGCTGATGTATACATCCGTTTGTAACTTAAAGAGATTTATTGAAGACTTTCTTATTTTTTAAATAGGAATACACCTAAAGAAACTCCATAAATCATAAAAGACTTTAAAGTACATTTTGATTCATGTTCTTAATATTACTTTTTGAATAAAATAGTATCATTAACAATCAACAAGTATCAATTCATTTTATACAGTTTTTATGCCATGAATTTAGTTTTGT
This sequence comes from Cyprinus carpio, assembly GCF_018340385.1. Taxonomy (NCBI): domain Eukaryota; kingdom Metazoa; phylum Chordata; class Actinopteri; order Cypriniformes; family Cyprinidae; genus Cyprinus; species Cyprinus carpio. The sequence continues at coordinate 7,992,922 of NC_056590.1, forward strand.
CCACAATAAGATCTGTTTCAGTTCTGTCTGCACCTTTTGACAGAAAGTGCAGTTCCCTAACACACTACAAATCAAAAGGTGACTTCACAAAGTACTTTTAAGCCACATTGAGCACACATGCACTCCCCTTTCAACATCTTTAACACAAAAACACATATCTTGCCATTTCCCCTTCAAATACACACTCTCTGTGATTTTGGCAAAATTGCAATGCTTGACGACCATATAGCCGACGACGTAGCAACAAAGAGAGCGGGCAAGCGATGGATGGATGGATGGGGGGAGATGGGGGTGTTTGTGTGTCATTTGGTGAGTGAACATAAGTGGCACTGAGGCGGTAGAAAGGTAGGCTGATGGAGAGGGCGAGGTAAAATTAGACAGCAGAGTGGCTACCTTTTTTTGTACAGCCAGAGCTTAGGACGCTGTCCGAGAATGAATGTGGCCATGAGCCTCGCAATTCAAAATGGAGTTTGGTTAAATAACCTGCGATAGTTCTTGAAAGAAGAGCAGGTGCCGCGGTCAAAATGGACGGGCGAACAGCACAGAAAGACAGAAGAAGAGGTTGAACACACCCCAGGGAACCATGGGTGAAAAACCTTGCCCAAGGGCACGAGCGAAGGGTAGAGGGGGCCTTCATCCATCCAACTATCTCTCTATTTCTCCATTCCCTCCATTCTTCAGGGGAATTGTCAGTCAGTGTATTTCCACACAGCCATCCTAATGTTTCCAGACGCTGAGGTGCTGTTAGCATCGCTGCGGCGCTAGCCAACGACAACACACCTACCTTACAAAGCAGCCTTCGATCCTTTGAGAGCAGCATGTATCTGCCTGCAGATTTCTCTCCCTCTTGTCACTTTTTCACAGGAACGCCGACACACATCAAAAACAGCGCTTAGCCAAGTGTGTGAGGTGATAAAAGAGAGACAGGAATGAAGAAATTAGGCTGAGGATGAGGGAATAAGAGATCTGTAAGTTTGTGTGTATTCATCCATGTTTGAATTGTGAGGCCCGCTGTTGATTCGACTCCCTGCCGCACTCGTGCAAGAAGCGCTCAGGTAAATACAACCCGAAGCGTCTCGAAACTGTGATTTTTTTTTTTGAATCCCCAGGCTGCATAAATGACACATAAAAGAATGCGTGAGAGAAAGCAAAGCAGAACAAGAAAGAAATATGAAGAAGTAGAAACGAGAGACAAGGGGGGAGGTTGTAGGCGTTGCAAAAGTGCCTCCAATATGCGCGGGTCTGAGCGCCCTCCGAGAGGGGCCCCGATCGATACCAACTCGGAGCAATAAAGCTTTCTCCCTGTCATCTCCACAGAATACAAAGCAGAATGGGGGAGAGAAGGGGAGGGTGGAGGTGGAGGGGGGATAGAGGGGTGAAAAGCTGTTCCGCTAGCCAGACCAATTTCCTAACCCTCCCTCTCCTCTCCCTCCACCTTTTTTAGCCCTCCAACTACTACTACTACCACTATGCACACCACCTTTTCTCTCCCTTTTCACGCACTTCTCCCCGTCTGCCTCGACTCGAGGTGTTGTGTCTGCTTATATTATTAATAGTGTTTGAATAAATAAACTTAATAATTAATTTCCGCAGTTTTAACCGGATTGATAACGGGTGAAAGATTCTACAGGATCCAGTCGAAATGAAAGAGGCATGCGGAGGGGCCGGCCTCCGGGTTGGACGAGCAGGCCAGAACAGGTTTAAGGTCGTAGCCTTAGCATGTGAGAGAGAGATGGATGTGCAGGTGAGAAAAGAAAAGCGAGAAAGACGTGCGGCGCAGGCGGCAAGGAAGAGGTCAAATAAGTGTTCTCTTTAATTGAGAGCCAATTTAAGTCCAGTGCAATCGATAAACCTATACACCGAGCAATCTGCCGTCCCCCATAACACATACATCATGCTGTTTAGTTGCTTAGTAGATTCTGTCACGGACGGACACCGACCCCCAGATGGGATTCATTCAGAATGGCTCAGTGCTCATTGAACTTGGCATACGATTTGGATTTCTGTAAATTTTGGGCATAATTATACGCTGCCTCTCTCCACGTCTGAGCCTTCCCTCTTATCCTTTATTAGGAGACAGCTGTGTAAATCTTCAGTCATTCCCTCCTTTTATTGTACGATCACAATGCACCTGCACTCACTTTTCTTCTCCTCTCTTTGTCTCTCTACCCGTCCTGCATTTACTCATATCTTAATATGGTTCCTGCCACTTTATTTTGCCCGTCGTCCTCTCCATCCCTCCATCACTGACACCTCCTGTCAGGGGGAAATAAAAGAAGGACAGAGAGTCGGGGTGGATGGACAGAGGGATGGAGGAAGGGTGGAAGCATCGGCCTCCCTCCCTGTTTTGTGTGTTCCCCCGGGGAGGGTGGTAATAATGGTAGCCATACAGGGGAGGGGGGCGAGAGGAGCGATTATTGTCTTGTAGGGAGTCAGAGGTATCGATCGGCCCAGAAATATGTGGTGCGCGAAAGAGGTACTGTATCGGATATAATATACACTCCTGAGACGGCAGACGCAGAGGCGCACACACACACAATAATACAAAATACCAACCCAGACATGCTCACGTACACACACAAATACAAAATACCCACAGCCAGAGAGGCTTACGCACACTCGAGCACAAATATATTTACGTAAATCCGCTCTTAGAAACGTGTGCACACGGCTAGAGGCCGAGAAAATACTCCCGACATGCTATCCGAAAACACACACAATACACTAATACAGATGATTCATATGAGCTGAAAAGCTTCTTAAAATTGCATTAAATTGCATTTACAGAAGTGTTTTTATAAGAACAGAGAAACATTTTGACCTTGGAAATACTACTAAAATGCATGGTGTTAAAGTCCACTGGATGGTATATTTAATTTACACTATGGTGGTCTGAATTTGTGATACATTGCTTTTTGAAGTGTGTATTAATATTTGAATGCGACATGTTAGAGAGGAAATTTGTTTGTATGAACAAGAACAAACCAACTTATTACTTGAAGCAAGAACATTTCAGGTTTTTAGTTTGATTATCACATACACGCTCACACACACACACACACATATATATACACACACATGCAGGTCTTTCACTGCTGTTGCCTGGCAACGTGGCTAGGTGTCCTATTGGAGAGCTGTGCTGTCCAGTGATGTCATGACCGCAGCTGACCAGCACTGCTGCGCGCTGTACAGAGTGAGAGGGGAAATATACTGAACAACAGCGGCCGGAGTTACCATAAAGTTTCGTTGTAGCATTACATTTTTTTATTTTTTTTTATTTTACATATCATATATAAATTAAAACATAAATATAAAGATATATTCAAATATATTTTTATTATTTTTTATATATTATGTATATTTTTGTGAAAACACCACAAATGTTATTTTGTCTGTATATATATGATTCAACTAAATGTATTATTAAAACATACCATGGCTAAAGTGAATCTTGAATACAAAGCCTGGGCAGCACATGATGCAACTTTATTAGTATATTTCGGTTACGGACAGAGAGAAAGTGCGAGAAAGGTCTACTTTTATACCTGTACCCTCCATCCATTGTTCTGCTCCATTGTCTTTAAATCAGGTCAACAGCCAATAAGATTTAACACCCTAAGCTGCCTCTGCATCTCTCCTTGAGTCGAGGGGGAGTCACTGCTGTGCTTGAAGTATGAGATGATGTGTGTGTGTGTGTGTGTGTGTGTGTGTGTGTGTGTGTGTGTGTGTGTGTTTGCACTGCATCTCTAAACCCGTGTTTGTTCTTAATGTTGCATTGGTTTGGGTTAAAGGAATATGGTTAAAACACTGTGGACAGTGACTGTGGCATGTTCCTGATTATCACAGAGAATATTATTGACACATCCTTTAATTTGTAAGAAAAAAATAGAAATCAATACAATAGACACAGACATCTATTGTAAGTTCATTTTCATGTTTTGGTTCATTTCATACAAGTTTTGTTTGTTTAGCCTGAAAAAAGTTAACCAACAAAATGTGCTTAAAGTGGTAACATCTATTTTAATTGTTTTTATAAAAGACAAAATATTAATTATGGTGTCATAATATTAATGAATAAAATATTATTTAAACCTAAATAGATTGGGTAACACAAACAAAAGTACATTTAAAGATTAACGCAGGTTAAAAATAAAAATTAAGTTAGAGATTGAGATTCATGGTTGTATTGCTTGGATATTTCGAAACCAAATATTTAAAATGTTTTCCCAATTGACTGCTAACATTTTTAGTAGTATTACATGTTGTATTTGTAGTATTACAGTATATGCTATTTTTCGATCAGAAATCTTGGCAATATTATCAGAAATTGTGGCATATGACTTTTTTTACCTCTTGAATATCAGCTTTTACATTAAAAGCAGACTGAAGTAAAAATATATGTATATACATGTGTTTGCATACCCATCTTTTGGCACCTAATTACATCAAAACTAATTGGGGGCAGCGCAACTAGTCTGTGATCAGCGGGCCACCGTTATTTATAGAGCCGTCCCTGCGAGAGTCCCCACCTCCTTTTTCTCCGAGGCAGACGTACCCCCTTCACTGGCCTCCCTAAAGGTCAAAGGGGGCAAGACCAGGGGGAGGGGGGGTGAGGGAGGGTGCGCAGCGGACTGACCCTTGACCCTAACACACGCCACCCAGCATCAGTCCCTCGCACGGACACAAACACACCCACGCGCCGTCTGTCACGGCCCTGACAGGCGTTACTGAGGAGCTTGGGGGGCACATAAAAGGAGGCCCCAAAACTTGCTAAACCCCTGACCGTGACCCTGAACATCACACACACACATATTCAAGAGACAGATCCATTATGAGCGCTGGGGTAAAAGGCTTAAACCAGAAGACGCATCAACTGTCCTGTGGGTGAATCGATGTGTGTGAGGGGTCCATGTGCGGGGTTTTTTTTGTTTTTGTGAAAAAGTCTGAAAGTCTGTATGTGTATGTATTTTCGAAACCAATGCAAGCAGGTGACTGATGGTTGAATAGCTCGGATAATGCACGGTTAAATCATTAGTGTGCCACACAAAACGCAAGGTTTCATACAACATCTCACTTTCCTTCTAAATTCTGCAGCGTTATTAGTAGTATTATTGTGTACAAGCTATATTTTTGATCAGAAACCTTGCCAATAATATCAGGCTAGAAATTGTGGCATATATGTAAATGTTTTGTCATGGACAATTCAGCAAACTGTGAAAAGTAGACATGCAGGCTGCTTAATTATTTTCCTGATTCTACATTGAAATAAGTCTTATTGTTACATTATAATATTTACCGATGACCAAAAAAAAAAAAAAAAACGTGTTTTGAAAATTACACGTAGTCCTAATCTAGTCTGAAACGCACAGCTTATTAAATGGATATGAAATATCTCGTATGATACATTGTTTTCACATAATCACACAATTTACTCGGAACAAAATCAGCTTTCCAAATATAAAGCTCCACTAGACGAAGAAAAATTAAACGTAAAATTAAAAATGAGGCGAAGAAGTTGGAAGCAGAAACGACTTCTTATATAGTTAATTCGCTTGTGCGGCGATTGATTTAGTCTGACTTTCTTATAATTCGCATAATTTATAAGTAGAACCTACATACCTTGAAATTAAGCACAATTAAACAGTAAAATTACCTGGATGAGGAGAAAGTTGGAAATATCAGGGAAACGTGCGTTAAGACTCTAGTGCAGGTTTAAGGTTGGTCTAGCTTTTTAGCTAAAACCAATTTACATTTAAAAGGCAGCTTTGTTTATCAAAACCATAGTCTTTAAATATGTAAAATAAACACGACAAAAGTAATTAAAAAAAAATTGAAGTGGAAAAATCACCAGAAATCGCTCGTTGGATCTGTAAAGCGGGTGTCATGCGTGATTATTAAAGGCACTGCTGCCCTCTTGCGGTTCTCTTGCGCTACTTCAGTTTAATTTTCGCTGGGCAGAAGTGGTAATTTTAGCGCGTTGAGAACGAGCAATGGAAAATAGAGGCGTGTGAAGAGCGAAAATGACATATAGGCTACTTGTTTTTCGTTCTTGTGATGAGCACTTTCCAGCCACCCCAGCACTTTCTTATGCTGACTTGAGCTGTGTTTCGCTCTTTCTCTTTCTCTCCTGCCTCCTTCTTTCTCAACATTGAGCTACACCACTTCAAACCAGCCTTGATAACTGCCCACAACAAAACAACATAGAACAACCACCTATTTTACCTGATATATGTCTCTAGAGAACAACTTTTTCCTTTTTCGTGTGAGTGTTCACTTGTACCCCTGTTCGAGGATGTCAGAGGAAGTGTAGGGGTGAGATACAGCAGTGTTTGGGGGTGGAGAGAAAATGTGGGAGGGAAGTGAGGAGAGAGTGACTGTATGAGCCCATATCTCATTCATTCTCTCATGTGACAATTAAATGTAGCTGAACAAGGACGGCCGAACACCTTTCAAGCTAGAAGTTTGAGTCAGTAGCCTTGGGTTAGGTATGGATTCTGATATTCAGATAATAGCATGAATATTCACTCTGCAATTTGCATAAATTGATCATCGAGAGCAGTGATTGGTCAGCTCGTTAGGGCTCTCTGAGCTGGACTGAAGTCTTGCACGCTAAAAAACCTGAGAGACTCAGACAAACGCAGACAGAAGGCTGTGGTTTATTTATAAAATGGCGGCTATGGCGAAATGTCTGAATTCCAGGTAAGTCAGTGTCTTTCTCTCTCGCTTTTCCTTCCCTCTAATGATCTCTCGAGAGGGGGCCGCAAGGTTAATTAGCTTCGCCTTCGCTAACAGACTCTGCTAATGAGAGGACATCAAAACTAACTGGACTGAGGCCAAAAGTAATGAAATGTCAGGAGCAAGTCTCTGGAGGAATGCAAGAGACTTTAATATCAGTGTGTGTGTGTGTGTGTGTGTGTGTGTTTGTATATGAGGTGTAATGTATGTTGGTGTATGTAGAGGCCTGATGCAAGCAAACAATGTGTACAGGCTCCCATTACTTTCTTAATATACAAGAATATTAGAGAGATGAGGCAATAAGTATAAAAAATCAGTGGAGTATGTGTTTTATTTATATAGAAGCTTTTCTATACTAAATGTCACTCTATAACCAAAAAAGCTGCAGGTGTTTCAGTCATATCAGATTACAAATAAATAATCCACAGCCCAATAGCACAACTATGACAGTTAAAATAAGCAGCTAGAGATGGAGAACCCTGATATTGTTAGAAAAGGTGAGCTTTTAGATTTGAATGTGTTTCTAGGAGATGTGAGTGGCTCTACTGTACTCAGTTTTTTAAGATGTTCACACAAGGATTTAAATTAAGTTGTCATCTGGGCAGTTTTGCAGTTTCTTGCTGTGTCTGCATTTGCTCTAGTGCTTGACTTCATGTTAAGAAAATCATTAACATGCTTCTGAGGCTTTTAACTTTATTTGAATCACAACCTTAGGCAGATTTGTTTTATTTTGTATTATTTATTCAAATATTGTTTTTCCACAACAATACACCTACATAACCACAGGCAAAACATACATCTTATTATCTTTAATAATACTTATTCTAATTTTTATGATCATTAACTAAGAAAAGATTCATTCTTTTACAGTAACAACCCCTCTTAAATGAAATCACATGCAAGTCACATGCTTCTTAAATTATTAAAATAAAATAAAAAATAATAATTATTATAATAATTAATAAAGCTATAATTGAAATTGAAATGGAAACAAATTTAATTTAATTAAATAAGGTTATTTCATATTCATAATCAAATTATTATTACAATCAGCTATATAGATTATATATATATATATATATATATATACATATATACATATATACATACATACATACATATATGCAGTATTATCAATAAATTAATAGGTGCATTTTTAAAATACACTTATTTAAATATGATAAGAATTTTATTTTTCTTTTTTTTTTAAGATCATGATTTGTAAATTTGTTTCCCCTTTGGTCTGCCTTACACCCTTTAAGATGTCACTGATACTGATTGATTGAGTTTTTCCAAGAATATCTCTCACTCTGTCATTCAGTGTGTGTGTGTGTGTGTGTGTGTGTGTGTTGAAAATGAGTGAGTGGAAGGCCACACAGTTAAACAGGAAATGGGGCTGACACTACACTGACTCACACAGCACAGAGGTTTGTGGGTAATACTGACACAGAATCGAATGCATGTGAATCGAATGCACCTTCACGTTTTTCACACAATTTTCTATTTCATAACAGTGTCATCAGAATGATATTTCCACATGGGCTTTGTGAGGTTTTTGGTTAATTAGTCATGTTTGTTGTGTCCTTCGAATAAAAAGTTCAATCATTACTAAAATATACCACAGGCTTTCAACGAGCATTTGGCTATAATGTTAATTCCTTTCATTCTATACAACTAAAAACAAATATTATACAAACAGACTTTTTTATCGTTAACTATTTGAAAGGAAAATATTTATCTTTGTGTCACATAAAATTAAATTCTGAAAATTAAATGTAAAAATATATATATATATTTTAACCATCAAACATGTTTAGTAATATTTTTTTTTAAGTTTAGAAATGCTTTTAAAAGCAAGACACAACCCAAACTGTGAGACAAAAATCTACAGAAAAATAGCAAAAGGTACCTACTAGTAATTTTCCGTCAGGACATTACACATTAAGTTTACGGACATTTCTTCTAATCCTGAAACACATGCATTGTGTAATTTAAATTATGGTAAAAACACCCATGAAAAATCAATATGGAAAATTCCATACAGTGCATTGGGGACTATTTTTACATATTTTCTTAGAGTGCAGTTTTGCGTTTTCCTTATTCTACATCTATACTGAGCGTCTTTCAGATGTGTCTGTGTTTATTTTTACTGTTTGTTTTATCGCAGCCTCACTGATCATTATCAACTGCACTTTTGCTCTGAAGGTTCCTCAAGTCAGAAGGGTCTCGAGTCTCAGATGAAGGAAGTGCCAGACACTTTTATGCAACCGGCGCGTCATGTTCAGCTCTAGGCCTTTCGTGGCTTTGCATCATGACAAAACAACTCGGTGGTACATTGACTGTGATTTACACTGTGCTTACGATGGCAGTCTCGAGTTCACCTCACCCGTGTGATTGTCTGGAAGCAGATGATCAATCTTTTCTTTCATTTCCACTCATTTGACTATCAATATCAGTGAGTAATTCATCTTAATTTAGTAACGTACTCGAATGAGGTGGGCGGCGGAGGATGGAGGTTTCGTTTGCCTCGGTTGGAAAGTGGCTTTAATTTGACTTTGCCTTCTATGACTAAAGCAAGTGAAATTTGTGAACCACCAAAAAAAAAAACAAAAAAAAAAAAAAAGCGCCCACGGTCGGCGTAGTGGCATATAGAGTGAAGGAGCTGTTCTCATCGAGTTATCGGAGGACAGAGAGAGCTGAGCAAAAAACATTCCGGTGAGTCACAAACACACCAACCTTCAATAACGTGCCACTCTTCACTAAAATGCGACTTATTCTAATATTACTTGAATATCAGGTTAAAAATTTTGCATTGTGTACGTGATTATTTTGAAATGGTCAGTGTTTGTTTGTAGGGTAAGTCTAGTTGAAAGGCTTGAGAATGACTTTTCTTGATTTGTCCAGTCATACGTTGTTTTGAAATGAATTTAAATACTGAGATTTGTTGTCTAAATGTTAAACATCTAATTGAAATGTTGAATATGCTGATAAAAACTTGGTGTGGGAACAGTTTTTGCTCAAAAATTGCTAGTAAATTTTAAACATGAAATTTTCATATAATATTTTCTTGTAAAACATCCTCCAGTAATCTTTGCAACTCCACAAAATTGACAGTAAGACTTACAGTAAGTTGTTGAATTATTATTTTTTTTAATTTTTAATGTTTTTATTTTGACAATTTCAGATTTAATTTCAAAGCTATAAATAAAACAAAACTCTCTTTCGAGTTTGTTTGATAGGAAAACACAACTTCAGTTTTTTATTATTATTTTTTTTTACTTCAAAATGCCACATTTAATTCAACGTTGCTTTCCATTTGTTTATAATTATCTGTAAAATTAACTAGCGATTTCAGAGAAAAATTTGGTTCCAGTGCATTTGAATCTACATTTTTAGTTACATTGATCAATGTTTGTGCAATAACTGTTCATTTGTTTACATGAATGCCTGTTAACGTTTCTAATCATATATTTACATCTTGCTGCTGATGCACGTTTTCTAAACTTTGGTGTTATTTTAATTTCTCCTTCCTTCCTTTTTAGTAATGGACATGATTACTTCCATACACATAATTTTTATAATAAATTTGATGTGCAGCATACACGTTCCAGCCTTGTAATATGAACTAATTTAACATTGAGTGAACTGGACAGGGAAATCAATTTGTTCTTGGAAAAGGCCGTGTAGATGGTCTGAGGTGGCCATCAATTTCACTGTGAGTAAGAAAGAGAAAAGCTGTTATCCTCCTGTGAAGTGCAACACGTGCTCTCGTGGGATGAGATCCTCTCCTGTCTGCATTAACAGCTCTTGCTGGTGTGTTTGTGTTTGTTTGTGTGTGTGTATGTGAGTGTGGATCTGTATGAACGATGGCGTGCAGGATGGGACATGCCCCTCCATCCCTGCTGCTCTCTGGGAGGCGCAGGTGCTGTATTAGGATGAAGAGAGTGTCAAACACGACCAAAACAGAATGAAATAGAAAAGGAAAGGACAAGGGAAAGACAGATAGAGCAGCTGAGCTGCTTGCTGAATAGTTTTGCTGATGGAAATTGACTTTTGAGGCAAAGGTGTTTGTTTCATTGATTAGGTTTATTTTTCACATTTTGGATGTTGTTATTTGTTATTAATTATGACAACTAACAATGTTAGTTATTATTAATATTATGATTTCAATTTTATTTTATATTTATTATATTATGTGTATTATATTAATATATTTAAATAATGTTATTATAAGATAATTTTATGTTGTTTAAATAAAGTTAAATTAAATAATCTGTCAAGGTTTTCGGACTGTAAAGTAATATATTTGACAAGCTATGCTTAATATTAAATTATTTTAATGATTTTTTTTTTATTATTATTATTTTATTTTAAAGATGAGGTGACAATATTTGTTCTTTCAGTTAATACTGCAGACTACTTAAGTGAAATGCTAAAATTGGTTAAATCTGAACTCTTCTATCATCCTATAGGATCCTCAAATCAAATTGCATAAATTCATGTTTTTTTAACTGGTCTCAAAGTGTTACTATAGTAACGTAATAGTTATAAATAGTTTGATTTTTTTTTAATTTATATAAAATGAAAACACATAAAATTCCTCCACAAACCTAATTAAAGTACCAAAAACAATAAATCTTAAAAGTTCTTTTACTGAAAATGTGTTATAAAATGTCAGTAGTGGGATGAAAAGAAAAGCTGACCAGTTTCAGCACCTACAATATACATTTAAATGTTTTAAACCATTACTCGTCGTGATGAGAACAGGTTATTTGTCAACTACCCTTTTATGTGGTTGATGATATAAGTACGATTGACAAAAAAAAAAAGCTAATGCAAGAAGTGTTTTCAGTCAGTTTCTCTCTGTCTGTTTCAGTAGATATCAGGATGTCTAAAGCCGTCGATGATGACAAGATGGGGACTGAGCTTCCAGTGGACAGTACAGGTAAACATCAATATTAGGATTGATTATTGAAGGTCTGTGTGAGCCTGAATGCTTTGAGATGCAGTAGAAATGTATGTTACGTGTATTATCTATAAAATCACTATAATTATTGTAATTAGTATGTGAAATCATGAAGATGGAGAGGTGTGTGTGTAGGTGTGATGCTATTGTTGGAGAGAAACACTGCATGTGTAAGCATGTTTTATCATGTATACTACTATGATTCATGAATATTCCTAGATGTGTTTGTGAGTGTGTAAGCGTGATAAGACTTTGTTTTGGCATAATTCTCACTTTTTCCACTAGGTCTGAATCACACACAGAACACTTTAGTCAGCAGTGGCCTCAATCTGACACACACACACACATACACACATATAGCAGCATACAGTAAGCCAGGTTAAACGCTCCATGGTATTCCAATAATGCAGTGCCTCTGGCAAACCAGACCATGCTTTTGTTGATGTGAGGGCTGGAGCCTGAGGCACTATTCTGACCTGATGTGTATTTATTGAGTGTGTGTGTGTGTGTGTGTGTGTGTGTGTGTGTGTGTGTGTGTGTGTGTGTGTGTGTGTGTGTGTTTCTACAGACTCTGAGAGGAACAGTCCAGAGGCCAGCGATCAGGTGTGTGAACATATTTTAATGCATAGTTTTAATGAGTTGTTTGATGTCAGTGAATGTGTTTTAACAAAAAGAAGAAGAAGAAAATAAAAAATGTTCATGAGAGGTTCTCCAAAAACTACAAAATAGAGATATTTAGCATATCTGGCAAAAGATGCTAAAAACTATTTATATTATATTAACCAACAGATCAAACCTTTCTTTTAATTACAAGCGGAATTCGTCATTTGCAAATGTCATCCCAGGTGAATGCAGGGACAGTCCCGTTGCTAACATGTTCATTTTCCCACTTTGAAGTTTGTTGCTTACTGCAACAACAATATGGACAGATGCAGTGAAAAGTTCACAGTTGTTTGCAAGTCTCCACTGAATGAATATTGAACATGGTGTTTTATTTGCATCTGTGGTTCCAAGAAGAACCTTAAAAATCCATGGAACCTCTTCATTGCACAAAAGCTTCTTTCAAGTAGGAAAAGGTTGTTTAGATCATTAAAATACACACCAAGAATAACGGTTCTTTTAAGAACTGATCACTGAAATGTTCTTTGAGAAACTGCAAATGGCTCTTCTATGGCTTCACTGCAGAAAACACGCTTTTGGAACCTTTATTTTTAGGTTTGATGGTTCCGTGTAGAATCTTTAACATCCTTGGAATCTTTACATTCCACGAAAGGTTCTTTAGGTCGTTGAAAGGTTTTTTTGTTTTTTGTTTTTGCACTAAGAAAAAATGGTTCTTTTAAGAACTGTTAACTGAAAGTTTCTTTAAAGAACCTTAAATGGTTCTTCAGTGGCAAAAACCTTTTGTAACATTTATTTTTAAGAGTGTATTTGACTGAGAACCTGACCTTAAATTCAACATACGGTTACTTTTTAAGCTTAAAATTGTAATATGTTCTATTTATTTAATCTAAAGTTATCCAATTTAGGCCAATTTTGTCCCTAATCAATTTTTCCTGTCTCATTTAGACCCAGCCAATGAAAACAAGTCCTTTCTGCCTGTCTCCTGCACCCAGCAACACAAAGGTGTGTGTGTGTGTTAATGCCTATTTAGTTACGTCTGTTTTTGCTCTCATGGAAGCCTTCAGGTAATTCTCCATTAACATTGTAATATGCAAATGAGATGTCTTTAGTCATTTGAACTGCATTCCTAACAAGATGCCAGACAAGATACATGAGAGAGAGAGTGAGAGTGAGAGAGAGAGAGGAGGAGAGTTGATAAAGTAAGTAAAAAGAGACGGATCTTCTGGAGTAGGACAGATAGCAGAGAGATTCTGGATTGATATTTACATAACTATACAAGTTGAATTGCTGCTCTTCTCTTGAATCGGTGAGTAATCAAATGAATAACTGGAAGTGTGCATGTTTACATAAGGAAATGGACTTTGTGTGTGGTTTTGTCTTTGTCAAGAAAAGGCATGAAGTGGTAGTTAGCATAATCGGTCGTTAACATTTAGTAATGGCAATTTGCATAAAAGCTGCAAATTAGCTGTACCAGTAAAAAAATGATTCATTGTTCATTTGATACAGATTAAGGGAATAAAAATGAATAATGCTATTTTAGTCCTAATATTTAAAGTAAATAAAAAAAATCTGTTTTTATTTGTGTGATATTGCATTATGTGTTTTAGTGTGTTTTATATTGTTGCTGTTTATGTGAGTGTGTGTGAATAACATAATTGTATTCAATTATTAGTTTTTATGTGAGCGTTTATTACACATAGTTTAAAGATGAGACGTCCCATTTTTGTGACTTTTTTAGTTTATTTTTAAAATTGTGTTTTTTATGTTGATTTTATGCATATTAAATGCAAGTAAATTGTCTCCTTGAATGTTTCAGATAACGCTTGTGAAAATAAAATGTCAAAATATGGGTGAAATAATGGTTCATCGTCATACTTATTCTGACCACTTATTAAAACATATGTGATCATGCAACATTTTATTATATTTTGAATGATTAAAAACTTGCTGACAAATGGGTATAACCTAATGGTTTGAAGGATAGTGTAAAAAACTGGTAAAGATTTACACTGACAATGAATTGCTGCACTGTGATTCTCAAACAGAGTCCTTTAATCTCATCTAATGATTCTTATTATAAATGTGCCTGACAAGATTTTTGGTATATGAACTGTTGTTACACTGAATGACATTTTAGTGAACGTCTTCTGTAAATCATGGTAAAATATATGAAAGTCGTTCATTTTTGCTCAGAAAAAAATAGTTAAACAGGACACATAATGTAGTGGGAAAATAATTTAAGCTGTATTAAACTTTTATTGCTTTGAAGCTTGAAAACTCCCTTTTGTCTTTGACTAACATATATACACAGAGTGACGTATGTGAATGTGTTTGATAGGTTAAAGCCGAGGAGGCCGCTGAGATGATCAGTGTTCACGCTCCTCCACCTCCTCCAGCTCAGCCGGCTCTGCCACACACACAACTCATGCTGGCCGGCAGTCAGCTCGCAGGGGTATGTGCTTACACACACACACACACACACACACACACACACACACACACACACACACACACACACACACACACACACGAGACAAACAGGTACTCTAGTGAAGATTTTAAAAACAAAATATTTAACATTTTTGAGGGGGAACAAAACTGCACTGGAGTACCTGCCTAAATTAAGTGATTTTTATCAATTAAGCACCACTGAGATTTTAAATGTTTATTTTTAAAATAAATATAATAAATGATACATTTATTGAGTTTAAAAAATGATCAGATTAAAATGTTCTATCTTGATTGTTAATGTGACATTTTTACCAAATTAAACCTTTTAATTATGTATTTTATATGACAATTTTTTATTTATTAAAATACTTTCCTTTTTTTCCATTGCAGTATGCATAGACAACTGTAAACAAGCCATTCATTCATTGTTATTTTTTTTTAAGTTGTAAACAAAAAAAGTACTATTTCAAGGGGGGAAAAATACTATTTCAGTATTTCTACTTAAAATTGTTTAATTAAGTCTTGCTTGCCAATTCTTTGTAATTATTTCAGTGTTGTTTACTTCCAACGTAAAGCATAAACACTGGCTTTGTTGCGCTTTTATTTAACCAACAGTACTATTTAGGGCAAAACAAGCTGTTTGAAAATCCTTCTCTGGAAATAAACTTATTTTTTATTTTCTATATTATGTTATAATACATCTCAATGAAAACAAATATGATTATTATATGGATACAAACAGTGGAGCATAGCTAGCAGCAAGGTCATGAGTCTGATTCCCTGAAGCAAGAATTGATCAAATGTGTATCTTGAATGCAATGTTAAATATAAATGCATCTGCCAAATGCATAAATGTAAACCGATACACGGATCTCTCACTTGCTCTCTTTCGCGCTCTCTCTCTCTTTTGCTCTATGCTTGTATTAACTAAATGCAACTACATGCCTTTCTAACTCAACCGGGCTGTGGATGCCATCTTAGGCCCTGCTTGCTTAAGAGAAGGTGCTACAGACGCCGTCTTTTCTGCTTGGTGACGCTATTCTTTTCTCTTCATCCCTCGCTCCTCTCCTTCCTCTCTTCAGCTGGCTGCTCTCCTCCCTGCACAGCAGCAGCTGTTGTTGCAGCAGGCTCAAGCGCAGCTGTTGGCCGCAGCCGTGCAGCATTCGAACGCTGCGCATGCCGCCCACGCAGCTGCGGCAGCCAATCAGCAGCAGCAGACGCAACAGCAGCAGGCCAATCAGGCAGCAGCACAAGCCCAGTCTCAAGCCAAACCTGAGCAAGCTCCGCCTCCGCTTCTGTCACAGCCTATCCAGCTCACTGCCCAGGTACCTTAGTGGTCCCCTACTCGTTTACACTCTATGGGTGATCGGGCCTTTTCTTCCTGTGCACCAAAACTCTGGAATTCTCTTCCCATTGAGTTAAACACACACACACACACACACACACACACACACACATATTTCTATAATACTAAAACAAAAATACGATAATTTTAATATTTTTATATAATAAAATTATTTTATTTTTATTTTGTTATATTGTGTTAAAAACACACACACATTTTTTACTCTTTTTTTATTGATGCAATGTAGAATATCAGTATTTAAAAGATTCATAAAAGTTGATGCTATCAATTTGAATGCATAAACATTTTTATTCAATATTTAAAAGATGCATACCAGAATGTGAAATGCAACTAGACTTCAAATATTTAGTAAAAGGATCTACGACTTAAGTCAAATACAAATTATGATTTACCTGAGCCAGTTGTTTCTGAAGCTTCTCAATCTTGACTTTGTAGCATAACTGTGCCTTTTCTCTTATTCCCCTGTCTTTTGTTGCTCACTCTCATGGCTCTCTGTCTCTCTCTGGGACATTCAGCAGTTTCTGCAGTTACAGCAGCTGGTCCTGATGCCAGGTCATCCTCTACAGTCTCCTGCTCAGTTCCTGCTTCCTCAAGCCCAGGCTCAGCAGGGTCAGCAAGGTGAGACGCGCCTGTTCACACATTTTCATGATGCCTATGGTGTCTCTGTCACACCAATAACATTTGTGTTCACTGATATCTTTAGTGAAAAAATGCCATTCATGCTCTTTCAGGTTTGCTTTCAACACCAAATTTGATTTCACTACCTCAGCAAAGCCCAGGGAGTCTCCTGACCTCCCCATCTAGACTGGGCCTTCAAGCACAGGTATGCAACCAAAACGGATTCAAATTACATTGTTGTCAACCTTATTATTGCTTATTTAAATTTGCAAGTGGTGTCCAGTTATCATCTCAGCAATAAATATTTAATTTTTAATTAAATTATTTATTTTTTATTAATTTAAATTGTAAATTTTTAATTTTTTTTTTATATTTATGTGTTAATTTTGGATTTTTCAATCAAATAATGAGTAGGAAGGTGGTTTTTATTGATGTGTGATATGATGTATGTAGAGCACATTATAATTTCAATAAGTATGCTGAGATACTGTTGCTTATTGTGCATGCATTACCATTCTAAAGTTTGGGGTTTGGGGTCGTAAGATGTTTTTTGCTTTTGAAAGTCTCTTATGGTTAACAAGGCTGCATTTATTTGATCAAACATACAGTAAAAACAGTAACATTGTGAAATATTATTGCAGTTGGGTCGTTTGATAATGATTTTTTTTTTTTTTTTTTTTATTATGTGTTGTTTTTTATATTTTTTTTATATTACAGACTCCTTAAAAATCTAAATGAATGTAAATTTTGTGTATTTTTTGCATATTTTTGTATGCTATCTTAAGCCTAGATTTGTTACCTTGAAGCTTTGAACAGTTCAAAACCATAGGGGTAGAAATGAACCTTGTGGGAAAATGAAGAGGATTTTTGCGATATGTTTGAAATGGAAGCGCTGTCTGTCTCGCAGCATACCTGTGTTTGAGAAAGTAGTGTGTTTCCCCAATCTGTGCTGTAGCATCATCTTGACGACAGGCTGTGGTCATTGCAGAGGGAGAAGAGTGTGGAGAGCGCTGTAAGCTCCGCCCCCTCCTCAGTCCCGCCCATGAGCACCGTGTCCACAGTGACAGCTCACGCCGAGGAGCCCAGCGATCTGGAGGAGCTCGAGCAATTCGCAAGAACCTTCAAACAGAGGAGAATTAAACTGGGCTTCACACAGGTGTGTGTGTGTGTGTGTGTGGATCTTGGGCATTTTCTGTCACAGTTAGAAACATGTTTTAAAAATCTAACTTCAAAAAATATATATAAACTTTCTTTCAAAACACTTATTTTTTTGGTGTGTTTTTTTTTGTGTTTTTTTGGGAATTCTTATTTTTGATATGCAGTTAACAAATAAGATTTAATGTATGATTTATATTTTTGGTAATTATTTTCATTAATTTAAAATATTAATATTTTTTTTGTATTTTTATTGAAATAATACTTTTTACATTTTTATTGATTAAATAACATTTTAATACAAGATTAATGCATTTGTGATTTTAACAAATATTTAAAATATGAAACTATCATCTAGTATTTTTAATGAAATAAACACTACTTAGTTTTCATATATATAATTAAGGGAGGCATTAATGACATTTAAATGAGAGTGACAGCTTTTAAATCTTTGTGTTTTAATTTATTTAATACCAATTTAATTAAACTTTAATACATTTAAATGTTAAAAAAATGCAATTCTCTTTTTTGTTGTTGTATTTCCATTTGAAGTAAACAATACTTATTCATCATATACTGTATAAGGATATGTATATAATTAGTGGAGGCATTCATTTAAATTGCATTTTTTCGCAAGTTTTCATAATTCATTTATTTGAATTAATTGAATGCCATTTTAATGTATTATTTTGGATCAGACTTTCTTGATTGACTTAATTTTATTTTTAAATCACATAGGACACCAGCCGTACTGTTATTTTACCAAGAAAGCTGGCAAGAATGTCAAAACCCATGACGCAGATGCAAACAGTTGCCATAGTGAGAAATTTAGATTTAGTAACGCTATTCAGTGAAGATCAAAATAAATTAGATGCTTTGAGAGAAAATAACACAGACATTTCTGTCTGGATGAGATTTGATTTCTCAGAGGATTTGCTCTGGACTTTTCTGAGGTTGTGTGAGAAAAAACACATAAGTTGCTATTGAAATCACATAGTATGTCTGTGAAACATAAATTGAGCTGTCCTCAAACTAACCTATTCATTTCTGCATACGGATAAATTAATAAAAATGTGAATGGTAACTCTGCTCCATGTCTTGATGCAGGGGGACGTGGGTATGGCCATGGGTAAACTGTACGGCAATGACTTCAGTCAGACCACCATCTCACGTTTCGAGGCTCTCAACCTCAGCTTCAAGAACATGTGCAAGCTCAAACCCTTGCTGGAGAAATGGCTGAGCGATGCAGGTGTGTGTTTCTGTCAGTTCCCTATCGCCGTTTCACATGAGCTTTCCCTATGATTCATGTATGTGTGTGTTTTTGTGTTACAGAAACCATGGCGATAGACAACATGCTGCCGAGCCCCAGTTCACTGTCCTCACCTCTGCTGGGCTTTGAAGGCTTGTCTGGACGCCGCCGAAAGAAACGCACCAGCATCGAGACCAACGTCCGCATAGCCCTGGAGCGCAACTTCATCTCGGTTAGACACACACACATGAACACACACACCATACCAAATGATGTAAGATTTTAAGCACACCTCGGCTTCAGGTATGACCTGTTTTTTGCCGTCTCATGATAAAAAAATTATATTGGTTCTCTTTTTGAAAATGCTGATGCCATTTTTTTCTCTCTCTATGGAGAATCTGAAGTCTACCAGAAAACTAATTTATTGCAATATACAGTATAAAAATTGTCACCACATTAAACCCCTTATTTATTTGATTGTAAAAGTATTACTTGAGCATATTATTACGCATTATTATCATAGGCCAGCTTACTTAACTGTTTAAGAAGAATGTCTTTGGAAAAGTGTAGTAATTTCAGAGTGGTTCAAAACCAAGGAAAAATAACAAAAAAAAAAAAACAATATTATTATGAATAAATAAAAAATACAATGATATATAACCTAATTATAATGATAACTCTTAAGATATCTTATTATAAATTGCTTGCAATGTTGTTCATTTGTAGATCTATTTGGATAAAATAATAAAGAATAATAAAATGCTAAAATATAATAATATGTCATATAGAATAAAACAATTCCAGAATATAATATGTAATATATTCTCATCATAATAAGTTTTATGATATGCTATGATCAATTTCTTACAATATTTTTAGTCAATTTGAATAAAATAATCTAAAATAATAAAATAGTATTCCAAAATATAATAGTATTTCATATAATATTATAATGACGACGCATTTTAAGATATCTTATCATAAATTGCTTGCAATGCACATTTGTAAGTCGGTTTAAATAAAATAAAATGTTCTTTGCAAGTCAATTTGGATTAAATAAATATATTAAAAATAAATAAAATGTATGAAATACAATAAAATAAAAAATAGTGTTACGGTAAGTGGAACACTAAGTAAAACTAAGTGTTGGTGAATCTAAAAACCAGAAGTCCATTTCAGGATCATCTCAGTGTCTTATACCACACAATACAGATTCATTAATCCCCAAAAGACAGTTTTGTTGTATGTTTTAAAAAAAAAAACACTGCATCACACCACCTTTCTGGTAAGCACCACACCTGTGTTGGTAAGACTGATGCTTTTTTCCAAGGAAAAGTGTCTAAGATCAAGTCAAGGCAAACAGCCAATACACTCGAGGCACTGTTTCGTTCCATTTCTGAGTAACTCTACTTGTAGGTATTACGGTCATTCCCTAAACGTTCTTAAGGACTGAACAAATCTGTGTTTACATGCACTTTTGAGCACCAGTTGCTCAACTGCTTCTTTGATCATGCATTGAGTATTTCATGCATCGACATGAAATTGTTTCGGGCTGAAACTTGGCCTTGGTGCAAGTGTTTGGCACGTCTCATGTACTCATGCACCTCATCTCACCCCCAGAACCAGAAGCCTACTTCTGAAGAAATCCTGCTGATGGCCGAGCAGCTCAGCATGGAGAAAGAGGTCATCCGAGTCTGGTTCTGCAACCGACGGCAGAAAGAGAAGCGTATAAACCCCTCCAGCGCCACCCCTCCACTGCCCAACCATCATCCAGCTTCAACGCACAAACCGCCCTGCTACAGCCCGCACATGGTACACATGCTCACGGCTTTAGCCATTGATCTGGCCCAAAGCCATTTCGGCAGACGGCTGGTGTTGAAATGTTGTTTGGATGGTGCATGATGAGAATGGAGAGGAGACATGTCTGGTCACGATCTTTCTGAGTAATGTTTCGCCATAAAATGATAATTGGACCTTTGGAAGTAAAGGAAAATATTAAAGAACGGCATGAGGAGACGTATCTTTGTTAATTAGAGTCTTGTTAATTTTTTCACTGTAGATGTCCAGTCAGGGACTGGCTCAGGTTGTCACCAGTCTCAGCACAACAGGTAAGAAGAGCAGTTTGAATGAATGAAGTGTTGCACAACTTCACATCTGTGGTTGTGAGGAGTGACACCGAATCCTTCCTCTTGAATCTAGCCGTCAGTCCCACACCTTCTGTGGCCTGCCCTCTCAACTCCAGTGGACATGCAGCAATGAGCTCCGCCCCTTCCTCCGTGACTCCGCCTCCTCTCAGCACAGTCAGCCCCACTCCGCCCAGTCTCAGCAGCCCTGGTCTGAACACAGGGTAAGAAGCAGCTTCATCTGTTTAGGGAAGGAAAACGCTCTTTTGACACTGCTTTTATACTAATAATGAGAAACTATTTGAAATTGAAACAACAATAATAATAATACATTTTCATTATTAACAGTAAATAGTACATTTTTATAATTGGTTCTAAATATGTTATTATAAATAATAATAATATTAATATTACTGACAAAGATGATTATGATGAAGATGGTTATTTTTAGTTAATTATTTGTTTCGGCTGTTTTAATCAACTAAGAAAGTAATGTATCGAATGATATATATGAATGAAATATACGCAAATTATATATGAATTTTACTTTCTTCATGTGTATTATACTTTGCAAATTTGCACAAATTCAGGATCCAATGCTGTACTTAATGTAAATGATTTTAGACCAAGACAGATAAAATATAAAGAAATAATAAATATAATAATAATAATAATAATAATAATAATTATTATTATTATTATTATTATTATTATTATTATTATTATTATCAATTATTTGTTTAGGTTGTTTTACTCAGCTACTTTTACAGTTTATTATACATTGACATTTGAAAAGAATATTTGTACAAATTCTGTATTAAATGCTGTACATAACGCAAACGACAACAACATAACAACAACAACAATTAATAATCATAATAATAATAATTATTATTATTTTAAATGTGCAAAATTTGCTTACATTTTGTATCCAATGTTACATAAGTGTAAGTGTAATTGTTACAAATACTTTTAACAATAAAATGCATAATAATAATAATAATAATGTAAAAAATCTATCTAGGTTGTTTCAATCAATTAATTATTTCTGAATCATAAAATATTGTAAAAGTTCATTTATTATTGTTTATGAAACCTCTGATATTCAAGAATATTTGAATAAATCTGCCCTCCATTGTTCTACATTATGCAAAATGTTGAGGTCATAAATTTGAAACCTGTCATTACAACAGAGTGTAATTCTGTCAGCAGCTTTCAGTATGATATGGCCTTCTGAACTGAAATAATTACAGCTTTGCTGTAGTCTTATCATACTTGTTTTCGCAATGCAATCTCTATTCTCAGTTGTGTTCCAAACCTATCAGTTGTAATCTAAACCGCCTGCTGAATTTCATGCTCTTTAGTTTTCTTTCTTTGTCTGTCTAATGTAAGTCTTTCCAGCATGTGAAATGAACACAAACTCCACGATGGACACGGTTGCTCTTGAAATGTCACTCAAAATGCTTGCTTCTCTCTGCATGTATGAATGGCGTGTGTTTGTGGGCACGTGTAAATGACACCACACACGTTACAGGAACACAATGATGGGTGTAAGCACAGGAATGAACCAGGCCCTCATCAGCAGCAACCCCCTGGCCACAATGCAAGGTTTGTCATAGTGAGAGGACAAGAAAAAGGGCAGAAAATGATTGACAGATGGTTGCATGAAAGTGTTATAACAGAACGATATGGAGGAGGAAAACATAATTAGAGATCAGTTAGAATAACATTTCCATCAGTCATCATCAAAGAGCCGTCTACTATACTCTCACTGCATATTCATCACATCTTCATCCTCACTACTTACATACGTGTGTTTGTTGTGTACGTGTGCGTATTTATGTGGTGTGTCTGTGCACTTTGTCTGTCTCTTTCAAAAGCACCTGCCATTTCTGTGCCCTTATGTTTGTTCTTGAACTCATTTTCATCCTAACCACTTAAAACCCTTTGCCACCAACACAGTGCTGGAGCCGATGCACATTCTAGAACCGTTGTATAGGTTTACCCTGAAAAAAAAGACAACTCTGGACCAAATTATATTAATTTTATATTTAATAATATATTTTTATTTTGCTTAAATTTATATATATATATAATTCGTTTTGATTTATTTATATGAATAGTATGATTATACTACCTTTCAAAAGAATGGGGTTAGTAAGAAACATTTTTGAAAGAAATTAATACTTTCAGCAAGAATAAATAAAATAAATAAAAAATGATTGTAAAGACATTTCTACAAATATACTAAGCAATATTGAGCACCAAATCAGTGTATTAGAATGATCCCTGAAGGATTTTGTGACACTGAAGACTGGAGCAATGATGCTGAAAATGCTCAGTAATAAATTACATTTTAACATAAATGAAAATTATGATTGTAAATTGTAATAATATTTCACAGTATTACGGTTTTTACTTTATTTTTGATCAAATAAATGCAGCTTTGGTGAGCAAAACTTTTTTCAAAAGCACCAGCACCTTTTTGGTGGAAAAGAGTCATCAGCCAGCCCTTGTATGAGTATATATGCACTGTATGCCCTGATTTGCTCTCTTTCCCCTCTCTTCTGTTTCACAGCCCTGGCTGCCAGTGGTGGGCAGATGTCCATTTCCGCTCTTGAGGGCAGCGGTCAGATGTTCCTGGGCGGAGCTGGAGGTCCAGGAGCTGGATTTCGCCAGTCCCTCTTCCTAAACCGCCCCACTTTACTGCCCCTGGCGAGGAGCGCAGGCATGGGTCTGGTCGGCACCCCCAGGGCTTCTCCACTACCTGGCGCCAGCGGCACAAGCCCAGACTCCTGCTCCGTCTCCCCCTGCTCAAGCCCCGCCTCCTTCTGCTCGTTAGGCGACGCCTCACCGCCCCGTCTGGGTGGAGCCATGGCTGAGTGACGCCCACACCAACCTGCTGCACTTGAGGGGAGTCAGAGGGGCGGAAGAAAGAAGATAGACATGACTCGCCTTTTCAACCAAAGCCATCTCTCCCTCCCTCCATTTCTCTCTTGTGCTCTCTCTCTCTCTCATTATGTCTTTTAATGCCAAAAATACAGAGAAATGAGCAGAAGAGAACAGGGATAAGGAGAGAACAGGATAACGGGGGACTGTTTAAACCAAAAAATTGACCTATACAGCGTGGAGAGGTGGCTTCAACGGAGCTACTTTGAGAATGTACATTTATTCCTTTCCAAATGGAAAAAGACAAACCTAAATGAACAGATTAATTTGAGGGCAGGGTCGAGAGGCAAAAATTTTTGCGAAGAAACAACAAAAAAGGAAAACGGGTGGCAGCGAATGGAACAAAGGAAGGACATTTGACAAGTGTCACTGGACGGTAGAAAGAGAAACCAAAAAATAAACACATGGAGGAAGAATGGAAAGACTCACAAAGACAAAAAATGCCAAAACCAAAATACCAAAAACCAAAACCAAAAAATCGGAGAGAAAAGCTTTACCTAAGACTTTGAAACCTGACTTGTCCAGGATCAGATTAACTCTACACGACACCAAATACCATATTTCCATGCACCCCTATAATTATTTTTTTTTTACTATTTGTAAATGTATTTCTCAATCTACCTCTGCTACCAAGGATTTCGATATTTTTCATTCTTTTTCATTCCATTTTCACTTTTGATCCATAATATTTTCAGCATTTTTTTCCTGTCAAAACATGAAAGCAAACTAATTTAGAGGGATTTTTTCCCACTTTCAACAGTATAACACATATACACACACATACACTGACACTTTTTGTGACACACATTCCCGATTCCCTTTCCATCACTGATCATCCGCTTGAAACGCATCCATGCCTCAAACTTTGACTCACTTTTCTTGGATACCAAAGCGTTTGTCTGGCCTTTTGCGTCAGCTGTAAAGTGCTCAGACGACAAGACCTCAGACATGTCAAAAAAAAAAAAAAACATACACAAGAAAAAATTTAAAAACGAATCCCCCGATTTCCCAAACCCCTGCCCTCCATCCTCTCTGGACCCCCTCTCCTGTGCCTCGGACAAAATACATGGGCCAAATAAAGAAAAGCAAGAGGAGCAGCGACTGAAGAGGATCCGAGGAAACTCGCAGGAGGAAATCCAACAACCGTGATGCAGAGGGGAGACATGTGATGTCGCCGTTGTTGCTTTTTTTTATTTTTCCAACACACGGATTAAACCAAAAATGAAACCAAACCAAAACCAATGGACTAAAACTGAGCTTTACTCAACGGAATGAAACCAAATACTAGGAGTGGACCACAGGAGGTGCACGAGGAGGAGGTGTTTAGAGTAGCAAGACTCGTGAAAAGACTCGACGTGGCTTCGACCAGAAGATCATTCCTTCACCTCCTCCCTCCTTCTTTCTGTTAAGTCGATGCTTTCACTCTCCTTCCTGGACAGGAGAATATTTATTAACCTCACTGAACTGAACATCAGAATATATATATATACATATATATTTTGTTTTATTGCTTTTTCCTCTCAGTCTGTCTGTTTATGCTGTATGACTCGTCTCATTGCTTTATATTTTTGGGATAATGGGGTGACGTATTGCCTATTTTCATATTTCGTGTGTTTCGTCATTTTGAATTGATCGTGCCGAGGGGGGGTTTCCCTCATCAGGCGGTTTGAAACAATACTGTGAACATGTAGCTTCCAAGTTTTGCTTCGATTGCGAATGTTGTGAAACAATAAGCCAAAACTGAAGACATACCAAAAGCGAAAACCTTTCTTTTTTGACACCAAATAGCAACCTAACCAATGCACAACACGTGGAGAAAGACCGTATTGGTGCTAGGTCTCTTCGAGGAGAGATAGGGAGATGTGTGTGAATGTGGAAGCTCATCTCCAGCATGGAAACCAAACCGAAACACGTCCGGCAAGCCAACGTAACTTTCACTCGGTGTCTGCGAAACTGTTTTTGACTTAGACGCAAACAAAAACGCAGACAAAGGAGAAATGTAGAGGTGGGTGGGACGGGGTGGAATGGGGGTTTAAATGCAACTGGAAATCCAGTTGACGTTACACTTCTAGAGGGAATGTACCTGTTAGTGCTTTGATAGATTTTGTAGGAAAAAAATCTATGTTCAACTGCTTAATATTGCTAATGTAAAAAAAAAAAAGTTAAAAAAAAAGGCTGTGATAAATATAGTCCTTATGAAATGATGATGATGATGACTTGATTTTAGACCAAAAGCTTTAAATTGTCTGTCTTGGATTTTTTTTTCCCTCAAAAATTAGTATTTATTATGTGAGGGGAGGGTGTATCGATGATTTATATGTTTCCAACTCTTCATCTTATTTATTGGCTTATTTATGTATTTATAGCATTTTCATTTATCAATTCGGTCTTTTTTAAAATCTTCGTAAAACCAAACTGGGGAAAATATGGGGTAGCTTCAGGAAAAAAAGAAAGTGTCATTGTTTATCTGATGGCAAACTTAAGTTTTTGAAACCAAAACTAGCTACTGTTTTTGTGGGCACCTTTTAAAAAAAATTTGTCCACCGCTTTCAAGAGATGACAAGTTTCTAAACTATATCTCTCACATTTAGTCAATGTATATTAATGGGCTAATTTTAAGTATAACTCTCGTTCCAACTGTTTCTTTTTATTTCAATTTTGCTTCGTTTTTTAAGATGCGTTGGATGAGGGAAAAAGAGTGAGAGAGATACACTTCTGCATATACCTCATGTTTGATTAGAAATGCCAAATAGATGGGAAAAAAGCTTTAAGAATTTGACAAAGGGGAGCAGAGGAGATGTTGCTCAGGAGAGGGTCTTTTTCGTGTGAGTATAAGGGTTCACAGAATTCCCCAGATTATCTGTCCTACGTTCGGTTCAACTATCCGGCCCACAATTGGTTTTGATGAACAGTTGATGGCAGATTTTGTTTTTTACATTGGTTTTCTATGTGTATGTTGCTCATGTGATTGCTTTTTGTATATATCTCTGTGTGTTGGTGTGTGTGGACAGCTCTGCCGTAGAGGGGCCCTGAATGATACCAAAGTAAAACCTCTACTGCAGGACCTCTCACATGCTAGACATGCTCAAATGCATGGACGTTCTTGTAGACATGCACACGCAAAACTGTCCTTCAACCATTTACAGCAGGAATGTCCACAACTGCATCGTTGTCATTTTGTGCAGTATGTTCTGTTGTTTTGCATTGCCAAATAGAGGTAATACTCACATTTAAACGGAAGTATCGGAATTTTCTATCTTAGCTACATTCAAATTAGAACTTAGAACAGTTTTTTCAGTTTAAATTAATATCCAATGCAACATGTCATTGTTTTTCCAGTTTGTTTCCCTTGAGCTACTACAGCTTCAATCCAAAGGTAACTGATTAGGTCGACAGAGAAAGATTTTCATGCTAAAACCTCAAGAGTTGAAACCAAAGAGTTCTGCCGTAACATGTTGTCAGGAAACATGCAGATGCTTTTCCTTTTGTTCTCAGAACACATACTCGCTTCTCTTTTGGACAATTGATGTTGATGACGACGGTCACTTTCGACTCTGTATCTGCATTTTTGCGAAGATCCTTTTTCCTCTCTGTCAGTGTGTGTCTCGCTCTTACCTCAGAAGCTCTTCATGGAATTTGTTATCCGCTCTGGATTTGAATCTGGATTTTGTTTCAGAACTGTTGAACTGTCTGTTACTCATCGCTCTCTGTGTGCCTGTTGAATGGGGTGGGAACGGGGTGGGCAAAGAAGGGAGGGGGCCAAACAGCCAATAAGTGTTAGGATTAAAGTGCAACTTTAGACCAAAAATGTGTCCATGTCTGGTTCTGTTTTTTCCTTTACCTTTTAAAAATTCTGTGTGTGTGGGAAAACAAGGATTTTAAGTCTAGCGCTAGATTAATTTATTTTTAACCCTGGGTAAAGTAACATTTCACTCCACTGTTAACACTGGGTTATGAAGCTCTTTTGCAGTGCCAAAGGCATGCAGTTTCAAATAACGTGCTGCTAGAACATCAGTTGTTTACCATCCAATCATAAGGTAAACAGTGCCTGCCTTATTAAATATTCATGCACTTTCATGAATACAGTCACAGAAACTGACGCACTGGGTTTAGTTTCAGTGTATGAGGGAAACGTATAAAGTATTCAGTGACGGAAGAGTTTAGTTAAATTAATCCATTTAATTCACAGTTTCCCAACTAAAATAAGTTGCATGCTCGTTCTGTCTTGCACTTGTCCAAATTATTTCATTTTTAGTTTTGTAAATATGTCAATTAGTTTCAGTTTTTTTGCAAAACCCTGACTACTTTTTATTACTATTATATGAACCATGTAGTAACCAAGTGCAACATCAAACAAGATAAATCATGCAGAACTATATTGACCCATAGTTAAAATGACCCTGAGTTCATTTCAAGTGTGAAAAGCTCAAATAAAGAAATATTTAATAGAGGTAACATTCAATCAACAGCATTAGTGGCATAATGTTGATTACCACAGTCCTTCCTTTTGACAAAAAAATTAAATAAAAATAGAGAGCCATTTGCAATGGAATTGAATGGGGCTGATTTTTGGAGGCTTTAAATGAAATGTGAAGTTTAAATGTATATGAAAGCACTTGCTACACATTTCACAAGTCTTGTTTTAAGAATTGACAGTATTACTTGAGCTGTTTAAATAGTTTTACAGTCATTCTGTGGTTCTAGGGTGGGAAAGGCTAGAAGCAACTTTCAATCTGCTTTGCAATTTGTATTCATTAATTTGCAAAAGGGATGTTACCATTGCTCAATTCTGGCAAACTTTCAGTTACCTTATACCTTGTACAGTTTTAGCTACCTTCCTTTTTATAGGTTGATTATTCTTGGAAACTTATCCAAGCTGATTTTAAAAACTTAATGTTTGAAAAAACTGCTTTATTTTAAATTAATTACATTTTTCGTTATAGCTGGAGATGGTGTGAAGGCCTGGTATGCTAACAGTAGTTGGTGAGCTGTGTTTTCAGAGTTGTTCTGAAGGAACCATCTAACCATTATTCCACAGAGCAACCCTCATGTTATTCCAGGAGGACGTATTCTTCAATAACTGTCTTCTAAATGACACATAAGTTATTTTTATGTTAGCTAAGGAATGGGTAGTTCTAAAAAGAAAACTTTCATGTCACACCCGCCAACTGTCACGCATTGGAAATCCAGGTCCTTAGGAGAAAAACATTAAGCATGGGAATGCAAGGCATTTCCAAACACTTTTGAGTTTTAACACTAACAAGCTGATAATTTCTCAGACTGGAGTCTCTAAGAACCACTCTTTTAAAAGCTGGTTATGAGGTGTTTTAAGAAGTCGGTCAAGCACTTTTTAACATCTACAGCAGTTCTTGACCTCTTTTGCTGTGTGACGTCATTGTGCTGTCACTTCTAAAACTCATTACACAAATATTTGGACATTTTAAAATCCCTAGCAGTCTATTTAACTTCTACCCGTCTACCCTGAAAGGGATACTCCATCCCAAAATGAAAATTGTGTCATTATTCACTCACCCCCATGTCATTCCAAGCCCGTAAAAGCTTTGTTCGTCTTCAGAACACAATTTAAGATATTTTGGATGAAAACCGGGAGGCTTGAGACTGTCCCATAGACTCCCAAATAAATAACAGTTTCAAGGTCCACCAAAGTATGAAAAGCATTGTCAGAATACTCCATCTGCCATCAGTGATTCAACCTCATGTTATGAAGCGATGAGAATACTTTTCGTACACAAAGAAAACAAAAATAACGACTTTATTCAACGATTTCTCTCCTCTGTGTCTCTCCAAATCAGCGTAGCACCATTTTGACAAATCAGAGCAGTGCGCAGGCATCGTATGCTCTTCTGTATCAGCCGCGCTGCGCCGATGCACTGTTTTCTTTCAAACCAAAGCGTAAATACACGTAAAAAATTTATCATTGTGGCACAGCTGATTCAGAAGAGCGTAAGCAGCTTGCGTACAGCTCAGAATTGTCAAAATGGTGCTACGCTGATTTGGAGAGACACAGAGGACAGGAATTGTCAAATAAAGTCATTATTTTTGTTTTCTTCGTGCACAAAAAGTATTCTCGTCGCTTCATAACATTACGGTTGAATCACTGATGGCAGATGGACTATTCTGACGATGCTTTTCATACTTTTCTTGACACTGTTATTTATTTGGCAGTCTATGGGACAGTCACAAGCCTCCCGGTTTTCATCCAAAATATCTTAAACTGTGTTCCGAAGACGAACATAGCTTTTACAGGCTTGGAACGACATGGGGGTGAGTGAATAATGACAAAATTTTCATTTTGGGGTGGAGTAACCCTTTAATGAAGAACGATAAGTAGCCTAAAGCCAACTGTGGCAGTACCATAATGGTATCAGAGATGGTACGTCCATTTGATAGGATTCGGTAGGATTCTACATAAGTACAGTATTCATTTAATTTCACAGAGTTTTAAACAAATCATTAGAAACTACCAACTAAATAATTTGTTTATAGATCCTCTGTTTTGAAATGTATGGTTTCCATCTGGTTCAAGTGGGCCGAACAGCCAACAACAGCACCATTTGTTCCTGGTTTACTGATCTGGTGAGATAACAATTTGAGCGGTTGAACAGTTTAAACTAGATTGTTCCATTAATGTTGTTCAGAACGTGAGGAAAACAAGAAATCTCGATTCGAATGCTTTTTCCCGCCTATTTCTCATTCTGACTGGATTAGATGTGCAATACCGAGATTATCCACTAGATAGACGCCAAACTCCGTTTGATTTCACACAGCGACTTTCAGCATCAAACCAAACAGATTTGACTAGATTACGGGAAGATTTCCACTTGCAAAACCGACTTAGTGTTTGCGGTGAGAATTCATTTAAATAACCTCTTGACTGTTAACTTCCCATTTCGTGACAGAACCAGGGTGTGATGGGTGAGTTATTTTTAATACATATTTGAATGCCAGCTTCAGAGAGTCAGATAGTGGTTTGAAGCTGTGGACGTAACGTTACTACAAATACGTTCCCACGACAGACAAACTTCTTTTCGCATATTTAGTTACATTTAAAAGAGATAATTTATTATATTTTACTGTTTACATACATGAAGACAAAAAATGCCTTGTGACGTAATTAAAGAAATATTGTGTGTTAGTGAGTTTACTCAAAAATCTCCAAATGGTCGATTTTGTTAAAAGTTCACTTATCCTATTTAGCTTTTTGTCATAGAACGCTTTTGTTACTCACATTTTAACATGGATTCTGGGGGTTTATGCTAACTAGTAGGGATAGGTCACAAAGGTTATCCAACTAGTCAGTTAAAGGGATAGTTCAATCAAAAATTGAAATTTTGATGTTTATCTGCTTAACCTCAGGGCTTCCAAGATGTAGGTGACTTTGTTTCTTCAGTAGAACACAAACGAAGATTTTTAACACAAACCGTTGCAGTCTGTCAGTCTTATAATGAAAGTGGATGGGAATTACAGCTAAAACATACAAAAAAAAAAAAAGAAAAAAAACATTTTTTAAACACTGACACTCCTCATTGAGATTGTAGATAGAGTATCAATGGTCTACTTGAGAGATAAGTGGCGGTAATGCACTTATAAGTCTGCGATCCGCCATAAAGCAAGAAGAAGAAGACACCTTACGCACCTGCTGCTGAGAACGCATTCACAAGAGTTCTAACAGTTCGGACACTGCGTGAATCAGAGGTAAAAAAACGATATCAATACTGTTCAGTTTCTTGCACAGACCGATCGTTTTGTGTCTTTATACATCAATGTATCATCACGAGCCACAGGGTTTAATTTGGTTTTGTTTGTATATGTTTTTTTTTTAGTTTTTAGTTTAAATGTAATGTTCCACTTACATTTAAAAAGACTGACAGACTGCAACAGTTTGTGTTAAAAATCTTTGTTTGTGTTCTGCTGAAGAAACAAAGTCACCTACATCTTGGATGCCCTTGGGGTAAGCAGATAAACATCAAATTTTCAGTTTTGGGTGCGCTATCACTTTAATGGTGCAGACTAGTTAAAGGTCTCTAAAGAAACACGTAGGTGAACCTGAAACCAGACTAATTTTACAGGGCTTCTGTAAAACAGATAAGTTGACTTCTTATGCATGCATAAGAACCCAACTAGTGGTGGGGGTTTTTTTTTTTTTTTTTTTTTTTTTTTTTTTTTTTTTTTTGCACATCCCTACTAACTAATTGACAATGCAGGTATACTTGAATAATGTAATGAACCTTAATTTGTGTAGCTGAGCTCTAGTCATTGATGAAACCTTTTACGTCAATGATGAAAATTCATATAATATTATTGAAGTGTACTATAGCAGGCATTCAGAATCCCTCAATGAGCGTATAATGTTGAACACGCTGATTCGTATAATACCACACAAAGGCAAAACATGGTAAGATATTTCACCCTCACTAATTTACTCATCCATGTCCTCCGCATTTAAACACAAAACCAACAGTTCCAACAAACAAGGACGTTCACAGTCAAGGCCTCGTGTTATACATCAGCCAGCCAAGCATGTAGGCTGGAGTACTTGCAGAGGCAAGGAAGACATCAACACAATGCATGTCAGCTTACATTTTAAAATGTACAGGCTCTCATGTGGTTCAGCGTGCCGGAATCCAAGGCTACATCCACAATGCACACAGTATCCTTCTACAAAAATATCTTAGAAAATACTCAACTTGTTCCAAACATGAATGATTTTATTTCTTCTGCAGAACATATACAAGAAGATATTTTAAATGATGTTTAAACTTTCTTTCTCCATATGATATAGGTCAGTGGAGTCCAAAACAATATTGGACCCCATAGACTTTTATTGTATGGACAAAAGCACTTCTGGTGGTCAACTGATAAAAAGAAGGGTGAGTAAACTAAGTAAACTAAGACTAAAATGAAAATTTGCTGATAATGTGCTCACCCTCAGTTCATTCAAGACGTAGATGACTGTTTCTTTTCTTTTTTCATTCTCTGTCTGCAGTGAATGGGTGCCGTCAGAATAAGAGTCCAAATAACTGTCAAAAACATCACAATAATCCACAAGTTATCCACACCACTCCAGTCCATCATGTAATGTTGTGTAAAGTGATAAGCTGTGTTTGTAAGAAATCAATACATCACTTCTGACCAAAATACGAGTTCATAATGACGGTTCCCCTAGTGAAAAGTGCATCACCTGTTGTCCTCTCACATCAAAATCCACTGACAAATTTGTTATGTACTGTTTTCATTTGTAAACTGTGCTTGAAATGTGCATATTTCTCTCCTGGTTCAGACAAGATGACTCAATAACAAAGCAATATTATGGATAGAGGACTTTTTAACGCGAAGCAACTGTTTGAAGTTAAGAATGTCTTGATGAATTTGTTTATTACAAACACATCTTTTCACTTCACAAGATGGTAATCGATATACTGGAGTGGTGTGGATTACTTGTGGAAAATTGTGATGTTTTTATCAGCTGTTTGGACTATCATTCTGATGGCACCCATTCACTGCAGAGGATCCATTGGTGAGCAAGTGATGCAATACTACATTTCTCCAAATCTGTTCTGATGTAGAAACAAACTAATTTAAATCTGGATGGCCTGAGGGTTGTGTACATTTTCAGCAAAGTTTCTTTTTTTAGTGCTAGTCCTGAAAGTGGTAGATGCATTTGACTAAATTTCACAGCCTTCGGAAGGTCACACTGCAATTATATAGCACTCAACAAAAAAGGCCTGAGTTTAAACCTGTTAAATATAGTTACTTGAATCCTTTGTTCAGTATGCCAAACTGCGACGTAGGCATCACGGTGTCTTGTCATTATAACTGCATTTAATGATTATGTATTATTATCTTGGCTTATATCTACGTGCGGTTGGAGACTAATGGCCATAGCAACAGACACCGCGAGGTGTTTCTCGACACCCGACGAACGTGATTGAGGTTGGAGCATTGGCAAGCTGTCGGCACACCACAGTTATCCTGGCACTGGGTACGCAAACACATATTCTCACCCTCTTTCTTTATTTCTCTCCCCCTCACAAACCGACACTGTGTTCCTCTCACTGCAACACACACAAACACACATACACACACACACACACATTTCCTCTGTGTTAAAAGGCAGGGCTGAGACTTCATTGCCAGTTAGGTAATGAGGCCGCAGTTGCCACACAGTCTGCAGTGTTCGACAGACCCACTCCGGGCAGCATTTCACTCTTTCCGGACCCTGCGCTCCATCTCACGTTTACTTTATACCCTGTATATCCCAATATTACCCCATCATTTTAATTCCCTCTCCATTTTTTTCTCATCCCACTGTCTTTTTTACTTAAATATAACTCTGAGCTTTGTTGCTTTAATATGAAGCAAATTTTCGGGAGACTTTGAGGACGTCTCCAACCAAAACAAAGTGTAGATGTCGGTTTGAAATTTTTCACTCTGTGACTATTTTAGGCTGAGAGAAAGATGGAAAGAGTGCACGTTTGTGCACGGGAGCGAGGTAAAAGAAGAGTAGGAAGTCACGAATAGTGCGAATAGCAGTAGGAAGAGAGAGTTCCTAGCTGAGATACAGGAGATGCTGTCAACACACACATGCCGGGCCCGATATAGACTGACACCATACCAGCAGTCCTCGCGAGCGCTTATAAACATGCATATGCTCTCGTAGCCATTCGGTGTCCTCTAACACTTAACCTCGCTCATGTTTCTTGTGGCTGGTGCCCCTTGTCTCTGCTCCACAATTTACTTCTGTTCTCACTTTTAATTCCTCACCCTCATTCCAGCACTCTCTCTCTCTCTTGCTCTCATAGGCTTGGCACAGTGCTTGGCAAAGAGCCTGAAATGGGTCAAATATAACTCCTGCATTCCTCTCCTTCAGTGTCTTTTCCTTGCTGGCTTATGAGGCCTCACACACACACACACACACACACACACTTACAAACACAGTCTCGCTCTCTCAGGGATTACAGTTGACTTTATTTACACCTAATCAAGTGGTCGTAGGGCACCTGGTTTTACCACTTTTGAAATATTTACTTTAAATACCTCGAGGGTGCCCATGTATGCGCTGCCTGACGTGTGTGTGTGTGTGTGTGTGTGTGTGTGTGTGTGTGTGTGTGTGTGTGTGTGTGTGTGATGTATTAACGCTGCATTCTCATTGCATTTGCTTATAGGAAGAAGCTGGTCAGTGTCACCAGCCCCACATGAGTATAATATCCACCTGGCTTTTGAAACAAATAAGTTTAATCGAGGTCTGTATTTAATTTTTCATCACTTTTTTCGGTCTATTTAATTTATATTGCTCATAGTTGGTGTTAACCCTGAGTATTAAATGTCAGCGCTCACAGCACAAATTTCCATTGAAGGAGGGATGTGAGGCATATCTAGGGACTAGGATATCATTAGCTTTCTTCATTTTTCCATGCAAGTTATGAATGTAATTTCTTTGAAAAATGGGAATATTTGCTTTAATGAATGATATTGTTAGATTTTTTATTTTTTTAAATTAGCACAATAAAAAAAGTTGTAGCCACTGAAAAAGCCATTTAAAATTATTTATATATAGTTTTTAATTTATTATACACTCACTGGCCACTTTATTAGGTACACCACGAATCTCCCGTTCCACCACATCCCAAAGCTGCTCTCAAAGCTGCTCTCATGGATTGAGTGCCTGGTGACATGAATCTGTTGACTGTGGAGGCCATTTGAGTAAAGTGAACTCATTGTCATGTTCAAGAAACCAGTCTGAGATGATTTGAGCTTTGTGACATGGTGCATTATCCTGCTGGAAGTAGTCATAAAGGGATGGACATGGTCAGCAACAATACTCAGGTAGTCTGTGGCGTTTGAACGATGCTCAATTGGTACTAAGGGGCCCAAAGTGTGCCAACAAAATATCCCCCACACCATTACACCAACACCACCAGCCTGTTGAGACAAGGCAGGATGGATCCATGCTTTCATGTTCTTTACGCCAAATTCTGACCCTACCATCTGAATGTCGCAGCAGAAATCGAGACTAATCAGATCAGGCAACGTTTTTCCAATCTTCTATTGTCCAATTTTGGTGAGCCTGTGCGAATTGTAGCCTCTGTTTCCTGTTCTTAGCTGACAGGAGTGGCATCCGGTGTGGTCTTTTGCTGCTGTAGCCCATCTGCTTCAGGGTTCGACATGTTGTGTGTTCAGAGATGGTTTTCTGCATACCTTGGTTGTAACGAGTGTTTATTTGAGTTACTGTTGCCTTTCTATCCTCTCTAACCAGTCTGCCCATTCTCCCCTGACCTCTGACATCAACAAGGATATTTTCTCTTTTTCAGACCATTCTCTGTAAACCCTAGAGATGGTTGTGTGTGAAAATCCCAGTAGATCAGCAGTTTTTGAAATCCTCAGACCAGCCCGTCTGGCACCAACAACCATTCCACATTCAAAGTCACTTAAATCCCCTTTCTTCCCCATTCTGATGCTGGGATGAACTTCAGCAAGTCATCTTCACCACATCTTGATGCCTAAATGCATACCTAGTTGCTGCCATGTGATTGGCTGATTAGCAATTTGTGTTACCAAGCAATTGAACAGGTGTACCTAATAAAGTGGCCTGTGAGTGTATATTTTTATGTCCAAAATGTAAAAAGTATATTAAAAAAAATTATCAAGTGGGAATTTTTGATGCACATTTCAACGTTTTTTCTGAATCTCTGTGTTGTTTTTATCCAAAAATCCACAAAAAATATATGAATAGTGTAACAAATGTTCGTAATCATGGGAAGAAGGAGGCGGGAACCGGCGAACATTTAAACAAAAACTTTAATAATAAAATAAACACAAAAGACACAAACAGAACCAAAACACAAAATAAAATCCAGGCCTGGTCCTCTCTCATCCAACACTGTCATCACTCCTCCTTTTATCCTTCCGGAGCTCCTCCCTGGGACTTGAGACCATTAAGTGGCGCAGGTGTTGCACATTTACTCTACCGGCCTCGCTCCGTTCCCACGGCTCTTGGCCCCGCCCCTCTCATCACATATGGAAACCCGGCTATTGATGTAAGTAGCCACCTAGCAACTACCCAGAACACCCTAGCAACCGCATATCAACACCCTGACAAACACAGAGAATACCTCAGCAACCACCTTCAGGGCCTAGCTGTGTCATAAAAATCAAAAGCACCATAGTAACAGCGTAGCAACACCCTGGCAACCACCAAGAATAGCCTAAAACAGCCTAGCAACCACCTTCAGAACCAGAAATGTCCTAGAAACCAAAAACACCATAGTAACTGTGTAGCAACACCCTGGCAACCACCCAGAATAGCCTAAAAACAGCCTAGCAACAACCTTCAGAACCAGCAATGTCCTAGAAACCAAAAACACCATAGTAACCATGTAGCAACACCCTAGCAACAACCCAGAATATCCGAGCAACCACCTTAGGGGCATGCAATGACCTAGAAAAAAAAAAAAAAAAAACACCATAGTAACCACATAGTAACACTCTGTCCTAATGTCCTAGAAACTAAAAACACCACAGTGTCTTCATTACAACTTATTTACTTCATAACAAGTAACTTGTAGGGAAGTTGTGGCCTAGTGGTTAGAGAGTTTGCCTCCTAACCCTAAGGTTGTGGGTTTGAGTTTCGGGTTGGCAATACCACGACTGAGGTGCCCTTGAGCAAGGCACTGAACCCCCAACTGCTCCCGGTGTGTGTTCATGGTGTGTGTGTGTTCACCGCTGTGTGTGTGCACTTTGGATGAGTTAAATGCAGAGCACGAATTCTGAGTATGGGTCACCATACTTGGCTGTATGTCACTTCACTTCATTTCACTTCACAATATCCTGGAAACCACCCAGAACACCCTTGCAATAGACTAGCAACCATCTTTAGGGCCAGTAATGTCCTAGAACAACCACTTTAGACACCTTAGCAACCACTCTGAACACCTTAGCAACCTGTTTTTTTTTCTTCATATACAAGCTCCAATCCGGATCTCCCTCATCCACATTTAACCCAATGAATTGCTTTCCCTACTTCGTTTCTTACACACCATCATCACTCATATACATATATCTGCTTTTCCCCAAAGTGAAAGTGTGGTAATCCTATTAGAAATGTGTGAATACCAGCTGGGGCAAAGAGAAGCAGAGAGAGATGGGACACTGAACAGAATGAGAGGGAGAATTTATGTATACTTGAAAGAAAAAACATGGACGTCAATTTGCACGCTCCTTATCAAGAATCCCTTTGAGATGTGCATGTGCGTTTGAACAGGAGATGTCTTTGGGAACGCAAAATGTAAAATCCGTCTCTGCAGTTGTGTGTAAAGTCAAAGGTGTGTCTTACGAGGTTAGTGTGGCAGACAGCAGAGAGACAGGCCAAATGTGTTTCCTAAAGAGTTCAAGCGCCAAGAAAATAAGCAAGTCTTTTGATCACAAAGAGTCTATTCACACGCTCCTTTACACGCACACACAGATGTATACATAAACTCTCTTTCTTTCTTTCCCCCATTCCCTTCCCCCTCCAATTTTGGGCTGCTGCTTTTACCCCTTGCACTTTTAGCATTTTAGCCCAACCCCTTCCTTTCTCTCTCTCTCTGACACTCTTTCCTAATCCCCGATTCCCTTGAGAATTCCTCCCTGTCGGTCCCACAGCACTTCTTCATCTCTCTCGGCCTCTTTTTCTCTCTCTCTTTCAGCTGGGATGCCTGGAAGAGGAGACCTCGGATGCCATAGTTTAACTGTATTTTTGAAAACCTGGTGAGAAAAATGAAAAGGAATGCCATGTTGCTGACCTTGACACCTTTAAACACCTTCATAACAGCAATTACACATGCACGCACACATAAGAACCTTCCATCATTCGTGCACAATGCTCCCTTTGTGCGTTTGAGTGTGTGTGTTTGGATTCTGCATGCATGCATATGTGGATGTGTATATTGGGCCCCCTTCACGGGGTCAATGGGGGCCATTTACTACTAGAACTATAGTCATGTTTGGGAGGTGACTAAGAGAGGACGCTTTTTCCTGCCGAACCCCAATCGCATTATCATTAGATTTCCTTCAACAGAAATTGCAGAAACACCCTTCCACCCCCGTTCTGCCTTGCTCGAGAAACTTCTATTTGTTGCGCTGTAAACCTGGCCGCAACATATGCAAAGTTGCTTTGATCAGTCCTTCATGAAGTTTAATGACCGCTCATTAATCAGTAGTTTTTGGCTGTCAGTGATTAATCTTCCTCATTCATTCCGAATACTCAGTTGAGTGATCATTGGCCTCAGATGTGTGGGAGATAGGATGCTAATTGCAGTGATTGTGGTGTTTTGTGTTGA
The DNA here is from genome assembly GCF_018340385.1 of Cyprinus carpio. NCBI lineage: Eukaryota > Metazoa > Chordata > Actinopteri > Cypriniformes > Cyprinidae > Cyprinus > Cyprinus carpio. The sequence continues at coordinate 8,032,493 of NC_056590.1, forward strand.
CTTGTCAGGGGGTGAGAAGTTGAAATAAAGGACAACAGGCTGAAGGATCACTTTGATTTGTTATGACATCTATCTTGTTTCTATGTAAGACAAGTAATTTAATGCAGCATGGCTGAAATTAGTGATGTACCAAAAGATGTAGTCATGCATAGAAAAAAGAAATTGGTAATTGTTTGAATTTGTTGGTTATATAATTCAAGGAAGGTGTTAATTCAAGCCTTATCTTGCTTTCTGGAATTAAAAACAATTAAAGTGTGCATTAAACTCCCATTAGACTGTGTTGACACTTGATTTAATTGCTTGGTCCAAACTCCCTATGGTGAACATATTGTATAGCATTTTATACCCATAATGCACTCTGATTTATATAGTGTACAGCCAGTATATACAAACTGATACTATTGTATATAAACTGGTGCTGCTTTTTCACTGTTTTAATAAGTCATACATTAATTGAAACATTAAAATGTAGTGAGTCAGAATTATTTATAATATTTGTTTTTATCTGTTAATAAAGTTTAATACCACGGTTTATCTCTTTTTTTTGTCCACTTGTTTCCCATGCAGTGAACTAAACTATTGTTCAAATCTTTAGAGTCGTTAAGATTTAAAAAATGTTTTAGTAAGAAGACTTTTGTGTTGACCAAGGCCACATTTTTAAAATCATAAATACAGGAAAAACTGTAAAACTGTGAGATATTATTACAATTTAAAGGAAAAGTTTTCTATTTTAATATGTTTTAATATGTAATTTAATCCTGTGATGCAAAGCTGAATTTTTAGCATCAGTCTTCAGTCTCACACGATCCTTGTGAAATCACTCTAAAATGCTGATTTGGCACTCAAGACATTTTTTTTTAATCAATGTTGAAAACATTTGTGCTGCTTAATATTTTTTGTGGGAACTGTGAATTTTTCAGGATTCTTTGATTCTTTGAAAGTTCAAAAGAACAGCATTTATCCTTATCCTTTCAAAGTGGTAAACTACATGTTGAAAATAGTGATTCAGTGAACAAGTGAGCGATTTCGGACACAGCAACAGTGCTCTGATCCCGTTCTCGTCTTCACATGATCACATGCATGTCAGTGTTCAGATTCCCGAACGCTCAAAAGTTCTGTGCATCTGAGGATACCATGGAAAAAACAGCACATAAATTACCTCTTTCTTCTCCCTATGAATCCATTTCGGAGTAATCTTTATCATGTACTAACACTGCTATGTCCTTCCATCGCTTTGATATTCTTGGATTCCCAAAAAAGGGTTATTTCTGTTAGCGCACGGTTATGGTTTTCATTAAGTTACAAGAATATGTGAATTGCCCATTAGTGCTGCACTAAAGAAGCCCTACAGTTCATCCCGTGCCGTGTGCCACTTTGTATATTCCCAAGACCCATTTGCCTTGAGTATGTCTCCTCTTTTTTTTTCTCATCTCCGTCTCTCCCATCTCTTTCTCTCCTGCGCGTCTGTCTGTCATTCTGATTAGAGACGGCGGGGTCGTGCCACAAAGGAGGCCACAAACCAGATCTCTGTCTCTTTCTCTGTCTTACTCGTTATGAGTCATTTGCTTATGCTACAGCTTGTGTATTCAGAGTTTTACACCCAGAGCCTTCTTCAAATTAACATCAATTACTGGTAGATGTCAGTTTTTCCTTTAAATGCTAATTAGAGGCTAATGATTGAGGTTGAGCATCATGCGTGAAATGTATCATGGCTAATGAAAGACGAATGTTGTTTATCATTTATTTTGCCATGGCTTTCATTTAAAGATGAAGTGTGGGGTTTCGTCGCATTCTCAGTATTTGGAAGTCCCCAGAGATGAGGTTCGCATACAAGAAGAAGTCAAGGCCTGGCCTATGTGCTTGTGCTTGCTAGTAGCATTAACACTGAATTGTTAATTTAGCACTTACGTGCAGATGCTTTACAAATGTCATCTACTACCCTTGAGTTTCCACTGACAACTGCTCCCGCTCTGAGAGCGAGAAAGGGAGGCGGTGGAGGAAAAGAATGAGAGATAAGGAAAAGAGAAGGCCACCTACAGACTCACATTCGTTTCTCACTCCAGCCCACATTTAGCACTCACAATAACAATTGCATATTTCTGAGTAAACAACCTTGAAGAACATTCTGTTGCGTTCAATCCATATGCTACGACACTGTGACACTTTGCTTCGCACACATAATAAGCTATAATTTCAGCATCTGTTGGATCCATGGCCTTTTCTCCAAAAGGTTACTGCAGAATGAATATTCCTCAGCATATATATTTATGTCTGTCAAACTTATCTTCGATGCCAACAATACTATTTTTATTTAAAAAAAGACCCTCTAACATTAGCATCCTCTATTCTTTTTCTATTCTATCTTCTTGTTTTATTTTTATTTATTCAAAAAAAAAAAAAAAAAAAACCTTGCTATGTTGTACTGTGTTAGGCTAACCGAGACTTGTCACAGCACTTCCATATTATTGCCCTTTTGTTGGTTTTGATTGCTTCTGTTGTCCTCATTTGTAAGTCGCTTGGGATAAAAGCGTCTGCTAAATGACTAAATGTAAATATTTTTTAAAGCATGTTCATCCTCAGACTTTGAGTCACATTAGCAGGGGCGAAGGAACTATTCAAAAAAATAAATATGACTGTTTCATTAGTGGCACTTTTCCACAAAATATAAATTGTCAAGCTTAAAAAAATGGCTTAATATCAAATCATCAAGTAGGCCTATGCACAAGTTGCATGGACTATCTTGAACTCCGTGCATGTTTATTGTAAGAAAAGAGTTGCACTGATATTCTTCAGAGTTCCACCGAAGAAAGAAACACATTTAGATTGGGAAAAACACCAGGATGAGTAAATAAAAACAGATTTTCAGTCTCTGTGTGAGCTATTATTCACAACGAGACTTAATGCAAAGCTAGTTTTTAGCAGTGTCAACTCTGAGGAACGTGAGACCACCACTGACGACAGATTTTATTGGTTTTCGGTCTGTTTCTGCGGGACAACATGTCATCGGCACCTCGCTATGCTGGCCAAGATCGTACAGCGTTGGCGGTCTCCGCAGCAACGCCGCAGTGACGCCAGCCGCGGCACAAACGGCGAGTGGGCGTGGCTACTCGCCCGGTCCGCCCCTCCCTCCCCCGCTTAGCGTGGGCGGCCCCGTGTGGCTGGAAGAACGAAACACGACACCCCGATAGAAGAAGAAGAGGAGGAGGAGGGAGGGGGCAGACGGGAGAGAGAGTTGCAGGGAGTGAGTGGAAAAAGAAAAAGTCCGTGTAAAGAGAGGGAGAAAAGTGGATCGGGCAGTTGTTTTGATTTTGTCGGCTTCGCCTCGTGTTTCAGCGAGGAGCCTTGAATATGCAACTTCGCAGCGTATATAAACTAACCAGGAGCTCAGCGCGGACACGGTGCTCCTCTATCGGCACGACGCGCTCCGATATCTGACCGAAAAAGAGCGAGTCTGTCCGGCCACAAGGCAGCGACGTGCGTCCTCCACGCTGGGGAGAAAAAACAACACGAAAACTGCAAACAAACCGGGGGAGGACGAGTGAAGGGGCTGGATTTGAGGAGGAAAAGTTTACAGAGGAGTTTTGTGTGCGATCCTGAGCTCACCGAGAGGAAGAAGTTCATTTCATCTCTCTCTCTCTCTCTTTCTAACTCGCTCTCTTTCTCAGTTAGCACGACTGCTAACGAAGCGGCTATACTCTCCAACATGAAGACCCCGGGCGATACGGGTAAGTTTCCCCACACAACAACAACAACAACAACAGATCGTTATAACCCAACTTTAGATAACTGTTAAAAGAACGTCAAGATGCCAGAAACGTATTTTTAGAGAGTTTTGAGGTGTTTGTCGTTTTAGAGGAGTTTCACAGCCCGCTAATTCCGTTCGGATTAGGAGATGTTTTTATAATATTAGTATTTTACGCGACTTTTTTTGCGCACAGACTTAAGTCAGATAGGTATTAAACGTTACAAAGTCATATAGTGTTGTTTGGAATGTATTGTAAAGTTAAAAGCTAGTTGCCAGAGTTACTTTTAATGACTTTTGGGTCTGTTTTTATGTAGGCTATACAGATCACTTTCATATTGTATGACATTTACAAGCAAGGTATTTGTGTGCATCTGTAATTCTGACTTGTTCGTTAACCTGAAAAGTTTGCTTTTAGGGGGAAAATCGATATTTTAGATAACACACATTTTTAAAACTTTTAAAGCGTCCCGACTTAGACAGTCACGTCTGACACGATTCACACGCTGAACGTCTTTGTCACGCTTCCAGATGCATTACACTTTGTGAGAAATGTAAAGGTGTTTAAAAGGGCTTTTTAACAGCTTGTGTTGATCCAAGTATGGCATCCACCATTTGCGAGCAACTTTCAGCCATTTGGCCCTGAGAAAGTGGCATCCCATCACAGCGCCTCTCTGTGTGAGCTGGAGGATCTTACACAAGATAGTTCACATTTACTCATGCTTTGTGTCTACTGTTGTGTTTAGTTCGTTTATAGGGTCTTGCGTCTAAAAATGTAAAGTTGAATGTCACATGAGTGTTTCACTGGGCTCCAGGTCGTTAAGTATGTCCTGCATTTCTTTGTTTACTTTGTATGGAGGCTAATTTTGGATAAGCTGACAATCACTTTTACTTGCTTGATCTGGTTGTTTGACGAGCTAAAACCACTTTTCTGTAACCCTTAAATGGGCAGGAACATAAGATTGTTTATTTTTAGTTTTGCAGTGTGTAATTGTAATATAAACAACAACTTGTCAAAGATATGAACCTTGAGTTCAGTTCATGTTACTACTAGATAATGAAAGTGAGTTGATGGCAGCTTTTATACCAACTCATCTGAGTATCTTACAGTAGTCTTGCACTGTAATCTGTGCCTTACAACCGCCTGGTTCATGATAACCTGGTGAATATTCATCTGGGTGTATGTGAAAATGCTGCCAGCTCATGTCAGTTCGGTCTCTGTTGGTTGTCTGAGCTCCACCAACGCTGAAGTCGTGGTCTTATGCATTAAACCATTAGCTAATTCTTCCATTCGTCCTCCCCCTCGTTTGGTCTGCAGTATAAAGTAAGCCTTCTTATGGTATGGTAGAAGTTTTCCATGTTGTGCGTCGTGTCTGGGACGCAAGTCTGCATTTTCGTGTAGGCGTGCAGAGGTGGGGTTCTGCACACGCTTACTAGCTCATGTCAATTCCAAACAGAGTGGGGTTTTAAAGGTAGCAGAACTCACAAAGTGTCTGCTCTTAAGTCGTTTTCATTGATTCAGGGAGTTCATTAAAATTCCCTGCATGTGAAGTGCATTGTGGGTAAAAAAAACAACAACATGAAGGTCAGGTAGGCTATATGCTGGAATTGATTTTATCCATCACCCAACCCTTTATTTTAAGATTAGACAGGAAAATAAACAGAAGGTGAAAAGAGTTTCTACAAGCGGAAATGAGCTGTATGGTTAATCCTTGTGCCATATCAAATTGTTCCTTTTAGGCGAGGTGTTCCCCGCCCAGGTCACCTAGGCTTTGTGTTGGAGCGATGAGATCGGCCTCTTTCTTTTGAATAGCTACTTTGCCACCCAAGGGATTAAAGAGTCACCTAAACCAGCTATTTTACCTGCCGGTTAATAGTATTGTGTTAGGATGAAGTCACTCCCATACTGCTTTGATCACACGTGAGTTCCAAGTTTTGTCGCAGAATTTGGCTTAGATCACAGGAAAACACATTTATTTTGTATTAAACCTGCTGTTGAAGTTCCAGTGTGCTTCTCGCTAGGGTTTCTGCAAAAAGATACACCGTTGCATCAGTCGTTTGCACTTTGGCACTCTTGTTTGGCCGTCAACTCTCGCCCAGCTAAGCGCGATATCTGTCTGTCTGCCTTGTGGGCCAATAAGTGGCCTATTTTTGGTGCCTTTTTCCAATTGCGTTATTCATTATATCAACAGTTTGCCACATGTGAGTCTCACATCTGGAACCGGGCTCTCTGTTGTCTCTTCCAGCGTGTGAAGTTTTAAGGGACCCACATGGGCAATTAGCCAGTGGTTTGGGAGGGTGGTGGTGGGTGCCATTATTTTTCAAAGGAGGGTCAGGTTGGGCTGAGCGTAGGTGTTGGTGTTTAATTTCTCATTCGCTGCAAGAACGTGCCATGTGTGTTTCTTTTCACTATTTGGATGTTGTTGCATATTATTATAATTTTTTTTTGCTCTTTTCCCCTCTCTGTAAGCAATAGTCAGTAAGATGAGTGTTAATACTAAATTCACCCCAAACCCTTCAGTTTGTAAATGCAGCTTTTCTATAACAAACCATCTAGTATGGAGGAACCTTTTGTTTCTTTGTTTTAAATGTTTGGATTCTTTTTAAACAACAGGTCTTGCTTTTCAAGTTAGCATATGTAATCAGGCCTGCTTACTTGTAAGACTTAACCTGTCTAGAGTCGCTCAGGAAGTGTGCATGCGATTGGTTGGTGTGTTTTATGTGGCTTGGCAGATTGGCTGTGCTTCCTGGCTTGTGTTTTTTCCTGGAAACACCGTATAGACAAACATCTAACCCAGTCACACAGTGAAACTCGTATACTACGATTTGACCTATAGTGACACATTTACTTTCTTCTTAAATAGTGAGCTTCATTTCAGAATATTTAGAAAATTATCCTAGCAGAAGTGAAGCTTAGATATCAGCTGCCAGATACTTTGAAGCTTCCTTATCACATCTGTAAACTTTTTCCCCCATTAAATAGACACGAGTTATTATTTTTCCTTTGAATAAGGATGTCTTCTGCCAGACCTCTGTCCTAAATTTTCTGCTTAAAATATAGACTGTAATATATAGTAGGAAAGCTTGTGATGAGTGCCTTTTGTCATAGGACATCCTGTTGTGATTGTGCAAGGCATTTTCCGGCATCTAAAGATGGATTCAATCACCGTGACCTAAATATAATGGCTCATCTCAGTTCAAAAGGGCTTGAAATATCTTCTCTTTTTATCTTTCTTGAGTCAGTCTCATTTGTTTTCCTGTATGTAATCTCAGATCAATATCTTTCTGTCGGATTCATCACATGTGACTACATTGTTTCTTTATAGTACACAGGTGGTGTAGGGTTCAGGTGGCGCTTTGTCATCTAATGGCACACCTTTCTTTAATCTGCATTTCAGAACTCAGGTGTCCGTGTATCTATTGCCGTGCACGCTGGATCATTGTGCCAAGCAGGTTGCTAACTGAGGTTTGAGCTCAACCGACTTGTGGAGTGTTGTGTCTAGTGGAGACCACGGTTTGGTGGGAACTCTGAGGTTTTGTCGAGACTGTGGCTGACAGTTTTTCCCCCCGTGTGTGTTTGTCTGTGTGAGCGTGTGGCTTTGGCCGTCCTTTTGGTGTGTGTGTGGTCACGCTCGTGTAACAATTTGTGAGTTTGTGATGTGTATATTTTCCCTGACATTTTCAAGAGCATTCCCATTTGGAGTTTGTGCCCAGGCTTATGGTGAGGAAAGTTGTGAAGTGTTAGCGAGCATTCAGGAGTTTATTTTCAGTTTAGAACTAGGCTATCTGAAAAGGGCAAAAAAATAAATTCCTGGGTTACTAGGTTGGGAATATTTGTTGGCGTCACAAATGCCACAAATCAGGCTTTTATGTCACGTTATATTGCACAATGCAGTTCAAGCAAACAAATTATGGCAAGTAATCAAACACACTTGTCTAAACTCTCTATCTCTCATATAAAGTGTAGCAAATCAGTTTCCTATCTGTTGAAGTAAATCAGTTTGTTTGGAATAAACTAGTTAAAAAATGACGCGTCTCTGTGCAAATCTCTGTTTTATGTTTTCTTTTTTAAATATTTGTGCCTTTTTTTTTGTTTTACATGAGTCTGAATGGATGACTGGTCAATTTTTTCTTTTAATATTTCCATCAGAGTTATTGTATTTCAGTTAACATGTTGTGCTTTAACTGTTAAGACAGGTTGCATTGTAAAACTCTCTCAGATATTCCTGTTGTGCTCAGTTAAGTCATTTCTGTTTGTTTTTCTAAATTTGTTTTTAATGCACATTTATTTGTTAGAATGTATAATTTAAACAGTTTTTTCCAGAACTTTGTTTTCCAGAGTAACTGTAGTTGAACAAATTTTAAATATGCAGCTTATAGTTTTGTCACAGTTTCAAAGTACTGTGTCCATTCAAGTGAATTGCTTTGAACTAATTTTTTAATTTGTCTTGTATAGATTCTATTCTAAAGGCCTGTTCACACCAATTAAGATATCTGTAAAGATAAAGATATAGTTCTAAAAATGGTTCTCAATATTAAATAATAGCAGAGTCCACATCACAACTATAACGATAAAGGCACAGAGAAACGATAACATTGGAATCACTTTCCGAGCAATTTTTTTTCAGCTGATGAACGATAAAAATATTGACAGCCAATCAGAATCCATCTTGCTATCACAAGCTCGAAAATTTAAAGCGGCATGTGCTCAGAGTACACAGACGATATCGATCGCTGGTGTGGATGCTAGGGCTGCACAATTAATCGAATTTGAAATCGCGATTACAATTATGGATGCCACAATTACGTAATTGTTCAAAGCAGCAATTAATCGTTCGAAGTACACTTATGTTATTCTGCGTGCTTAAGATGCGTTTTTTTTCTTTCTACATGTTATGTTAAGGGTTTTCCCCATTATTTAAATTTTAGTATAAAATTATAATACCATCCATATTTCTACTTTTTTTATAATTTAAAGAAGAAACAAATCCGATGTATAGTTGAAATTTGAGACTTAATACTATAGAAAAGCACTAAAAGTTTTTCATTTAGAGTGTTTTCAGCTTGTTTATTTTTATATAAAAATATGGCATGCAAGTGCAACAAGCAATGTTATAAACATCATTCAACGTAAATTGTGATAATCGTAATTAATAATCGCAATTACAATTTCAAGGGAATAATTGACAATTACGATTTTTTTCATAATCGTGCAGCCCTAGTGGACGCTAATATTATTATATTTACAGTTATCGTTCTTGGTGTGAACGGGCCTTAAAACTCTATATTCTATCATTTAAACTGTTATGTTTGTGAAAAATATAAATCGGGGTGAATTTGTGACAATGGCGCACCCCATTCCCGTAATATGGTTGTAATGAAGACAAGAAGTCACGGTTGAAGTGTGTGTTTTGTGTGCATATGTGTGGAGCACATAGTTTATTAGTGGGGCCCAGACCCCCCACATTCCACTATAATAGCTGCTGTCTGTGTTGCATTACACACACACACACCAGCGTACGCTCAAGGAGGCAGCACACACACGTTCCTAATTCTCACAGTTGTGCGCTCTCTCCGTCTCTTGAGCTGCCATCTTTGTGGTGACGCCACTTTGACTCGCTCCCACTTTTATTTTTATGCAACCAATTTATTTTTGCAGGCAGAATCCAGTGTTGGTGCAGCACGGCTGGGAATAGAGAGCCAGAGAGGAAGAGAGTCAGTGATCATGATTGATACTACATAGGGCTCATGCAGGTTCGATCTGGGCTCCTGATCTGAGTCACGGAGGTCTGTGTGGAGGATAGAGTACTTTCAGAACCTGTCAGTGGGTTTCTGATTCCGTGTAGGCCACTGAATGTGGCGGTGGAACTTTCAGCCACTTTTGCAGAACAGTGGAAATAAGAGTATTAGCAGATGAAATTATTTGTGAACCGAATGTTTTCAGTGGGATTCTGACATCTTGTGGCTCTTAGGTGATTTCCAGACCTTTAAAACGTGTGGTGTAGAACGACCCATAAAGTCATGCCGGCTTCAATGGGACATTTAGGCTAATTGTAACTTCATCAAGAGCTAGTGGCTGTGACTGACATGTGGCTGTGCATAGTTTGCGGAGGCCTGATGTCTGTGCGCTAATGGAAAGCTTGTAAATGAAAGGCCCATTAGCAGTGAGGGAGGGGATTGGCGAGGGTTTTCGGTACTGCAGGGAGCGACCGTGGCGACAGCGTTCTAATCCCACAGCTGGAGCCGTGGCGTGTGCCATCAGCAACTGTGTGTGTGTGTCTGTTCATTCGTCTTTGGAGGAAAATGAAAGTGAAGACTGAGTCTAGAAATTTAACCACAACAGAGAACTTGAAAAGAGGCAATCTATTGACTTCTCGTTCTTGGCCCCACACCACCACCTCTTTTTCCACTCCATCATGCTCTTGATCTCTTTTGTGATAGTACGTTCTTGCTCGTTCTTAATTCTTTTTTATTTCAACCTTCTTTCCAGATGGGTGGTATCAGCATTGAATGCGCAGCATTCTGTAGTCATTGTGGTACTCTACAAAATAGTGTCTAGGAAACTATGTAATACTACACACTGATACAGAGGTGGAAAGTGGAATTAAAGTCAATATGAAATCAAAATGTACCTCCATTTACTTTCTAAATATACACTACTGGTTTTAATGTGCTTAATTAAAAGTTTCTTTCATAAAAAAAGTTTTACCTTAATATTAGATATAACTAGTCGATGGTCATCCAATCAGAGTTTTTCTTTGTTTTAGATTTGACAAAACTGCATGCTAATTTTGAGTGTCAAATTGGACCATAAAACCAATGCATGAAAATTTGCCATGCTTTAATGCATAAAAACTCTTTAAAACTCTTAAAAGTGTATTTTCAGACCTTACTTTTAAGCATTTTCAGTATTGTTTAATATTTTTTAATTAAAATTGGTTGTAAATGCCAATTCTTGTTGACTTTAAAGGTGAGATGCAAGTCATAGTTGTTGCCTGCTGTGGTTGGTCATTAATGGGGGAGGTTGAACACACCGAGCGTTGCCTCCAGGGTCCCCATGGAGATATTCAGACACCAAGTCTCCTGTCTGCCACACTCTCAAACTTGTTCACTTTTCTTTAAACATTCCACAACACACACACTTCTCAGCCAGGTCACACACATACAATCTAGAGAATCACCTGGGGCCCAGATGACTGTCTCCTGGCCAGCCTTTGGGTTAAATGGTGCTTTCTTGCAGTTGATGTGGACCAATCACAGCTCTCAACAGGGTGCCAGGGCTTGAAATCAGACAATCACGTTGCCATGTCACGTTATCAGATGTTGCATCATTGGCAAAATGCAAGCTTAGGTTTATTTCAGTGCTGGCTCCAACCTTTACTTCAGATACAGCACTCAAGGTTTGAAAGACGCTGTTATGGCAACTATTTTTTTGGTATATCTTTGAGTCAACACTAGCTAACTCAACCGATTTTGCATGTCAGTTGAGTACCTGTCCCCATCCCCCAATCCACAGGTAAATCTCACAATGGGGACATCAACTGAGAATGTCTTCAAACGTGCTGCAACAAGTTGCAGAGCTTTGTGTTAAATGCTATCTTTTAGACGTTGTTGCTGGAGAATTGTCTTAAATCCTGTTTTCAACATCATATAAATTGCAGGGTTCACCAGCGAATACGCCTCGTTTTTCAGCACGACAGAAACTTGCACAGCTTTGCACTACTGCAAGGGCTAGGTATGGCATCTGTCGCCAGTTGCAGCCACGTGGAAAAGCCAGTAATAGAACAGTGATCTCCGACAACTGGACGAGGAAGAATCAGAATCAAAGCCCACAACTGGGAGGGAACATCGTAGAGAATTTAGTAAGCTGTCTTCTGAATAGACCAATAACAGGGAGCACAGTGACTGGGCGAGACAGGCGCACACCATGTTTATTGCTCCGCTAAGTCAGTTTAAGTTTGTGTTGCTGTTTTCGGCAACTCTGGAGAAGAGTCCTCCTGGTCGGTCCTGCCCAGCCCTGTATAATCTGGCACAGGCTGCGTGATGGCAGTTAAAATTAGCTGCTCTGAATGAGCTTGGAGCATCAAGGAGAAAACGCTGAGCTTGATGATCGTAGCCAGATTCAATCTGGCTGACTTCCTCCTGCCCTCCAAGACCAGGAGGGTGAGGTTCGCTTTAGTTTCCCTCAAGTCGTCAGCATTACCATGCACAATGTCTCTGGTTTGGAGTTTCTCGGGTTTAAGGGGACCGTTCACCCAAAAGTTAAAATCCTGTCATCATTTGCACACCCTCATGTCATTCCAAAACAATGACTTTTTCTTCTGTGGACCCCAAAAAAAAATAGATTTTAAAAAGTCTCCCAGTCCCAGTTTTTATCCATACAATGCAAGTCAACCATTTTTCAGAATGTCCTCTCCTTTCCTCAGGATTGGATGAGTAATTGATGACATCATTTTGGTAAACTTGGTGAAAAAGTTCTTTTCAACTTTGAAGAGCATTCACCTATGTAGAGGAAGCATTAAAAACATCTAGGTTGAACTTTGTGGCATAGGTGTCTTATCAGTTTTTTTGGGTTTCCTTATCTAGAAACGGTATCTGGAACCTGAGAAATCAAGCAGATCTGCACCGGTTTTCCTTTGATTGATCTTCTCTGCCCATGACTAAGTGAGAACAGAAGTGGGGGAAGGAAAAGTAAGCGGTTAAAAGTTCATGTAGAAGTGGCTCCCAGCAGGAGATAAAACCAGGATGAGAGCTTTACTCTGATAAGATATTAGAAATCCATGTCTCGCTGATAAAACCTAATGCCACTATCACCCTTGCAACCTCGGCAGTTCTAATGACTTTTGCTCGGCTGCATGAGCGAAGGCCACTGCAGTGTGTGATTTAACACTCTGCTGAAGAGAACATGATGGTTGGGAGGCTTTTAAGATTGAATCGTAGCAATTCCACATTACCAGTCAACTAAAGGAGTTGCTGTTTTCTACTTCTACTACTTTAGCTTTTTGTTTTTTTTGCACTGGTAAATCATGCTTTTAATATCTCACATTGAGGGAATTGAATTCTTGTTTTCTTTCAAGAATAATGTTGGTAGAATTTGTTTCCTATCGAGTTGCCAAAGACCATTATGAACTCTTAAGAGATTGCGTCATGTATAGGCATATAATAAGAGGCTGACTTGTATGAAGGATAATTTATAAGTTGGAGGCTGGCATTGATTACTTGACCAATGAACCACACATACTTTATCTTTACTGCCCTGGAAAATTAACTTGATTATTTAGTATTAACTGTAATGTAACTGTAACTTCATTAATGATTTATGATAACTTGATTAGGATAACTTATAGTTTTTAATTTACTTTGAAGAAATCTTTAAAAAGTTAAAACAAATATAGAGTTTTTAGCAATAATAGATTGTTAAAACAGTTATAGTTCTCTCTGTTAAGTTGGTTTAGTTTTAGCAGTTTTTTGGTTTGTCTGTTTCAGTTTATTTAATTCTATTAGTTTTAGCATTTAATAAGCTGAAGATAAATTGATTAAACATTTCATAAATTACATTATTTTAATTAGTTTCGGAGGCATGCATTTTAGTTTAGTGTCAGTTTTAGCCTATTATATTTAAATTACATAGTATTCCAGTTCTGTTTTACTTCATTTTAATGAATTTGATTGAATTTCATTTACGGTTTATTTGATTTTTCTTATGATATTAGCGGCTCTGTGAGAAGAACATGTTTACATGTACACAGTCTCAAGTAACAAGCCATAAGCTGTGCATTTTTATACTCTTGCACATTTGCTTTCTGTAGTAAATCCACAATTAGTGCTTGATTGACACTGAACTTTTGTGCAGCTAAATCCTTGGTTTTCCCAGGATGGAATAATTCAGTTCATGTTTCATGCCAGCTTAAAAAATGTAAATATTGGCCAAGTTTTGGAACAAAACTTGCAGAAAAGTATAGTCCTCTTCAGAAGTTTAAAAATGCAGGTATTATGTTCATCTTACATATTGAACCCAAAAACATGCTTTTCAGCCAAGTTTTCATGTGCCATATGAGGTGCACTGCAAGCTAATGTTTCAGAAAGGTTTTGGTGATAGTTGCAGGCTGGTTAGTGAGTGCACACGCGGTTCAGGAGACCTGCACAGGCCTGTTGGTAAGGATTGTTTGGCAGGCGGCCGTCGCAGGCTGCTCCTCATGCTCAGCAGTCCTCACATAGCAGGAAAATTGGCCCAGAAACTCGCCCTGCCTGACCATTTATGGTTGATTTAATCATATCCCTACGAGGAACTCCCCTGTGACACGTCTGGTTTCTGTCTGGGCAGAGTTGGCCGTCGCGCTGCGGTGTCCCGGACATCTGGAGCACTGTCTCCACCGCCGTGTGCCGGTAACTGGAGTTTTTGGTCTCTCTGGTGTTGACATGAAGATTGTAGACATGAAAATAACAGCTACTAGATGTTTAGCTTACGGAGCCACAGCTGTGAAAGTATTAGACATAGCTAATGGCTCCTCCTTGGCGAAGGTGTTCGGGACACAAGGCGCTCTTCAGTCTCTGCTTGGGTGGGAAATACCATTATGTTGTGACATGGGTGGCAAAATGACCTAGAGTCTAGCTTAGTGCAGAGGATAACACACATGAAAACATATTAAAACACTTGATCCCTTTTGCCCTCCGTTCTCATATTTGGGTTAAAGTGTTCCCAAAACACCTGTCCAAGTGTGCAATATCACACATTTCAGATCAAGGAGACTATCTGTATTTTGTCTATAATGTGGACTGTTGGCACAGGTTGCTTGTTGCATTATTTTCATACTGTTGGAGTAGTGGAGTCTATCTATAATTTTTTTCCCCAAGGTATTTTTTTTATTTTATTTTTTTGCATTTAAATTGTATCAAAATGAGGTTTAATGTAAAGAAAAAATTGCAATATAAAATAAATAAATAAACGTAAATAGGAAGGAATCATATGTTGGTATCATATTTGTTATTAGACTGTTTATTTATTTATTCATTCATGCATTCATTCATTTTGGTCAGTATTGGGTATTTTTATTGTGCATGCTCATTTCTCATATTTTTAAATTTGATTATTGTATAATTATTATTATTATTGTAATTATAATTGTATAATAATAATAATAATAATAATCATAATAATTATTATTATTATTAAAATCTTTAAATATACTAATAGTTTAATAGCACTGTTCAATTTAATTTATACTGTACATATAATGTTGTGATTTGTAATTTCTGTTTAAATGCATTTAATGTATTTAGCATTTAAATATTATTTTTTTTTTAATGTTTTATTTTTTATTTATTTAGTTCAAATGCTGTAGTATTATATTAAAATACTAATCCTTTATCACTTGTTTATTCAACTATGAATTAGCTTTCCTTTATTCTAGAGATGCCGCTATCTGTGTAAACCTGGTTCTGTCAGTACTTTTCAATTTCATTTGCATGTCGTCATGCGTCTGTAAACTTCACCGATGGCCTTCATGGAAATAGCCTGCTGTGATCAATCAACCTTGACTTATTTACAGTTAAAGTGGTAATGTCACATGCGCGTCATACAGGCAGGTATTATTGTTCAGTCAAACGTGTTAGTTGTGTTGCGTGTCGACAAACAAATCCTAAATTAAAACTGTCGAAGTGTTTACCTTGCAAACACGCTGTTCAGTTTTAAATACTGTTGAGAAAGCTTATTATTTACTGGACCTTGGCCTGTGCATTGATATTAAAGTGATATTGACATCATATTTGGTGAATTGTTGCAATCAAAAATGTGTTTAGAGTAACAATATGACTTTAATGTTAATGCAAAAGAAAGCTTACTTCATTATATAGTAAACTAGCATCCATTTTGCAACCTAGTGCAACTGTAAACCTTTGCGCTGTGGCAGCGGCATTTTATTAGCGTAGATGGAAAATCAATAAAATTCATTTGGAAGCATGTAAACTGGTTCTAGCAATTATCTGAGCCAGCTTCAATGCAGCATAACTTATTGAAGTCAATTGTGTAAGCAAATTTCATTGGATAGCTGCGTGTATGTATCATTCATCCACTGTCAGACAGTTTCTCTGCCTTTTTCCAGTCTGGTCAGTGTCCTCAAGAAACTCACACCGTTGGCCTGACCCTTCAGTAGGTAACTAGAGATTAACCAGCAGAGCATCAGCACACCTTCTCCAGTTAGCGGCGCCGGTGCGGCTCGAATGCATAAGAGAAGTTGTTATTTGCTTTGGGGGTTATAGAGATGAAGTGGAGGGATTTATGTGCCTGTTGGGGGCAACAACCCAGAACCTTTACTGTCAGGGTTGGCAAGAGGATGCATGACTGTGTTGTGGGCAGACAAATACACACACAGCGCATTATGTAAGAGTGCATGGCGGCGATCATGTGAGGGCTGCAGGCTAGCGCTGCTCATCTACAGATGACTGGCCGACACTTTGATCCTCTTCTCTCAACTTGGGTGTCTGTTCACTCTTTCTGGGTGACTCGCTCTCTTCATATCGTCCCCTATCCCTGTCTGTTACCGCTTTTCCACTGGGGCTGGTGCCAGAGCTGGAACCGGTGCTCAGCCAAGACTGGCACTCGTTCAGAACCGGCTCACGTTTCCACTGGCAGGGAGCTGAACCCTCGACGTCACCAACCTGTGACCGGAACTGTTAACTTGTTATCTTTTGCGGAAGAAGAGCGACATATTTAATTGTTGTTGTTAATTGTTGAACTCTTGATGGCTTTTAAATATAGGCTTGTTCGCAATACATCTGTGCTGCATAAACCGATCAGTGTTTTGACATCAAAGTACGGCGAGAGGATTGGCCTGGGAGTTTAATGATTTTTATTTGTAATTGGGCTCTGGCACCAGCCCCGGTGTAAAAGCGCTGTACCTGTCCACTGATCACCTTATTCTGCTTAGTGTGATTAAACGTTTTTCCCACATAAATGTCCATTCACACTAAGAGCAATGACTAGAGATATTTACTCTAACAATTGCTTTATTAGCATCCACACCAATGGATGATATACTTTCTGCATTTAATGCTCAAGCTCTTTAAAGTTTGATGGATTCTGATTGGCTGGCAATATTCGTATCGTTCATCAGATTACAATGATTTTGTTTCTCTGCAGCATTATTGTGTACTTGCCCAGTCTCATAGAATTAGGGTGATTATTAAATAAAAATGTTTAGTTATCGTTATAGTTACCGTCCTTGGTGTGAATGGCCATTAATATTTATTAATATTAAAATATGATTTTTATATTTTTTTTTTTTTTTTTTTTTTTTTTTTTTGTGTGTTCTTAATATTAATGGCAGTTTATCTTAAGTTTTATCTATTTTTGTTAATGGTTTAAAAGTTCTTTTTTTTTTTTTTTTCAATCAAAAGAACCTTAGGTTTGACCAAACAGCCTTTGTTGAAAAGTCAGTGAAAACTTTCTTACTATTGTTCCCTAAATAGTAAATTTTTTTTTTGTTAATTATATTTTTGATTGATGATTCAAACAAACAGTTGAATCAGTGATTCTTTTAAACAGACAGTTTAAAAAAACTGATAAGTGGAAATTAATCACAACACCTCAAACAACGTTGGCATTTCTGATTCTTGAGGTTTAAATTGGAGATGCTATTATAAATAGCTCTGTCTTGACACTCTCGTGTAATCTGTGACAAGCAGTGGGCACAAAACTGCTGGTAAAAGTGTTAATTATCACGATTTTCTTGGTAATGATTCAATATGTACCGATACCATAATATCGAATATATCACAAATAGGCCTATTACAAACAGAACGGCATCTGATTATATGTATCTAAACCAAGCCTTCAGGTATCACCCAGATGAGTCGTCTTAACGCAAATAAGAAGGTGATATCCGTATCGCCCGAGAGAATGAGAGACACATAAACAGTTGCAGTTGCAGGGTTTTGTTGTATTTTTTTGTCGGGGGCGTTCTCATTAGCACAAAACAACACTGACTCATTCTACACAGCTCGGATCAATGCAACCAACTGTCGAATGGACGCCAACGTGCCCCATATCATTCGGCTGTCTGTATTTTTCAAGGCAGAGTAACATTGTCGGTTGTAAGTGGAAGATTTAGGCAGCAGAGCCGCTCGTGGTTCTTTTGTATTACTCATCCTGCACACATTCACGCTGGCACACACTCGTACCCTTTTTTTCCTGTCGCCATCATCATTAGTAGATGGAGAACGACCTTTTCCTCTGCCTAAATATAGAGCCCACAAAGAATAGGAGGAAGGGAGGGAAGTGGGGGAGAGATGGAGAGAAACAGAACGAATGAGCGCGGGGGCCCTAAACATTTCTGAGCCTTTAAATACAGACCAGAGACGCAGAGGACGGCGTTTTTGTTTTCTTTTTCATACTTGCGTCACGGCTCTGCCATAAAAAAGAGCTGTTGCAGCTGAAAGCTAATCGCAAACAGAGACAACGGCAATAGTTTTGCACAGAAATGGCAAAAGAACGATGCCAAGGCAGTAGGGGTGTAACGGTACACAAACATGACTGTTCGGTACCTACCTCGGTTTTGACGTCACGTTCGGTATGGTTTCGGTACAGTAGGGGGAAAAAACTTCGCAAAAAAGTAGTTTTTGTTAAACATTAAACAGTGGTTTGCTGAACAAATGGCTCTTTCTTTAAATAAATTGAATTACAATTAAAATTTTCTTCTGATTCTGCTCTTAACTATTGGGAGCCCTTTTACATTACTATGGTAACAACTTACGACTAATAACAGAGCCCAAACTTAAATTTAATAACTATTTATTTTTATACAATAAGGAACTGAACAGAATCGATATGGATTTTTGGGGGCCGATGCCGATGCCGATATTAACTCGAAAAGAGCCGATTTATAAGCCGATATTTTGATTTTGAAAATAAACTGGATATTAGACCCATTTCCTATAAACTACACTTACACAACATTCAATAGTAAAATATCTGCCTGTTCTATGTATGTGGGCTGTACAAACCATTTTCCAGAAGGGATTATGTTAAAAAAAGCCTTAGATTACAGTCTCAATGACTAAACAATTGCACATCAAAAGTATATATTTTTTAATGATCAAAAGAACACTGCATTAGAGGAATCTTTGCAGAAGTAGTCCCACACTTTGCTGCTACAGCTTTCACTTTTTTCAGCCATCTGTAGGGCAGAAAGAGAGACAGAGAAAGAATAAGCATGTGTATTAATAATATCACCATGTATCATTACTCATGTCATCATTAGAATTATAATAATAATAAACAGGGATCTCCTACATAGGCAAAAATGAGAAATATAGAGAAATATATATATATATATATATATATATATATATATATATATATATATATATATATATATATATATATATTTTTTATTTGTCAAGCAATAGGTATTACCTATTACCTACTTATATTTAACTATATTATTACAACATATTCCTGTTATGTCTGTAAAGCTGCTTTGAAACAATCTGTAAAAAAAGAAGAAAAAGCGCTTGTTCAGCTCACATTTATTTACATGTCCCCTCTGGTTTAATCATTTCTGACGCACCTACTGTAGTTACTGTAACTACACTATATTTGCTCTCACAGACACATTCACAATGGACCCGTATATCTTCTCCTCTTCTCTTTGTGCAGTCTGAATCAAAACATCGTCATGCGCTGGCGAACGTAAAGTTAGCCTACTGTTACCGGAAGATTACGGAATCAATTCGAAGTTGAATGGTTAACGTTTGTGTCATGAACACACCGCTGTCAATTTTGAGAAGAACCACCTTCAAACAAGTTAATAGCAAGCATTTAAGGGGCCTGCTAAAAAGGAAGCTATGTTTGCGTTAGAATAACGTAACTGTTTTTTTTTTTTTCGAGGCACGCTATACATAACTTCTAGTCATTGACTACACGCACCCCCCTGCCACAGTTACGCGGTCATTATGTGGGAAACACTGCAGATATATTTAGAATAGGTTAAACGCTAACTTTATAGTTTGACCTCTTATTAACGTTCGCGCTCTTCCACTGATAAACATGGTATTATCTTTGTGGCTAATCTAATATAGCAATGCATTAGCGGCTGTAAGTGATGTTACAGAATATTTAGAAGTGATAATGATAGGACCGTTAGCTAGAACTACCACACTGTTTTTATATACAGTGTATGAACTAAATCTACAACCATTTCACATGACGAACAACAGACTCACCGTCAAAAGAGTACATCTCAGTGGCTCGGCT
Source organism: Cyprinus carpio (assembly GCF_018340385.1). NCBI lineage: Eukaryota > Metazoa > Chordata > Actinopteri > Cypriniformes > Cyprinidae > Cyprinus > Cyprinus carpio. Next base: position 8,052,487 of record NC_056590.1, read on the forward strand.
GATAGCTTTCTTCTGTAGTGGATTTCTGGCGCTGTTGTCAACTGGGGAGTTGCAGGGCTCCCTCTGGTGGGCAAACTATGCAACACTCATAACATGAGTGAAGCATGAGACTCTGTTTTTTTATGTTTCATCGGCTGTTATAAACACCGATGCCGATTTAAATGCAATTAGCTCATATCGGCCGATAATATCGGCCGGCCGATATATCGGTCGGGCTCTATTTAGTAAACTTATATTTAGTAACTATTTATTTTTATACAATAAGTTTCACATAATGCAGATTTTAAATCATCATTTACACAGTGGCTGTTTCTTGTTTCATAACAGATTTATTCAAACTTTAAACTTCTATCTAATATTTTGCAAAATGCTCTTCTCAAGGCTTCATTTATGGCGCACTAATGAGCTTTGGACACTGATGATGTGCCTTAGGTGATTGAAATGCATTTTGTTTATAAGCTGTTTTATTGCCATCTTTCCGCTATTGAAACGCTGATTGAGAGATTACATGAGGCATGAGATGTTCATTCACGTTTATTTCGTGTTAAAACTAGTAGTAAAGAGGAAGGGATGATCGCGCTGACTCATGCTCCACGCTGCATTTGAACAGAGGTGTTTATTTGCGTTCTGTCGCGCCACAACAAAGAGCACCAAGACGGCATTTATAGTTAGAATTTTCTGAAAAAATTTAAGTAATTTGAGACTTTGTTTCTTGTCAAAAGTAACAATATGTAAAACTTTTACGTTTCCAATGAAGTTCCGCTCGTGCAGTGGTTAAAACAATTATGAATTTGTTTGGTACACATGCGTACCGACTGCAAATTTCGGTACAAATACATGCACCGTTACACCCCTACAAGGTGGATATTAGCGTCCAATTTCCTCGAACTTGCATGTAATGCTCGGTCAGATGTTCGTCAGCCGGTTTGTTTGTTCTTGCCGGTACAGTTTGTACAGGTGCTATCATGTAAGGCTTATGTCATATTGTTTTTCTAAGTGTGTGTTCAGGGCCCTGTCAAGTGAGGGTTTTGTCTGGCGGTCTCCTGACTCCATGCCCATTAGTGACAGTAACCGTCAGAGAAACAGCAGTCCCAGCAGAACCCACAGACACCAGGGGACGTGCCTGTTTTAGCTGTTATTGCGCTTTGATTGAGCATGTTTGTGTGCACGCGTTAAGTTGTCTTGTGGGCTTGTGGTCTTATGTGGAAAAAAAAGTGTATTATGGCACACTGGTTTGTTTGAAAGTACCTCAAAGCGGTTTCTTGTAAAGTCATTCCTCAGCCTATCCCAGAGTCTGATGTTAAGCCCTCATCTGGGGTTTATTTTATGTCCCTTCTTCTTATTAAAGGGCGTCTACCTGTTGATCATCACCATATTGCCAATTTTGGCTTTCTCGTTCACTTTTTGTAAGGCAAACATCCCTGTTACGGTTAGAGATTTTATCAAACCACTAAGCTTATGTGGTAAAATTTGGCACATAACTCATCCTGCTACAGTCAAATTGTGTTGCATATTGAGTACTTTTCCAAGATGTTTGATAAAATTCTCATAGACCACCTGTGAATAGCAATAAATAGACTTGGCTACTTAAAGGGATAGTTCACCCACAAATGTAAAGTTTGACATCTTCATATATTGTACAATTAAAAATTAAGTTATAAACGTATTTGATATAATTATATAAAATTAATTCACGTCATTTCAAGCCTTTAGACTTTAAAATTAGGTATTTTGAAGAATGTTTTGTCTATACAGTGAAAGTCAGTGGGGTCCAAAACTGACTCTCATTGCATGGACAAAAAAACACTGAGACATTTTTTTGAAATACAGTCTTATCTTCAGTGTTTCAGAGAATAAAGTAAGTCATACAGGTTTGAAACTACATTAATACATTTTCATATTTGGATAAACTGTCCCTTTAATCTTTCTGTTGATTAGAATCAAATTTACTTTTATATTTTGGCTTGTGCGTTTTGATTTCATTAATTGATTAATTGCATTCAGTTTTTTTTTCTTTTTTCTCTGCTATACGTGTATTTATAGCACTAAAGTGTCTTGTTGCTAGGAGATGGTGTGGGAGCCAGGGACCCAATGCACGAGAGACAAAAAGGTATGAGAGTGGAGGGAAAAGGCGCACTTCTTGTGAAAACTGAATGACAGATACACTCACGCATATGCCGTGAGTCAGTGCTGACGCGCACACACTGTGGGAAGCTTTGTGTTTCTATGTGCCCACTCGCTCAGTGGAGGTCTGGTCCCACAAACACTAATCATGTATGAGGCATTTAGTGTGACATGTCTTGGGAAAATTGGTATGAATGGTGGGAAATGCATTTAACTTGAGGATCTGGAGACTTTTTGAAGTCGCATTCCTATAAACATTTTTGAAAAAGGAGCCAAAATTACAGGACCAATTGCTTTTTTTTTTTTTTTTTTTTCTCTATTTTAGTCCTTTTCGACTATTCTATATAATTTCTTTTGCATTTATGCCAGTGTTTCCTGAATGTTCACCACCCAGCAAAAGGAATCAAGTCTTTTGAGTTTTACTCAAGTTTTGAATGAGTTTGCAGTCTGAATTGAATGTTTTTACTTTTGCTAAATAATGGCGAGTTGATTCAATAGCAAATGACTCTTATGAGCTGGTTCTTCAGTGAATCAAAAACATACAATGCAACCTGTACGTAGTCCAATCACGATTGATTGTCTCATATTTGCTGGAATCAGAAGCATTGTCTGATTCATGATTAAATCACTCTCTCAACTCGATGTATCCTTCACTGAATGAGCTTGCTAAGTGGCTACTGAATCAACGTCTGACTCGCTCATTGAACTGTTATTATTACTTTTATACATGAGACAAAATTGTTTGTGAAACTTAATTGACTAGTTGCTAATATGACTCTGTGTTGTTAACCTCAAGAAATCTAACTGATCCGCTGCTTTTTTCAGTTTTATATCTTCGATCTGCCAGATCTCTCAACCAAACATCTCAATCATGAGTCAAGCCACATTGCAGACTGTTCAGCAGTTGTCACGGACAGTTAGTACCAGCCCACGGTGTCCAAATCATCCTACCGCCCCCCTGCGCAGCATGGGTCCCCGCAGCACATGTGTGCGGTTGGCGGTGGCAGTAATGCTGAGCTGTTCTGCATTCGATGCCTAACACGGCGATAGGCTTTATTAGCAGCCAAGCTCTAAACCACCTCAAAGGGGCAGAGGTGTAAAGTATTTGAGTAAATGTAATTAATTACTGTACCTGAGTATCTTTTTGGATACTCTGTTGTTTTACTGAGTATCAAAGCTATTAGCAACATTTACTCTCTACATCACTACATTTTTGAATAAGTCAATTAAGTTTCACAAACAATTTTTGAATCTGTACTTGTTACTCCATTACATTTGTAGTGAGTGTTGCAATTACACAGTAGATTTTGCATGGCACCAGGCTTTTTCTGCAGCAGTTTATTTCTGCTAAAAAAAAAAGTTACATCGCCAACTACAGGGCACTGAAAGTACTATATCTTATGCGCTTTGCCTTTACTCACCCAAACTTGTCAACAAGGCTACTTTACGCAAATGCCAGTTTCTTAGCAAGTAGTTGTGAATCACAGGTGTTTTATATTTGATGAGGACTTGACTGCAGCTGGCGATGAGGAGGTGTTTTGTGTTTGATGGGTTTTTTAGTTTAGCTGGAGTTTGTAGTTTACATCGATTTGTTTGAATGAAAATTGGTTTTCTTTTTAACATCCGCCGGCGCTCCACTCAGGGCTCCCGTAGTTCAGAATGGGCTCAACAGCCCCCCCTGTTTTTTCAAAACGAAATTCTTACATTCTTCTTAATTTTATTAATTGTATTAGGCTAATTAAAATGTATTTAATATATTAATCTAACCTCAGTAAACATAGCCTACCTAAAATTCAAAAACTGAAGAAGTGTATTTGATTTTCATGAAAATAGCTGCCGTTGTTATTCTTGTTATCTAACGGTGTAGACACAGTTAGACACTGTCTGCTCTATTTACAACAAGATGGAGATATAGACTAGAAATATATTTACACTTGCTCTGTCCTACGTCCATGACACTGACTCACTGCGGAGTTGGCAGTTTTAATCTTAACAGCTCTTAACACCGAGTGTGCACATGGATGGTTAGATGCATGATGGGCTAGTATAATCTTTCCAGCATTAAGGTAATACTGATTTTTTTTTTTTTTAAATCATCTTGTCTCAGTTACAAATTTGACTGGTAAATGATAAAGAATGATAGCCCCTTTTGTATTGCATTGCATTGCATATCAGGGATGACAGATTGATAAAAAGATGCTTTTTGTAGCTTTTGATACTTTGCGGTAAAAGTGGCTCTCTGATTGACTCTGCCCTATCAGTGCGGCTCCCATGAAAAAAATAAATAAATAGTAAAGACCTTTGACAGTTTTACAGACTGTATCCAGTATGATAAGAATGTTACGTTACATTTTATTTTATGTAACGTTTTCACGGTTTACAATGGCAGGACCTGCTATTTTGTCTTTTTGGCTTGTTGTTTCTGATTGCAATTTAAGTGACGTGACATTCATGACATTCAGCCAAGTATGGTGACCCATACTCAGAATTAGTGCTCTGCATTTAACCCATCCGAAGTGCACACACACAGAGCAGTGAACACACACACACACACTGTGAACACACACCCGGAGCAGTGGGCAGCCATTTTATGCTGCGGCGCCCGGGGAGCAGTTGGGGGTTCGATGCCTTGCTCAAGGGCACCTAAGTCGTGGTATTGAAGGTGGAGAGAGAACTGTACATGCACTCCCCCCACCCACAATTCCTGCCGGCCCGAGACTCGAACTCACAACCCTTCGATTGGGAGTCCGACTCTCTAACCATTAGGCCACGACTCCCCCATTCCTGCCGGCCCGAGACTCGAACTCACAACCCTTCAGGTAAAATCAAAACAAAATGAAGTTAAAACTTGTTTTGAACAATTTCTTTGTCATCTGAATATTGATTTTAAGTAGGTGAAAAAAAAACAATTTAAATCGTGAATCGGATTTTTTGTTAAAAAATCAGGGATTTTTTTTTTAGGCCATATCGCCCAGCCCTACGATGAGGACTTGACTGCAGCTGGCGATGAGGGTTCTTTTTAATTTTACTTAACATTATTTTGTTTATCTGTTATGCTAAAGAGAACTTTATGAAGTATATATATATAATAGTTTTCACTGGCATGTCTCTTTGACTTGTGCATCTTTGAGCCTATATTTAATATAAGTAAAATACTTAAGTACTGTTAAAATCAGATACTCTAAGACTTTTACTCAAGTTGGTTTCGAGTAATATAAGGACCTTTCGCACCGCTTTAGTTCCTGAACTAAATGTACAGTACTAAAGTACTGTGACGATTTTGCGTGACCTGTTTCCCAGTACCATTTAAAGGGTTGCATTCACACCGAGAGTGTGTGTACTAGGACGCGACGTAAGCCAGTGAACAGCGATGTCATTTGTGCACGGCTTTCAATAACGTTACAACAGGAGGATGGAGGACGCTTTGATCGGAGCTGTGTTTTTGCTGTGTCTCACGGGTTTCACAATAATGGACATGGAATGTCGACGTATACATAAAGCGATTGAAAGAACGGAAAGGAGGACTAAGAATCTCCAACGACAACTGGCAGTGCTACATTTGCTACAAGTCCCTGCACTTCAGTGTCCGTATATTTATCGCTGTTCGTCATACTTGTGAAATAAGTTGACACAATGTTTACAGTATGTTACACAGCGTTTTAAATTATGGCGCACTGAGGGTGTTTTCGAATGCGTCTGGCCAATCAATATCTACTTACGTCACGGGTAGTACCAGTTGTGCTGATTAGACCCTGCTCTGGAGTAGGAGCTAATTTGGTTCTCGAAAAAGGCAGTCCGGTACTAAAATCGCATCCAGTTCTGGTGGTGCGAAAATGCCCAAAAGTGGGTAGTTCCACAATTAGTTCTGGTACTATGAATAGGTTCCTGCGGTGCGAAAGGCCCTATTCACTGTAAGGTACTTTTACTCAAGTATGGTTTCATGTACTCTTTACACCTCTGGAAAGGGGCATTCCAGTGAACACCACAACACGTCATGTGCCTAGACCCTCTCTCTCTCTCTCTCTCTCTCGTGTATGAGTGTGTGAATTATTATGCTGTTATTTTCAGTCGTTCCCACCTGATATAGCTTGCCTGAGAGATAGAATCTTGGTTCATTGTTTTTGCTCTGATTTAGTTTTTTCTTTCTTAATAGGACATTGTGTCTAATTTAGATCAAGTAAAAATACTTCACCTCGTTCGGGTTGAGTCTGCAGACTTTGCTGTTTAATACTCGTCCAAATCCACCAAATGCGAACATTCTCAGGTGTTTCTCTGATGTGTTTGACATGCTTGTTTCAAAGAGCTTTTCCGCCGTTTCACGATGTCACGTTGACTCAGCGTTGTGCATGGATTCGTAATGGGTCTGTCACTTAGCATGTTGTGTAACCGTCTGTCCATGTTAATGTCTCAAAGAACAGTTTCTGTAATGAGACAATAGACCCTTAAAGTCATGGCTGTGTTTTTGTGTTGCCTCCAGCGCCCTTCTGCTTCTTTTTCTGCAAGTATTGAGTCTAATAGTAGAGGCTGTGTACCATCTGTGTGTGTGTGTATATGAGTGTTATTTTGACTACTGCCTCAAGGATTCTGGATAGAAGCGCTTGTTAGCTAGACACTATGGCATTTCTTACAGCTTATTCAGAATCGGAGGTGACTGAGAGATAAATAGAAATTGCATACAAACTTTTACCAGACTAAAATCCAGAGAGTTAGTCTGCATAAAGGCCCACAGGCTTGGAAACACATCGTTCCCTTGGCTTAATGTAATTTAATAGACAACAGAAGTAATACAACCCCTTATTATTCGAGATAAGATGTGGTGAAACATGCCCTCACCTTACTCTCGTCAATCGTTGGCTAGATTGCATGGAAGTGTCAAGACTTTCAAGTGTGTTTTGTGTCTGACCTCTAGGGTTTGCCTTCCCAGACTGGGCCTACAAGCCGGAGTCGAGTCCTGGTTCCAGACAGATCCAGCTCTGGCACTTCATCCTGGAGCTGCTGCGGAAGGAGGAGTACCACGATGTCATCGCCTGGCAGGGGGATTACGGCGAATTCGTCATCAAAGACCCGGACGAGGTGGCACGACTGTGGGGCGCCCGCAAGTGCAAGCCCCAGATGAATTATGACAAGCTCAGCCGAGCACTCAGGTGAAGACTAAATCTGATAATAAAATCCATTATGGTTTATTGATAACATTATGTGTATTAGAAGAGTCCTGTTGGACGTCTGTTGCTTTAAATACTCGTGCTTTAAAGTCAGATGGATTCTGATTAGTCAAGCAATTCCAACAGTATTTTTTCTGTGTTTCATTATTATAGCAGTGACGTGGATGCCACTGTTGTCATAGAATTAGAATGATTACTAACACATTAGTTAAATAGTTTGCATAATAGTCGTCCTTGGTGTTAATGGGCCTTATCACTTTTGGCAACATGACAACTTAAGATAGCATGCTAGCTTAGCAAGTTGCTGAAACACTATGCCAATAGATAGTAGCTATATACTGCATATTCAATAATGTCATCATTCACTTTTGCTTAGAGTGTCAACTTGACATGCTAGCATAAATGTAGAATGTTAACTTGGCAAAAAGCTAACAACCAGACTGATAAAATAGTATCATAGATTAGCAACTTGACAACATCAGATTATTGACTTCAACTGTAAATGTTAGTCAAGTCTCTCGTGGTTCATTTTAGTGTTTGTGTGGTAACCATTAGCCGAGTTGCTTCCCATGAAGAGCAGTTCATCTCACTCACTTTAGTCCATTTCAACTCGCTATAGTTTGGAATAAATCTAATAAATTTTGTACAAAATCAGCATTTTGTAGCTGTAAACTTAAGCTTCCAGCTCAAGGTAAAGTAGGCTAATAATACTGCCAGTTTTATCTTTGCTCAGTCTAGAGCGCTTTGTTTCTCTGATGATTTTGTGCTCTTGTTCTTGTTACTGACTACGTTGATCAACAGCACCTCTGCATTTTTTGTCTTTCTGTGTTAGTGCTCCTCCAAGTATACAATTTTTCTGCCTTTTCCTTTTTCTGTCCTCGTCTGTCATGCGCAATCTGTCCAGTTGCCTGTTTGTCTGTCTCTTCGTGTTATTCAACACTTTGGACCAGTCACCATGGCAACCTGCGGATGCCCACTCAAACCTACTGAACCTGCCTTCACCATCCCAGAATAATCAAGCACACTTAGCGCTCATCAACCATCATTTACAGGACTAGTGTGCGTCCTGTACTTCCGAGAACTCCTTTCATTTCTCAAAGAGATATATGGACATATGAATGAAAGAGGAAGGGAGGGGGGAGAAGAAAGGCAACAGAAAGCTATGAATAGTTCAGATGTGAACCAGAAAGTTCTTCAGTGTCACAGCAGAGATCTCGGAGGGAATTTGCCTCTGTTCAACACGTGTGGAGGACACAAAACATGTCCTTTAAGTTAACTCTGAAAAACATGCACACGCACACATACATTCTACTGTGACCTCACACTGACCTGTTCAAGCTCCTGTTTAAGATGGCTTTCTTCGTTCACGTAATTGTGAATTTTGGGGCTCTATACTTGCGCTGATTTCTAGTCCCACACAGAGTTCTGCAAAAATTTGATTGCCCAGTGTTTTTGAAACTCTACAAATCATTCATCCTTTGTATTTTTTTTCCAGGCAATCATCACTAATATATTTAGGTTTTTTTTAATTATTATTATTATTTTCTTTTATAAGAATATAATTGCATTTTAAAAGACTTTCAAATAAATGTTACTTGAAGAGATGGTCAAATATGTACACTTTTGGCTAATTTTATCATGGTTTGTTCAGCTACCAATAACAGTACTTTTTAATTTAGTTTACCGATTTTACTAGTAAATCTATTCTGATTTATTTATTTTTTTGGGAAATGTTCAGCGTGATTCTAGTCATTTGGGAAAGAAAGGCTAAAAGGCATTCTCTCTCTGCTCACTCTTCTCATCCATACCTAAGAGGTTGCACGTGTTCCCTAAAATTCAAACACCATTCAGACAGACTTCAGGCTGTACAGGCATCCCATTGTTGAGCTGTTGAAAATGAACAGACTGCAGGCCAACACACAATGCAAAATAACATGTACACACTCGTTCTGTTAACCTGATGCCGCTTGTAGACCATAACATAACCAGACCGTTGCTTTCATAATGGATGTCGTCCATGTTAAGCTCAAAGTAAACAAAAGGTCATATGGATCAGCCGTTTTACTCAACAGCATATGTATTGCATGTATGTGAATGTCTGCATAACACGCGTGTGCAAATACAGACACGCTTAAGAGATCTTGTGCTCTTTTGAAGCAAGTTCAAATGCACTTCAAAGAGTGTTGTGCATGTGTAAGTGTTGTGTATGTGCCCTTTTCTCTGTTGGTTGAGTATGCGCCTGTGAACTTTTCAGTGCCCCGATTCACACATCATGTCTTCTCACACATGCACTCTCCGCACCCTCAGTGACGTCTTAATTAAACACACTGAACCCATAAATCATCTCAGTATCCGAAGCTTCAAATAGCCATGAAGTCACGTATCTGCTCTGCACATATCTTAATCTGGTTGGTCGAATCCTTTCATGTATGGGAGAAATTAACATGTGTGTTATAATAAACTTCAGTGCTCCTTAATGATACAGTAATTATGCCAGGCTTTAACTGAAAAGGGTTTGGGTTTTCTCTCTTCGGGAAAATTGGTCTGACGTTTTGCTTCCCGACAGGTGCTGCATGTTATCATTTCACACATGTACACCACTTTACTACAATTTTGGCTACACAAAAGATTTTTAACAGATCGGTTTAAAATTAAGAAAATTTGTTAAGCATAAGAAGCGGTATGCACGTAATCTGATCCAGGTCAATTGGATTTAATGTAATCTGCCGTTTGAATGATTATTTTTTTTGTTATTGTAAAGCCAGTCTAACTAAAGAAAGAATATAGTGAATTTACTTTGACTAATTTTAATAATGTTAAATATTAATATTGATATTACTTATAGAATTTACAGATATTTAGAAGCTAATTTAACAGTTTGGGTTTTCTGTCCCAAGTTTCCAGTTTGAGCCAAGAATTTTCATTTTTGATGCATCACTTATTGCAAGAGAACTACATGTTAATGTGTTTGAAAACCGATCATTCCATTTTTATTTGATTAAATGTGCAAATTCAGTGCTTCTGTTGTAACTTTTTCATCTTTAAACTGGTCATTGCCGTTGTAAAGTTTAACGAGCAAGAATGTCAAATACATAAAAATGGACGGCCTTCAACAAATTGTGACTCCTAATAATGGATTTGGCAATTGTGTAACCATGCCAACACTGTCTCCACAGATACTACTACAACAAAAGGATCTTGCACAAGACCAAAGGGAAAAGATTCACCTACAAGTTCAACTTTAACAAGCTAGTGCTGGTCAACTATCCGTTCATCGACATGAGCTCTGCAGGTGAAGACCCCGCTTCATAATCTCAATCTTTCTCAAACCCACCCATTTAGTTTGATGTACAAAGTAAAACAATTATTAACATTTCTCAACCTTACTTATAGGTTCTGGTGTTCCACAAAGTGCACCGCCTGTCCCGTCTGGTGTAAGCACTCATTTCCGCTTCCCTCCATCCACACCATCTGACATCCTCTCTCCTAGCGAGGAACTGCGCAGTCCTGGTGTCTTCAGTGCTGTGCCTCGACGCATTGCTCGTGGCTCTGTCTCAGACTGCAGTGATGGCACCTCCACCAACTCGGAGCTTGAGGAAACGGGCATGGCTCCCAGTGATGACCGCCCGGCTGACCGTGCCTTCAGAAACCTGCTCCATCCGCGCTTGTCACACGACACTTTGTTCCGTGTCTACGGTGCACCGCCAAACCCAGCTGGGCTCCCCAGGAGCGGGCCCCATGCGCCCCCACACAGGATCCACCCTGAATCCTTGTCTCCATTCCCAGTGTCCCCTCTCCCAGGCCCTGGAGGCTTGCTGGCTCCTGTTCTTTCTCCAGCTCTCTCCATGACCCCTACATCTCACATGCCCTACACACCTTCTCCATCCCTGTCACCCATGCTGGGCTCCCACTTCTCATTCAATCCAGAAGACATGAAGCGCTACCTGCAAGCTCACACTCAGAGTGTCTACAACTATCATCTGAGTCCTCGTGCATTCTTGCACTACCCCAACATCGTCATCCCCCAGCCCCATCGCCCAGACAAGGGACTGGGAGGACCAGCGGGTGTAGGTCCACACCTGTCAAGTCACCCTCTGCACCACCAGGCTGAGGAGCCTCATCTATCTCCATTCAAGTTTAAGTTACAGCCACCACCACTGGGTCGCAAACAGAGAGAAGGGCCAAACCCGGCTGGAGCAGGACATGCTCCAAATTCTGGAAGCGCTACTGCTTCCTTCTCTTACAGCGGGGAGCCTGGTTCAGCCTCAAACTCTGCTCCATCTGGAATGATGACCAATAACTCAACCCTAGCTGGTCCACCAAAGATCAAGGTATGTTCACCTTAAAAAAAAAAAAAAAAAAAAACCCTACACTGTAGATCCTTTGAGAATTAAAATGGTTTTCTATAACACTCATTTTGCTTCCTTCTGTAGGTTGAGCCTATCTCAGACATGGAGTCGGAGGAAGAAGTTGAGGTCACTGACATCAGTGAGGAGGAGCATGAAGATGACGAATGTGATGTCTTTTCCCCTCCCCACCCCAATGGTGGCCTCGCCCCTCCACCCAACCACGATCGCATGACTGATGATGATGATCTTGAGGAAGAGGTCTTCAAGACCCCAGCTGCCCCTACCTCAGGGGTTGGGGCAAGTCTTTTAGGTCTTAAAGCGGAACCCCGAGAGCTAAACCTGGGCCAGGGTGCTCCCATTAGCCCTGGGGGTACACGCTGCATCCCTCTGAAGCTACGTTTTAAACGTCGCTGGAGTGAGGACCAGCGAATGGAGGCGGGAACTGAAGAGGCTGAGGACAAGAAGAGCAGGGCAGAGAGGGAGGAAATTACCCAGGATGTGGAGCCTAAACTGGTGGAGGAAAATGAAGACCGGAAGAGTCCGGAGACTTTGGCTGCACCCCTGGGGACGGGCCAGAGGAGGGTGAGCTCTGAGCTGCAGCGAGCGACAGCACAGCTGTCTTTAGAAAACAACATTTGCTGAAGAGGACGTGGTCAAACACAAACTTGCCAACACAGAGCTGTCCTCCTTAAGGGCTGAAGGCAACTGCTGCTCTCAAATGTTACGTGAAGACCATCCATTCAGCAAGTTCAGATGCCCAAACCACCTTTTAAACTTCTGAACATACAGGTTCACTCACTTCAAAATTTTGCAACACTAAAAATTATTAATACTGACATCTTTTTTTATGCATTTTAAGTAACCAGGCCCCTTTCTCAAGTTTAGCCAGAGCCACCTGCTTACCAAACCCATTCCTTTTTGTTTGCCGTGTTAGACTAACATCATCCCACTAGTCTCATTGATTTTTTTTTACCCCTAGAAGCTCTCTGTTAGGATTTAGGGATCAACCCAATACTTTTTTTTAAATAAAGAGATTACAGTAGTGCCGAAACTGGATGTTGATGCACCTCTGTAAAATCTGGGTAAAGATGGTGGTGATTAAATTTTTATTATTATTATTATTTTTTTTTTTGGTCTTGTCGTTCATGCCCATGAAATTTAGGGTCACAGGCAAGTGGACATTTTTTTTATTTTTTTTTTAAACAGACACTCTTGGATGAAGTGAAAAATGCAGGAAGGATACTGGCTGACAAACCCCCCCCACTCCACTCCCCACTCAATCATAGTTCTCAGACTCTGCAATTACAGACGCTCTTTCTTGTTTTTTGCATACCAAGATTCAAGTCACAGACATTTTGCAGTACCAGCTTGCCTTTCGCTCTCAAACCAGGACCTTCATGTCTCTGCCTTCAGAGCCATTAATGCTAGCGTGCTATCAGCCTTCACTCCCGGCTCCAGACACCAACTTTACCAGCTGTCCAGCAAGCTCAGCCGGCTGACGGGACCACTCAACAACCTCTTAACGTATCTTAACACATGTATATACATTGGGGGATTCATTTTATATATTTTAGTCCATCTTTATGACCACCAGCTGGATGACAATTTATAAATCACATGATTATCCTTTCTCCAACATGTTTATTTATTTTTCATAATGCTGAGGGAACGTAATAGGAACATTGGGGCAACGTATCAGAGGGCGCTTTATGGTTTTAGCTTCGTAATCATCCCTAAAACCACTTAAACAATCCTGTACACCCTGCTGTTTTGTAAAGAACGCAAATCTTCATGGTTTGTTGGCGGTAAATCTCAGGCATACCTCCCCACATCCCTTTCCTCTATTCAACAGGTTGTCTTTGAATATAAAGCCTTCAGCTGAACAAACATTGTGCCTTTTTACAGAAGACTGACTGCCCACAGTGCTTTCAAATGGGTTACTTTATCGACACGTACAAACTCACATAAAGGAGAGGCCTTAGAAACATGACCTCAAACACTGCTTTTATGCCTTATTTAGTTTTGTACCTTAAAAAAAAAAAACTATCCTAAATAAGATTTGCATTTAGAGTCCGTATATTCTCACTTTATTGCACGATAGTCATATATATATTTGATAAAAGAACAAACGCTGGTTTTGATACAAATTATATTTCAGAAGTTAAATCTATATGGTAACTCCGTTTAGTTTCAGGGCCCTACAGTGCTTTACTGTGAAAGAAAAGTGTTGTTATAGACAAAGTTAAACACAACTGACCAATCGTTGAGAACCCAGAATGGCACAGCTGTACTTGGCCTTATAAGGTCTACGTATAGTTTTAACTCAACCCGTCACATTTGCGTTCTCCATCTCAGTCTCTCTGCAGTGTTTTAGTTGTAGGAGGCTGTTCTTTATCTACGATGATCAAGATTGAACAGGTAACACATCCTATTTGGCTTAGCCTTTGGCTACGGCCAGCTCCATTTGTAGCAAAATGCAGGGTCTTCGTAGTCAATGACGTCTTCGAGAAAGGGACCTCACTCCACCAAACTGACAACTAGACAGTGGACATTCAGCCTCTGAGCCCTGATCTCAGGAGGAAGTATAGGACCTGACACACTTAACACTCATTTTTTCCCCCTCTTTTTACTTTTTTGGAGTTTGTTTGGTGGCCTTACACCGTTTCAGTATCTGTGTATTTTAACTGACAGCTGCCTTATTTGTTAGAAAATACTTTGTTGTCCTCTCGCTCTCTGTTTGATATAAAAAGTGCTGTTTCATTATACCTTTTTTGTTTATATTACCATTTATCATTTTAATGTTGATATTATTGCTGGTATTTCGTTTGTACCCCTTACCTGGATTTTAACCTGTTAAGATGAACATTTTAATAAAGCGTATTCCTCTACCCTCTTTGATACCATGATATAAAAGTGCTCTGGCTTTGTATTATTGCTGGTTTTTAGCTGTAATTTAGAAAACCAGGTGAAGAGGGAGGGTGACATTATGCTTTCACATTTTTTATTTTAAAGTCTTTTTTTTTTTGGCTGTGTACATATATAAATATATATTTTCAATTTTGAGGGGATGATGTAAGAAAAAGAAATATTTCTTTATTGTGTTCAAGGTCTCTCTCCTTTTGCTTTTTTCTTAAAGTTTTCCATCTCTCTCTCAATGGTTATGTAATACTTTGTAAAGAGAGACAAAACTTGACGTTACAAGGAACCATGTATACTTTAGTTTCTCATGCGGTTTCTTTTGCTCTTGTAATTAAATCTGTAATCAGGGTTCATTAAAACAGGTAAAAACGGATCTGGATTTTTCATCCTTCATTTACTCCCGACTTTTGTCCTGTTGATGGTGTCTTTCATGTGGTAAACACTTAGAAATACAACTAATATTTCAACATTTTCATTATACCTTCAACTAAAACTGAAACTTATAATTATCTAATTAAATCTAATTCAATTTAAAACTAACTCAAGAAGTTACAGTAATTAGAATGGCAGATTTTCACTTAATTGATATGTGTTTTATTTGGAATAGTACTAAAGTGACGGACCGTGTGGTATTTTTTGGACTAGTTGGAACAAAAGCTGCCAAACACGAATCCAGGCCTGCACATGCACACACAAACACGTGGTTAAGGGCTTTTCACGTTACCTGTGTACTCTAGATGTTGTGCTTCAGTTTGAAACGCAAAAGAGCCAGGGCTGTTATTCCAGATCCTGTTTGAGCTGAAGCGAGATGCAAAATCAACCAGGATTTGCTTTCCTAATGAAGTGGAAATTCACGCCACAGGAAGACCGTAAGCACTAACGTTTCTGCACGCACCAGGCAGCGTGTTTGAGATTTTGTTTGATGAGTTTATCTTTGGTTTTAGAGTGTTTCGTTTTAGAGAGATGTATGGTGAAATATTTTTAATGGTTTGGTTTCACTTGGTTGAGAAAGTACCGTGCAGAAGATAACTTAAAATTTGAGACGTTTATCCACTTGTAATTATTTATAAAACAGCGCCCTCTGCTGCTAAATATCGTCATCGTTCACTCCTGTTTAGAAACCGTACTCGAGACTCTTAAAGGGGAAGGTTTTTTTTTTTTTTTTGTGATGTTTAAATGGTGTCTCCTCTTCTAGTTTAGTAGTCATCATTAATCACTATTTTTTGCAATCCCTTTTGTGCAGAAACAGTTCACATCTTCTCTGTGTAAAAATGAAGCTCCTTATCTTTCAGAGCAGTTCAGTCGTGATGTCAATATGTATGCAGACCCAGAAAGCTAATGCCATGGGTTTACTCCAAAGCGTTTTTAAATCACCAATTTAAAGTTTAAATCAGATTTTAAACTTAAACTGTATGCAAGAAATTAACAAAGCAATCAAATCCCCCCAACAGCTATTTTTTTAGGTATTAAGCAATTTATAATATCTGATATGGGTAATATTAATGTTCCAATAGCCAAAAGCCAAAATTATATATTTGATAATGTATCTTAACACATAAAACACACCCTATGTCATGTACCATGACATTCAGTGCAGGAACCAGCACTATGCAAATATCACACATTTCCTTGCACTGCATGCTCTGTTAAGGTTTTTAATCACTTTACACCATAGAAGTCTGATTTCTTTCTTCACCCTAAAATAATAAAAGGATTTTTAAAAGAGGATGGGGTGGAGGAGTCGGGGACACACACTGCTTGATTGACAGCCAAGCCTGGATGCTTGCTGTGAGGGCTCGTTGACCTGGTACGGGTAGGTCAAAGGTTAAGTTTTGCTGGTAAATCAGGGCATTATGAACCAGTGGTTGGTTGTAACAAGGAGGCCTAATTTGTCTCTGATTGTGATTCTTTGTGTGTTTTGAAGAGACCGTGTGTATCTGTGCTATTTGATTTGATTGATTGACACTGACTGGCTTTTGACTTTATTTAAATGTATCCAAATAAAAGAAACCAAGAATACAAAGGAGATTGTAGTTGTATAGCAGTTGTATTAATAAATTAATTTATTATTAATTAAATAATAAATAAAGAAAATAATAATACATATTTTAAATAAAAGTAGTTTAAATATAAATAATCACATTTTAAATATAGATATACACACACACATACATACATATATACATACAGGTGCTGGTCATATAATTAGAATATCATCAAAATGTTGATTTATTTCACTAATTCCATTCAAAAAGTGAAACATGTATATTATATTCATTCATTACACACAGACTGATATATTTCAAATGTTTATTTCTTTTAATTTTGATGATTGACAACTAAGGAAAATCCCAAATTCAGTATCTCTGAAAATTAGAATATTGTGAAAAGGTTCAATATTGAAGACACCTGGTGCCACACTCTAATCAGCTAATTAACTCAAAACACCTGCAAAGCCTTTAAATGGTCTCTCAGTCTAGTTCTGTAGGCTACACAATCATGGGGAAGATTAATTTATGTATGTTTTGAAAAAAAATATATATACTGTACGTATATAATTGCATAAACACATGAATTTCATTTTAAAACTACTGCTTTGGTGCTCAAGGAAGTTTACTGTAGGGTCTGTTTATATGTGAATTGTCTAATGAGGCATTTCTTGGTATTAATGTTTAAAAACATTATCTTTCTTTGCTTTGTCCTCTCAAGACTTACATTACTCTGTGCTTCTTGAGTGTTTGTGTGTAATTCAGACCAGAGTGGTTGTTTGTTTCCTCGTTGTTTGAGTCAAAAGCTCAAATTGGCCCCTTCTGAAGCTCAGCCCTTTTTTCTGAAGGCCTCAAACCCTTTCTTTGTACTTCATAATATCCCCATCAAAGTGTGTACTGAGTCAACCTGAGAGTCTCATTATGACTAAATATGCTACTTTTTGGCCTCCCTTTCCCTTTCGATTTCACTTTGTTTTATAGGTCAGGCCGAAACTGGCCTTTGAGCACTGACATAACTTTTTCTGCTCGTAGTTAAACGTTAACAAGCCACACAGACGCTCACGTATCGGTATTGAACGTCAACCACTTGCAGGACTTCTCGGGAGCATAACAGAACAACAGAACAGGGTGTGGCGTGTACTAAGAGATTACGGTCTCTGTGTGGATGACTGAGTGCTTAAGTGTGTGTGTGTGTGTGTGTGTGTGTGTGTGTGTGTGTGTGAGTATGTGCGTTATGCAATTTTCCATTGCATGTCGGTCCAGCTGAGCCGTGATGCATAAACTCATCATCTCCACAGTGTGCAGTTTCACACACAACCATTTGCATTCGTTGAAACCACACATTTAGTCAAACATGGCTCAAAGGAGGCCACCCACAATGATAAAAACACATCAAAACTGAATTTGCAATGCAGAAGCCTATGTGTGCTGCACTCTGTGGCAGTGCATTTTAATTCCTCATTTAGACTCATTTACTCTCAAGCCTTCCTGTTTGGCTGCAGTGATGGCAACAGGCATTATGAGCTCATCACGTGGCTTGGTCATTGGTCTGGAGACCCCCGCAGCTTGACCAATCACAGGTTGATTTGATGACGTATAGAATGTGTAAAATGAAACAGCAGTTGGCTTGCTCGAGATGCATCTGCGCTGCGCAGAACGATCGGCGAATGACATCAAAGTACCGCGAGAGCAATTCAAAAGCATAAAGAGTCGCCTGCACTCCAATCACTCTCGCGATACTTTGATGTTATACACCGATCGTTCTGCGCAGCGCAGATGCATCTCAAACGAGCCTCTTGTGTCTGGTTTAATTTTTGTTTAATAGTTTAATTTCTGACACGTACTCAGACTTGGAAATGATTTTTCTGACTGTTTATTATGGAAATCAATGTAATATTCGCTGTTGGAAAAGCGCACGGCTAACAGTTTTAGTGGGATTTACCGACAGGGCTTATATTAACGTAAATAATAAACAGGAAGGAAACTAATTTCCAAGTCTAAGTATGCTTGTGCTATTTTAGCTTTAGATGTAAATACATATTAAGATTAAAAAAAAAAAAAACATATAACAGATTTTGCATATTCTAAATCTTCTTTAAGAGTTTTTTTTTTTAAGATGTATACTTTAACCGACAGCAAGGCATTCTGTCGTTTATTGTGTTGCTATGCAGTCTTAAAATTCACGAATGTCCTGTTTATTAATTTATTTTGTTAACATCACTATGCTGTTTTTGTTTTATCGATTTATATTGTAATTTGCAATAATGCTTTGGTTATTAATATTCTCGATTTTGCCCACCTACTCCCTTCGGCTGCCCCTCCCTTTGAATCTCATTGGCCGATGCAGCTTCAGGATCGACCAGCTGTTTCTTGTTTTCCCATAGCGCGATTGGCCCGGGCGACCTGTCAATCAACAGGACTTTGACAGCTGGCTCCGCCCTCATCACCGCTACCCGAGCGCTGACAGGCTACTGTACCCTTTTGTGAACGCTGATTGGTCGAGGGCGCTGGTTGTCAAGGCTTAGTGCTTCATTCACCATTTTGCGACTGTAGAGTACCCTGGAACCTCAACGGCTGGACTTTTTCTCATTTGCGGAAGAAAAACACTCTTTGCAAAAGCTTTCTCGGGGATTCCGTGGTTTTATAGGCTTGGCTTTCGCATCGACACCATTTCGACGACACTGTAACTATTCACGGGGTGAGTTGAATCCTTTAATCTGCAGTACCGCAGTGATCTGCCTATATATTTAACGCTGGGTTTTGCCTTTACGTCGCGGACGCGTCTATAACGTTTCGCCGTCAGTTGTTTGTTTTTTCTTACTGGATTGTGTAAAATGGCGCAGTTACGTTAAGCATTTTAACATACACACACATTGAAAGGGAGGGGTGGAGGTGCACAGTCAGCCTAAAAACTTTTTTTCCTGAAAATATCTGTGTGACACAACAGCTACCGCTTCAACAAACTGCTTTCGTGTATTCCTTTACCTTTCAGAGACTGTCACTGCTTCTATCCACAGCTTGTTTACATAAAGACAAGGCGATTGTTTTGTTAGTTAAACTTGACTGTATTATACTAATATATTTTCAGTTGCATTTAAATCGGATGTTTTCATATTTATAGCCTAAATGTATTTGTGTATTTGAGAAGGATTGTTTTTTTTAATTTCTTTTTCTTATATTTAATATTATGGACAACGTCGCCCTCGATTCAGGAGCCTTAGGGAGACGGGAACTGCTCTGCGGCCTTGTGTTATGGAGGAGGCCTACACCACTCGACGGTGTCGTAGGAGGTTGTAAGCGTAGAGTAGGGCACTACGACCAATAAAAGCGCTTGACACAGATACGGCGGTGTATGTACTACTCAGCAAAACTTTCGCAAGTCGACGACAGCGGCTCCATTGTTGATGGCAAACAGCGCTTTTACTTTGTTTCAGGGCATTTGTGTTTATTTGGAGACTTGCTGTTGCATGGGAACATTTATTATTGTGCATTTGGCGAGTCATTATGAGATTGAGTTGTTATAATTATTTGAAGGGTCAGTGAGTGCAGTGGGCAGCCCGATGAAGTTAAATGGCTATTTAGTGCATTGCAAATAAGTTTTTTTTTTTTTTGCCAGTTCAGAAAGTTTTATACAGAAATATACACATTTAAAACCAAACTGGCTAAAGTATACCCAAATATAGATGAAACGTGTGATCGTTGCAATGCATTTAAGGCAGATCTAACCCATATGTTCTGGTCATGTACTAAACTGAGACAATTTTGGTCTTCAGTATTTGAAATTTTAAACTCAGCATTTAATTTAAGAATTCAGCTTAACCCAATAATGGCTTTGTTTGGAGTTACAGGTGATGACATTCACATAACTAAAGATAAAGAAAATGCCTGGGCATTTGCAACATTAATAGCTAGAAGAAGAATTCTTTTAGAGTGGAAATCACCAATGGCACCTAAATTGTCACTATGTATTATTGGTGTAATGTTTTTTCTAAAAACTGAAAAAATCTAATATTTTCTCAGAGGATCAACCAGGACATTTTACAAAACATGGGATCCTTTAATAACCTATATCGAGAAGAATGTACTCCTCCAACTTTGAACCCCCCCCCCCCACACACACACATTATTTCCCCTTCCCCTATAGTTTATTTATTTAATTTATTTTATTTAACAAACATTTTTTTTGTGTGTCTGTGTGTGTTGTGGGTAGAAAACGTAAAAATGAATGCCTTTGAAAGTGCCTCTGTCACTGAATACTTTTAATGTACCTTGTTCTGATAAAAATACAAATAAAAAAAATAAAGAAATATACACATTTAAAAAAAACAAACAAAAAAATTCATGTATTTTGCAGACGTTTCATTCAAATTGACTTATATCGCATTAGTATTTATTTTACCAGTTCATAATTTTTTTCTGGGAATCAAACCTATAACCTTGATGTTGCTGGTGTCATGCTCTACGGATTGAGTTTCAAAACCATTAAAGATATACATTTTATATATATATATATATATATATATATATATATATATATATATATATATATATATATATATATATATGAAGCTGGTCGCCACCTTATGGGCCATCCAGAGTTGACAGTTACTACTACTTATAATGACATTCTAAAACATATAAAATTATATTAAATTAATACAGTGATTATAAAATATTAAATATGTTTATTTTATTACCATATAAACTGTTTATTTTATATATGGCACTTTATAAAACACATGGCGATGGTGTGCATGAGCATGGAATCCGCGAGTCCATACAGAATAAGGACGCATTGAGTAAAAAAAGTGATCATGTCAGTGTAAAATCCAAACCAGTGGTACCATTGGGATAAAAACTGAGTGCCCTTTTAAATAGAACCTTTCATTAGTTACACTTTGTGTTATCTTATATGCACTGAAATAGTTTAGTGACCCAGAAATTTTACTCACCTACACGACAAAGCAATTAAAGTCTTAGCAGGTCTTAGTAAACTGTTTTATGATATGATTTTCTTACTGGAGGTATTATACTGCATATCTTAGATTTGCATATTGCCTGCAAACTTGTCTTACAGTGCAAATGCCAGTGTGGTTACTGTGGTTTCTGCTCACAAGAATGGGACAGTTTTGCATTGCGGACCTAAAATGATCTGTTACGTCTTCGTCAAAGCCGGCATGCATTGGCTTATCAAAGGAGGTCATTCATGTTCTGACCTTGTCCTTTAACCATAATATATTACCCAGATATCACACGTACATCTGCAAAATGTCTGTTAAAGATCGCTTTATCTGGAAAGCATCTGCTGTGTACAGACCTCTGATAGACGTTTTTAAGATGTCAGTTTTTCTAAATCATCTAAATCCTCTTAAAGACATCTTCTTAACGTCTGTTTGATGCCTGATATGAAACGTCCTGCAGATATATTGCAGATGAGCAAACACTCTAAAAAAATACATCTCGCAGATGTAAATGCAGACGTCAAATAGACGTCTCCATGTTGTATGTGTGCTATCAGGGTAGATGCACATCCGTAATTAAATGAAAACCAGTCATTCATATCATATTTTATATTCATGCAGTTTTTGAGATATTCAAAGCTTAAATTCATTGTCATTTGACTACACTGAATTATTTGTAATATGTAGGGTGTATATAAAATGGTTTGTAGCAAGTGTATCCAAGTGTCTAAATATATTTATGCAAACATTAATGTTGATAACATATCTGTGGGTTTTAAATGGGCTTTAAACACAATCCACACTGTAAGAAGCTGGATGGTGAAGAAAAGGGTGTTTTGGTAGGAGGAAAAAATGTGTAAGTAGTAATGTGTAAGGATGGTATTGTACATTGAGATGTTGTAGTGCTGTGACAGGAAGTGAGGACTGTAGGGGTGGATTGCCTCTGTAACGAATGCAAAAAGGTCATTTGAAAGAGCGAGCGAGAGAGAGCCTTAGAGTCACAAAAATACCACTGAACAAGGAATTCCCCCGCCTCCTCTGATCCAGCCAAAAAACCAAAGTGAGTGTGTGACTTGTCTGGGCAAGCATTTTTCTTTGTGTTCTGTCGTTTTCAATTTTTTTCTGTGTTAAGTTGTGTTATATCCACTTTTTAGGGCTGTGTTATATATTTTCATGGAGATGTTTTGATGAGATTAGGCACTAAACTTACAACTTTATTTTGTGCACTAATTTGTTTTTTTTTTATTCTATATGTTGTATTCCATACTCCCTTCTCTATATGAGAATTGTAGTGCTGTATAACAGACTGATCCGCCTCATGTGCTGTGCTTCATTGCAGGCTCTAATTTAAGAAGGAAAGGACAGCGCAAACAGGAAGAGGCTTGGACAAGAACAGAAGAAAAAGACAGAGAAGGGGCGGGGATGCAAGAGGGAAACAGAGTGGAAGATATTGATAGGCTGGGACTCGCAGGAAATCAGGAGGATTAGAGACTCTCTTAGAGCAAGAAAAGATGAAGCCCATTAAAAAGCAAGAAAGGCGGTCGCCCCCATCCACTCGCGCCAAAGGAGTTAAGAGGAGGACAGCAGATAGTAGCCCACAGGAAGAGAAGAGAGAAACTGAGGAAAAACCCCAAATTTCACCTACCTCTCCCAAGAGACATTTCTCCTCAAATTCTGACTCATCACAGGAAGGGCCACTGAGAAGAAGTGGGTCTCCGGAAAAGGAGGGCGTCCTCAGTATAGCAGTGGATTTTGGGAAAACAGAGGAATGCCCCGGGAGCTCCAAGTCTGGCGGAACACAGAGTGACAGCAACAGTAGCACGACCAGCGCCAGCAATAGCCCCAACCCTTCGTCTAGTCGTAAGACGGCTACTTTTAAGGCCCGTGTGCCCAAGAAGAAGTACACCTCGGAGCACTGTGCAGGAAACCATGGCAACGCCAGCACTCCCAGCACACCCCCACAGAGCAGCAGCAGCTCTCATAATACAAGTGGTGCTAACCAGGGCCCAGCTGCCTCTGCTGAGCACAGAGACCTACAAGGTCAAAGCCAGCTGGCTGAGGACAGCATCACTGGGTACAGACAAAACAATGTAACTGGGCCTACAGGTAGAACTGCAGGTGAGTGCGGAGAGAGGGATGGGACGAGCACATCTAGCCCACAGCGTTGCTCCTCAACCGATACAGCCAGTGAACACTCAGCCGACCTAGAAGTGACAGCTTCAAGACGTGATTCTCACTCCAACTCCCAAAAGCCACAAGCACATATCACTTCAGCATCCTCACAGGACAGCCTGTCATCTGGGTTAGCTGGAGTCCTCGCCAAAGGACTCAAAAATCAGAGAGTTCTGGCCCGACAGGGTCCCAGATTAGGGGAAGGCTGGCCTCACGATCAGGGCCAGGAAATGTCTGGAGTGTTTCGCACTGGAGTTGTGCGGAGAGTCAGCGAGGAGCATGGGATTGTGGAGGTTCAGCTGAATGGAGAAAAGACCATATGCAAGTACCCTTTTCGAGTGGCTACTGATTCTGTTGACCTTATTCTAGATGCCTCACCTCCTGGTTTGGCACCGGTGGCTATAGGTACACGAGTCTGCGTCCCCTTCGGAGGAGGTGACGAGGGCAGTGAGGGAGCGCAACAGTGGTAAAGTGGTGGTGTGGTGGTATAGTGTCTATAGTCGATCAGCAGTGTGTTTTGTATTTCGCGTTCAGCTTTGGGATGATGGATGTTTTGTGTGTTGGGAGAGGAGAAGTGTAGAGGATGATGGAAGGGCTCAGGCCATATGGGTCTCACGACAAAATCTTCGCCTCCTGGTTCCTCCTTGGGACCTAGAGCCGCCCCAGCCAGCAGAGCCAGGGATTGATGGTAGGAGGGTAAGAGAAAGAGAGTGGGAGGAAAGAGAGGACATGGAAGTGGAGCAGGAGGTGGTTCAACTGACTAGACCAACGTTTGTTCAGAGTTTGTTGCATCCTGTGACTGTACCTTTCACCTCACCCCATTCTTTGTCTTCTGCCGTTAACCCTGCCATCACATCTGTACTCAGTGTAGCCCCAAACAGAGACTGGGAACATCACAGAGGGAAAGACCAGGAAAGAGAGTTGCATAGGCACTTAGAGAGAGAAAGGGAACGAGATCGAGATAGGGAGAGGGAGAGGGAGAGGGAGAGGGAGAGGGAGAGGCAAAAGCATCATCCTCTTCATTCAACCACCCCAGATGGGGTGGACTTGGAAGTCAGCTGTCTTAGTCAGCTAAGGGATGGTGGCATTACTGCCATGGGAAGCAAAGGTCTGGGGGCTCCTTCTCAGCATCGGCCCATTCTTTCTAAACCAAACTACCTCAGCCCTCACCTTTCTGTGGTGAGAGGGCTCAGCACCCCGATTGCACCCCATCCGCCCCTTGCTCCTCACCCAAATCACCCCCCTATGCTCCTTGGCCTGGATTCAGCCACAGGTGCGGCAGTCATCTCCTCCACATCCCAGCTTCCTCCCTTGCCCCAAAGCTCTTCTCGAGGCTCCCTGGACAAGACCCCCAGCTCCAACTCACATGGTGCTTCAGGGGGTGGCTCTGGATCCTCGTCCTCTTCTTCCCGTTCCCGCACACCCCTCACAGCCGCTCAACAGAAGTACAAAAAGGGCGATGTGGTATGCACCCCAACAGGCATCCGCAAGAAGTTCAACGGCAAGCAGTGGCGGAGACTGTGCTCACGTGAAGGCTGCTCGAAGGAGTCACAAAGGCGCGGCTACTGCTCGCGGCATCTCTCCATGCGCACCAAAGAGATGGAAGCTGGAGGTGGGGTTGGCCGAGACAGAAGTGGTGCCAGTAGCACGGGCACTCTCACACCTGACCTTCGTTTAAGTGGACGCACCAGCAGCGAGTATGACTGGGATGACAACTCACGAGACAGCAGTGAAGCAAGCAGCCGTGGCGGGGACTCTCGACCACGTCTGGTGATGACTTCTCTTATACCACAAGAACTGCCACGTGACATGTCCCGCTTTGACTTTGATGAGTGCGAGGCTGCAAATATGCTGGTGTCACTTGGCAGCTCTCGCTCATGCACACCTTCATTCTCACCTGTATCCAATCAGTCACCATTCTCACCTGCACCATCCCCCTCACCCACACTATTTGGCTTCCGCCCAGCTAATTTCAGCCCCATCACAGCACCTCTGACCCCTCGCCGCCCTCGCCATCTCAGTGGCACGAAAATCCCTGGCACTCCCAGCACAGAACGTGAGCGCTACATCTCTGGCATCATGCCCACTTTTCAGACCAACCTGACATTCACTGTACCCATGAGTCCCAGTAAACGTAAGCTGGATGCTCCACCACCCCCGCTGCCCAGTGCATCAGACTATGTGAAATCTGATCCCCAGCTAAATGACCCCAGCCTCAGCCTCAACACAGCAGCATTCAGGGTTCTGTCCCCCCAAAGCCAGCCTACCACCCCCTCATCTCTCTCATTCCCTCGACAGAGGAGCGTCACAAGTCGACCCTCATCCTCTGCCGCATCCACTCCACCCCCTATGCTGGTTTCTCCTACACCACCCTCACCCCTGCCACAGGATCCCAGCTCACGTCGTATTGTTCCCCTACGCGATTCGCCTGTCATTGTTCGTAACCCCGATGTACCACTGGCAAAATTCAGCGAAGGCCCCCTGAGCCGTAGAGGAAGCTCACGCTCTAGGGAGCACAGCCAGCCCCCTCACCATGCCATGGGCCTCCAGGCCCCTGTGCCCATCAATGGCGCTGCCACCAACGGAGCCGTTCTCCTTCGCAATCCTGCTTCCACTTTAGTCCTGGTGACTTCCTCTCAGTCATTGACACCTGTGGCCCCTGGACATCCCGCCCATTCAAATTCTGCCACTTTGAATGTGTCCACCTCTAATGCAACCACTGGACCTGCCCTTGCACTATTAGGCTTAGGAAGTAAAGAGCAAGAGAGGAAGTCAGGTGGGCCTGCAGATGCAGGTGGTGCTCTCCCACAGCCTGTGGCTTGCCATCCTTCACCCACTGCTCTGTTGCCCCTCATCCTGCCAGCCGAGTCCCCTCACCCTGCTCCTCGCAAAGACATCATCATGGGACGACCTGGCACTGGTAAGAGACCTGAAAGATAAATAAAACCAATTAGAACACTAACGTTTGTAAATTATTGATTACCATAGCCACTCACAGTTTCAAGTATGAATGTATCCAGTTTAAAATGTAAGCATGCCAACTTTTTATTATTTGTACGCTATGATTGAAAGGTTTAGAGCATAATAGGGTGTAATCAGTATGGTTTTTAAAAAGAAATGAATATTTTTATACATCAAGGATGCATTAAATGAATCATTGTCCCTGAAAAAGATTCTCACATGTTTCAGAGTAAATCTCAAAATGTCACAAGCTATGCTTTGATTTTCCAAGATAACAAAGTCAAATTCATGTTCTTTTTTTAATTATTAAAAATGTAGTACCAAATTCTTCCAGTGCCAAATTATCTAGGCAGTTCTATTCACAATAAAATTTGTCCAAATTAATTTATTGCACAATTTTTTTCTGGATTAATTAGTGCTGGCCAGAATATGTTGTTTTGTAAATTGAAGGACACCAGCAAACACTTTCTATTTCCTCTCAGACTGACAAACTGCAAAAATAAGGGGGGGCTCCGAGTGATTTTGGTATGCTGGTCAGCAGCAGGTGTGTTTGGGTGTGTGTAGTGAAGAATGCACTGTGCTTTCAGGGTCAGTGTTTCTTTAGACAGTTGCAGCATGTCTGAAATGATACACAGGAACTTGCCCAGACATGCATGGCTAGAGGGTGATTGGACCACCCTGATTCTAATGAGTACTTAATCTGAGATACACAGTTCATAGGAGTGACAGATGCCTAGGACAGTAACACACTTTCTTTGTTTTACCAATCACTGATACACAGATATACAGTATGTATATGAATGGCTTCCATTCAGGTTCAGTCTGACTCAGAAAGGTGCTTTTTCACCAGTTCCTTCTTAAGAGAATAGAGAGGCTGTATGTTTTGCGAAACAGTTGTGTGTATATATAAAAGGTTTGTCTGTTTCTTCATTTAGTTTGGACCAACGTGGAGCCCCGCTCTGTGCCAGTGTTTGCGTGGCATTCGTTGGTTCCTTTTCTGGAGACCAACCAAACAAAAATGTCCATGCAGCCTGCGGATGGCCAAACACTTGTAAATCAGGGCAAAGGTAACATTTGATAAAAAAAAAAAACGAAACACTATAATTTGACGTTGCAACATTTTCCT
Organism: Cyprinus carpio; assembly: GCF_018340385.1. Lineage (NCBI taxonomy): Eukaryota > Metazoa > Chordata > Actinopteri > Cypriniformes > Cyprinidae > Cyprinus > Cyprinus carpio. The sequence continues at coordinate 8,080,249 of NC_056590.1, forward strand.
GTTTGAAACTGCATAGAATATACACAAAATCACATTCAGAATATATGTTTTCAGTTGATGTTTTGAAACTGAATAAACTTGCAGAACCTCGCTGTGGAGTTGCCCTTGTGTCTGAGGGACCTACTGACCACCCAGCACCACAGAGAGGTTCCCCATCTTGCCCCCCTCCTACTGCTGAAGACCCACCTGTGGAGAGAGGAGGTGACAGTGAGACCGAGAGTGATGCTGATGATCTGTAAATATCTGTTTGCATCTCACCTCTTAACAATAAAAGCAAACATTAAGATTACAATATTTTCAAAAAATTGGTTCATAATGAAATATAATATACACATATAATGGGGAAAAATAATATATTTTTACGTTTTTTACTTTATTTTCTGGCTACTGTTTTTCATGCAATTCTCTCTCTCTATCTCTTTTTTTATTTTTATATTGTTTTTCAGTTTTTTTCCAGCTCAAGACACTGCTCCATCCACCAGCCCAGGGAAAAGGCGCACGCAATCTCTCAGTGCACTCCCAAAAGAAGGTGACAAGAAGGTAAGTTTCTATTTGTAAGTCTTCTATTCGTGTCCTAGTGACATACAGCAAGAAATTTTGTCAGTTGCACCAGACAGTCCGCCATCTCGCTTTTAGTGAGAGCAGAAAAATTACCTTGGAAACTTGTCGAGGGTTTCAGTTTACAATCATTAAGCATTGCAGTCATTAATTTCCCTTCTGTTAAAAGTGCTATAAAAATGTACACTCATCATTTCTCCTCTCTCTCTCTTTCTCTGTCAAACCAAAAAGAGGGAAAAGGACCACATCAGGCGGCCAATGAACGCATTTATGATCTTTAGTAAGCGGCACCGTGCCCTGGTTCACCAGCGGCACCCCAACCAGGACAACCGTACTGTCAGTAAAATACTGGGTGAATGGTGGTACGCGCTGGGACCCAAAGAGAAGCAGAAGTATCATGATCTTGCCTTCCAGGTACAGTCATTCTTGTGAAATATTGTGAAATAGTGCATAAGAAGAAGATGTCATACCAATCCGTTGTCTTTCCTTTGAAATTAAGATGAAACGTGAAGTAAAAATGTGGTTTTGCATATGAATTAGTGTTAGACTGATATCAGTTTTACAGTGGTCGATATACAGTATGTACTGTAGATGCAAATATCTGGAAAGCAGGGTGGTTGATGGCCAATTTAATGCCATTTAGTGCACTACTATTCAAATTTTTTTATGTTTTTAAAACATTACATTCGTGCTCTCTTATGCTAATCATGGTTGCATTTGTTTGATCAAAAATACACCAAAACAGTAATATTGTGAAATTTATTCCTGTGATGCGAAGCTGAATTTTCAGCATCATTACTCCAGCCTTCAGTGTCACATGATCCTTCAGAAATCATTCTAATATGCTGATTTGCTGCTCAACAAATATTATGTTATTAAGCAGTTATGCTGCTTAATAATTTTGTGTCAACAATAATACATTTTTATTCAGTTCAGAAGAACAGCATTTATTTGAAATTGAAATCTTAACAAAATAAATCACTTACTGTCATTTTGGATAAATTTAATGCATAAATATATGAATTTCTTTAAAAAATATATATTTTAAACAGGTGAAGGAGGCTCATTTCCGAGCTCACCCTGATTGGAAATGGTGTAACAAGGACAGAAGGAAGTCCCTGTCTGAGGGCCGGGGAACTCCAGGGGCCAAAGAAGCTTGTGAGCGTAGCGTGTCTGAAAGCACAGGTCCGTGTGGGAGTTTGTTTATATGTGTGGGCGTTTGTTGGTTTTGTGAAACTATGAGTGCATAGTAGTGTGAAACACAACTGATGTTGAATTAACCTTCTTTGTCTCCCCAGAGGCCCATTCCACATCTCAGGGGGCCGACCACAAAGGAGCAGGGCCCAGCTGGACTTCACCTCAGTCTGACGGTCACGGAGGACCAATGGGAGGGCAGCTTCAACGGCCTCGCGCCTTTTCCCAGAGCGCCGTGCATACTCTGGAGAGGAGGGAGAAGGAGAGAGCTCAGGAAAGTGCGGGCGTTTTTCATCCCCGTCCCCCTGCTCACCCTCGACGACCGAGTGAGGATGTGAGCAGTGATGAAGAGCCCATGGTGATCTGTGAAGAGGGGGATGATGATGTCATAGGTAAATTACGTGCATCATATCCACCTTATTTTGGCACTCAAAAGTAAGCTATTTTCTGTGAATGTGCGACTTTTCATTGACATAACTGGAGGAATAACAAAGTGCAGTAAATGGTAAAACTATCTGCACTACAAACCAATTTGTTTACAATTCATTAAAATACAGGTTTGCAATATCAAGCATCTGTTTTGTACAGCTTCAAATACCTGGAAGTGAATGACATGGAAAGTCTTGCACATTCAAGTTACAAATTGCCGTACTTTAAAAATAAGATGGATACATCTTTGCCAATATAATACCTAGCAGCAACCCAGGTCCTCCTAGCAACCACCTGCAATGCCCTAGCAACCATCCAGAACTCCTTAGCATCATTGTGGCATAATTTGCATATGCAAGCACTATTCATAGTTTCTCTTTAGAAATGTAACTTTTTAACTAATGATCTGTCAAGTATTAAGTATTGTTTTAATGTTAGTTAATGTAAGTTATTATATAGTGTTGGCACAAGGAAGCCTCACTTTTTATGCTAGAGGTCTGGATAGGTTGAACCCCCCCCACCCCCCGCCCCGCCCAAAAAATACCATGTTTCCGTTTTAATATTTCTGGATTCTGATTATTTTTGGATTCTGTGGATTAAAATGTCTTTTTGTGGTTTAATATTCACAGACAGTAGTTCATATGGGGATTTTTGTACATTTGTACTTTTGATTTATTGATCCAAATTTAGTCAAGACATTCCGCATTATATGGTAAATTCCATTTTTATGACCGGATTCTGATTTCATCTGTGTTTTCTGCATCGTAGACATCACAAGATCCCCAAAACTCCCGATCTGTAGATAATGCTGTTATACATGGAATGTACCCACCATCAGAAAATGATTATCTTTCAGCGATTCGGTTTTGATGTTACAAGTGTTTTGCGTTCCATTCTCTTTTTCTCATTATTAGTCAGTCTTGACTGATTCTTGAATCTGTGTCTCCCACGAGCTCTGTTTTCTCTGATGCACCACAACCATCCAAACTTCATTAATTCATTTTGGAAAGGCAAAATCTCCTCACTGCTCGGCGCTCTCAGTCCCATGAGTGTGAGATTTGCAAGCCCTTGTCTCACAGCTAATGTGTGATTCTTCCACAGAAGACTCGTTTGCAGACGGCTCCATTGACCTGAAGTGTAAAGAGAGAGTGACAGACAGCGATGACGAAAACGAGCATGCAGATGAAGCTGACAGCAAGGTAACACTTAATACATCACATGGGTAGCTGGCATGACATGTCATGCAATGTGTCCCACAGTGCATCAGTTATAGTTCAGTTATTGATTTTTTTTTTTAAATGAATAAACATTATGTGCTACATGCAAATTCCAAATTCATTTGGAAAACTGATTAAAATGGTGACAAAAACACACTTTCCCAGTATACAAGTTATAAAATCTTGATGTTTTTAAAAATGTCAGTGTTATTCGCCTGCCAACCACATCCAGCTGTCCTATACTGTCTTAAGGGAAGTTAATGGTTATATTTTACTGATGAAAGGACCATAAAGCTCTTTGTTAATAAATATGCTTTAAATTACATAAGCCTCATTACCATAGCAACAGAAATGATATTTGCTCTCATCTAGTTATTATTTATAAAACCAGATTATTTCAGCATCTGTGTGTTTGGTTGTCTGGCAAGCAACTATTATTTCTTCAGGATTTCCTTGTGAGGTTTTCCATGCCAATGGAGCAGCAGATGTCTCGGAGCGTTCCTTCTCTTAGATGGGTCACCGACCAAATTTTTTGCCTTAAAGGAATATTTCACCCAAAAATTTTAATTCTGTAATTATTTATTCTCTCTCATGTCATTTCAAACCTGCATTATTTTAGTAACACTGAAATACTCTTAAAGCTTTAATCAGTATTTTGGATTAGTTTTTATTTTTAAATATTCCATTTTAATTTCAAAGTAATTTTGTTGTTTTTGTCATGTTTATTTTTTTCATGTCTATCTAGTCTATCTTTTTTTTTTTTTTTTTTTACTTCAAGTAAAGTTAATTAATTTTATTTCAGTTGATGTTTACTTTATTCCAAGTGGCAAAGACTTTTTTATGGTTTTAGTTGACTAATAACCCTGTTCCAAACCTGTATTCTCTAATTTTTTCTGTTATATTTTCATGCAGATTTTCCTAGGAAGTGCAAAAAATTGCAATAAAAGCATTTGCCAAATGCATAAATGTAATGTCAATGTAAAATCCACGTAGATTGGCTTTGTGTAGAAAATTGAAGTGTTTTTTTTTCACTGAAAATCTTCTTATTCTCTATTCCGCATATTTAAATGATCTCATCTTGTACGAAACAGTGGCTACATCTGAAATCTTAGGCAGCTGACTTATTGCCTCACTGTCCTGTCAGGAAATGATTCATTTGTGCATGAAGGTACCTCCTGAAACTGATTTCGGACAAGCTTCTGAGGCAACATAATAGATTCTACAACAAAATAGAGAGAGCTTTGGTGATAATTAATTACTATAATACTAATTTCTATCTTGAAATTACATCAATAGTGGAAAAGTTGGACAAAAAGTTGGATTGTGGGATATCATAGGCAGTGGAGAATTAATCTATGCTGCCTTCAAAAATCGATCAGATGAAGGTTTATCAGTACACAGGATATGACACGATCATTGATTTCAGATGTGCCTCGTTGCCTTCCTGTGGGGGCAGCAATTTTCTGCTTTCAAAACAGCAAATGTCTTCAATATCAAATCCAGCACAAACCTCATGTCAGAATCAGAATGTGAACGAAATGATCAGTGTATAATAGTGATCTTATGTCAAAAATGATCTTCTTCTCTTCAGCGCACCTTCCAACCAGTCCATTCCTCTTTGGGGTTGTCTCCGACTGTCAACAAAGATGACAAAGAACGGCATGAAAAGAACCTTGAGAAGAAGGAGAAGAGAGGGATGGGTGGTGCAGAGCTGGATAACGGTGGGCCCAAAGAAGGGCAAGGAGGAGGTGGAGGAGGGCAGGTTCCGTTCCATGTTAATTCGGCCTCCATTACTGGTATAATTGCCAGTTTGCCGCATGAAGCCAGGATGTACCCTTCCCAAGGCACTGTCAGGATGGCCCCCACCGTAGTGACCAATGTTGTTCGTCCCATCACTAGCACCCCTATCTCCATCGCCAGCAAGCCAGTTGATGGGGGTGTGGCTGTTGGGACATTACCTCCAGACGGGAAGCCCAAGCTACTGATCGGTGCTGGCGGAGCAGGAGGAGGTGGGTACTTTCCCTCCTCTTCCCCCAAGCCGAATGGACAAGGAAGCTTAGTTACTGGCCTAGTCCTGGGAGGAACCTTCCCAAACCAACCCACCGTTCAGCTCATCACCCCAACCCAACCTACTCCATGCAACGGAGCCCCTAGTAGCAGTGCAGTACCCTTTCCCCTACTTCATCACCAGTTTCTCCCTGCTGCCTCCATTACGCCCCCTAGTGGCGGGAAACCTGTAACACAGGTTCAGTACATCCTTCCAACTCTGCCTGCAACAGCCAATCCCAACAGTCCCTCCTCCCAGCAGACCCAGCAGGCCTCCAGCATCCTTACCTTGCCCAGTGCTGCACCCACCCATGTGACCCTGGCCAATGGTGTACATTCAGGTGCGGGGCAAGGAATAAGATATGCTTCGGTCCCAGCAGTGGGAGGAGTCAGCCCAGGAGGTGGAGGTGAGATTTGGGGCAGTTAAATTGTGGTGAAGAAATCAGATGCACGTTCAGTTAAATTCATGATTTCCAGTTTTAATATTTTTTTCAGGACTGTAAAAATTATGGAAATTAATCAAATATTAAAATTAATGCATATTTTTATAATAAGTAATAAACATTAATTTTAAGTTCATTTTCTTTCAATTACTTGATCAGTGTAAACTACCATTCAGAAGTTATATTTTTTTAATATTTATTTTAAGTTAATTTTATTTTGATTTTTTCAAAGTCTGCATTTATTTCATTAAAAAATAAAAAATTATAATTGATTAAAACAGTAACATTCAGAAATACTACATCATAAAATAAATGTGTTCAATTTGAATATATTTAAAATGTTAATTATTTCTGTGATGAAATCACATTAGAAGTCATTGTAATATGCTCAGTCGTTCTTATCATTGTTAAAAATAGTTGTGCTGCTTAATATTTTTATGAAAACTGAAACTTTTTTCAGGATTTTTTGTTGAAGTTCAATAAAATAAGAACAACATTTCTGTAACATCATACATTTATTTAACTTTGATCAGTTTAATGTATCATTGCTGAATAAAAGTGTTATTATTATTATTATTATTATATTAGTATTAAAAGTAATGTTGACATCTAACCTTTAATTAATTTGATCTTGTATTCTACTTAATATTTCTAAAATAAAAAAAGCTCTAATATTTTCAAGTTTCATTTGAATGGTTTAACAGAGCAAAACCTCTGGTTGTGAATGACTGGACTAGATATTGCATTTTGTGTAAAACAAGCCCAATATTTGATGTATGAGTGAATTGGTTCTTTTCAATGACTCAGTCGAACCACTTCACAAATGACTCATTCACGAACAAGTCAGGGAAATTATTTTCAAAACGTGGGTACCCTGTAAATTATTTAATGTGTCCTCATCCAAGAGAATGTGAGCTTTTCAACATATTTAAAAAGGTTTCCCAAGCTTGTAAGGATCAGGATTATGCACACAGTGTTAGGGAAATTAGTTTATCAAGTCTATTCTCGGTCTCTACTATATCAGTCCTTTTCATCGCTTTGCACAGTTCAAGCACAGTCCCCAGTCTTGCAGAGCAAGATGTTGGTTCCCATGGCAACTGTCGGAACAGGAGCTACACCTCCGCAGCCAATTTCCCTGGTGGGTCCACCCCTTCCTGTTCAAAATGGCACTCAACCAGGAAGTAAGGTAGATTGGCTTGAGTTACTATCCCGCTACATGAACAAGAAGCACTTGTTATATTTGCAACAGATGTGTCAGATTCATGCCCTTCTTTGCTTTCCAGGTCATTCAGATTGCATCAATGCCTGTGGTCCAAACAAATGTGCATCCTGGAGGATCAGTGCATACCAGCAGCTCATTTCCTGTCTCTATGCCAACCGCAACTGTCATGGCCCCTGGACCTACCCCTCCTCAGACGGTGCTCTTGACATCACCACCTACAAGGTACTTTACTGCCCACTGTCTCTTTAAAGCTGCAGCCAGACATCAGGGGCCAGTTGCATAAAAGGCTTAGACTTATCATTTTTTTTCCTTAAGACTGGTCATAAGTATTTAATTCTGTTACATTAAAACGTAGATTAGTCTATGCTGAAACCAAAAAATAAAGACTGATTACGGCTTGACTAACTGCTAGTTGGTCAGACTAGATCTTAAGAGGCTAAGTTTACACAGTCTAACCCGCTAGTGACTGTAAGACATGTTCCTGGATCAGCATCTCATTTAACAATGTACTGAAACTGTTTCTAGAAGACAAACATCTTCTATATTCTTTTATAATGCATAATAAATAAATATTATATAAGAATATACTAGATTAATTTTTTTCATATATATATATATATATATATATATATATATATATATTAATATTAATCATGGGCACCAACATTAAGAAAATTACTGACAAATAGGTTAGTTGAAAAAAAAAGTTTTTAAGATGAGATGTAGAATATGCATAATTATAATTAAAGGATTTTAATGAAATCCTTTTTTATGTTTGATTTTTATTAAATATATATCATTTTACATAAATTTTTAATCATGGGCATGTCATCATGTCACTGATAAAAAAGATGAGACGAAAAAGATTATGAAAATTATGAAATAATGAATTTTAATGAAAACATAATGATAACACTGCAAGAATTAACAATGAAATAACTGTTTTTATAAGACATAAATCTTCTGTATTCTTTTGTTTTATATATTTTATTAAATTTTTTTTTTTTAAATGTGTGTGTGTATACACACACACACTCCGCTGTCTATAACTAAACTGAACTGGTGTAAAAACAAACACTTTCATACCACTCTACCAATGGCTTATCCTCTGATTTTAGTAGTTAGGGTTAGGAGTTTGTTTCTTTGACAGGAGTGTTAAGAAAGATGCAGGTAGATGTCTTTCTTTTAAAAGTCACTGTGACTCAAACCTAACTTGACGCTGTGCTTTCGTTGCTCAGGATCACATATGTCCAGTCAACTCCTGGAGTTGCGGCTCCTTTGCCATTGGGTTCAACACCTGCAGTCTCTTCCACCCAGCAGGCCCTGTCACCTGCGGGCCCATCTTTTTTGCAATCACAGGTGGCTACCCTTGGCTTTACTGCAATTGCCCCAGCCGGTCAAGCCTTGGTTCAACCTATTGTTGCAAGTGAGTGTTATGACTGACAGTTGATTAAACCACCAACACATATTTAACACTGCATGACGAACATCATCAAATTTCTACCACAGGTCAGCCACCCCTCCTAGCTCCATGTCCACCCACGGGCGGTTTGTCACAACCGGCACAAGCCTCGACGGCCACCCGTCAACTTGTGACTGCCATTTACCCCAGTGTCAGCTTAGCCGGAGGAGTTGTGTCAGTGACAGCCGTGCCACAAAGCACAGCAACTTCCACATCAGTTCCAGCATCATCCTCAGCACCTCAAGCAAAGACCTTCTCAGCAGCGGCTGCGCAACCACACACGCAGACAGATGCGCAGCTGCAGTCTCAGGTAAACATGCACATGGAAAACGAAAACGAGAGAGGACCAGAATCTAGAAAGGAGATGGAGAAACAGGGAGACCTGGTGGTGTCAAAGGATGGACATCAGATGCCACCTAGTGGTTTGGAGGAATCTGTGCAACACGCACATAAAGGTAAATGTAACCTCATAAACTGCACAATAGTACATTTGGTTAAACTTTATTTTAAGGTGTGTCCTTGTTACAGTGAAATTATACATTCAAGAAAGGAATAATAATTAACAACATGTACTTACTATAAGGTTAGGGTTAGTTGCATATTATGCAAAAAAAGTACATGTAACTAGTGTAACAGGAACTCTGTAAAGTGTTATATCTATCTCATTCATATATATATATATATATATATATATATGCACACACACACACACACACACACACACAGACACACACACACACACGCAAACGCTTATTATTATTATTATTATTATTATTATTATTTAAAAAATCTCACTGACCCCAAAATCCAAAATTTAAACATTGTATTTATGCTGTATATGTAATATGACATATATAATATATGTTAACATTTTGGGGTCAGTGAGATTTTTTAAATAAGCATTTGCATTACAAAATGTGCTTGCAGTCCCTCAAAAGTCTTGCTCAAAATGTTCTATAGGTCAGCATTGTGAAGGGAAGGAGGATGGAAAGAAAGGGAGCAAAATGGAGCGAGAGTCTGAGAGAGACATAGGAGGGGGCCCGTCTCAAACAGAGAGAGTTGAGAGAGCAAGAGCGATGGAAGGGGAGACAGAGACTCAAGCTGAGACCAACAGCAAAGACGAACCGTGTCGAGAGGTAAGATGCTTTTCTAAGTTATGCAATACAACTTTTCTGAATTCACTAAATTTGCTAAATTAAGTCAGGAGACTGTTAATTGCTTTTTATTTTTTCTTTCAGGCAGGACGCAGGGAAGCTTCTGTTTTGGACCCCCCACAGACCCCTTTGCAGACTGACCCTCCTTCTGCTAAAAAGACCAAGTTCCGCCCACCTCCTCTGAAAAACACAACTGATGCTGGCGACAAGTGAGTGGCATGACCCAAGATCAGTCAAAAGCTGTTTTAGTATATCATTAACATACTATTATGATATTTATTATTCTTTTGAATTAGCTTTTAATTCTATATTTTTGTTTTATTAGTTTTGTTTTTATTGTTTATAGCTTTAATTTATTTTTAGTTTTAGTAACTGTAGCACTTCAACTTAAACTTGTTTATTTCACTTAGGTGCCAAAGCAACATTTCTCACTTTCATTCTAATTTTCAAGTTCAAGTTTAAGTGTAAATAAAGTTTCGGTTTATAAATAAAAAAATTTCATAATTATATAATTATTTTTTTTTTTCAACATTTTTTGTAATAAGCCAATGACACTTTTATTGAAGATTATAACTGTGTAAACAGGTAGCCAAAAAATATAATATGTGCATGTACGCAGGTGCATTATATTCTTGGCCAGTGCATTGTAAGTGTGTGGTCAAGGTTATATACTTAAAGTGTTACTCCACCGCAAAATGAAAATTTTGTCATTAATCACTTACCCCCATGTCGTTCTGAACCCGTAAAAGCTTTGTTCGTCTTTGGAACACAATTTAAGATATTTTGGATGAAAACCGGGAGGCTTGTGACTGTCCCATAGACTGCCAAATAAATAACAGTGTCAAGGTCCAGGAAAGTATCGTCAGAATAGTCCATCTGCCGTCAGTGATTAAACTGTAAAAGATGTTGTTAACGTTTTTGTACACGAAGAAAACAAAAATAATGACTTATTTCTACAATTCTTCTTCTCTGTGCCTCTCCAAATCAGCGAAGCGCCATTTTAGCAAATCTGAGCATGTGTACAAAAAGTATTCTCGTCACTTCATAACATTACAGTTGTATCACTGATGGCAGATGGAATATTCTGACGATGCTTTTCATACTTTCCTGGACCTGGACACTGTTATTTATTTGGCAGTCTATGGGACAGTCACAAGCCTACCGGTTTTCATCCAAAATATCTTAAATTGTGTTCCAAAGGCGAACAAAGCTTTTACGGGTTCGGAACGACATGGGGGTGAGTGAATAATGACAAAATTTTCATTTTGCGTTGGTGTATCCCTTTAATATCCTTATTTTACTGTAAAATTAACACATCATAGTTTTCAAGGTGATGGCAATAGACCTTTAAATATATTTGACATCAAAGCAGATGTAATACTATTCTGTTAGCTAGCTACAGTTTACTAACTTCACTTCAAGATTCTCTTCAAACTTTTGCTCAGCCATGACAGTATTTGACCTGGAAGGGAAAACTGACTGTAGTGCACATTTATGCCTATGCATTGTAACACATTTGATTGTTGAGCTTGTTTATCTTTCAGGCCTTATTCTTTTGCATTTACACCAAACTGGTAGTCACTGGTTAGACAATTCCCTCTATTTCTACTTGCATCTTTCTGCTCACATCATTTACATTATTTCTCTGCTGATATGCCAATTATTTCATTCTGTAACAACTATACTTGCTCTTTCACAGGGCGCTGTTTGGCTCCTCTTTTGAAGAGCGTCTTAAAGAGCTGCCGGAGTTCAAGCCTGAAGATGTGCTGCCCTCTCCCAATCTACAGAGTCTAGCAACTTCCCCTAGAGCCATACTGGGCAGCTACCGCAAGAAGAGGAGGAACTCTACAGGTCAGAGAAGATGAGAAATATAATGAGAAATAGTAGATTCATATACCACATTTTACTCCATAAAATCTATATTTACATTCATGCATTTAGCAGATGCTTTTATCTAAAGCGACTTACAAAAGAGCAATTTTTCAAAGAGCCAACAATATTTGTAATATACAAGTCTGGTTTATTAGACAACTAGATGAGGAAACGAGCTAGAGAAGGAGGGTAATGCATCTAGATTCCTTTTTGCCTAACTTTTGCTTTTTGTGTGATTTTTTTTTTTTTTTTTTTTTAAACTTTATTTTTCACAAATGTTATTTTACAAAAATAACAAAACAGCAGACCACAAAACAAAAACAAAATCACAGAGCATCTAGTTTGCACACACACAATACCATTAGACTATTACGCTTGATATTTCAGCATAACAAAATAGAGTAATACTTGTCAATATCTAAAGGCAGAGTTTCGTTTCATATAATTGTCCCATTTTTTCCAATAATGTTTACATTTGTCCGAGGCCAACCTTATTGAGAATGTGAGTCTTTCCATTTCGCGAATGTCTGTGATGATCTGGAACCAGTCTGTTTTGGAGGGAACATCTTCACACAGCCACTTGCGTGTTATGGCTTTCTTTGCACCAGCTAATAGTATTGACAGAAGATACTTCTCTGATTTTGCTAACTCTTGAGGTAGATTACCTAAATAGACTATTGTGAAATCGTATAGCAAGTCCAGTCCAGTTATGCTTTTTATTTCATTTACCACCATTGACCAGAAGGGTGTAATTTTGGTACAGCTCCAAAAAACATGAAAATGGTTTGCTTTGATGTCACCGCAGTTTCTCCAACACACAGCTTTGTCTGGATCTTTACTTTGTTTACTCTTAACATATGGTGAAATAAAGAAACGTACAATGTTTTTTCATATAAACTCCCTCCAAGTACCAGAAGATGAGGTATTCATGGCAGTCTTACATATGTTCAACCAATCATCTTCAGAAATTAATATATCTGCTTCTTTTTCCCATGTTTGTCTAATATATGTGGTTGAGAGGTTTCTTGTAGCTTGTAAACATGTATATACCTTTGATATTTGTTTCTTAGGGGCATTACCTTTGCAAGATTCTACCAGAAGTTTAACCAGTCCTACTTCTTCTTCCATAAAATTTTATATTTTTGTCATAATAGTTCCTCAGCTGAAGATATCGGAACAAATCATGTTTTTGTAAATTATATGTCTCTGGAAGTTGTGAGTAACTTTTAAGAACCTTCTTATCTGAAAGAGCCCAATATCCCGTGATGCCTTTTTGAGACCAATGCACAAAACCACAATCTGTCTTTGAAGGTAAAAACTCAGAATCATAGGCTGGCCATCTTAAACATCTGGCACTCCTCTCAGTGTTGCTGTTTTTTAGTATTTTAAACCAAATTTCTATTGGTACTGTTATCCAGGGAGGTAGCAATTGTGAATTTAAATGTTTATTGAGAAGAGGTTTATCACTGAGCATGGACTGTAGGGGGGTGTCAAAATATGACTGATCTATTTCCTTCCATTTAGCCTCGCATGTTGGGTCACTCCAGCCTATCAGTACTTGCAGCTGTGCTGCTTTGTAGTAATCTTCCAAACATGGGACAGCCAATCCGCCTTTCTCCTTTTGCAACTGTAATGTTTGGAACTTTATTCTTGGTTTTTGTTTTGCCCAAATGAAATGTGACATCATTCTATTCCAATCATAAAATTGATTGGGTGGTATCCGAATTGGCAGTGCCAGGAACAAATAGAGAATCCTTGGTAACACATTCATTTTGATACTATCAATCCTATTATACATATTCATTGGCAACAGAGACCACCGCTGTATATCAGCTTTAATATTTGAGGTCAATATAGCATAATTTTCCTCAAACAATCTAGAAAGATCTTTTGGAATTTGGATTCCTAAATATTTTATTTTTGTTATTTTTCCAGTTGAATTTTGACAGTTTTTTTAATATCTATGGATGGGTGATAGTTTAAATGAGATAATCTGAGTTTTTTGCAAATTTAATTTGTATCCTGAATAGGTACCAAATTCTTTAAGTAAGGACAAGAGGTTGGGTAAACTCACTTTAGGGTTAGATAATGTTAAGAGGACATCATCAGCATACAAGCATGCTTTATGTTCCGAGTCTCCTATGATAATACCAGAGATGTTTTTATGTTCTCTGATTGCTTGAGCAAGAGGTTCAATAAACAGAGCAAAAAACGTCGCACTAAGGGGACAGCCCCGTCGACAGCCTCTTTCTAAATTCACAGTGTCGGAAAGGTCCCCATTTATTTTAATTCTGGCAGATGGCGAGTCATACAAAGATCTTATACATCCAATAATGTTACTATTAAATCCAAATCTGTTTAAAACTAGGTATAAATATTCCCAACCAACAGAATCAAATGCTTTTTCAGCATCAAGACTAACGGCTATTGATTCTTTATTTTCATTTTATCAAAAAGATGGGGAGGCCCCGCCTTACATTATCATGAGTTTGTCGGTTTCGTACAAATCCAGATTGATCTGTGTCTGTTAGTTCAGGGACAATTGATTCAAGCCTCTTGGCTAATATTGTTGCAAATATGCGGTAATCAATGTTTAAAACCGATATTGGCCTATACGAACCACATTCAATTTTGTCTCTTTGCCTGGTTTGTGTATAACTGAAATCACCGCCCGTTTCCAGGATGGTGGTATTTCTCCTCCTGTTAAGATGTGGTTAAAGCAATTTTTAAGTTGGGGAATAATTAATTTTCGGAAATGTCTGTACCACTCTGCGGGGTAACCATCCTCACCTGCCATTTTGTTTACTTTCAATTTAGAAATTGTTCTACTGATTTCCTCCTCTGTTATTAATTGATTTAACCTTTCGTTCTGTTCTGTTCCTATTGATGGTAGGTCAAGCGAGGACAGAAAACGGTTTGTAGCTTCTTGATCCAATGGGTGTGGTTGGGTATATAGTTGCGTATAGAAAGCTGCAAAAGAATTTTGTATGTCTTTCAAATTATAGTGTATGTTGTCGTCCTGAGGGTTTTTCACCTTGTGTATAAATCTATCAGCCTGCTGTTTACGTAATCTCCAAGCAAGAAGTTTCTTAGCTTTGGGACCATTTTCATAGTAATTTTGCTTCATAAATTTGGTTTTTCTTTTCTATTTGATCCTCATAGGCCCTGTTTAAAGTTTGCTTTTTTTCTGCTATATTTTCTAATAGGTCATTATTATTATTTTGCATATGTTTTTTGTTCAAGGGACTTTAGTTCTGCGGTCAAATCATTGATACGCCTTTCTCTTTCTTTTTTTTTCATAGAAGACCACATAATCAATTTTCCCCTAAGAACGGCCTTTAAGGCGTCCCAAAATATACTTGGAGAAGTGCAGGTGTCATTGTTATAGTCTGTATAGTCTCTAATTTCTTTTTCAACAAAATTATGAAATTCACCATCTTTTAAAAAACTGGTGTTCAATCTCCATAATGTTTCTTTACGGTCATTATCTAAATGTAATGTTAAACATACATCTGCATGATCGGATACGTCCTTCACTCCTATTTCACATTCTACAATTCTATGTCTGTCAGCGTTTAGCATAAAAAAATAATCTAAGCGTGAATGCACACGGTGAGAATGAGAAAAAAAAGTTGTATAACTCCTGTTTGTTGGATACAGACTTCTCCATACATCCATCATCCCAACTTCCTTAAGCATTTTCTTAACAAGGATTGCCTCTGCTTGAGGTTTTTTATTTTTTGCTCGAAGAATCTATGGAGGTGTTAAGACAAATATTCCAGTCACCTCCGCAAATAAACACTCCCGATATTTCTGTTGCAATAAGGTCAAAAATTCTCTTAATTAGACTATTGTCTTTACCTGGTGGTCTATAAACGTTTAAGAGAGTCACTTCTTTATGATCTATATATCCTTTAACCAATATATAACGTGCCTCCTTGTCGCTAACCTGAGATGAAAATTGGAAATTTAGCCTGCTTGGTAGAAGAATAGCAACTCCTCTAGAATTACCTTTTGAGTATGAAGAGTAATAATTGGAAATTTAGCCTGATTTTTAGTATAATTTTAGTTCTTTTAGTATGAACAATGCGTTTCTTGCCAGAATATTATGTCATATTTCCCACGTTTCATTTTAGCAATAGCCTTGCTTCTTTTAATTGGGTTATGTAAACCATTTACATTAAGGGTAATTACCTTATAATGCTGTTTGACCGTCATCTTTATGGGGGTATAGAATAATGTACATATATATCTCTAGATGCTCTGTTGAACAAACAAAGGTCTGCAAGGAAGAACGTAAAACACACCTGAACAAAAAAGAAAAAAAGGGGGTGACTTCCAAAAGTGAAGTGTAAGTCCACCTTCATGTTTGGAGGGGGGAGGAGGGCCTGGAGAACCAGGGCATCCCTCTCAGTGCTTCCACTCTTCCTCTCCTCTATCGTAGCAGCGCAAAGAGAAAGCGTTCCTCATGTGACGGTCAATAACAATGTCACTCTTTTTTAAGGGCGGAGTCATAATCCTCTGTTTACTTTTCTATTCCAGCACGTAGAGATGACTAGCTGGGAAGTTTTAGTTAGTCCTTATTATCGGGGCGCTTGAATCTTTTCAGCTTTTCCTGAATATGTTTTTGTGCGCTCCTCTCTGTTTCCGACCGGTTCCACGCGCTGATTCCCAAGGGGTTTTCCTCGTCCTGTGAGTGGGTGCAGCGTCCTCCACCACATCATCTTGTATTAGCCCTCTCTTCTTCAAGTCGTCCGTAGCTTCCTCTAGACTTTTGTAAATGATTGGGCCTTCATCAAAGAACACGCGAAGTCTGGCCGGGTACATAGTTTGGAAACGACAGCCTTTCTCTTTCAGCATTTTTCTGATTGGGTTGTAAGATTTGCGCTTGGAGAGAATGTCACTAGGGTAGTCGTGGTCAAAGTACACACGTTTTCCGAGGAATTGAATAGTCTTTTTCTCCCATGCCGCACGCAACACTTTCTCCTTCGTTGTGTGCTCCAGAAAGCACATGACAATGGATCTGGGATTAGCACTCGGTGGTGGTTTGGAGCCTAGTGAGCGGTGGCAGCGCTGTATGTTAAGTGTCGTATTAGCGAGAGAAAAGTTCTGATTTTAAAAAGTTCTCCATGAAAAGTTGAATATTGGTGCCTTCGGATTCTTCGGTTATACCATGTATGCGAATATTGTTCCTTCGTGAACGTGCTTCCAGCTCTGTGACTCGTGTTTTGGAGCTCCTTTTGCATGTATAGAGCGTGTTCCAGGGCATCGTAAAACATCGGCATTGATCTCCTCAATGTCGGTCACTCTCTGCTCTGTCTCCTCCACTCTTTGAGTCACTCCTTTTAATTCTTCAGCAATGTCGTCCATACGTTTCCCCATTTCTTCTCGGAAACCACTCACTTCGGTATTTTAATGCCCCAATCTTGTCAATCAGCTCGTTTTTAGCGTCCTCTTGAACTTTTTTTAGCTCTGCAATGATAGTAGCTTGAATAGCTTCCATGCTTTTGTTATCTTTAGCTAGCTCGTTAGCTGCGTTGGCTTCTGAGGATAAAAGATCTGCCGGTTGAGTAGTTGTTTGCTGATTCGCCCTTGTTCTTCTTTGTTTACTCCCTGACATACTATATTATACTATAATTTTTAGGTTTTTATGTATTTTTCCGTCAGGGAGCATAAGACCGTCAGGGAGTTAAGATATTACGCTTTTGCTCGCTTCCTCGTCATCCCGGAAGTCCTTTTTGTGTGATTTTGAGCCCTCTTTTCATTTTCTTTTCTTCCCTTCAATAGATCTAGACTCTGCCGACGATCCCAGTTCACCACGGAGGAAGAGTCGTCGCCTGTCCAGCTGCAGCTCAGAACCCAACACACCCAAGAGTGCTGCCAAGTGTGAAGGGGACATCTTTACCTTCGACAGGGCTGGTGGGCTCATTGTTATGCCTAAACTCAGTCTCATGAACCCATGCATTAAGGTATTTATTTATGTGTGTTTTCTCGTCTTCTGTGTTTATCAGTTGGAGAGACCGAGCATATTTTAGAGGAGTTGGACCGCGTGCCGCCTTCCTCTCTGCGTAGGATGTTAGACCAGCGGCGTGCGCTCGTCATGCAGCTCTTCCAGGAGCACGGCTTCTTCCCCTCAGGTAACATCAAGTTAGCCATCTCCCAGTATAGCACAGCTAGAATTTTGACTTGAGTTCAATTTATACTTCTATTCAGCAAAAGAAAAGTCTACTTCAAATAAATGCTGTTTCTTTTGAACTTTCTATGCATCAAAGAATCCTGAAAAAATAGTATCAGTTTACAAAAAAATATGAAGCAGTACAACTGTTTCCAACATTGGTGATATCAAGAAATAATTGAGCACCAAATTTGCATATAATAATGATTTCTGAATAAATAATAAGCATCAGCCATTGTTGTGAAGGCAGAACGTAGCATGCATATCTTTTTTTGTTACAGCGCAAGCCACAGCTGCCTTCCAAGCTCGCCACTCAGAAACATTTCCCAGCAAGGTGTGCCTGCAGCTGAAGATCCGCGAGGTAAGGCAGAAGATCATGCAGACCGCCGGCAGTTCTGAAATCATGGGAGGTGTGGCTAGCGGAAGCTCTGACTCCGCCTCTACTCCCGGACCATCCAATCCAGCGGCCAGGGAGAATTCCGAAGCAGATGAGAGGGGCAGGGCCACGGAAGAGCCAAAGAAAGACGCGGGCGATCCGCAGGAGTCGAGATGAAGAATGACGAGCAGAACAGAAGGATGAAAGACGAATGTAGGGATGGATTATAGAAATGTGTAAACCCGTTTCCGCTGGCGATATACAGTACAGCACTTTTGTGGATTTTGCTTAGTTTCTAATCGAACTGATTTCGTTGCCATTGCGTTCACTTCGTTGATGTTCTGTTGTTACACACACACACACACACACACACACACACACACACATACACTTTATGCAATTACATAATAATATCACTTTTACACATTAACGACTTGCACAAGAAACTAGTACATACAACGCATGAGGTCGCACTCATTTGCATATGCCACTCGTGTTAGGCCGTCATTGGTCCACCTCTGCATTAGGGCGTGGCTTCACCTTCTGTCGGAATTTTCGAGCCCTTCAATGCTGCACTACAGGCAGCACCAAACCAGCCTGTCTGCACACACTCAGTAAAGCCCCCAGCGTGGGGCCAGCACAGATTTTTATCGAAAGGACTGAATGTTTTAGAAGAGAAATTAGACTGTTTGAGGTACCGGTAACTTTCGATCCAAAACGGGGACGGGGTGGGTGGGTGGGGGAGGGAAGGGGTACAAATGCGCTTGCACTTTCATTTGTATAGGCCGAGAGGAAAGCAATAGCCAGGGGAGGAGAAGGGTCTTAATGCGAATGTTATGCCCCTGTGACGGGGTACATGCATAGGCTGTTACTGTTCTTCAGCACGGGCTGTAAATTCACAGGTTTTTTTGTTTTGTTTTTTGGTCCCAGAAGCAACAAACTTAAGACTTGTAATCACGTAGACCAGCAGAGCAGAAAACAGAGGCTACGGCGACCGCCACAATCGCATAAACAGCAACAACAACACAGCACATTCAAAAGTGAGAGAGGAAAACATTGTCCAAACCTCAAAAAGAAGACTCAGACGAATAGAGACACTACCCCTCTTCGAATCAACGTGTAGTTATGCTTTGTGTTTTGTTGTTGTGTCGTAATGGTGGAACTGACTGATATCATTTTTTTTTTGTATTAGCTTGCGCCTCTCTTCTTCTTCTTACTCTAGTAATATTTTCAGCATGGACTAATCCAGCTATCTAAGTGTTGGAGCGATAACGTCGAAAAGAAAAAAGACTCTGTTTTAGCCTATTAGCTGAAGCTCCTCTTCTCTGGCCGCCGACTTAGGCTTTTCCCCGTACACTGTATATATTTATATATAACCGTGATGGCTGGGGAGGGGGGCAGAGGGTGTGTTCTTTTCCTCTTTCTTTCTCGCTTTTTTATATTTCAATCAGGTGTTTGCACAATATGTGGTCCAAGACCATGATTTAAATCAGGAAAGTATTTGTTTTTAGATATTTAAAAACTAACTAACAACTTTGTTCCATTGCGTTCGATTCTCCATTTCCACATCCCGTAGGGAAAGCCCTTATTTTTCTCATCTCCTTAATAGACTATTAACCGAAGTGTTGATGGAAAGCGCCACTTTAAGCGCTGGTTTGGAGTCAGAGTAAGCGTTGTAGTCTGCGATGACGATTTCGATTCAGGATTACGCAAGGGAAAGCTGACTCGAGACCAGCGCTGGGGCGGCATTTCTCAGGATCTCCTCTTTCTTACTCTGCCTCTTCTTTCATTGGTGCAATAGGACGTGGGTGGGAATTTCTTTTTTTGAAGTAGACGAGTGACCTGTTAGTGCCATAGATTTTCACTGTACAAGCTGTAATAAAAATATATATTGAAAGGAGAGTGGGGGAAAAAAAATCAATGAGTATCGAGAGAGAATTCCAAACTGAACAAACTAAAAAAAAATGTAACCTAGCACTTTCTTGCGTCTGGTTTTGCTGAAAGAGAAGGTGTGTCGAGTATAAAAATGCTACTCAGTCTTCACTTGAATGTGTGACAATATAAATGTATAAATATACCTATATATTTCTATATGTCTATGATATACAGATGTCTGTGTGTGTGCGAGCGTATGTGCTTATACATTACATGCACCCTGACAAATCAAACTCAAAGGCTATTCATATTTTCCCTCCCGAAAATGCAGTGGCACTGCATTAAAAGACTGTTATCATATGCCTGAAACCCGGTGGCTACTGATGTGCGTGAGGAGAAATCGGCATATATAACCATTCAACTCAATTCTTAACTTGATTTATCTGCCCTTTCTTTGCCTTCCCCGGCAACAGACAAGTGCTTGCACACACACACACACACACATACCTGCACATGTATGCGTGTACAACTTATGATTGTGTATCCAATAAACTGTCTTTACTTTGGAGAAGGAGTTTTAGAATGAGGAAGGTGAGTGCAAACTCATCAACAGGCATGTTGACCATGTGCAATATTTCTAAACAAGAGATTATTGAAAAATTAAAGATCTAACACAACGCTTGGGATTTTGCGTAGTTCTTTTTCGCAGAGCGATGTGTGATATATAGTTATGTTTTAAAAATGCTAGATGCTCATGTTGTCACTATGATGGGGTGTTTTTAATAGATACACGTTAAATGCAGAATCTGATCTTGTTTGTAAATTTAAACCTAAATTAGTAAAATAATGTCTATACTTCATTTTTATACTTTTATTTGTATTATATTAATATACAGGGTTATTATTGTAATCTATTTTAATATTTATTTTTATCTTTATTATTCATCAAGTAACAGCTTATTTTTTAATTCAAATGAGTTAACTTTAACTTTAAATAATTAGTTTTTGAGTTATTAAAATTAAATGCATATTGAAAAAGCATATTGATGTACAGTGTTATTATAATCTATTTTAATATTTTTTATTATCTTTGTCAGACCTCAAGTTGTATTAATTATATGTTATATGTAATAATGAACAGCTCTTTTCCTTAATATTATCTATCTATATATCAGTCTGTCAAAAAAATCTTCATAACCATAATTAATTATGCTTTTATTAGTTTTAAAATGCATTTTATTTAAATTAATTTTTAATGATTTATTTTTAGTTATTTCTTTACTACTACTACTTATTTTCATCATCATCATCATCATCATACAAAAATAACTAATCGTGCATGATAAAGTTAAAGGCAGACAGTGTGACACCTGCTCCTGTAGTTCTGGGTCCGGATCAATATAGCGCGCCCGAACTGCATCCCCCAGGAGGCTGCGCGTGTTCTCAGCGCGTGAGCGAGTGGGTGAACGCTGAGGGTCGCGGCAAAAAGGTTTGTCATCTTATCGTTTTTAACCCAATGTTTCACCCCGCACCTGGCAACGTCGACGAGGGAACCGCTGATCCTCGCCCCACAGCCTCACTTTCAGTCAGATATGAGCGGCAGCGGGCGGCCCAGGACGACCTCGTTCGCTGAGCCTCAGGGGGCGTCCGGAGCCGCTGCGGCATCCGCCGGATCCGCCGCTGTCGTGGGGAGCAACGCAGGAAAGCCCGGGGTCTCACAGGCCTCGGCGGACAGTTCATCTGCTTGCGCAAATTTAAAACTTTCTAGTGAGTATACAAGCGAAGTTATCTCAGTTATGAGTGTTTAATGTTCATATCGTGTATGTGATTAAACAACACACCCAGGTTTTCTTGATGTTGACAGTTATGTCATCTCAACGAAACTAGCCTAAGCTAACCTAGGAAAAAATTCACAATTTTGAGTTAAATTATAAACCCAGAAATACTGACTGTGCCTCAAAACCAGCTGAGCTGCGCAGACGGCCTTTTGGGACATTAACAGAAAATCCTATGGCATTACCATTGTACTTTTATATAACATGGTAACGTTACTGATTTCTGTATTCATGTGAAATTGTATTTATATGGTACTTAAAATAATACGATGCTGCTACCAGATGAAACAGCATTACAGTTGTCCCATACCCCAAAATAACATGATTTTACCACGGTATGATCTCAAAAAAACTGGTAGTATCTTAGTCAGCTGTGTAGAGTGAATGTGGATAATGTTGCCTAAGTAGGCAGCACACTAGGAAGTATAACTGGTTGACAGCAATGTTTCTCTCAAAGGCTCTGTTATTAAAATGATTGTTTAAATGCTTTACTAGGCAGCTTACTAGGTTGCAGGGCATGTTGAATGGGTGGTGACTACCTGTCCTGACACACCCGCTGTCATAATGTCCTGTGTGAAGGACCCGTCAGGCCCATATTTAGTGATATACGTGCCATGTTTCCTTTAGACTCTTTAGTTTTTTACACTCTTTGCCAAGTACACTTGAATGAGACATCAGTCTACAGCTTTTATACCACTAGAAACTTTGTGGTCACAGTGATTCGTACAAATAAATTACTTTTTTAGTCAAAATATATGGGTATATTTTCTTAACATTATGTTTTGAAAGAATACTCCCTGTAAATGCCAAGTAGGTAGGAATATGTTTATTTTAGAGAACAGCATCACTCTCTGAATGAATATAATTTCCTGCCGCATATTTGTTCGTTTACACCCAGGGATCTAATCAGATCTAATGTCTCGAATGTGTTGTAGGAGACAGTGGGAAGGTGACCACAGTGGTTGCCACCCCAGGGCAGGGCCCGGACCGCCCGCAGGAGGTGTCCTACACCGATATCAAGGTGATCGGTAATGGCTCCTTTGGCGTGGTGTATCAGGCACGCCTCATTGACAGTCAGGAGTGGGTGGCCATCAAGAAGGTACTTCAGGATAAGCGATTTAAGGTATGACACAGTCCTACACACACACACACAAGCGTATAAATACTTGTTCACTCGCTCTGTTCAATTACATATTTTTTTTAAGAATAATTCCTGTGTAGTGGAACATAACTGCCTAATTAGGTTACTTTGTACTAAATTAAAGATGCATTTTCCTTCTAGTCTTCTAGTCTACAAAAAAACTTAAATAAAACACTGTAAACCTTAAGTTAGAAAAACTCGAAAAAGTGGGTTACTTTGTACTAAATTAATGCTTGGTTAGTTGTTCTTTTGATTAGTTTTTTGTTTTTTACATTTTTGTTTAATTGAAATTGAATTTGATTTAAACTGAAACTGAATTAAACTATTTATTGACCAGGTCACAAACTCTTTTTTGTATGTAATTAGCAAAGAGACTCACTGTACACTTGCATATACACAGTTAAGCATTCAATAGTTAGGTATATGTGTAATTTTTAATAGCTAACTAAAAGTATTAAAAATGTTTTTGGTAGTCTTGGGAACTAACTGAAATAAGTTTCAGTAAGTTGAAATACTAAAATAACTAAACCTGAAATAAAAATTACGCTATATAGAAGTATTTGCAAACATGGCATGACAAAATCACGTACCAAAATACTAAAACTCAAACTAAAATTAAAATGAAAACAGAAAAATAAAAGCAAATTAAAATGTTAATACTAGTTGATAAATAATACTAACTTAACACTCATCGTGATCCACTAGTTGTAAAGATTACTTCAACAACAATGTATTACTCAAAATGTAAGTGTCCATTTGTTTTTTTTATGTTACCTGACAGTCAACAGATGCTTTATATTAATTGGGAGCAGTCTTGGGTTCTCTGAGACCTTCTCAGTCTCAGTATTCTAAATTTGAATATCTCACCAGTATGTTATACGACCAACACCACCATCTATTTCCATTTCCATGACCCACGTGTGCTGTCCACTACCAAAGCACACACTGTGCCCTTGAATGAGGCACTTAAACCCAGGCTGCTGTAGGGGAATTGTACTGTCGTGACTAATTGCTTGTAAATATTGTGACATCTCTTATCCCTGAGAGATGCTAACAGTCTTTCTTCTCTGTTCATGAAGAACCGAGAACTTCAGGTCATGAGAAAACTGGACCACTGCAATATAGTGAGGCTGCGCTATTTCTTCTATTGCAGTGGAGAGAAGGTAAAAGAACTGTGACATTTGTGGCAAAGATCTATATTATGAGTTTAAAGTGAAAACAACATGTACACTACTGTTAAAAGGTTTAGGGTCATTAATTATTATAATAATTGTTATTTTTATTTATTTTTCAGCAAGGATGCTTTTAAATGATCAAAAGTGACAGTAAAGGCATTAATAATTTTACAAAAGATTTCTATTTCAAATAATTGCTGTGCTTTTGGACTGTTTATTCATCAAAGAATCTTGAAAAAAGAATTGTGGTTCCTATAAAAAATTAATCGCATTTTAAAAATGTATAAATAGAAAAAAGTTATTTTAAATTGTAATAATATTTCAGAATTTTTTTTACAGTATTTTTTAATTAAATAATTGCATCCTTGTTGAGCACTTTTGACACCTAAACTTTTGAACAGTCATGTATGTCATGAGAATATCTGTTGAATTAGGTTTAGATTGTTATAGTTAAAACAATAACGGTGACTCTTTCCATTCTGATATCCTGTTCTATGGACACAAGTATGTGCTTGTTGAATGTATGGGCATTAATAAAGAGTTGCTCCTGCTATAACTGCTTCCACACTTCTGGGAAGTATTTTGGTTAAATGTTGAAATAGGGATACAAGGATTTTCCTTCATAGTTCTGGCCACGTAGTGTATTTTTGGTAGGTTATTGTTTGTCATAACCTACAGAGGCTTATGTGTCTTTTTTCCACAGAAGGATGAGGTTTACCTCAATCTGGTGCTGGACTATGTGCCTGAGACGGTCTACAGGGTGGCACGACAATTCAGCAAAGCTAAAACCATTATTCCTATCTTTTTTGTGAAGGTAAAGTTGACTGAACAGACATACTTAAATTCTTGACATTTCGACAAGGCACCACAAATCAAAACTTACCAGTTTTATTCTCTATACATTTTTTTGGTCTTATTATGCACAATGCTGTTGATGTACTACATTTACAATATGTGTATAGATATGCAAACACAAGCAGCTTCCAGTTAGGCTATTTTAGTTGGCAGAAGAATTAATCCGATCATGATAAATACATTTTATATAAATTTATTATATTTCTTTTATTGTGTCTTTTATTATGCCACTGTGGGAAAATCACCGACACACAGCCTCTCAAGGCTTACTGCTTTAATAAAAACTTTTCACACCTCTGAGACAACTTTTCTTTTTGCTGACATAACCAAAACCATATGGACAGGAAATAAATATTAGATTAAAATATTACAGCCTACAGTCATGATGGATAAAATAAAATCCCACAGCCCACCATACATTATTTCCTGCTTAATATTCTGATTCATTTTGAAATGAGTCCCATCGTTAGAATTTGTTTTTCTATTTTTTTAGATGTATATTTTAATTATTTTTGACAGAATGGGTTAATGTGAATATTGCTGAATAATATTTAGAATGTATATATTAATGAATAATAAATTAATTTCATTAATCAGTCTTTGTTAAAATAACAATGATTAAGACTGATTAAGATATTGCCTTTTTCTTTAATATAAAGATATTTATGTTTGTTGTTCTTGTTTTCTCTTAGGTGTATATGTATCAGCTTTTCCGCAGTTTGGCCTACATCCATTCCCAGGGCGTGTGTCACAGAGACATCAAACCACAGAACCTTCTTGTGGACCCAGAAACAGCTGTTCTCAAGCTCTGTGACTTTGGCAGGTCAGTGCAGTTTGAGAGAGAGAGTGAGCGGGTGGATTTGATGGCTTCTCAAATGTGTCCTCCTGCCCACCAGTCAACATTATGTTCAGTTTTAATGGGTGTTACACTATAATAGTCATTATATTTCGAGAGTGCACCACTTTGTAAGTGTGGGCCTTAGTTGATGTCTAGATTTGATGTGTATTGGAGATGCATTATCTCGCCCTGCCTCCGGTCTTTGTAAATCATGTTTGTTTTTGATAGTGCATTGTTAAATATGTTAGCAAAAGTCATTGTTCTTGTCCACGGTTCATTGACAGAAGCAATATGCATCCAGATGTTGATGGTGCCGATCTGATTGTCTCTTTGATGTGATCCTTCGTCCTCCAGGCCAAAATCTGGCTGCTTTTTTCCGATGGATTCCCATTAAAAACAGTCTTTTTAGAGCTGTTTTTATGAGAACCACTTGAACTGTTGGATGATAGGCAGACATGTTGACCACTGTAATGCAGACCACATTTGTTTAATTTATTGCAATTTCAAGTATTTAATTTGTGATTGTGTAAGGCTCTTGATGGCATTCAGGCCGTTTTCTTTTGAGGGAACATGAACACTGCTTTTTGTGTCTGTAAAAAGTGGACAATTTGGCAAATCAAAGGCTTGAAAATAGTTATTTGGCTGAGTAGAGAGCTGAAAATCGCTCTGTTTGAAAGTGAAACCGCTGTATTGAATTTGGGAGCTGTTTTCCCTGAAGTTCTGTCATTCAGAAACGTTTTAGTCCATTAAATTTTTACCCGCTTTAATTTAAAAAAAATCCAAAACATTCAATACAGAAACTTTTGATCAATAGTGGTGAAATACTCTATTTTGTACTGGGATGGAAGGAGATTTTGAGCATTATTAAGTGCTTGTTTTATTGAGGAAGTATAAATCTGTCATTTTTTTCATACTGACTGTCTGATTAAAGTTTTTCTTGTAATTCAAATCGGTCTCTCTCAGTGCAAAGCAGCTGGTGAGGGGTGAGCCCAACGTCTCTTATATCTGCTCACGATACTATCGCGCCCCTGAGCTCATCTTTGGTGCGACAGACTACACCTCTAACATTGACGTCTGGTCGGCCGGATGTGTGTTGGCCGAACTGCTGATGGGGCAGCCCATCTTCCCTGGAGACAGTGGTGTGGACCAGCTAGTGGAGATCATAAAGGTAAACAGAACCCTTTACTTTTGAGCTTTATTTTTAGATTCAGTTCCACACTGTTAGGCAAGAAGACTTATGATGTCCTCAAAGGCTTTATTTTACTTAATCAGCATCTAACTGAGTCTATTTAGGCTACTGTTCAAAATGAGGTCAGCAAGATTTTTAAAAAAAAATTAATATGAATGCTGTTCTTTCTACTCACTAATACATCCTAAAATAATTGCATCACAGGTTCTTCAAAAATATGAAGCAGCGCAAATGTTTTCAACATTGATAATAAGATGTGTTTCTTGAGCAAAAAAACAGCATATTAGAATGATTTTCAGCTTGAAAATTCAGCTTTTCATTAAAGGAATAAATTACATTTTAAAATATATTCAAATAGAAAACAGTCATTTTAAATTGTAATAATGTTTTACAATTTTTTTGGCTGTATTTTTGATCAAATGAATGTGAGACTTCTTTCAAAAACTTTTTTTTTTTTTTTTTTTACTTTAACCTATCATTCCTTACGGTTGTTTCTGTCTGTCTGCTCAGGTGCTTGGAACACCCACAAGAGAACAGATCCGTGAAATGAACCCGAACTACACAGAGTTCAAATTCCCACAGATCAAAGCACATCCATGGACCAAGGTAAAACCTCTCACAAATATCTGACAAGCATCTACAGCCAAAGCCATGTGGTATCGGTTAGCAGTGTTATAAAACTGGCTTATAAATATTCTCATGTAACAACTTCTGACAGTCTGCAAGTTTACTGCTTGTTTTGTTCAAGAGACAGGAAGAAATCATCTGACCAACATGTAAGGGAACGTTTGAGTGTCTTACATTAAGTTTTATACTTACCAAATTCAGCAGTTGCAATTACATTATATTCATCTTATCATTGTCTATATTCTGTAGTTTATAAATCAGTGTAGTCTTAAGTTGTGTTAAGCAATGTTTAGTACAAGCAGTGGGTAATATGGATGACTTGTCAAACGTCCAAAAAGGACAAATCGTGCACAAAAACTGAAAGTGAATAATAGGGACCATCAAATACTAAGAAGGTTTGTGTCCAGACAACACAAATTTACTGCAGTAAAGTGACAGAAAACTTCAGTATTCACTTTCAAGACCCTGTTTCCAAAAAAACAACCACAGAGAACTTCACAAAGCCAACATCCATGAAAGAGCTGCAATTAGGGCACATTTATTATGCAAAATCCACTTTTACAAGGTATTTTGGACAGAAATGTGTGTTGGAATTCTGTGAACACAGCCAGAATGCTCAAAATTCAACCAGTCTTTTTTTTTTTTTTAATCTTCATAAAACCAAACCAGGCTCAAAAAATGAGCGGTTTGGATCCTGTCCGCAATATGAAGTCCGCCATTTTGTCTCCGAGTGATCAACTGGGTCGCAAGTATACAAGTATATTAAGCTGCGTTTCCACCGCTGGAACTTTACCCAGGAACTAGGGACTTTGGGCTGGTATTCGGTGTGTTTCCACCACAGGAACCAGGATCTAAATAAAGTTCCGGGTAAAAAAATGCCCCTCCCCTGCTGGCGAGGTAGTACTTTTTTTTTTTTTTTTTTTTTTTACAAAGGTCCCGAGCTTTCGGGGGCGGGACTTGGGCGCTAAACATGCTGATTGGTTGAGTTCACGCAGCATTGTGATTTCAACCACCATTTATTCAGATAATTTTCAAAATATTACTGTTATTGTGTCACGAAATGTAGTTTTAAAAGTATTTCAGGTGAGAATATAGGTGTTTAAAAATCAAATCTGTGGTTTATTTATAAAGATGGCACCTATTTAAAAATGTTTCGCCGATTTCGAAGACGATCAGCAGGAGCTCAGTGCTCATGTTTACCGACGAGAGCAATCTCAACTCGGCTAGTCCTTCTGACATTTGCCGCTGGCTCTGATGTCTCTTTAGTGGTTAAACATAAAACATAATTTGTTTTGTGTAACCAAATCTAACTGGTAATATTTGGTCTTTATTCAATTTATCTATATTTTAAAATGAAAATAAAAAGAGGCAGTTGATATAATATTTTGTTTCATTGTAAAATAGGCTGTATATAAACACATTTCCATGAACTAAGTACATTTCTGCAGCTATTATTATGTTTAAATGAAAACGAAAGGAGGCATTGGTGTTTGATATCCTATTTCGTCTTATTGTGAATATACAGTGAGGAAAATTGCAGTAGCCAAGGCGAGCTGACTGATGTTATCAAGTACACTGCTGTTTGCAGAATTACTGGACTTGCGTCGTCCCGTTCGTGGGAGATCACACTCCCGAGTTGAACTCGCAAAGTCCGAACTACCGAGGATGCAAGTCCGACATTTGCGTACTTTGTTTTGAGAAACACGCGCAGAACTACGTTACCAGACTATTTGCCTAATCTTCCCGGTACTTTAGACCGCGGTGGAAACACAGAAAGCAAAATACAACGAGAGCGATTCAAAAGCTCAAAGAGACGTCTGCTCTCTAATCACACTTGTGGTACTTTGATGTCACTTTTACTTTGATCTCGAACGAACCTAATATTGTTTCTTCTGCTGTCCGGTTCGTACATGTACGGCTGAATACCGGTCCTCTCTCTCGCTCATGTTGCTTCTCCTCTCTGTTTATTGCCATATGCAAAGCAGAGATGTCAAGGCTCCGCCCCCTTTTGGAGTCGGGTGGGAAGTTGCAGCTCATTTTCATGTAAATGAACACACCCCTGAAACAGCACTTTTTAGACATGCCCCAAAAATGACACTTTTCAACACGATATAATAAACGATCTGTATGGTATTTTGAGCTGAAACTTCGGGTGCACATTCAGGAGAGCCATAAGATTAATATTACATCTTGTAAAAATGGGCATAATAGGTACCCTTTAATCACAGATGCCAATGCTGAATATGAAAAATATGGTGTCGTGATCATAAAACCTGGACAGCTGCAGCACCACTATGAATTTTAACATCAGCCCTGGCCAGACAAATCTCCTGACTTGCATATTATCTGTTTTGTTTGTTGTTAATAATGGCTGGACAGCTGCAGCACCACTATGAATAGTTTGTGCTTAAACTAACAGAAAACATTAGCCTTGCTTTTATTTTTGTGTTGCTAATAATTTCCCCTCTGTTCTTATCACACAAATTTTTTTGTGTTTTTAGTTTTTTTTTTTTGAGGAAAACTGATGGGGAAAAATAATAGAGTTTGAAATGAATTTAGTTTTTTTTTTTGAGGAGAACTGATGGGTGAATAACTTGTAATAATGATAAATGCATGTTGATGTCATATAATAATGTCTTGAATAAAATATGCCTATTTTCCAATGTTTCTCTTTCTTTTTGGTATTATCGTCCATGTAAACACATTTCATGATGGTAATTTCCTTAATTATAATTGCAGCATTGTTTTTAAACTTGTAGTCAAGCTATTACATATTTGATATTTATCATGTAGGCCTATGACTAAAACAATGCAGGGATTAAATACAAAGTTTTTTTTTCCCCCCTTTCTGGTAGCCTACTTCGGAGGTCTCTTTTGGGCCATTTTTAACGAAATAAAAATAACTGCTTGCTTTATTTAAGGGTCATTTTAATGTAATTCTTGTATTGTAATTTTTTTTTATTATTATTATTTATTTATTTATTTTCAGAGGGAAAATACATATAGAGATCAGGACATACATAATTTCTCAGAAAGAAAGAAAAAATAAATAAATAAATGAATGGAAACATACATACACCTTAATATTACTATGGAGAGTATGTATATACAGAGTAAGTATGCCCTCAATCTTGAAAACAAATTTCTCAAATGTTACATACGCATTATATTTTCTTCCTTTTAACAACAACTATATTCAAAAGAACATGGGGAGCTATTGCTTACAACTCGTACAAAAAGATACCTTAAAAGAATAATTACAATTCAAGAAAAATCTGGGTGTACCGGTTTAATATTATATATAAATTTTGTTTTAAATTCTTTAATATAAAGTATGTTTTTTTCCATATATATTAATTAAATGTTTTTTGTTTTATTAATCTGTTGTTCTGTTGTTGTTTTTTGTTTTTTTAAATTTTTTTTTGTTTTTTTTTTTTTACTAGCCGCCAGAAGAATTAACAACAGTTTCTTATCATTATTGTTCCACCTATCTAAATTTATATTACCCAAATATAGAGATTCACAATTGAAAACAATCTCTACTTCAAAAACCGCTTCCAGATTCCATTTAATCTCTTGCCAATATGGGGTTGATTTTTGACACTCCCAAAAAATATGGTAGTGGTTAGCTTCCTTTTTTCCCACATAATCTCCAGCAGCTAGTACCCTTCCCTGTGTTTTTTCTATGATGGTGTAATAAAGAACCTAATAACATTCTTCCAACTAAATTCTCTCCACATGGCTGAGCTTGTGGATTTCCATTGTGTTTTATAAATTTTCTCCCAATCCTCATCTGAGACATTAAAATTCCCTTCCATTTTTCCAACATAAAATGTGTTTTAGGGTACAGTCTGGAGAAATCCATTATATAATTTTGAGATAATCTTATTACATGACTG
Organism: Cyprinus carpio; assembly: GCF_018340385.1. NCBI lineage: Eukaryota > Metazoa > Chordata > Actinopteri > Cypriniformes > Cyprinidae > Cyprinus > Cyprinus carpio. Next base: position 8,111,831 of record NC_056590.1, read on the forward strand.
AGCCTCACATACTGATAGAAACACGTTTATTATCCCTGTCTCAGTGAATTTCAATATTTCTGGTTTGATATTACATTCAATATAGTGCCTTACTTGGAGATATCTATAGAAGTCACTTTGAATAAGCCCACATTTTCCCTTTAGTGATTCAAAGCTTTGGATTTTGCCCTTGTTGAAAAATGTGTAATAATTTGAAATTCCTAGATTAGTCCAAATTCGAAATCGATCAATATATATATATATATATATTCTACAACGAATATCTAATTTGAGTCAGATGTCTGTTAACTTTGGTTTCATTTCCTTTTCTTTGACATCTCTCTTTCTTATGTCATTCCTCCACAGGTGTTTAAACCAAGAACTCCGCCTGAGGCAATCGCCCTGTGCTCTCGGCTGTCTAATTTGAGTCAGCGACTAACTCCGCTCAAAGGCTTACATGCCTTCTTTGACGAGCTGCGCCAACCTGGCACCCGTCTGCCCAGCGGGCGAGAGCTGCCTCCGCTTTTTAACTTCACCACGACAGGTGAGGCACGAGCTGCGCCTTATCCTGCCATGATTCAAAACTGAAAATAAAGTTATGAAAGGTTGAAACTAAGTGTTCGAAAGCTATCTTACAAAAAAAAAGTTTTGCAAGATCGAAAAATAAGATTTGCAAGCTTGCAAAATGTAAAAAAATAAAACATATCTCTGCAAACATTATGTTGTGTTTTTGAGATTCCTAATCAGGACTGCAACATTTTTTTTTACATGTCATTTTTCAGATTTTTAAAATCTGTATTAGTTTGTTTTCCAGGTTTTAATATAATCTATCCATTTGGATTGAAAAAAAGTTTTGAAACTCTGAAAAACAGAGTTTTTTCAAATGGTAAACAAATAAATATCTGCAAACATAATTTTGTTTTGAGTTTTCAATCCACTGTTCAACTCTTTTTTACGGTGTTGTGCAATCATTTTTTTCAGAGTTTCGAATTTGTCACTGTTCTCCCAGTGTATAGTTTGTTTTCCAGATTTGAAACCTTGTAAATAGTTCTGAAAACTGGTGTGCGTAATAGGTGAAAAAAAGTTTTGAAACTTGAAAACTAGTTCGAAAGGGCGAACTTATCAATTACATTACATTTGCACTCCTATTGCAGACTATTTTTTCAGAGCCGAGTTTACAACACCGACTTTGCGGAGTTACCCACACAGTTGCCTACTCAATTTGTGGCAGCGTTTGTCACGCAGCTCCGCCTGAAATATAGAAAATGATTCGCAAACAACTTAAAAAAAAGCCTGGAGGAGGGCCTTCTGCTCTTGGCCAATCTGCTGACGTACAGTCCAATCAAAAGTCGTATTTACTGGAAAGGTGGGATTGACCGATGCCCCGCCAATGACGAAAGCGAACAGGATACGCAAACAGAGGATGCACGGATCTCTGGCCACAGGGCGGTCCCCGTCTAGAGCTGCAAGAAGAACCGCGTCTATGGTTGGATAGCGTCCGGTCCGGTCCAAAAATAAGGCTACCGACTTGTCGCGGGAATTCACTATACTATTTGCCAGTAGCCACTGAGTTTACCACTGATAGGCCCGCGGTGCATCAATATACACACTTCCGCAGCGAATGACTCATTTTCTGTTTGACCCATGGCCTGGAGATGTACAGTGTTGCCAACTTAGTGTTGCAGACCCCTTTAGCAAGTTTTTTCTTCTTCAAAAAAGCACCTAGCGATAAATCTTTAGGGTTTTGCACAAACTTAAATTGAGACTTTCCATTGCATGGATGAGCTTGTGGATTTCCTTCTTGTGTTTTACAAATATTTTCTCCCAATCCTCATCTGAGACATTAAAATTCCCTTTGTTTTTTCTAACTGTATGTGTATTAGGGTATTTCAAGTCAGACGACAGGCGCGATTTTCAGGATTTTTGTACATGTTTGGAGGAGAATCACTATTTCATATTCATTTCCTGAGAGTAAAATCTTAAATTACAGTTTTTTTTTTTTTAGACTGAGCCTCACATACTGATAGAAACACGTTTATAAAATTATGTGCCCTGTCTCAGTGAAAAGTTTGCAATATTTCTGGTTGTGATATTACATTCAGTGGTACAATATAGTGGCCTTACAGTTGGAGATATCTATAGAAGTCAGCCTTATTTTTGAACCCGGACGCTATCCAGCCCACATTTTCCCTTTAGTGATTCAGAGAAGCATCCTTGTTTGGATTTGTGCCTTTCGTTGCGGAAAGTGTGTAATCCCACCTTTCCAGTAAATACGACTTTTGATTGGAATGTCCTAGCATTGGCCAAGAGCAGAAATCCCTCGAAGTTTGCGAAGCTTCATTTTCGCAGATATATACGCTAATCACGTGAGTCGCAATCGCAACTGTGTGGGCTACAACGAACTCGGCTCTAATAGGAGTCAGATGTCTGTAATAACTTTGGTTTCATTTCCTTTTTTTGACATCAAAACTTTTTTTCACCTATTTCATTCAGTTTTCCACAGGTTGTCAAAATTAAACCAAGAACTCCGCCTGAAAAAATGATTGCAATCGCCCTGTGCTGTTGGCTGAAGAAGGAAAAAGTCAAAAACAAAATTATGTTTGCAGAGATTTTTTTTTTTTTTTACCACAGCCTGCAAAAACTCTGTTTTCGAGTTTCAAAACTCACACATTCGCGCTCCAGTTTTTCAGATCACCATTTGCGCTGGAAAACAAACATGAACACTTCTTTGACGAGCTGCGCCATCGTAAAAAAATTTTTGCACCTGGCACCATAATGTCTGCAGAGATATTTTTATTTTTTTACATTTTGCAGCTTGGATCTTGCGAGATTTTGAGCCTCCGCTTTTTCAACTTCAGAACTTTACCACGACATGGCAGTTTTCAACTTCACCACGACAGGTTATCCTTTGCAACAAACTTCTCACTGATTGCGTCCAGATGTCATCTCAACAAAACAGATTTCTGTAGGATTAGCGTCAGTTTAGCCTGATGTTATTCCATCTCAGAACAAGGATCTAGATCAGTATTTAATCCGCCTTTACTGTAAATTCAGCTGTGAGAATCATTTATTGGAGACATGAGATATCCCTCCCCAGTGCACCTAGACCATTTATTAAAACTACTCTGCAGGAACAGCTTGTTCAGAGCTGAAGCAGTCACACAGTATGATAAAACGACCACATCCACGCCTGCCATGATGAATGACAGTATACACAGCAGTCCGGAGAGGTTAGCCAATTATTTACATACACTACCATTCATAAGTTTGGGGTCTTAAAGTGACAGTAAAGTCATTTGTAATGTTACAAAAGATTTCAGTTTCAAATAAATGCTATTCTTTTTAATTTTTCATTTATAAAATCCTGAAAAAAGATAAAGAAATCACGGTTTCTACAAAAAATATTAAGCAGCTTTACTGTTTCCAATATTGATACTAATAATAAATGTATCTTGAGCAGCAAATCAGCATATTAGAATGATTTCTGAAGGATCATGTGACACTGAAGACTGGAGTAATGGTGCTGAAAATTCAGCTTTGCATCATTGGAATTAATTGCATTTTAAAATATATATATATAAAAAAAGTTATAAATTGTTTTAATATTTCACAATATTACTGTTGGGTGACCCCAAACTTTTAAAGGTGGTGTATGTAAATACAAAAGATCTGTCATTAAATGCTCGCCATCATATTTGTTGACATCCATCATGACGTTCTTCTGAACAGCACAAGAATAATGATTTCAATTTCAAATATCGTATGATTTCAGAAGACTTCAGAGGGAGTCCTGTGGAATACTTCATAATCATTTTGATACTTTAACATTCTTTTTGAAGCTTGAAAGCTTAATTCTGCGTTGAAATTAATTGCACGGCCGGTACAAATTCCTTTTTGTGATCTGCAGAAGAAATAAAATAATACAAATTTGGAAAGGCATGGGTGTGCATAAATTATGACAGAATTTTCATTTATGGATGAACCATTCCTTTAATTCTGAGGCTTAGAGAGAGAGAGGGCAGCAAATGGTCATGTAATACTAAATTACAACTACGTCTGGTGCTAGAAACCTTGACTAACAAAATTGAACTTCAGGGAAGAAAATGAAATACTACAGAAGCCATTGAGAGGAGACTAGCAGCAAATATCCTGCTGCTTTTCTTTCTTTTATGGGTTTGGTTTTCTCTGCTATTGCTTATTGGAGCAGTGCGTGCACATTTATTTATTCTTTTATTTTTACCATTCAACCCAGAGATAGTTTGTGTGAAATGTTGATACTCTTAAAATGTGATATTTTTCTTAGTTGTTTGTTCTACTTCAAGGTCTGTCAACAGAGTGTGTTTCTCTTATTTCAGAGCTGATGATTCAGCCGCAGCTCAATTCCACTCTCATTCCACCTCATGCCCGCGCACAGACCGTAGCTTCATCCAACGGTAATGCTGTGATCCTTCTCACTGATGCTCTGGGAGTGGGTGGGGTTAAAACATTAAATCAAAGCTCACCTAATTAACTTAATGTTAATAAAGCCTTCCTGATCTTTATAGTGCATAATTATTCAGTGCGTTTATTCTAATGAGGATAATGTTTCCTTTCTTCAGATAATAACTTTCCCTGCTTCTGCAATTTTTTTTCAGATGTAGTAACGCCCTACCTGGGTCTTAATTTAACTCCTGTTAAACTACCAATCTTTTAAAGATTTTTTTTTTTTTTTTTGGGGAAAAAAGTCTCACCAAGGCTACATTAATGTAACCCAAAATACATTAAAAACTGCAATATATGAATATATTATTAGAATTTAAAATAACAGTTTTCAGTTTTAATGTATTTTAAAATTTTATGTATTCCTGAAATGCAAAGCTGAATTTTCAGCATCATTACTCCAGTCTTCAGTTTCACATGATCTTTCAGAAATCAGTCTAATATGTTGATTTGCTGCTTAAAAAAAAAAAAAAAAAAAAAAAAACGTTTTATTGTTATAAATCTGTGGTGCTTAATATTTTTTGGAACTGTGATGCATTTTTTTTTTTTTTTTTTCACGATTTTCTGATTAATAGAAAGTTTAAATGAACAGCATTTATTTGAGATAGTACTCTTTATATTTTTGTGTATGAGCTGTAAGAAAATTTTGGTTAATTTAATTTATTATTAAGAGATGTAGTAATAGTATAGATATTTTGTAGACAGTAACGTATGTAACATATTTTTTGTGTTTATGCCTTGTGTTTGCCGATCACACTGACAAATGTCATTTTTCAATGTCTTCTTTTTGTTTGGTCCTGTCTCTTCTCTGCCAGATGGCTCTGAAGGTTCTGTACAGCCCGGATCTACTCTGACCAACAGCACCTGAAGCTTACACACCACAGCATCTGAGCCACCTCAGCGCACATCGCTCCCTCTGACAAACACACACTCCGTCTTACACGCTCTTTACCTCATACATGGCCTCTCCTCCCTAGCTCTAATTTACACATTTACCAACAGATTCAGGTGTCATGCGTTGCAGAAACCCGATGTTTGCTGACTGTTGAACAAACTTACAGTCTACTGAGAAACATACAGGACACACACACACACACTCCCATGCAACAAACAACAACAAAAAGTTATACTGCTAGTATTTGCTTCAGATAATAGTGGTAGTCAATCTAAAAAGTGCTCCGAATGGCTGCCTACACCCGTAGTAAAGCTCACTTGCACCCATAATGCAACACCACACGTGTTTGGAGGTCAATTATGATTGGTTCAGTAGCTAGGGGCGGGTCCTCTGTCTCATTTATTTATTTAAATTTATTTAAATCAAAGTTATCAGTGGATGTTTTCCCTTGATTTGTTTAGAAGAAACACTCTAATCCCTCTCAATATTCCTATCAGAGGTCAAATACATTTCGCAGGGAACAAGCAGTCACGGTAAATGGTGTATCTTGTTGAGACTAACTGTGGTGGTTTTATACTGTTATGTTATTGTATTTTAAAAACCGAGAATAATATCTTGCTTTTACCTTCCAGTAAATATATTTATTCTTTTAAGATGATGAATTGAATGGACTTCTGAGAAAGCATCTGCAGTTGTTTCCCTGTGGAGCAAATGCACAGTGAAGAAAAGCCAGTTGGGAAAAGGTTTAATGCTCTTGTTGACCATAAGGAAAGGAAAGAAAGAGGTATGCAAGAGTATAGCCTATTAATATTGTTGTACTGTACTGAAGTGACTTTATATTCCCAGGCGTTTAATTATCATTAACTGTTAATGATGCTCTGGGTCTAGGCTTAATTTATGCTTGTGAGATTACAGTCTTTATTCATTCAGTTTCACTTTTTAGATGACGTCAGGTCTGAAGACTGAACCATGCGTCATAATTCAGTGTTTCAGTACGTTTTCTTTCAGTTTTAGCATTTCAGTCTATGCCATTTTTACAGTAAATTAAGCTACTCCTAAGGATTTGTGGTAGAACAGTTCTAGAATGTGTTTGTGAATCTGCACACAAGTTGAAAATTGTAACTTCAAATGTTCTCAGTCAGCTGTATCAATCCATAAACTGTCCAAAATTACTGATATCTTCTGTTTTTCTTGAGAACATATCTGTTAGCCTCTCAATAAACCCTCTACTGAGGCCCTCGAGGGCCCTTCTTCCAACCTTCTGTGATGCTGATGCTATTCTCTTGTTCTTTTTCATTTTTCATTAGTCTTTTATGTTGTTCAGTGGGTGTGATTTGACCAGGTTTCTCACCCACCTGTATGTAAATCTACTTCAGTTTTTGAGCCCTGTGTAAGATGTACATATCGACACTGTACCACTTTTGTGTTTTCGTTGATGTCTTTCTCTCTTCATCTCTCTTGGGCTGTCTTCTCGTAGCTCTGAAGAGCTCGGCGTCCGTTTTGTTTGGCATTTACAGTATTTATTGTTTTGCACTGTAATGTTGGGGCTGAGAGGCTTGTTTAGCGTACTGTATGTCAGGAGCTCAGCACTTGATTTGTGAAGAAAAGGTTTACATTTCTGAATAAAACTTGAGGTGCATGTCCAGCAGGGTCATGCTTTGTTCTCTACCTGGCCATTTGAGCACATTTTTGCGAAGGTGCTCTGGAAGCCATGCTCATATGCTCTGTTTTTCATGAAAAGGAAGGTCTCCTCGGAATCGGCTGCTTTGTGGCAGTTTTGCCAATCTGGCTTTAAGTCTCAAAGACAGTGGAATGTCTTTACTCTTTAATATGACATCTGTCAATCAAGCTCACAGCGTCATGTATGTGTACAGTTAGAAAAATATGATATCCCCTTTAAGGCTTGTTAAATGAATTGAGACCAGCCTGCGAAGCCTCTTCCTATAATCCTAGCCTCCCCCTTGTCTCTGCCTGAAGCCTGCCATACAAACGTTAGCCTGTTATAACCTTTTTTTTTTTTTGTTAATTGTTGGAACTTTCTGCCTCAACGTTCTGGCCCAAGGCAATCGTGTCCTGAGACAAAGAGAGAGACGAATGGAGAGAGCTTGTCAGAATAAATTGAACTCATTTCATAAACTTTTCAGAGGCAGTGCTGGGTGTGTGTGTGTGTGTGCTGCAAGTGAATTTTTATATGCATTACCTGTTTAACATGACTTTAATTTACCATCTATTTGAATGCATTTATGGTGGGGCCAAAAGTGTGAGACTACGTTGAAAATTTGTGACGCAAAATCTGTTTGCTTTAAGTTTATTTAGAAATTTAGTCTGACTTTTCACTCAAAATTACAGGTTTTAATATTAATTTAATTTCCATAATTGCAAATATATTTTGTAATGGAAACTAATTGCAAAATGCAAAAGTGGTCTTGAACTTATAATTTGCATAATTTTAAATTCTATATTTACTAATGGGATCAAATTGTTTTAAATTACATAAATGCAAAACAGGTATATTTTTAATTCCGTTCTTAATCTTTTGAACCATGCTGAATGTATATTCTTGCTATCTGTGAAATATGTCTTTGGTAAATTTTTAATTTAGTTTTTCATTTTAAAAGGGTTGTTTGTCATTTAGCAGATGCTTTCTTGCCCAAAGCAGCCTTTAATACAGGACAGGCAGTCTGGAAGTGACCTGGTGTGGAGGGATATCCTCAAGGGAATTAAAAAACACTGTGAGTACAGTATTTCACAGTATTATTTTATGTCAGATTTTCCATGTGCGGTTTGTTTCAACTTGTTGTGTATTGTTGCAGAGGCCATTACATGCTAGACAGGACCTCGTTTCATCCATTCATCATCCATTTACCATCATGTCTTTCCAAACCTGTATGATTTTCTTTCTTCTGAGGAACACAAAATGAGAATTTAAAAGAGTCTCTCTCTCCCAGCTATTACAAGCAAACCAGGACTTTTAAACTTTCCGTGAGGAACAGAAATTATAAACCCCTATAATCTCATTATAATTTCCACATAATGGTCTTCTTTGTTGTCATCCATCTATTCTTTGTAGCTTGAAAATCATACAGGTTTGAATCAGATTAAATTTGACTTAATTGAAGTATCCCTTTAAGCGATATTGTCCAATATGGACAAAGCAAAGCCATCTTCCGTTTCCAATACAAAGAGTTTAAAAATAAGTTGTTTTGTTTCACCTTCCAGCCTAAAACAGTTTCAGAACACATTTTTGTAAATGAGCAATAAAAACAAGCGTGCACCAGAGGGCATCATTGCACAAATGTAGGAAATAGCTGACTATAAACATGCTTCCATTCAATTCTATTTATGGAGATGATTTTTGAGGAACTTTGCCAATCTGATGCACCGTCGATCAAAGCTTGGCCTTACGGCACACATAAGCATGCAACACTGATTTTGTTAATAATTTCAGCCACCTCTGGCCTTTCCAGATTATCACTGTCTGATGTGCGCAAGCCTTAAGAGATGGTTGCCAGGAAACAACCTGCACATTAATTGGCAACATTTTGGATAATTCAGTGTAATCTGTTCAGAAAGATCGACTCGCCAGTGCTTGTCTAGGTTTCAATGAATGGAAAGCCAGAGAAAGTTTCAGCTTCCCGCGGGAAATGACCCATTTTCACAATTGTATCGGTGTTTCTGTCCGTGTCCATGGGTCAGCTGTCGGGCCATTACTGACAGCACTGACCCATCAAGCATCTGATACTCCCTTCCACCGTTTATTGCTGTGAACTGCGTGTAAGCATGAACAAGAGAGTAGGCATGACATCAGGGAATTGTACTATGCATTCAGTGTGTATTCTCTGCTGTTTATCTTGTTGTTGTTTTAATTCTTTTAAATGCAGAGTTTGGTAGTATGTCCATCTCTTAATTACAATGGGGTTAAGAACCCTCCAATAGTATTTTATATTTTGCACTATGTGTGTTGGTATGACATTTAATGTGTGTGTGTGTGTGTGTGTGTATATATATATATATTATATATATATATATATATATATATATATATATATATATATATATATATATACATACACACACACACACATATATACACACATATACATACACATACACACACACACACATACACACACACACACACACACACACACACACCAATGAGCCATTACATTATGACCACCAACTTATAACCTGTAGGACCTCCTTTAGCCCACAAAACAGCGGCCATGCGGTGAGGTATTAATTCGACGAGGTGGTATTATATCTGGTAGTATCTGGTACTATAATTTCAACAGTGTGTTCTGCAGATCCCGTGCATTATGGGGTGGTGGTGATATATCGTGAACCCGCTTTTCCAAGTCAAACGACAAATGTTCGACTGGGTGAATTTGGAGACCAAGCATTAACAGAAATTCACCATCGTGTTTCTTGAATCGCTACTTGATGACTCCGTCAGCGTGGCATGGTGCATTATCCTGTTGATAACAATGGGTGCACTTGGTCTGGATCGATATTCAGATACCTGACAGCTGTCAGAGATTGTGCTATTGGGATGGGGCCTCAAGTGTCCCAAGAAAACATCAGCCACAGCGTAACTGACCCGTGTCTGCCCAGCAGTGCATCCAGGTGCCATAGCCTCTGTAATCAGCGTATCCATGCACGGCCGTCAACGTAATGCACCAGGAATCTTGATTCATCAAACCAGGCCACTTTCTTCCAGTCTCAATGATCTTGGGCCCATCCCATGTGTTGGTGGCAATGACGTGCAGTTAGCATGTGGACTAATGGCTATGCTGGCCCATAAGCAGTGTGTGTATACATATAAGAATTATATCAAAATTCATTTATACAAACTAAACGAATTCATATGCAATGACTCCAGCATGGTGCATTTTTAAGGCTTTTTGTTCTAAAATAATTTTAGAAGTTTCAAATGTCACAAATGGGAGTCCATGAAATTATTGCACATATTTTAAGACAAAAGACTTTTGACTTTATGCTTTTGCTTTTGTTCAGGGTAATTTAATCATTAGTGTTGTTTTGCTTTGTTTTTTTAGTAACTATCAAATAAATCGAACAGTAATATTTGACAATATATGAATACCTGTAGTGCAAATAATTGGATTCAATTTGTTATATAGGTTTTGAAAAGTGGGCTCATGTTGACTGTTTCACCCCAGGACCTCTCCTGCTTTCTACATCAACATGATTTTTCACCTAAAACCACTTCTTTTTTTATAAACACTGTTTGTGGCAAAAAAGATTTGTACTCTGAGATCATAATATCATGTTTTGCTTTAAGGGGAGCCTTTAACTGTGTTGCATCTTACATACAGTGTATTTAAATGAGACTATTTATAAAGCTTAGAAACGTGTTCCCTTTTGGCACTGAATCTCAGTTCAAGGCTAATGCATGACTTTTCCTCCCACTTAAAATATTCTGAGTTGCGTGAAAGAAAAATAGTCAGGTGTCTAGGAAAAAATATTTTATCTTTGATGGAATTAAATGTTTGCAAAAGGGTGTTGAATACCTCATCCCTTGTTCGGCATGGATGAAGAAATTCTGAAGATTGTTTGAATTTGTGCAATGGCAGTTTAGCAGTAAATTTAGACTTAGTTAAGCCTGCTCAACATGCATGAGGAGTCATTTGGTGAAAGTGGAGGTGGAAAGTGTTTTGCCAAAGCATTTGTTCATAATGCAGTGGATCCGTTGTATTTGTTATTCCGAGAAGTAAGAAAATGCCTTTTGCGAGCCATGTGGGAGTGAGTCATTAATTAACTTTCAGCAGTCTAATGAAAGACCTCTAAGGAAAGAAACACACTAATGAGATTAACAACGGTGTAAATAAATTAACTTCGGTACAGGTCTATCAGTCACAGTTGCTGCTGACACCAATTGCTGTTGTTTAGCAAAATCACTTCACGTTAGTCCGGCCTGTTATCAGTGGCCGTTTCTGTATCAGAAAATATGAGCATAAACACTCGCTTGTGAGGTTTATGAATGCAGTAGATCATTGAATGAATAGATGTGAAAATGTAGTGTTTGTTATATCATTATGGCTCTTCTTTTTTCTCTTCTTTTTTTATTGTATGGTTATGAAGCTGTCAATAAATGGACAAAGTAAAAGCGAGACTTAATTTACGTAACACAAACAGATGGTTGATGTGGATGGTTGAAATATAGGAAAGGCTATAAAGCAGAGCACTGGACTGAAATGGCATTTTTAAGTTGTTTTCCTGCTCAGCAGAGACAGTGATTTCAGCTATATTACCACACCTTTCACCCCTTAAATTATATTATGTAAATGAGAGAACAGAAAAAGTGAAATACAGTTTGTAACATTTTGTAAAATTTGCATATCATAGATTAAGAAAGCAGTGCAGATATTCAGATGAGGTCATAGGTTTGCCTATTTAGCATGCTCACAGTTCACCAGTGCTTTTTTTATTTATTAGATTAAATGAAATATGATTTGTTGTAGTCACCTGCAAAATGTTAAGAATACTTATTGTTCATTTTATGTAACAGCCCTGCATTTAGAAAAAATAAAAATAAAAAAATCAACTTATTTGCTGAAAATTACTCATATTACCTAATTTGATGACAAAAATATCAATAAAAACTTTCCATCACATACTTTTGTTCCCCCACAAAATAAGTTATGGGTAACACTTTAAATATTTCCAGTAATTATTTGAAATAACTAACAAATATAAAATATATTTCTAAAGCATGTATTAATCTTAGTTCATGTCAATTACAGCATTTACTAATGCATTATTAAAATCACAAGTTGTGTCTTTTAATATTATTTAATAGACTTGAGTTAACGTGAACTAACAATGAACAGTTGTATTCTTATTAATTTACATAAACAAAGATGAATAATTTGTCACTGTTTGTATATGTAGTAAATCAGCCACAGAAAACCTCTCTTTTCTTCTGTCACTGGCCACAATACTTACCTTGAAATCAAGAATAAGCACAAAATAATGTTTTCAGAATCATCGTGAAAATCATATGAAAACTGAACACATAATCTGGCTCAGAGGAATATAGGAATCATGTCTGTGTGGCAAGAGATCTTAATACAAGACAGATGCTACAAAATGCACATATTTTGTGAGAAAGTGTGACAGGTCTGAGAAAAACAGGCACTATTTTTGGAATCGGCACACCAAAGTTAGTAAGAAACAAGTACTCGATTGCATTTGGCAAATATGATGCAGGGCGGTGATATACAGGATCATAAGTAGTCTATCCCAAATGGTAGTACATTAAAAATGTCAAAGGTGCCTGGATAGTATACCTTTTTCAAATGATTCTGTACATCCTTTTTAGGCTATAACTGGCTTGTGGTGTTCAAACGTGCAAAATCAACGTACTTTTCATGCTTTGTAGAAGTATGCAAATTGCTCTTAATCTAAAACACATCATTAGTGATTGACATTAAAATTTGAATGTGTTATCAATCATCACGTTGGCCTTATTAGTGTAGCTAGTGTGGGCTCTTGGCTCTTCCTAATAAAATGCCATGCATGGGTTTTTTTTTTTTTTTTTTGTAAAAGCCTGCAGATTTTCATTCAGAGTGCCGTTCTGATCGTGACCCCAGACCGTACCTCGACAATCTGTTCTTGATGAATTGTTTTACTGTTGCTGATGTGGCACTCGCCCATCAGTATTTTACTTTGAAACCACAGACAGAGAACTGGAAATGCATTTGTCATTATAGGACATCAAAGAATATCTTTCATTTTATAACATTTATTTGAATAATAATAACATGAATACATCCTGATGGTAATGTTGTTGTTTATAACAGTACATTTAAATTTGAAAGCAAAGTACAGAATTTTAAATCAAAGCAAATCATATGATATAAGACATTGCAGATAGTTTGATAGTTTTTGAGTGAACACACATATATATGTAGTGTGTGCGTGTGTGTGTGTATATATATATATATATATATATATATATATATATATATATATACTGTTGAGTCAAATGATGCCTTCTGTGATGTATTTTTATCTTAAAAGTGTTTTAATTGCGTCTAGTGAAAGTGACGTGACATACAGCAAATATGGTGACCCATACTCCGAATTCGTGCTCTGCATTTAACCCATCCAAAGTGCACACACACACCGTTTGTGCTGCGGTGCCCGGGGAGCAGTTGGGGGTTTGGTGCCTTGCTCAAGGGCACTCAGTCGTGGTATTGCTGGCCCGAGACTCGAACCCACAACCTTACGGTTAGGAGTTAAACTCTCTAACCATTAGGGCACGACTTCCCCCTGTTTGACTGTCACCTGTTATGACTAGGTGCTTATGAAAGCAGACTGTCTACGGGATTTCAACCACTAAAAACACACCTGAAGTAAGCAAAGATGCACCAGAAAAGACAAAAAAGACTAAATGATTATGATCATTTGTTATATGTGCTAAATCTAGTATAATGGTTCTTTACATTTTGTCTAAAACAATATTCAAAGGCCCCATGATTTTTCAAGTTTATTATTTTATTAAATATTTTACAATTCATACAAATCTTTCAGGTATTCTCACAACTACATTCATGAAATTATAGTAAACTATTTAAAAAGGAGTTTTTTTTTTAATCTAATTGACTTTTCCAGGTCTAGAAATCACACCTTTAAAAATTTTGTGGGGGTGAATTAACATCTTGATTTTTTTTTTTAATAGTTTTAGCTTATTTTAATGCTTGTTTTTTTTTTTTTTTTTTTTTTAATCATTTTCATTAAGTAATTTTGAGACCTCTTTGAGAACCACTGGTCTAATATACACCACGCTTCAAATATTAGATGTAGCTGGATTGCAAGCTTCTATAACCCTTTAGTAATAAATTTGTAAATGGTTGTCTTGTGTGGTTGAAATCTGATGATTTATTTACCAAGCAGCAACAAACCTTTGGGGTTTATCAAGCATTACGACCAAAGCTACATTTTTACTTAAAGTTTAATAAGGTGTTGTGAATGCTTATGCTTCTACTAAGATGTTCTGGTTGGTGTCTGGTGGTTGTTTACTGGCCAAAGTCAGAAGATATAAATTCCTTCAGTATAAATATAAGGCCAGAAACATGCTCTTTTATTACTCTAGCAAGTTGCTTAAACATTACTGTTAAAAATGGTCAGTTATGCAAATACCCAGTAGTGAGACATGGAGAATGCATTGTGCGCTTATGTAATGAACTGCTTTTGAACACATTTTGCCTGCAAACATTAAGTGTACTTGACTTTGATTTGAGCTAAAGGCTGTTTTATTGTCACTGCACTCTTAAAATAAAGCTTCTTTATTGGCGTCTATTGCCCTGTTTACATTTGGTAATGTGTCTTTATCAGCCCAGTCACAAGTGGAAGACATTAAATACAGGTGTTGAAGGTAGTAGACAAATGCTTTTTATTCAGTTGCTTTCATGAAGTTGAATGTGTTCGAATAGCCACAAAAGGCCACCTCCTTATCTCAACTTTAAAAACTTCAGTTCAGTTGATACCTAACATTTTTAAGTATAATCATCACTACATTACATAATCTTAAAATCAAGTTGAATTGCATGCAACTTATTAAAAAGCTGAAATTGCTTAATTGATTTTGATGAGTTAAAGTAATCTAAAAACATAAGTTGCCATGACAGATCATATAATTTTTTTTTAAATATTGCACTGATCTGACACACATGCATTGTGGGATGTGATTTGAGGAAGCGCACCAAAAAATCAATTCCAACCTCGCTTTGTTGTGATGAAAAACATATTAGGATTTTAAACGCTGTTACCATTCGTATCCTTTCCATTTGCTTCCTTTCCCAGTCGCTGGTAAGCTTTGTAATGGCAAATAGCATTCATTCAGTCGTGTTTACCGCAGCTCTCTCATGAAAGTGATGCAGAGTGTGACAAAATACTAGATGAAATCCAACACAACTGGTCACAAGAGACTCATTATAATGCATGCAAGACCTCACTTGACTACTTGTGATCGGATTACTGAAAATGCATCTTAATACCAGGTGTAAACTGGGCCTACAGTACCATGAAGAATCATTCAAAAATATAAATTCTGTCATCATTTACTCACCCTAAAGTTGTTCCAAACCTGTATGAGTTTCTTTCTTCTATTTAGCACAAAAGAAGATATTTTTTGAAGAATGCTGGTAACCAAACAGTTGACGGTAGCCATTGACTTCCATAGCATGGGTTAATGAAATTTGTTTGGAAGAAACAGTTTACGGTTGCCATTGGATTAAATTGTTGGTGAGTAAATGATTTCAGAATTTAATTTTTTTTTTGGGTGATCTACCCCTTTAACATCCATGGAACCTTTCAATTGCACAAATGGATATTTATAGTGGAAAAGGGTACTCTAATTTTTTAATGTTCTGCACACTAAGAAAATGTTTGTTTTATAAACTGTTCACTGAAAGGTTTTTTGGGGAAGCAAAATGGTTCTTCCATGGCATCATTGTGGAAATAAACAAACCCCTTTTGGAACCCTTTTATTTTTTTTTTTTACATTTTTAAATTTAAATCCATAACTTAAGCATGAGCAATACTAGTACTAATGTTTGTCATAATAATATAGTACGCATTTAAATCATATAATAAAATGGGATCCCAGTCAAAGGAAATGTTCTGCTTTCTTAAAAGAATCTTTGTTTATTTGTAGATGGCACTGGTGTCTATCACAAATTATCACCATTTTACTGTAGCAGTAATAATAACAGCCAGTCACTATGGTGTTTCGGTGGATGCTATGGTTACAAAGTTCATTTTTACCTTTTTCTAAAGTGGATATATTCATAAACATTGTTATGGCAACCTGAGAAAGGAGATACAGTACTAGATTAAATGCTTTCTTGTTTCTCATTCTCTAGTGAAAACAGAGGCTGATGGCAGAAAGAGAAGAAGCTGGGTTATCGCAGGTTATCAGTCCATTTGTACAAACATGCTCCGGTAGTTAAAAATCCATTGTTGTTTAAACCAACAAAGCAGCGCCTCAGATATATTTCACTGATATGGGATTTGAGTGCGGAGCTGCGGATCACAGTGAAAAAACGTCAACAAAAGCACCCATATCTAAGATCTCTCTTATACCCTTTGGGATGTTTGTCTATTGAATATTGTTCATCAAATTCATTCACATTGACTGCGGAAATTACACCTGTATCTGCGACCGCGAGGCCTTTCATTTTAAGCTGGTGTTTCTGCGCGGCAGTCGATCGTACGGGTAGATAGGATCAACCTAACCTGATCTATTGATTCAGTATGACGGGATTCACAACGTGAGACTGACAGAAGAACATACATATTTCTTTGTTTTTATTTTCATTTTGTTTGTCATTGTCTTCGCTGTACATATGCTAGCGGGGGTGGCGAGCGGCGTCCACCGCCAGAGCGTTGCGAAACGGCCATCTGTCTGCGATGTCTGTCAATACACACAATCCAGTAAGAAAGGCAATGTAATTCACAGGAGGCCTTTCACACCTCGAGACTCCAAAGGGAGCGCAGACACGCCGCAGGTTTGGATAGTGTCACTAAGCCGCCGTTCATCCTCGCTGAACGTGTGCGCGGCATGATAGCGGGTATTTAGCACTCGTAAAACCAATCCTATTATGTGGATGTGTGTCTTGTTCTCATTATCGCTGTCTCTCTCACGCATTACTTTCATGTTCACTGTATTTGGGTAATTGTTTGTATATATGTGTGTTTTCCAGGTCCACTGGGATGGATGATAATTCCTCCCCGTTCATGTTCCTCAACCTTTGGCAGCTGTTTGAATCCCTGGAGGAATTTCACCTGTAACTCCTTTTATACAGCATCATAATGGTGCTCTGTTACATCTGCTCAGCCACTGAAACATCTCGGAGAATAATGATTTTAAACAGGATTTCTGTGGGTCTTAAAACATCTTTACAATTCTTAAATATGACCGTTTTTTTCTTTTTAAATGTTGCATGCACTGCAAAAAAAGTTATTTCTTCCTCAGTATTTTTGGCTTGTTTTCCAGTTGAACTGTCTAAACATCCTTAAATCAAGATTTACATTTAAATGAGATGGAAAATGAAGATGTAAAGTCTTGTTTTCTGAGAAACTGAACAAAATGAAGTTAGTTTATGCTTGAAACATGAGCAAATATCTGTCACTGGGCTAAGAAAACTTTTCTTTTCCCTTTGAAGTTGATTTTTCCAAACCTATCTTAAAATATTTGTTCTCAGAAAAGACACTTTAAATAATAATAATAAAAAAATCTTATGTCATTTTTGTGTCATTTTTTATGTCAAATGTATACTGATTTTTTTTTTTAAATTGGAAAATGAGACACAAACACTGAGAAAGACTTTTTTTTTCCAGTGTGATCAGAATTAACATCTAACAAAGATCTGTTGAAAGTTGTATTTTC